>NW_027556402.1:57677800-58357800 GCF_003287225.1 Phascolarctos cinereus | reverse complement strand
ACAGGGAAGATCAAAGCATAAACTAAAAAAAAAAGACAACAAAGTCAAAACTGCTCCAAATTCTGAGTTAAAAATGAAGATTGGTTTCTTTTCTTTTCTCTTTTTTTTGGTTTCTTTCACAACATTGCTAACATGGAAATATATTTTGCATGACTGCACAGGTAAAACTAATTACTTGCCTTCTCAAGGAAAAGAAAGGAAAAAGAGGGAGGGAAAGAATCTGGAGCTCAAAACTTTAAAAAATGTTAAAATGTGTTTATTTTTTTCATGTAATTGGGAAAAAAATGAAATGTTAAAGAACAAGAACTCTTTGTGAATATGGGATGTTTCACTTTTATGTATCTTCAAGACCTAACATGTAGCAGTCAATAAATAAATAGATGTGCATATGCATTTTTTTTTATTAATTGATTGTGCAAGTTAAAGGGGCGGGGACAGGTTGATTTTATACCCGCCCCTCAAGTTTTTTGTTTGTTTGTTTTAGTGATATTCTGCAACTTAGTACCATAAATCAAGCAAAAGGAAAACTGTAAGAAAAGAAATAATGGATTTAGCAATTAGTCAGTCATTATTAGTCTTGTTGAGAGCTTCTCAAGGAAAAGATTGGTCTTTTAAAGTGGAATTACATGAAATTAAAGAGAGACAGGATAGTGGAAAAGTATAAACATCAAGTGGGGACATTTCCAAGCCATTTAACAGAGAAGGAAGATAGAAAAGAGACATTGTCTTTTGGGGATAAACTAATTGTTGATATTTGTGAAGTTTTTTGAGTTTTACAAATATTTAATATACATTTTCTTATTACAGCCTCATAGTTAATCTGTGGTGTAGATATTATGGTAATTATTATCCTTACTGGATAGAGGAGGGGAACAAAATTCAGAAGTTTAGAGAGTTTAAGTGTATTGACACACTGATAGCAAGTGTCAGAAGTGGAATTTGAACCAATACTTTCTGACTCCAGGTGCTGTACAATGGCAACCAGAACAACATGGTCTCCAATATAGATCTTCAGATGTTCTCTAAGATTGCTTCTGGCTTGATGTCTATGATCCTCAGGCTTCTCAAGGTCCCATTGTCACAAGTGTTAAGGAAAGATTTTGAAAATTAGTTTGCTTTTCCAGTGTAGAGACTTTGTAGACAAATGGGCTGAGATATTGACAGGAGAGAGAGGTTATCTACTGGAACAAACTTTTCATGGAGGAAGGAAGAACTAGAGTGTGTCAGGTTGGAGGGGGAAGGGATGCACTTAATAAGTAGTAGGGATGACTCTTCTATGACTAGAAGGAAGGAAAAATGAGTAGTTAATGATGCCGAGAGGTTGTAAGGAGTGGAGGAGGGAGATTCATTTTGTATGGCCAAAATGTTCTTAGTGATGCCACATAGTATAGTGAAATCCTGAATATGTTCCTGTGCAAAATTATTTTCCAATAGAAACCCTCCCTGCTCCAGGAAAAGCACAAACTCCTCACTATCATCAGTAACCATTCTTTTTTTAAAAAACTATTATTTATTTTACTTAAAAGACTATATTTGCCAAATAAATACTTGTTTACTGAAAGACTGAAATTATATAAACATTTCAACTTGTTTATTTTCCATGTTGTATACACAGGTATTTTTGGTATTTCAGGCTACGAAAACTGTTCCCAATGCACTTCCCTATTATTTTCTCCTGAGGATTACTAGGTCCCTCATCCACCTTCTCAAGTCTTATTTTACCTTGTTCCCTATACAAATGGATCTGTTCTCAGATCTCACGCTGCCCATTCTTGTCCATGTGTAGGTTGAGACCCATCACTACAGCACACTCCCTTCTCATCTTTACCTGCTGCAATTCTCCCACTTCACATTCCAGCTCTGATCCCACTTCTTCCAAGAAGCCTTTCCTTATCCTTTAGCTGAAATTGATCTCTCTCTTCTTTAATCTTAGACAATTTTGTCTGGATCTGTTCTTTGACCTTCTCACATCCTAGTTTGTATCATATTGATTTAGTATGACTCACTTTGTTGTTCAGTTATCATTATTCTGGACAAAATATTCAATGGCTTGACCAAAGTTTATAATTTCATCTTTTTCAACCACATCCCAGATGGAAAGTGCATCTAATTTATACTTTACTTTTCATCATTGCTGTTACTGGCTTTAAATGTGAATAGATAGCAATCTGTGCTGGTTATCAGGTGTAGCAATGGAAAATCCCGCACAGAGGCTACAAGGATCAAGCTCATATTTCTTTTTATGGAATTAGTGGGCATGGTAAAACAAGCAAAGAAAAATCTATGCAGTACTTACTTATGTAAAAGAAGTATGACATAGCTAAGACTTGAAAGCTCTGAAGATCATTCCTACAGAATGGTTGTACTATTTCACAAATCCACCAGCAGTGCAATATTGTCTCAATTTTTCTACATCCCCTCTAAAATTCATCATTTTCTTTTCCTGTTGTGTTGGCCAATCTGATGGGTGTGAGGTTGAATCTCAGTGTTGTTTTAATTTAAATTTCTATGTTGTTCAGTTATTTCAATTGTGTCTGACTCTTCACGACTCGTTAAGATTTTCCTGACAAGAATACTGGAGTGCTTTGCCATTTTCTCCTTCAGATCATTTTGCAGATGAGATCCTGAGGCAAACAGGGTTAATTGACTTCCCAGGGTCACATAGCTAATAAGGCCAAATTTGAACTCAGGAAGATGAGTCTTCATGATTCCAGACCCAGCATTCTATTCACTGTGCCAGCTAGCTACATTTCTGTAATCATAGTTATTTATATCATGTTTTCACGTGATTGTTGATAACTTTGATTTCTTCTTCTGATCCTGTTCATATCCTTTGATAATTTATCAGCTGGGAAATGGTTCTTATTTTTCTTATTTTTATAAATTTGTCTTGAGTTCCCTATATATTTGAGAAATGAAGCCTTTATAAGAGAAACTTGCTGTACTGATTTCCTCAGTTTTCTCTTTACCTTCTAATTTTGGGCTGAATTAGTTTTGTTTGTGCAAAAGCTATTTTGATTTCAAATAATCAAAATTATCTATTTTACTTCCTATGATGCTCTTATTTCTTGATTGCTTAGAAAATTTGCACTTATCCAAAGATCTGACATATGCGTATTTCCATACTCACTTAATTTAATTATGATATTACCCTTTATTAAAATATTTATCCATTTTGAGCTTATCTTGACATATGATATGAGATTTTGTTTTATGCCTAGTTTCTGCTGAACTGCTTTTCAGTTTTCCCAGTCATTTGTTTTCAAATGGTGATTTCTCATCCCCCCAAAATTAGATCTTTGGATATAGTAACACTAGATTACCATGATTATTTGCTACCATGTAGTATGTTCCTGATCCGTTCCAATGACTCACCAATCTATTTCTTAGCCAATACCAGATTGTTTTGTTTATTACCACGTTGTAATGTAGTTTGATATCTGGAACTGACAGAGATACCTTTTTCACATTATTTCCATTGATTCCTTAGTTATTCTTGATATTTATTCTTTCAACTGAATTATTATTTTTCCTAGCTGTATAAAATAACTCTTTCATAGTTTGAATAGTATGGCACATAATAAGTAAATTAAATAAGGTAGAATTGTCATTTTATTATACTGGCCCAAGCTACTCATAAGCAACTGATATTTCTCCAATTGTTCAGATCTGTCTTTATTTGCGGAGAAAATATTTTGTAATTATATTCCTAATATTCCTGGGTTTATCTTGGCAGATATCTGGAGCATTTTATATCATCTACCATTATTTTAAATGGAATTTCTCTTTCTATCTCTTGCTGTCAGGCTTTATTGGTAATATACAGAAATACTGATGTTTTATGTGGGTTACTTTTATATCCTTCAACTTACCTGAAATTGTCAATTGTTTCAACTAGTTTTTTAATTGATTCTCTAAGATTCTCATCATATCATCTTCAAGGAGTGATAGTTTTGTTTCCTTATTACCTATTTCTATTCCTTCAATTTCTTTTTCTTTTCTTATTGTGATAGTAAGCATTTCTAATAAAATATTGAATAACAGTGGTGATAATGACATGCTTGATTCAAGTTTATCTCCATCACAGATCATTCTTGGTCTTAGTTTTAAATAGATACTACCCATCATTTTGGAGAAAGCTCCATTTATTGTCATGGTTTCTAGAATTTTTAATAGAAATGAGTATTGCATTGTATCGGATTTTTCTTGTTTTTGTTGCTGATATGGTCGATTATGCTCATAGATTGCCTAATATTCAACCAGACCTAAAAATTCTGGCATAAATCTCACTTTGTCATAGTGTATGATCTTTTTTATATTGAATTTGTATATGATTTTTATATTGCTGTAATCTCCATGCCAGTATTTTAACTGTTTTATATGTATTTTCATTAAAGAAATTGGTCTCTAGTTTTCTTTCTCTGTTTTTACCCTTCCTGGTATAGGAATCAGAATCATATTCATGTCATAGAAGGAATTTTTTGAGACTCTTGTTTTACCTAATTTTTCAAATATCCATTGATATATATATATATATATAATTATCCTTTAATTTTTTCATAGAATTAACTTGTAGCTCCATATAGTCCTAAGCATTTTTCTTAGAAGCTCATTAATTGTTTAATTTATTTTTCTAAGATAGGATTACTTACCTATATCAAATTGCTTACTGTCTCAGATACGGAGGTGGAGAGGGAGAGAAAAAGAAAATTTAAAAATCACTTTTTGAAAAATGAATGTTAAAATTTATATTTACATGTAATTGAAAAATAAATATTATTAAAAATAAAATAGGGTTATGTAAGTATTCTACTTCTTTTAATCTGGAGAGTTTATAAAAATTCATTTTCTTAATCTAGATTGTCAGTTTTACTGAAATATAATTGGGCAAAATAACTCCTAATAATTGCTTTAATTCATAACCATTTGTAATTCATTCACTTTTTTCATTTTTCCTACCAGTAATTTGGTTTAGTTCTTTCTGTTTTCAGTTAACTTAACCAGAGGCTTACCTATTTTGTTGTATTTTTCTTAATAAAAATCAACTCCTAGATTAAATATTAGTTATTGAAATAATAAGTTTTTTTCCTTTCTTTCAAAATTCTTAATGACTTTTTTTATTTTTAGTATTTCCATTTGGTATTAAATTTGAAATTTTGATTTGCTCTTTTTCTAATTTTGTTTTTGGTTTTGTTTTTTAAGTTGCATGCCCACTTCATGGACATGTTCTTTCTCTTTTATTGATTTATACGTTCAGGGATATAAAATTTCCCCCATGTATTGCTTTGGAAGTATTCCAAAAATCTTGAAATATTTGTTAATTTTTATAGTTCTCTTTGCTTTGTACTATCATACTCATTACTCTTTTCATTTCTCATTACTTTAATTCAATTATTTCTATGATTTGTTCTTTTACCCAATCATTCTTTAAGCTTAAATTATTTTGGTTTTAATTAATTTTTTATCTATGCTGCCATGACCCTTTATTAAATTTATTCCTCTGTAGTCTAGAAAGGATGTTTTTATAATTTTGCCTTTCTCTATTTGGTATTGAGGTTTTTATGCTGTAGTAGGTGGTCAATTTTTATGAAAGTGTCACATATAAAACTGTATGAAAAACAGTCTCCACCTTTCTGTTCCCATTCAATTTTCTCTAGAGTTTATCATATTAAACTTTTCTAATAATCTATTATTCTTCTATATTTCTTTGTTATTTATTTTATAATTAGATTTCTCTAGCAGTGAGAGGGAAAGTTGATATCCTCTATTAGTGTAGCTTAAATCATTTAACTTTTCTTTTAAAATTGTTGGATGCTATGCCGTTTGGTGCATATATGGATAGTGTTGATATTACTTCATTTTCTACAGTGCCATTTAGGAAGATATAATTTCCCTGCTTGTCTCTTTTAATTTTGGGTCTTTTTTTCCCTATTGTTTTGTATGACATAATGATTGTTACCCCTATCTTTTTTTACTTGGAATGTAGTGTAACAGGTTCTGCTTCAGCTCCTTATTTTAATATGTCTCTCTTTGTTTCAAGTATGTTTCTTGTAAACAACATATTGTTGGATTCTGACCACTGCCTTCTTTTATCTGTTCTTCCTTCTATCTCCTGCCCTTTTCCTTTTCCCTTTCCTCTCCTAGTTCCATGTTGGGTGAGATGGATTTTTATTACCAAACATATGCATGTATATATGTATATACATTAAATATATACATATGCACATATATACATTTCCTCTTTAAACCAGTTTAGATGTTAAGTTCAAGTGTTGTCAGCCCTTTTCCCCAACTTTTCCCTTTTACAGCAAAAGCTCTTCCTCATGTGCCACTTTTGTGTGAGATAGTTTTCTCCTTTTCCCTTCTCCCAGGGGATCCCTCCTTCTCACTTATTCATTTTTTTTTGCATCGCCTCAATATAATTGACAAAATCTATTTCCTTTTTTCTATGTAGAATCTTTCTAACTACCCTAATAATTGTTAAAGTTCTTAGAAGTCACATGTATCATCTATCCATATAGAAAGGTTAAATCATTTAACCTTATTGAGTCCCTTATTATTTCACTTTCTTATTTATATTTCTTTTCCTTTTTTAAGTCAAATTTTCTATTCAACTTTGGTCTTTTCATCAGTAATGCTTGAAAATTCTCTAATTAAATGTTCTTCCTCTTTAGTTAAAGTTTCCTTCACTGACCTTGAACTCTGATCCTCATGTGAGTAGATACAATGAACTTGCCAAATAGCATTTGGTCCTTTACCCAGTGCTAGCACAAGCATCCTCTGTAATCTCATTCTGAACAGTGACCGAGTCTCCTTATCATCTTTGGCTTGAGAGCTCCCTAAGCTGCTACAGTGTCTGTCACCAACACCTAGTCCCACACCTGGTATTTCATTTACATGGCCTTCTGGTTAGCCTCCAACCCAGTGTCACAGATGTCTCTTTCCAATCTCCTGAATGTCTTGGGCTAAAGATTGTCCTGCTCTGACCTTTTGTTGACTCTTCCAGAATTCAATTAGAGGTACTATTTTAAAGGTGGTTGGAGCAAAATGTTGACAGGGTTCATTTGTTGTTATTCGTGCATATCTTACACTTCATGACCCAATTTGGGGTTTTCTTGGAAAAGTTACTGGAGTAGTTTGTCAGTTCCTTCTCTAGCTCATTTTACAGATGAGGATACTGAGGCAAATAGGGTTAAGTTACTTGCCCAGGGTCACACAGCTAGTAACTGTCCAGGTCAGATTTGAAATCAGGAAGAGGAGTCTTCCTGACCCCAATTCTGGTGTTCTATCCACTATACCACATGGCTGTCCTTGGGAGAGCTTAGCTGAGTGCCTACTACATCTTCCTGGCTTAACTCCAGTTGTTTTCTCATTATCTTTTGATCTCTCTCCTCTATCTATGTTTCTCTGTCGCTGTCTTCCCCACCTTTTCTCCTTCTCCCTCTTAATTCTTCCTCTAAGGTTTTCCCTTGAAGTATCAGAATCTGCTTTTATACAAGTGTCTACAACAACATAAAAAGGACTCCCAACTTCCCTGAAAGCAGTCAGGCTTACAAGGCAAAGGAAAAATTAAATTAGTTTAATAAGTGCTTAATCAAAGTGCAGCACAATATTAAGCACTGAGGAATAAAAATATAAAGCAAGACTTTCCTTGATCTAAAAAGTTCACATTCTAATGAGGGAGGTTTCAGTTCCAGAGAGATGTAGAGGCCCAGTGGATCTTAGGGAGAAGAAGCAAAACTAATTTTATCTACCTACCTATTTATTTATATGCATTTATGATGCACCATTTGAAAATAGCAAGGATTGTGGTGGTAATTGAGAAGGTGAAGGCTGCTGCTCATGCAGAGACAATTTTAAAACTGATATTTTTCCAACATTGTATCTCCTCTTCTTTGGCATCTGTCTTCATATACATACATATATGTACACACATATATGTGTGTATCTATGCATATGTATATGTATATGTGTATGAATGTATGTATATGTAGTTATTAGATAGTGAGAGATGCTTGGAAGCAGGAATTGTCTTTTGCCTTTCTTTGTATGCCTAGGGCTGAACATAGTGCCTGGAAATAAGAATGTATCTATGCCCCTGGAGTCTTCAGTGTCTTGCCTATGATATGATGATGATGATGTTGATGATGATGATGATGTTAGCTGGCATATATACATATTTCTATAAAGTTTGCAAATTGCTTTATATATGTTATCTCCTTTGTTCTTCACAATAATTCTGAGAAATAGATGCAATTATTGTATCCATTTTACTTATGAGGAATTGAGTTTGAGAGAATAAATCATTTTCCTAAGGTTACATAGCTAGTAAATGTGTGTTTTGGACTCAGTTCTTCCTGACTCTAATGCAACACTCTATTCATTGTATTGCTTAGCTGCCCTTATTACATAAATATAATTTCTAGCTGTGTTTACTAGGTCTATCTTTGAGGGATTGTTTCATTATGGATGACCAGGAATGGACGGTCATCATGCTTGATAAATCTCAAGAAACTTTCTATCATATCCCAGATAGATGTCCTGGGAAGATAGCAGAATTTTTTGTTTTCCATGGATATAACCAGCCTGCATTCATTATTTTTTTCTTCTTCAGACCAGTAGATTCAAATTTAATTTCTCAAGTAAGAAGGTATAGCTAGAAACAACTAATTTGTAAGAAAAACAATCTGTGGTATTTAGCAGGCTCAAACTCAATATGAGTCAATAGTATGATATATCACCTAAAAATAAAATAAAACAAAAAACTAATGCAATCATAAGGCTACCTTTAGTGAGACAGAGTACTCAACACTAAGAAAGCAATAGTTCTATTCAGTGGTGTCCTGGACTTGGACGTGGACCTGGACCTGACTGTAATTTTTTTTCCTTTTTCCCAATAACCTGCAAAAACTATTTTTAAGGTTTTTTTTAAAATGTTGAGTTTTAAATTCTCTCCCTTCCTCCCACATTCCTTCCTCCCTGTGATAGTAAGCAGTTTGATACAGGTTGTACATGTGCAGTCATTAAAACCATATTTCCATATTGTTATATGAAAGAAGACAGACAAAAAATCACAAAATATAAAATGAAAATAGTATACTTCTATCTAAATGCAGACTCCATCAGTTCTTTCTCTGGATGTGACTTGCATTTTTCATCACGAGTCCTTTGGAATTGATGATAACTGTTAAATTTTCAGCATGAACATCTACACTTCAGAAATCAGAAAGGACAACAATCATAGCTTAATTTATTGTTTTGTTTACTATCTAGACTTATGTAAGTGATAAAAATGTTAATAATTCATTTAACCTTGGAAGTGTATCATGAGTACATTTTTTAGTTTTCTCAGAGCTCGTTGTTAAGTATTTACCTGCATATTCCTGGTCCCATTATATTATGCCCTGGTCAGACTACATCTGAAGTTCTTTTAGGATTCCATGGTGAATTCCTTCACATTCTTTTCCTTCACTCTCCTTTTATAGGGCTTAAAGGCAAAGTATTCTTTCTGTGAAAATCTGGAGAGCTGAGACATTCCTCTAATGCTTTCACCTTTTTGGGGAGTGGAGGGTGAAGGAGGTGTTATAAACCATCCATACATAGATACTACCTGGTACTGGAGCTCACAAAGTACCCTGTGCATAGGTTACTATAAATTTCTCATTGCCTTCTATATTTGTTAGACATTAAGCTCTGTATAGTCATCTGTCATTATTGTAATTACCTTTGTGACTAACTGTCTTCATGTGCTGTCATAGTACAATCTGTTTGACCTTCCTGTTTCTTGTATAAGGGGCTTCAGGACGAGACTTCATTTAAGTTAGATTCCTTACTTCAAACCATGCCACTTCTTCACTAAGATTTTTTTTTTAACTCCTAGTAATCAGTCATACCCAAATCGTATTGCCAACAGAAGCTGCATTTTATGAAAGGATGTCAAGTAGCCAGTTCAAACCTCTTCCTATCTCATTCTTTTAATTATTTTTGTTGTTATTGTTGTTCAGCCATTTCAGTCATGTCTCACTCTTTATAACTTGATTTTGAGTTTTCTTGGCAAAGATAGGAGGGGTTTGCCATTTCCTTTTCGAGCTTATTTTACAGATGAGGAAACTGTGGTAAACATGACTAAGTGACTTGCTCACAGTCACACCACTAGTACCTGAGGCTAGATTTGAACTCAGGAAAACGAATCTTTCTGACTCCAGTTTCTGCACTCCATCCACTGCACCACTTAGCTACCCCCTTTTAATCAACAGGAATTTTTTCCAACGTCTATTATGTGCAAGGCATTCTACTAGCCTATAGAGTTATAAAGACAAGAATGAAACTATGCCTACCTTCAAGGAGATTAATTCGATTTTACTCAGGGAATGTAATAAGAAAAGAGATAAAAATAAATGTAACTTGAGGGAGTAAAGCACACTAACAAATAATAATAGAATAGAACTGAATGGTAATAACTGTTACAATCCTTTATGTTTTACAAATGCTTTTTCATACATTATCTCAGTCTGGTCTGACAGAAACAAGAAAAAAATGTTGGAGGTTCTCTCATCCCCATTTTATAGATGAAGAAACAGGCTCAGTGGTCTGAAGTAATTTTCACTTGGTCACACAGTAGTCTCTGTGACTCAAATCTCTTTCCATGCATTGATGTGGACAGAGTGCTAGACTTGGAATCCGGAAGACTGAGTTTAAATCTGGTTTTATACTTACTAGATATTTGACCCTGGGCAAGTCGCTTAAGCTCTATTTGCCCACATTTTCTCATCTGTAAAATAAGGTGACTAGTAAACCTACTTCCCAGGGTTGTTGCTATACAATAATAGAGCTTTTGTAAAGACCTTTGCAAATCTTAAAAAGCACTAAAAAAATGCTAGTATCAGCCACACCCCTCAGCTACTAAACTGATTTTCCTAAAGCTTAGATGATGACCTTTGTCATCCCTTTCCCCACCCCCAATAAACAAACTCTAGTGGCTCTCTATTAGTTCTAGAATTAAATGTAAAGTCCACTGTTTTTTATTTAAAGTTCTTCATGATCTGGCCCCTTTCTGTATTTCCAATATTCTAACATTTCATTCTGTATACTCTACGACCCAGCTAATTGAGCCTATTTGCTGCTCCTCCCCAACCACATTCCATCAATTGTCTCCATAGCTTTATACTGACCATCCCTTATATCTGGAATGCTCTCAGATTCTCATTTCCCCCATTAATGTTAATTGCCTCTTTCAAGAATCAGTTTAAATATCACAATATACAGGAGGCCTGTCTTAGATCTCTACCAGCTACTAGTACCTTTCCCTGAGATTACTTCCATCTATGCAGTTTATATAATATATTTATCTAATTATTAATATATTGTCTCAGGGACTACTTATCCCTTTCTGTGTTTCTTCAGCATTCAGAACAGTTCCTGCCACTTAATAAATGCTTATTTAGAAATTGTGGAAAGTAAGATTTAAACTCAGACCTTCTGACTCCAAGTCCTGCCCTCTTACTGGGGCCATGTTGTTTCTTAAGTAAATAACACCAGGCACTTGTGCAGGGCTTCAGAATTTTTTTTGAAGACTTATTTGGTTTCATACACACAGGCATTCCAGATTGAGATTCGGAGGGGACCTTAGAGTTCATTAGTCCAAAATTGTCATTCTGTAGGTGGTACCTGCTCTGGGCCTTGAAGGAAAGTAGAATATATTTTATAGTTCTCTTCCTTTTTTTCCATTTCCCTTCCTCAATGAAACTTCTTTTCCCATAGTCCCCTCTTGAAACTATTTAGAAGAAGTTGATCAACTTTTCTTGCAATAATGAGGTTCTCTCTTGATCAGCTGACTATGACCTATTTCTCTCTAAATCTCAAATATTTACCTTCAGTTATTGTTTAGGAAAGGATCTTAAGTAAAATTCCAGTCTCCAACCACTACCTTACTTTTTCTTCTTTTTTCCCCTCATATAAGCTGTATCAAGTACCTGCTCGTCTATTGTTTTTTCTCTGCTTTGATTCACTTCATTTGGGGACAGGTAAGTAAATGATTTAAAGTGGTTAACTTCTCATCCCAGGTAATTAGGAATCCAAGATGTTGGCAAAGTGAATCTCCAATCCAATCTGGCCCATTCACATAAGGGCCTCTTTGAGGACCCATAAGGAAATATTTTTCAGTCATGAGCAGATTTGATATATTTCCATTATTAAATCCTCCAAAATTAATTCCCATATATTGTCTATTCCAGCTATGAAAATAAGCAGTGGCAAAGAAAGTCATGGATTTGGAAAAAAAAAGATTTTAGCAGATCTAAATTTCCATTTATTTAAAGTAAAAAGTAGGTGGTGAATTTCATTCAATATACTTTGTAAAATAAATTATTCAAAGAGTAGAAAAAACAACAGCCCTTTAATTAATTTATATGATGTTAAATATAAAGCTTTCCTCTTCTCTACTGCATCAACTGAATTATTGACCAAATTAGCTGTTCTGTCTCATAAACAGCCAGTGTTGATCTATGTGAAAGTTCTCAGAACAGAGTTAGGATAATACGAAGGCATTAGTAAATTCAATGTGCCTTATACACATGAGCGAGGGAAAAAAAAAACTTTTTGGGTTTAATAGATTAAAAAAAGATTGGCCTACTGATCCATACTAATTAATTTTGGCTTATGCCTTCTCAAACGAAGTATTCTGAATTAATATATCATTCTTCCTTTTTCCTTAGGTGTAAATGGTTGGGTTCTAACTGCAATAATATTGAAAATTCTATTATAAAGAGAAAGTGAAAATTCAATTTTCTTTGACTATGGAAAGTAAATTCAGAGCATAGATAAACAAAACTATTACGTTATTCAAATGAATAGTTTTGCTTCTGTCATATCTACCATGGCAAGGTTGATCAGGGTGTTGTTGCCTATTTCAAGGAAACTTTTAAAGCATCAATTATATTAGTCCTAGCAAGTAGCAAGTTGAACACTCAATTTGTTTTTATAGTAATTGTAGAAGAAGAAAAAATAAAGTAAAAATCACTGTTTACCACAGGCACATATTAAGTTGCTTAATTTATTCTATAATTTCATTATCTGTGTGTTTGTGGGTTTCATATAAGCTAATGCAATGGAATGAGAACTGGGTTCAAACCCCAAGCCCTTCTACTTACTGGCCATATAACTGGCCAACTTGCTTAACTTTCTGAGTATAAGTTTTACCACCTTTAAGATGATGAGAATGGACTAAATGAAAATTGAGTACTTTTCTAAATATAGAAGTTTCAGTTCCTTCTTTTTCTTCCTCCTTATTCCTTGCTTCTTCTTGACTCCTTCTGCCTTTTTTTTTCCTCCTTTTCCCTTCTTAATCTTTATGCTTTTCTTCCTGAAAGAAAGGTTTATATTTCATGTGCTTATTCATAATATTCTGGAGATTTATGGCTTCAGTTACTGTCATACAATAGCCCCTAAAGAATTCAAGTTGATGCCCAGTCCATAGCAATTACCTAATGAGTGATTTTTTCATTTATTTATTCATGATGACCTAATGAGCATTTGAAATGAGCATGATGGGCATGAACAACACACAAGATACAAAAAGAGGAAATTTTAAAGAGGAATGGAATAAATGTGGTAATTACATAAATGGGGGTTCAGGAAAAAAGTTGGTTAAGCATGAAGAGAAAAGGACAATCAATAGTTTTTGTGACATATTTAAAATTTTTATTATTTGTTTTTAACTTTTTTTCTTTTTAAGTTTTGAATTCCATTTTTTTCCTTTTTTCTATTACATGTTTTGCCTCTAATCCACCATCTTGCGTGACTTATTGAGATCTTTTATGTTTGTGGGGAAGACATAAATAAAAGAAAGCATGTGCAGATATTTGTGGATTGTAATTTCTATCACTGAAGAAAAATCCCCAACATGGAGATTATAGACCCCCTAGAGTGTTACTGTATACTATGTCTTAGACTCCTTTAGTTGTTGTTGTATTTTTTTTAATGGGGCAATGGGGTTAAGAGACTTGCCCAGGGCCACACAGCTAGTGAGTATTATGTGTCTGAGGTTGACATTTGAACTCAGGTCCTCCTGACTCTGAGGACAGACTCTATACCCTCTGCCACATAGCTGCCCTGCTTAGACTCCTTTAGTACATGATATAGTACTCAGGACCACAAAAGCTTATAAAATGGTGTTTTGAATTAAAAATGGATAATTATAGTAAGTATTTTAAATAACATGAGGTGACAAAAATATGATGACAAATTTAATTGCAACAACTTCAGTGATGTGGGGGTGGTAATATCAGTTATATTTGTTTGGTACATGGAAATTAATGCTATATCTATAAGATACTACCCCAAATAAAGTTAGGCAAAATATTAGTAAAATAGCATTTTTGTTTTTTTTAGAACAAAACCATTTTGATGCCCAACCTACCCTTGTCTCTACTAGGGCAATTGCCTCACTTAATGAATTGAAACATTAGGAGGAGGAAGAATTTCATCAGATTATTCATGCCTGACTGTGCAATAATTATTACACTTTCAAGCTGATTTATACATTTATCTGCTCAGAAGTTAATGGTATGATTATACAAAATTTTAAAAAAAGGATTGTACCATTGTCTAGTCCTTATTTTACAACTCACTTTGCAAATAAGAAGTGAAATATTAAATACCCTCATTTGATTCAAACCCAAGTCCTCTGACTTCAACTACAGTGATTTTTGTTCTCAGCTGTGTTCACTCCAAGTGCATGATTTGAATTACAACAGAAGTCCATACACAAACATTTTGATCTTTTGATTTGACACTGATAACTAATTCAGTCCAGCCATGTATTAAAATTAATCGATTGAGTATAAATTATCTGAGCCAAGAGGAAAAGCCTGTATTTATTCTACATGAGTTTTATATTCTGCCAATTCTGATGGTTCCTTTAAAAGTAGAAGTTTAAAAATAAGCAATTGTAAATACAGAATATTGAATAAAGGAGAAGAAAAGACCTTTTTCATGGAAGGATGAATTTCAGCATGGAAATGGGGCTTGTGCTTTGAAGAAGCCAAAACTGGCTATTTAAAAATTTATCCATATCCAATTAATCTTATTAGACAAAATGTTTTCCTTATCTGACTGTAAATCATAGAAAAATTTAATCTAGGGAAAAAAATTCTAGATAATTCAAAAGGAAAAGGAGAGGACTATTATGAGCAAAGTCAATTATCATATAATTTTAATGATGGCATAGAAGCAAATAAAAATGACAACAGGATAATTAAGGAATTACATAATCAGAAGAGAAGATGGATTTTTTTCATGTACTGATATATGTAGTCCAAGTGATGCCTTGCCACTCATTAATATGAAAAAGCAGATGATAGGAATTCCTAACCTTTTTTTTAATGTTACAGATCTCTTTAAAAATCAAGTGAAGCTCTTCTTAGAATATCATTTTTTTAATAATTAAAGAAATATTCCATTTTAGTCAAATATTAATAAAACTAAAAATGTTTATATTTTTTCCATCCAAGTTCATGGACACTGTGAATTCTATTAAGAGATAGTCCAATTTGAAGATTCCCAGTGCTTGATATGGTTATTCCATGGAAGATTTATGGAAGGAATGCATGGAAAAGAAGGTGCAGATGAGTTACTTTCTTAACTTCTGATGGAAGGAGAAGCCATACTGTATGAATTCACAAATCCAATGGACCACTGAAGTGTTTAAGATGTCATAATGTTATTATAAATGACTTCATTATCTTCTATCTATTGTACTATATAGAAAGAAATCTAGACACTAATTTTGACTTTTTTTCCCTTGGAAACCATTTTCTTTTAAGCATTTTCAAATTCTTTCAGAGTATTTTCAATATATCTTCTTGTGGGTCTAAACAGGGGTGAAAAAAAGAATTACTGAGATTTATGACATTAACTTGAATGCTAAATCTAGCTTAGCTTAGCTGCTAAAGGCCAAATGCTAATTTCTATCAAGCAATTAAGAATTAATGTCAGAGACCTGTCATGAACAGCAGGTGAGCAGGTGGAATGACAATTATGACAAACCTGTCAAACTGAACAATTGAAATTAAATGCTAATAGGTTTCATTGGGAAAAAAAGGATATAAGCTATCTATCCACAATAAGAAATTTGCTCCTTATCTCAGTAGCCAATAGATAATGGGTGCATATAAGTAGATTGCCTGAAGGTTAATGGCATTGTTACACAAAACTTATCAAGGGCCTTAAACTCATAGAATTTATGAGTAGACTTTTCTACAATTGCAGACAATGAGCTGTTGTCTCACCTTCTCCCTCTTTTCCCTATGATATAGTAACAAGGACTTAACAAATGTTTCTCTGAAACCTCAGGGTTTTCACTGAAAGTAGAAGTGAAAATTCATAAGGACCAAGAAAATATAATAAAAATGACTATTCCAGCTAAATTAATTTACTTATTCAGTAACATACCAAACTACAAAAAAAAAAATGGAGCTAGAAAAAATAACAAAATTCATCTGGAAGAACAAAAGGTCATGAATATAAAAAAAATCTATGGCAAAATATGTGAAGGAAGGAAGTCTAGCAATACTAGATTTCAAACTACATTGCAAGGTAGTAATCATAAAAGCAATAGGGTACTGGCTAAGAATTAGACTTGTGGATCAGTGGAATACATAAGTACACAATGTGAAATAGTAAATGACTGATGTTCTGTCACTTAGTAAACTCAAAGATCTAAATTTTTGGGATTCATAATTTGATGAAAATTGCTGGAAAAACTAAGGTAGTTTTGCAGAAACTAGAAACAGACTAATATCTCACAATGTATACCAAGATAAGGTCAAAATGGATAAATAATTTTGACATAAAGTGTGTTATAACTAACTTAGGGGAGTAGAAATATGTAACTCTCAGATCTATAGATAAGGCAGGAGTTTATTACCAAAAAAAAAAAAAGAAATAGAGAGGATGACAGAAAGTAAAATAGATAGTTTTGATTACATGAATTTAAAAGGCTTTTGCACAAACATTAATGTAGAAAAATTAGAAGGAAAAGACAAAACAAAAAAAAGTTTTCAGCAAATCACTTTGATAAATGTTTCACATCTTAAATTTATAGGGAACAGAGCAAAATTTTGAAAATAAGAGCCATTCCACAGTTGATAAATGGTTACAGGATATGAATAGGCAGTTTTCAGGAGAAGAAATTACAGATATCAATAGTGTCAGGAATCACTATTGATTAGAGAAATGCAAATGAAAACAACTCTGAAGAACTTCCTCACTCCTATCAGATGGCTAACATGACAGAAAAGCAAAATTACAAATGTTAAGGGAAGGTGGAGAAACTGAGTCACAAAGGTACACTTGGTGGAATGGTGAACTAGTTCTTCCATTCTGGAGAACAATTAGAAACTACACCCAAAAGGGCTACAAAACAGTATATTTATTCCTTTTGCCCTACCAATATCAAGAACAGGTCTTTTTCCCAAAGAGATAAAAGGAAAAAAAACACAAAAGGACCTATTTGTACAAAAATATGTATAAAAGCTCTTTTTGTGGTTGCAAAGAGTATAAATCAAGTGGATGCCTATCAATTGGAGAATGGTTAAACAAGGTGCGGTATATGATTGTGATGGAATACTATTATGCTATAAGAAATGAAGAGCAGGATGGCTTTAGAAAAAGGTGGAAAGACTTATATGAACTCTTTTAAAATGAAGTGAGCAGAACCAGAATGTTATACAAAGTAATTGCAATATTGTAGAGACAATCAACAATGAAAGACAGCTATTCTGATCAAGACAAGGATCCAATAAAATTCCAAAGTATGCACAATGAAAAATGTTATCTTCCTCCAGAGAGAGAACTGATGAAGTCTGAATGCAGATTGAAACATACTTTATTTTAGTTTATTTTCTCTCTCTTTTTTTTTAATTCTGCATTTTCTTTTTCAGGGCAGCATATATGGAAATATGTTTTGCATGACTTCACTTATAAAATCAATATCAAATTGCTTGTCTTCTCAAGGAAAGGAAATGGGCAGAAAAATAATTTGAAACTCATTTTTTGAAGAGTGTTAATTTATGTGTAATTGGGAAATATTTAGTGAAATAAATAAAAATGTATTAAAAAGAAAAAAAAGACAAACGGAAGGGTAGAATATTTTACTCCATTTCAATTATAGTTTGGCCTGAGTTTCTTTATTTTTCATTGTATTTCTATTACTTTTTCTTAAATCTGTGATTTAATTATGATAAGGAAGTCTCACTATGAATGCCAATCAACATTTGTTCTGCAATGAAGAGTCACTTGTGTACTGTGTGAGCCTAAACTCCATGAACCTCATGAATCCCAATATTAAACAGTCTGCTCTAAGTGGCTTGAAATGTATTTTGTGGGAGTTCAGTCCAGAATTGGGTCAGTTTGGGATTTTGGGGTACAGTGTTGTACACCCTTCGAAGAGTAGGTGTTCTCAAGGGGGTGCTAATTAGCCCTGATTGGTAGACATACCAGGAGGTGGGTGGGTTCCTCAGATCACTCAGTCCACTGGGGCAGATATCACCTGCCATCAAAGTAAAAGTCACTCCCAGTCTTGGAAGTCTGTCTCCACCCAAACCTCAGTAGATAAAATCAGTTTAGGTCCAGGTTGGGGTTTGACCAAGATAAGAAGATTCAATGCAATCTCATTATCAGAGATGTCCTTCTGAAGAACTTTGAAGCAGAAGGCTGGCAGGGAGGATCTCTGAGTCTCCAGAACACATAATTACCGAGAGAAATCATTTTTTAACAACTGCACAGGTCTCATAGATGTAATCACCTAGGTGTGACTTGAACACAGGTTTTCCTGACTGTGAGGCCTTTTCTGTATTCTATATGCCACGTTGTGTTTGGCATATTTTTTTTTTGTTTTTACATTGCCTTCATCTCAATACATCCCTCTCCTCTCCACTACCCAGTAAGCTATCTGAGAGCTATTCTTTTCCTGCTATCCTCCCATTTAAAATGAAAACAATACTCTTGAAATAAATATGCATAGTAAAATGAAGCACATTCCCACTTCATACAGCTTCAAAAACATACATCTCATTTTACGTTTTGAATCCAAAATCACTGTCAAGAGTTAAGTAATGCACTTCATTAGATCTCTGGAATCATGGTTATTCATTACGTCAATCATTTCCTCAGTAGATAAATATTGTTTGTGTTTGTTATTTTCTTATTTATAGGTTATCCAATTGGTTGTGTTCAATTTGTCCTCTGTCAGTTCAGTATAAGTCTTCTCAGGTTTCTTTGAATCTATTCCTCTTGTCATTTTTTTTTGGCAAGGCAATTAGGGTTAAGTGACTTACCCAGGGTCACACAGCTAGTAAGTGTCAAGTCTCTGGTCTGAAACCAGGTTTGAATTCAGGTCCTCCTCAGTGCTCTATCCGCTGTGCCACCTAGCTGCCCCCTTTTTGTCATTTCTTTAGATGCAATAATATTCCACTACATTCATGTTTATTAGGTCAATAGTCCAATTGATGGGGTTGGGATCTGAACCCCAGAAAGGAAAAACACTGGACTTTCCCACAAGACCAAATCTCTGGCATTCTCCTGAGGCTATAATCCCATCAGATGGCCTTTCATTGTGGCTATGCCAAATCTCCCAATTCTGTTACCCTTAACCTAGTTTAGCCTTCCATTGTCTTAGCTCCCTATGGCCCCCAGCCACTTCCCACCCTTAATCCTACTTAGGCTCCATTCTCCCTTGGCCACCTGGTCCAGGTCCCTGGCATTCTATTACCTCACAGTCCCTGCAGACTGCTTGGTCACTCCTAGATCCCTCCCATAATCTTTCTGTATATAAGGTCCATCTTGTCTCTATTAAGGTGCTTAGATTCTTAAAATCTAGCCAATAGCCCACTAACATTCAGACTCCTTAAGAGTCTGCCCAATTTGACAGATGTTCTAATAAACCTTATCTTTGGCTGAAAGAAGGCTTGGGTCAAATTCTTGTGGACAGGACCTGCGTATTGTGATTTTGGGGTCCCAGCACCCCTAAGCTCCTAAACCTCAACATAATAAATAATCACTTTTTAATACATTAAAAAAACCAGCATCAACAACAAAAAAGTCAATTCAGCAAAATCAAACATCACATCAGTGGAGTCTGATAGGATGTGAAATTTTCCACACCCATAGCTTATCACCTCTGCAAAGTGGGAATACAAGCATACTCATCCTTTCTTTGGTGCCAAAGTAGATAAAAAAAAAATCTACTTTAAAAAACCCAGAATTTTCCACAAAGAATCTCTTTTAGAGGAAGTATAATTTTTCTCTTATAAATAAATATGCAATTTATATGTAGGGTACACACACACACACACACACACACACATACACACACACACATACACATGTAGAAAAGTAGTTCTCAGTTTTATATTACTTTGTAATTTAGAAAATAGCTTCATGTTCTGTACCTTCCCTCATTTTATTCTTACAATGATCTCATTAGGTAAGTAAGATGTATATTATCTCCATCTTAAGGCTGAAATAACTAAGGCTCAGAAAATTTAAGTGAATTGTCATAAAGCTGGTGTATGGAAAAGAGACTAAATTCTAAGTTGTCTGATTTCAATTCTATACACATGCGTATATGCATGCATATATGTACATATACACATATATATGCACATCTACATGTGTGTGTGGTGTATATGTGTGTAAGTAGGAATAAAATTTATGGTTTCATGTAGAAAGAGTTGCTTCTCCAACTGCTGCAGTGATATGCTTCTAATGCATTAAATGTATTTCAAAAGTAATATAAAAAGTGACTTAATCTTTACCTTAATACCTTGATCTCTTGTTGTTAAGTAATCTCCTTAATGCTGGCAGGAAGGATTTGCCAATATGGAATAAAAATCCATTTTGTCTCACTTGCTTCTAATTGGGAAGTCCAATCCCTACCTGCTAGCAGCACCAGACAGTGTCGATTTAAATACGTGTCTCTGGATGTATCGCTTAGTTTGAGTAATCATTTTTTTTTCTTTTTGCTTCATGGCCTTTTATTTGGGCAAGAAGGTATTTCTCAGTTTGCAAAACATTCTAATATTTCTTTGTTTAATTTACTGGAAAATTGGCCTTCAGACCAAAGCTATTAGTATAAGTCATCCTCCTCCTACTATGCATTATTCCTTTTTAGATTATTTTTCTTCAACAGACAGAAAGATTTATTAAGATTCATCAAAGTTTAGAGTTTGGGGGGAGGGATGCATGTAACAGATAGAAAATGTTATTTTTTTTTCCATTACTACTTGAAGAAAAATTTCCAAGAAACATGGTAACTATGCAATAGTAATATTTTGAAAATGATAAGTGGTCTCTGCCATTTTATTTCCTGTATTTTTGCTCCAAGTATTAGAGACACCAAAGCATACCAAGCATAGACAGGCACTGAAATGAGGAATCATGCATGGTTGAAATTGCCAACCAGAACAATGCAAATCTAATTTTTTATATATTGTAACTGACTATCAGAGAAATTCAAAGTAGAGAAAATGAGATGTAAAACTCATATATAATTTCTAATTTCAGTGTAAGAAATGTGGCCCTTTTGGGGTAAGTGAAAAGTAGAAATTTAGATAATATGTGGTGATCCGTTTCATGATCCATAAAGCCATGAGTCTAGTTGGATGATTACACAATTACTGAATCTTAGGGTTGGAAGAGTCTACAGAGGCCACTAATACCACCTACATTTAAACAGGCATCCCCTTGGCAAAATCCCCAACAAATTCAGTCAGTCTCTGCTTTAAGATGTCAAGTGAATGAGTACCAACCACCTTCTGAAGCAGTCAACTCCACTTTTGAACAATTCTGATTTTGAATAAAGGTCTTCCTTACATTGACCTGACATTTGACTTATTTTTTACTCCCAGATATATACCATAGATTCTACTCCTGCCCTTTTTGGACAAGTAGAGTAAATAAATGTATTCATTCTTTTACAAGTCAATCCTTCAAATACTTGAAAATAGTTTTACTTTATTTCCCTCCAAATCTCATCTCCAGGCTCAAAGTCCTCAGGTCCCTTTAAAGATTGTTACATGATATGATTATGCCATTTACATCAGAAGTCCTTATATGAGAAATAATCTTTGACATTCTGTTTGTCCTCTTCAAGGCACAGTTTAACTTCACAGTGTCTTTCCCAAAATATAGTACCCAAAGCTGAATTTAATTTCTTTTTTTTTTAATAAATTAATTTATTTTCTTTTGCTCTTTGGTGAGGCAATCGGGGTTAAGTAATTTGCCCAGGGTAACACAGCTAGTGAGTGTTATGTGTCTGAGGCCAGATTTGAACTCAGGTCTTCCTGACTCTGAGGCCAGAGCTCTATCCACTGCACCACCTAGCTTCCCCCCAAAGTTGAATTTAATTTCTGACATACCTTCTATATATAATATTCTGTGGTTCTAGGGCAGGGGTTTTTAACTTGGAGTCCATGGACCACTTAAGGTCAACATAAACATTTCAGTTTCTCTGTAAATATGAACAAAATGTACATTTTCCTTCCAATTGAATCTAATTAAAAATAGTATTTCCTTCAATTATTTAAAAACATTATTTGGGGAAGAGGTCTATAAAATGGGATATGGGCCCAAACTGAGACCCTTTGCCCCCTTGCACCAAAAAGAATTTGGGTTCCATTTGTCTACAGGCCCCAGAAAACCCTTTCTTTGACCTCACTCTGCTCTCCAAAGGTTGCCTGAGCCTATACTCCACTCAATTGACCTTTCCTTATCCCTTACTCTTATTCTGATTGACAGGCTCTCTCTTCTCTCCCTTTGAAACTTTAATGAAGCCTACTCTTTGATCCCACCTTTTTTTTTTTAGGCAATTGGGATTAAGTGACTTGCCCAGGGTCACACACCTAGTAAGATTTAAACTCAGGTAATCCTGATTTCAGGGATGGTGCTCTATCCACTGCACCACCTAGCTGCCCCTTTTGATCTTACCTTTGATCTTATCAAGACCCCATTCAACCTCCTAGACCTTCTCCCTAAACTTACCCCAGTTTCAGGATCTTTCTTCCAGACCTTCCTCTGAACACCCAAAATTAAAATTACTTGGGCATATATAAGATCCATCCTGGCCCCCATTGAAATATGGAGATATCCTCATGTCTGCTGATCTTTATAGGTATCACTAATGTTCAGATTCCTTAAGAGTCTGATCCATATTTATCTCTAACAAAACTTTGTCTTTGGCTGAAAGAAGACTTGGGTCAAATTGATTCGAGCAGGACCCACCATTTCATTATTTCAGGGCCCCAGCACCCCTATAATCTACACCTCATCGCACAGATTTAACCAGACTATGAAAACGGTCCCCACAAAATACACATACATAGGGACCAAACACAAAAGAACCTTATAGTGGTAAAAGAAAGGTTGTACCTAATCTTGGAAATAAAAGCAAAGGGGAAAAAAACAAAAACAAAAACACTGCTGTGGTTTAGACTGATGAAGTCAAAATCCCCTTCATTAAGTTCAAAATGTTTTTTAACCAATAAAACATACAAACAAAAAAACCCCGGTGGTTTAAACATCATGCTCAAATTTTAAATTAAAAAAAGCACTCATCTCCCTCCTTGAAAAAAATATTTTTGAGAGAGAACAAATTGTATATGCCACATATACTTGTTCTATACATATCTTCAAATATATGAATTTTATGTCATTTGACATAAATCAGAGAAACTGTTAAATAAATATATTTTGGTGTATTAAGGAATTGGGCTTATGTTAAATATGTATTATGGAATTGGCAATATCTTAACGCCCATATGGAACAAAGGAAGAGATACATTAATGCACTGTTCTCAGTAGATAAAATGTCCTTTTGTAATGAAGAAACTTTATGGAAATATATGAATAAGAGTGATTAGTAATAATATAATTAATAATGATAATAGTAACAATAAACCTAGGGTTTCCATAGCACTATAATGTGTAAAATGTGCTGTTATCTTTGATTCAGTAAAGGATAGAACATTATAATTTCCTTCTGAAAGGCACTTATGAATTATTGTTTTTAGGACACTGAGATATCACTTGTGAATAATTATATTTGTGAAGATTTCATTGAAGAGTGTGAACCCCAGACTCCATGAACACCATGCACTCCAATTTGAAACAGTCTACTCTAAGAGACAAATGAAATTGGGGTACATGTGTCTAAGGTGTAATTTCTCAAAGTGGCTTGACATGCATTGCATGAGAGTTCAATTCCAAACTGGGCTCCCTAAGGGGATGAGTTCAGAACTGGTTCAGTTTGGAATTTTGGGGTACAGTGTTATATACCCTTCAAAGAGTAGTTGTTTTCAAGGGGGTGCCAAGCAACTCCAATTGGCAGGCATAACAAGAGGTGGGTGGATTCCTTTGATCACTCAGTCCACAGGGGCTGATATTACCTGCCAAAGGAAATGCCACCCCAAATCTTGGCAGTCTGTCTCCACCTAAACCTGAGTAGGTAAAATCAACTCAGGCCAGGGTTGGAGTTTGACCAAGAAAAGAAGATTCAGTGCAATCTCTTTATCAGGTGGAGCTCTCAGTCTCCAGACACAAGATTACGAAGAGGAATCATTTTTAACAAGAGGTATCATAGAATTAAATCCTTAAAGGATGAAGTGTTTCAAAATGCTAGGGTAGGAGAACATTCTCAATGGCAAAAATAAAATTATTAACACAGGTATGTATATAGGAAAACCTGCTTTGTTCAAAGAATGGAAGGAACTTTAGTTGATTTGGGACACAGGTTATATTAAAAAGAGACAAAGGTGAGAGGGCAAAAGGGTAGATTTGGAACAGAATGCTGGTAACCTTGCTAATTGCCAGATGAAGGAGTCTAAGGTTTCTTTAGTTACCATTTGAAAATCTATTAAGATTTTTTACCTGGTAAAAAGAAGTGTATAATTGGAACTGTGAATTGGGCAATATTATAGCCTCTGGTTTAAAAGAGACAGAGAGAGGGGTCAAATAAAACAATTAGAGGGCTTTTGTAACAATCTAGGTGAAAGGTAAATAAAACCTGAATTTCGGTTTGCCTCAGAGGTGGAGAATTGACTAAGATCATTGTTGGCAGTAGAATCCTCCAACTTGTGAATTGTTTGGATGGGGGAATGAAAGAGAAATGTGTAATAACGATGTTATCAAAGTTTCAAGCTTATGTATTTATGCATCAGGTGGTACTGTTAAGGTTTAGGGGTTCAGGGGTACTGAGACCCCAAAATCACAATGCATGGGTCCTGCCCAAAAATAATTTGACCCAAGCCTTCTTTCAGACAAAGACAAGGTTTAGTATTATTTATTATTATTATTTATTAGAACATTAGTCATATTGGGCAGACTCTGAAGGAGTCTGAATGTTAGTGAGCTATTGGCTAAATTATAAGAATCTAAGCACCTTAATGGAGACAAGACAGAGACTGTGTCCATCACAAAGACTGTGGGAGGGATCTAGGAGTGGAGGGACTGTGAGGTAATAGAATTCCTGGGACCTGAACTATGTGGCCAAGGGAGAATGAAGGCTAGACAGGATCATGAGTAGGGAGTGGTCTGAGACCACAGGGAGCTAAGATAATGGAGGACTAAACTAGGTTAAGGATAACTGAATTGGGAGACTGGGTGTAGCCACAATAAAAGCCCAGTTGATGGGATTATAGCCAGAGATTTGGCTCTGTGGGAAAGTCCAGGGTTTTTCCTTTTTGGGATATAGCTCCCATCCTCATCAGTATCATAAATTAGAGAAGGAAGGAAGAGATAGTTCATTGATAGAAATAACAACAGTGACAATAATAATGATTTTAAGGTCTTGGAACATTTTCAAACATAGCTTTTTTTTTTCCTTTCTATTAAGAAATTAAGAAGATGGGGTTGGACAAAAAGAGTTACATATTGAGGTGTAATAATGGAGAGAGTAGAAAAAAGAGAAGATTGTTAAGACAGAAAAGTATATAGGAGAGAAGATATGTACTAAAGGAATTTCTCATTAAGGAGGAAAGAAAAATGAAGGAGACAAGAGATGGAATGGCTCAAGGAATCTTCAGAATGTGAACAAGTTAAGGTAAGATATTTAGCTGTGTCATGTGATACAAAGAAAATGATGGAAGATGAGGACTTTAAAAAACTTTTGAATTTGATGATTAGTCTTCAAAACGGTTTTCATGAAGTAGAAGAAGCCAGAGAACAAAGATTGTGAGAATGAAATGGTAGCAAGGAAGAGAGTGAATGTAGAGTTCACATGCCATTTGTATTTACTGAAGACCTGTTTAAGAAGTGGAAAAATAGGAGTTTGTGGTGGTAACTTGAGAGAGTGGTAGAATCAGGGAATATTTTATTCTGTTTTAGTACAGAGAGATTTAGGAAAGATTGCATTGAAAGGAGGCAAGGGAGAAGTAAATATGTGTTGAGAAGAAATAATTGATGGATGAAAGGGTAGACCATCAAAGTCTAAAATGAACTAGTGCAGTGGTGTCAAACTTGAATAGAAATGGGAGCCCCTCATCGATACATAAGAATCCCTGAAGACTGTATATAAGTTTTAAAATGTAACATCGTGTTTATTGTATTTTTATTTTGTTAAATATTTAGCAATTACATTTTTATCATTTTTACTGAACATGCTCTTGGGAACATTACAGATAGCTTTGCCCAACATGACTGATACTGTTGTACTACAGGATAGGCTATTCTATTTTATTTTATTTTTACTTTGAGGCAAGAGGAAGGAGAAAAATAAATATCAAGTAAGGGAGGAAGGAAATTGTCATTGTTCAGTTGTGTCCAACTCCTTGTGATCCCATTTGGGGTATTCTTAGTAATAACACTAGAGCAGTTTGCCATTTCCATCTCTAGCTCATTTACAGGTGAGGAAACTGAAGCCAACAAACTTAAGTGACTTGCCCAGCATCACAGAGCTAAGTGTCTGAAGCCGGATTTGAACTCAGGTGTTTGTAACTTTAGGCCTGGGCCTATCCACTGGGCCACCTAACTGTCCTGCAGGAAGAAAATCAAGGGAAATCATATGTCTATATTAACAATTCAATGAATCTTAATTGCTTTGGAGGATACAAAGATAATAATGAAAATCTCCATCTTCAAGGAACATCCAGACTGCATTAAGGGAAAGCAATTATATAGAAACATTCACACACACATACATGCATATACATGTATGTGTATATGTGTATGTATGTGTATATATATACACGGGTGCATTTACATGCAAAAAGCCTTCATGCTTTTAATGCAGTGTGGAAAATGATCATGGGTATAAAGTGAGATAGAGTCAAAGTTGTCCGACTATCACAAAATTAGGAGGGATCTTAGAGGCTATTGATTTCAACCCACTCACCTTTAAGACTGCAAAACTGATACCCAGAGATGTTGAGTAGGAAAGTTTTAAAACAGCTGTAATCAATACCTGTGATCAATTAAAGAATAATAAGATTTCCCAGAAAAAAACTGTGGAACGAATTAAGGTTGTAGAGCTTTGGTCTGTGTTCTGGTCTATAACAACAATACAAGGAGAAAATTGATTCAGACTATCCAGCATTGGGGTTAACAGGGTGAAAAATATCAAATATCAAGAAGGCAAGGGATTTTTGGTACTATTGAGAAAGTAATTGAAAAAATGATTATGTTATCTAGGTTAAAAAAGGAAGGTAAGAGGATGAAAATTAAATCAGTTCGCTGAAGAATCACAAATAATTTGAGGGAAAAAGAGGTTAGGAAGATAAAAAACAAACAAACAAAAAGCCTCTTCTGAATAGAAGTGAAAGAGGGGCTTTTAGTGTTGGAAGGACCAGAAACTGCCTTCAGAAAAAGAATTTCATGGTAGAAATTTCTAGCAAATTTCACTTGATTAACTGTAATATGTGGGTTCATAAGTTCAGTGGGTAAAGGAATGAAACTAATGAGGGTATTTCCATGAGATTGCCTACGAACTTTTCATGTAATGAAAAATCTCTAGTTGCTTCTGTGAATGGGATTTGGAATTCTAAAAAGCTACCCAAATACTAGCTATAAACACATTCAAATCACATTTTATTTTCAAATATATTCTTGATTTTAGAAATGAGGTTGTTTTAAATTAAAAAAAACAACATTTTATGATACTATATTATTGCTATTATTATTATTATTTTTAAGAGATTCATCAAAGGGCTGTTCTTTGCATCCTGGAAGTGGTTAACATTTTGAAAATGAATGTGTAAATATGATATTTAGTGATTTTTTTTTCCTATGGGATTTACCATTTTTATTATGAGGAAATATGCCCTTTATGAATTAAAGGCAAATGAAACAACTATTACATGTGATAATATGCATATTTACCAAGGAAATTTTAAATGCATAACATTGCTTACAAAAGTTGAATTTAATTTAAAGGAATTGGTGTGATTTTTCTAGACAGACTGAATAACTTTAAAGTTTACCCAAGGGAAAATTAAACATTGAATTAGAATGTTGTGAGTCTCCAGCAGTTTGCTGATCTAAAGTTTTTCTGCAAAGCAAATTGCAGTTTTAAAAATATGCAAGAAAAGCAAATGTACTACAATTAGAGTAAATGTTCCTTAAAACAAAGGAAAAAAATTATAGGGAGAGTTTTATACATATATAGCTTGATCAAGAAAAAAAAGTTGTCATTGCACAATGACTACATCTATATATCCAAATATTTTAATTGAATGAACTGTTTCCTAATTTATTGATTTTTTTTAGGAATTATTTTTGTCTGAATTCATCCTGTGTGTTTAAGAGATCTATTAAAAAACAGATTCACTTTCTATAATTATATAGACCACGGGTTGGCAGACTACATACAGCCTGTGTCTTACAGCCTGCTTTTGTATGTTCTGCCAGGTAACAACAGTTTTTATATTTTTAAAATACAATAAAACTTTATTTAAAATGAAAAAAAATTCTTAGTGGACAAACTGTACAAAAGCCAGGAGTGGGCCATATTTGGCCCACTGTAGTTTGCCAAACATCTAGAGGCGTGGCCTTATTTCTGTTTTTAAAATGAAAAACTGTCATAATCTCCTTGGACAATTTAAAACACTTCCCTACACCAAACTTCCCTATATCTGTTAAGAGCATCACCACTTTTCCAGTGTCCTGAGGTTCAATCTTGGCATTACTCTTTTCCTTGTTCTTCCTCACCCTATCTAGCTAGTCCTCACAATGCTTGGGTGAGGTCAGGAAAGTAGCAGATGAAGAAAGTGCACCTTAAAGAATTGAATTCTCTCATCTGTGCTCATATAGCTAGTAGTAAATAGCAGAGCTGGGTCTGTGACTCAGATCTGCTCACTCCCTTACCACAGTAGGCTTCCCCTGTATAACCATACCTCTTGAGAAAACTGTATATACTTAATTTATAACCCCATGGAAAGAACGAAGTACACAATAACCATAACCTGATCTTGCAGAATGCCTAGATATTTCCATATCCCTCTACTTCAAAGATATATAGGAGGCTATCTTATCTTATTGTCATATGCACATGTCAGTGCTGTCCTTACTTGAACTCCAAATTGTCTTGTACAAAGATGACAATAAAAAGAAATCTTCAGCAAGAGACTTTTTTCCTGGCTCCAAAGTTTCTTGTAGCTCAAAAAATATTCTTCATTCTCTCCATTGGCCTTTAACCTCCTCCATTACTTCCAGAAACAGATATATACTTGAGATCCACTCAGAAGAACTTTAAGCATTTTAGGTTATACTTATTTTTAATAATTTTATTTTTTAATATTGAAAATACATCCTCAAAATGTCTCTCAGTAACATTCCTCATTACATCAAGAGAGCTATTCCAAATACCAAATAAAATTTTTATACAAAAACAATGTAGCTGATCATATTTCATATGCAGTAATAGGAGTAGGAGGATTCTTAGAGATTGTCCAGTTTTTTGATTAAAAAAAAAGTTCTGAAAGGAACTTAAAAAAAAACTGAGACCCAACTAGGTAAATTCAGTTTCTTAAGTTTGTACAGGTTATACAACACAGAACTCATTCAAATTCTGCTTTTAACACATACTGGCATTTTCACATGGGGCAAGTCACTCTTATAGTTCCAGATAATTTTTAAAGACTCTAACATAGCAGATGTTAATTTACATTGTTAAAGGGTGTTTCTTATACAAATGAAACCACAGATCCAATCTAAGCACATTCTAAAATAAACTTGCATGAAGGAAAAGTAGAAAAGCAAAAATCTTGGTATTTTTTTAAGGGGGACTTTCTTTTTGAAAGTTTTATCATTTTTTGACCTAGTATGCTTCAACTTTCCACTTTATTTTCATTTGAGTGACCAGACTTAGATGCTGTCTATATAAGACAAAATAAATGAACTATAACACACAAGATTGATCAGCTTGGTTCACTGCTGACTATCTGAGCAATCAATCTAGATGGATGCAGAGTTGATACAGCTGTGGCACAACCAGACAGATTGAATAGACTGGTGACAGAAGCCATAGTCAATAATTCTATCAGTTCATACATATAGATTGGGTCTCCAACTTACTAAGATTCTCTACCCTTCAGTAAATGTTGCAGAAGATGCAATACTATTCTATTTTTTTAGCAGTTGAAAATCATTTGGGTACCCCTAGAAACAGTTGTGTTTCAACAAAGTTGTTTATAAGTTCTATTTCCATTAATTTGCATTTGAAATTTGAAGCTACATTTCCAAGGAAGAGTAGTCTTTAGGTAAGGAAACAGCCTGAAATCATGGCAAAGATAGAGAGTTGTTTTTCTTGCTTGGAAAATTTCAAGGCATTTTACTTTGGAGCATTTAAAGGATTTCTTCTTCTCTGGGGACCATCTGATTTGTAACTCACAGAAACTCTTCTCTCTTACTCCTTTATCTGATGGCTTAGGTTTCTGCCAAATAAATCAGTGCCTATTTGGCCATCCTATAAAACCACAATTATGAGAAGTGTAATAGCTTGAAATGAGACAGGAATGCAGACAGAAAGCAGGCACAGAATTATACAGAGGTTAATTCAAGTTAACATTTTTAAACAAATTCCCACCTGTATCAGTTCAGCTAATTAATTCTTACTTGTGTGAGGAGTGTGCAAAATCTATTCATGAAGCTAGATTAGCAAGTTCCATGGGTCTTTAGTGTTTTAACATGTTAATGAACATTTTAAATTTGATTTTTGAACTTCTCTGTACAGGATAGCAAAGTTGAAATGAGAGAAGACATCAGTTTTATACTTCAAGACATAATTTCAGCATGATGTCTTCAAAAGATGATTCTCTTCCGTGTGAGGGGAAAACAACAACAACTAAACAAAAAAAGCTCTGGCAAAGTGCTAGTCCTTCCTTTTCCAGATGTGTGATTTCTAACAAGTCAGCCTCTTTATTCACATAACTCCAATTTTTGCAACTGTAAATTAAGTGTAACAATATTTCTGCCAGCTGTCATTGGATTAGCTTTTTGTATGTGAGATTCAAATGAGATAATGCATGCAATTTGCTTTTTAACTCTAAAGGCTGAGAAATTGATAGGTGATTTCATGGACATTGGGAACTCTCAGGTGAGGAAACTCCCTCTACCAGTGTAAGTTAGCACCTTTTCTGCAAGTTGGAGTCTTTAAGAGTTGCCTAAGTAGAGGTGTCAAGCCCAGGTCACAAAACTCCTCAGTGAAGCTGAATCAGATGTAAATGCAGTTGAGAAATGTTTAACAAGATAAATAAAAATAGAATACAACATAGATGTTATTGGCTTATGCTTTTCCAAGTCAATATGTTTTTGAGATTAACACCATTATCCTAGAATACTGAGAGGTTAAATGACTTGTACTCAGTCACACAGCCAATATAGATAGAATGAAGTGGAACTTATAGTCTTGTTTCTTGAAGTTCTTGGTACTAAGGCCATGCTTTTATCAACTATGCAATATTACCTTTCATTTAAGTGTAAAGCATTGAATAAATGAGTCATTCTTCTAATTTCTAATATGTAAATAATGAGACTTAAATTAAAGCTCAAAGTATATCTCTCCTTGTTTTCTATGTCTCTTTTCATCCCTCTGATTTCCTATTGTTAATGGCTAATATTTATAAAGCAATTTTATGTATATATATATATATACATATATGTGTATGTATATTTATATATAAAACATGTAGCTCTCTATACATTGCTCATCAATTAAATATATTATGGTTGGTTTTTCAGATTTTGAAAGCTTATATCTATAAAGCAATATCTGTTCCTGCCTTAGGCTTTCTCCAGACACATAGACAAAAAAAAAACATAAATGATCACATTAGAATATTAGTAAATATCACAAGGTGAATTTCATTATCCTTCACTTTCCTCTTAACTTTCCCAGAAGCAACTTATGCTTGTTGCTAGAAGTACATATAATTATGAAAGTTAAAAATTCTCTTGATATTTGTATATATGTGTACATATTACATATTCATATGTGTATATATCTGCATCTAAATATATGTACATATACACACATATATGTCTACATCCTCAATACTCAACCTATGTGTGTGAACCTATATTAATATGTGTATATGCATTAATTTATGTATGCTTAATCTAAACTGATTGGCCATGTATTAGGAGTGATATAGATAAAATTTGGATTGGAAGTTTCACTGAATGACCTCTAAGAGCTCATCCAATTTTTTGATTCTATACTTCAAAAGCTGTAGATGATCTTAGATGCTGTGACGGGTGATGGAATCTATCTTTTTTGTTTTGTTTTGTTTTTCTTTTTTGTTTTTTAGAACTAGCCTACTTAAATGTGGAGTAACTTATCTCCATTGGTCTGGTCAGGAAGGGATGAATTTTTGTCATAGGATCATTAATCCAAGTTGGTAGGGATGTTGGAGACCAGTAAGTTCCTCTATTTCATTTTGCATGTTAAGATAATGAGGCTCTGAGATGATAATGGTTTATTTTTTGTCATAAAACTAGTAAGTATCTGAGACAGGATTCGCACCCAGGTTTTCCTGACTCCATGTCTATGACCTATACACTAAAAAAGCCCATATTTCTTCCCATTCTTTTTTGTCATCAAAATTCATAGACCAAAGGAAAACTCAAAATTGACCCTGTCATTTTATGTGGCCCAGTAAAACTTTTTCAATGACAGTGTAGCATAAAGTAGGGAAGGAGGTACTAAGTAAACATCATTCAGTTTTTAAACATCTGTAAATATAATCTTAAACGTTGCTACTCTAAATGTGAAATTCTTTTCCAAAGACCAAATAAAAAGTATCAATATTAATGACCAATGACACACATTGAAGAAAATGGATCAAACCAAACTTAAAATTCTTACTATTTAAATAAAATCTGAAGACAAAAGGAAACTAAATGTGAGGATAACCCCCATGCTTTCTTTAGGAATGTAGGCAGAGAAATTTGCAAAGTTGATTCTATATAATGTCCAAAGGCAACGAGAAGCCTCATTTTACCCTATACTTATTCATCTGTTATAGCAGTGTTCATGATAACCATGTGCAAAAAAAAAAACCAAAAACCAAACACCATGAAAATAGACAGTTTTATGTTCAACATCTGCTGCAGAGGATTAGAACACCAAAACAAATCCTCTTAAAAACATGATCTTTCAATTTAAATCAGTGGCTTAAATTGTGTGTCAAGGGTAGGATAATAAGAAATATTTTGGAAATTATGACTTAGAGTTAGGAACCAAATGAGACTTCCAAGGTTTGTAGAATGAACAGAAGTCACATACTTTTATATCACAAATAATCTGAGAGGCTAGATATTCTTCCAGTAATCCAGGTTCACAATCTTGGTTTCACATGATTCTACTCTTTGTTACCCCACATAACAAATCGGTTGGGAAATTTATAACTTCTTCCTCTACAACATCTTTGTCAAATCTTCTCCTTTCTATACACACACAGCCACAATCCTAGCTTAAGCCCTCATCACCTGTCACCTGGAGTATTACAACACCTTTTCATTGGCTTTCTCTCAGATATGACCTCATTACCAGCTGCCAAAATGATTTTCCTAAAGCACAGGTTTGACTATATCATACCTTCTTTCACTTCATTGCTCCCTATAACCTCTGGGATCAACAGAACCCAATGTAATATCCCTTTTTTGCGTTTGAAATAATTTATTAATATGTTTATATTGCGTTCTTCTCAGCATACTCTATGATCCAGGCATACTAAGTTGCATGCTGTTCCTTACACATGATACTCCAACTCCCATACCCACACTTCTGCACTAGCTCTTTCCTATGCCTTTAAAGCTCTTCTTCCTGATCTCTAATATTTGGAGTTCCTGGCTTCTTTTAAGGCTCAGCCTAACTTTCAAGAATCCTTTCTCCCTAGTTGTTAGTTACATCCCTTCTAAGGCTACTTTTCATGTTTCTACATTAATCTTGTGTGTTCTGATTTATATATGACATCTTCCCCATTAGAATGTAAAGTCCTTCTCCCTCTCATCCATTTTCTCTTCTTCTCCCTCTCTCCTTTCTCATCTCCTTCGTTCCCTTCCCTATGTTGCTCAGGTTCGCTGTGAAGAGGTGAATCACTGTCTTAATTTCACCAGTAATCAATCTAGAAGTTCTTAGATCCTCTGTTTCCAACCTGGGTTGCTTTTCCCTTTCTTAAGCATACTGATAGCTCCCCACTCCTAGACATTCATCGTAGTGGTGTGCTGTGACTTAGTGCAGAGGTGAACTCCCTCCATTTCAGAACTCCTGTGCTAAAGTAATCCATCAATCAGTCACTGCACTAGCAGAGATTGTAATTATACTTCACAGGCCCATCAAATAGAACCTCCTTAATGCAGTTATTGCTTCCCCCCACCCCTGTATTTCCTCAGCAATTAACCTGATGCCTAGTCTATAGTAAGTGATTGAGAAACATTGATTGAATGTAGGGAACACGAAGTAATAACAATCATAAAAACAAACAAACAAAATCGCAGTTATATGGCTCTTTAAGATTTTTAATATATTTTACATGAATCATCTGTTCTCTTCAAAAGTTCTGTGAGATAATTGTTATTACTGGCATCATTTTACATATGAGAAAAGTGAAGCAGCAAGAGGTTTTGACTTGCTTAGGATAACATAGGTAGTAAATGTCTGATACGGGATTTGAATTCAGGTCTTCCAAAATTTAATCCCCCAATCTATTATTCCACTTAGCTCCAAAATAATTTCAGATTTCCTATATGAATATTATAAAATTTTATTTTGCATAAGTATAGGGAACTACAGCCGTGAAAGCTTACTCCACCAACACAATTGTAACACATCACAAACATGATGCTTTAGAGACAAATACTTATTAAAAAGTAGAAAAAAATAAAACAATTATAATGTGTTAGTGCTTCTCTAGATTACAACAACAACAACAAAAAGAAAAAAAATGACAAGCGCTAACACAGTTTGATTTCTAAGACCTGGCCACTTTTTTTTTTAAATCAGTGTTACCTAACTTGACTTTCACTAGAGAAACTGATTCTAGAGCACAGATATTGATATTTTAAAGAGAAATGCCTTGAGAATGACAAAAGTTTGATTGCTCAGACTAACCTAGTTTGAATAAAATTTCCTTTTTATCCTTTGTACTACTTCTGCAGAAACCAAGAAACTTTCTAACCCTCTAGTAAATGGGGTATTCTGTACAGACTACCAAAGCAAGTTCTCAGGTCAGTACATTTATCTCAACACCATAATTTTTAAATTGGCATTCTGCCTCATAAAGCTTCCTGTCAGTTTAGTTGGTATGTCACTCCCAGGAGACTATTCACCTCTGGTGATTGGTGTCTTATTTTAAAATTTAGTGTGCTGTTACCATGTAAGACCAGTCTAAATGAACCTTACAGATTTCCAGTTTCTTTACTAAATTTATGTATACAGAAGGAATATCACACAATTGTTATAAATGGTTACCTAATTTTAAACTAATTAGACCTCAGGAAAAGTTTCATGTACCTATATCCCTCTACCCTTATCATATTCCTCAGAAATATGTTAAAATAGAAAGAAAAGTCAGGAAGGAGTGTCCTTATTCAAGAGTAGAGTTACATGCTGAAATTCCTGGCTGAGAATCTGAATTGGACTATCTTACTGGTTGAGGAGATGGTTCAGAAGACCCACCTGAGAACCATGGAATGTTTATCATATCACTGACTCAATCTCAGAGAATTTGAAGTTATTGTCCAGTTAAGGAGGAGTAATTCTTATAGATTGTGGACATTCATCTCATTATGTGATTTCTCCTGAAATGTGTTCAATTGAATTATCTAATTGTTAGGTATCAAAGTTTTTTTTTAAATAATTATTTTATTAGCTAACAAAGCTCCCTTATACCCATTATGAACTTCCATATTATTATCGAGGGCACCATCAAGTTCCTAGTTCTCCAAACTCATTACCTAAATGTCATGCTTGACTCCTCACTCATACTCACCCACATATCAAATCTGTTGCCAAAATCTTGTCATTTATTCCATCAAAATATGTCTTGTACCGATTCTCCACTATCACATCAGTGCAGGTCTTTGTCATCTTATGCTTAAACAATTACAATAGCCTTCCAGTTCTTCTCCTTGTCTCAAGCCTCTTCTCATTCCAGTTTAGCCTATAATCAACTGACTAAGTGACCTTTCTAAAGCGTAGCTATGAACATATTACCCCTTGCCACTTAAATAAATTCTTCCTAGATCCCTTTTACTTCTTGGTACAAATACAAAAGACTTTGTTTTGTTTTTAATGTCCTTCACAGACTGGCCCTTTCATTTCTTTCTAGTCTTTTTATCCTTTTACCCTTCCACATACCGGTAAAACTGGCCTTCTTTATGTCCGTGGCACAAGACACTCCATCTCACTATTTTGCTTGTTGATCCCTATGCTGCAAGGCTACCTTCTTCACCATCAACTCAAGGTTTCCTTAAAAACTCAGATCAACTCAAATCTTTATGAAGAGGATGCTCTTTGTGCCCTCTCCCTCTCCTGCTGCTAATATCTTCTTTTTAAGATTGCTTCCCATGGTACTGTATAAATCTTTTATGTTCATAGTACATGTTAATCTCCCCCATTAGAATTTAAACTTCTTAAGGTCAAGACCATTTTTGGCATCTTTTTTTTTATCCCTAGTGCTTAACACAGTGCCTAGATTATAACATAGAAGGTATTTAATAACTGCTTTGTTGTTGTTATTGTTTGTTTTAGAAAGCTTTCTTGAAAAGAGTGGAGTTGCTGGAAACGTATCCTAAGATCTTATTCAATTTTTTTTCTCTTTTCTTTCTTGCTTTCTTTGTTTAAAACAAGGTATAGAAACCATCCTGAGGACTTAATTGGCTCAGACACTAAAGAATCAGGCTATTAAATTAACTTCCTTGTTTCCTAAGTACAAAAAGTCAGAATACAAAATCACCAAATCTTCCACAGACTTCAAATATGCAGTCCAGCATGACTAACTCCTGCAATGTAAAGTTAAGCTTAGCCAAATCAATGTTATATGCTTGATGAATGTGTCTTCCTTGTTTTAAACAGCCTGTCATTGCTAAGGACAAGGAAACTTCATTTTGCTAACACTTAGATGTTCTATGAGCATCTCATTTTATTCAAATCTCAGACCTCAGTTAGGAGACTAGACTGTCTCAAGCTTAGCATAGAATAAGATACTGTAATTACTCTTTGTTTCGTTGTTTCTCAATGCCACCTATTTCAGCCTATACATCTCCTTTCCATTGCCGCTTTACTTTCTTAATATCTCTCTTTTTGAGGTAAGAGCAGTCTATTTAGAGTGACCTTGTAATAACTTTGTCAATTCTGGAGATGGATTTACAGTCATTGGACCAAGTTCTAGCTTTCACACAATCCCTTTCCTAACACACATTTGCAAGTTACTTGGATTATATGACAGAAGTTAGTCTGAATTGGCCTCCTGCTCAGTTACCACCACCTATACAAGTTATATAAATGCTACTTTGTGTCACATAACATGATTTCAGAAGTTACTGTAATTCATATACTACACAAAACCTTTCATGTAAATAAATCTGCAAAATCTCAATAAAATATGTATATTCTCACATATATAAATGCATACCTATACATGTCTACATGTTTGTGTATATGTATGTATGTATAATGTGTGTCCTGGATGTGGGGAGATGCAAAGATAAAAATGAAAATATTGTTTTCAACATAGATTCTCTTCTGAGAAGAAATCCTAACATACTGAAAGCCTTAACTTTGAAACTTAAAAAATCACTTAGATATTAGGACATTTCTTGAACTATATCTGATATCTATTGCTTTTATTTTGTAGCTAATCTTTCAAAATCATATTATATTATATATTCCATTCTAACCAATTGGAAATTATACATATATGTATATTTATAGATATAAAATTATAATAAACACATATAAAGTATATATAGTTATAACACACATGTATATTGTAACTATTTACATGTATGTAACTGTAGATATATGTACATATTTATATATGTGTATATTAAAAATCAACATAATATGTACATATAGGGAGACACAGAGAAAAAAGTATTGAATGGGAGAGAGTAGAAGGGAGGTGAGGTGTTACATATAAGAGTAGAATGTAAGCTCCTTGAGGGCAGGGAAATTTGTTTTTGTCTTTGTATCCTCAGTGCAAATATAGTGCTTGGTACTTTACAGGCATATTGGTAAGCTTTTTGAAATTAATCGAATAAAAATTTTTGAGAACCTTCTGGCTTAGTCATCCCTGGGAACAGGGAAAGAAAAACACATTTATTGTATGCCTACTGTTTGCTAGGCAGTATACTAAGGACTTTCTAAATATTGTCTCATTTCATCCTCACAATAACCCTGGCTGGCAGGTGCTGCTATTATGCTCATTTTACAGTTGAGCAAACTGAAACAGAAAGAGATTTAGTGACTCCTCTGAGTCACACAGATAATAAGGGTCTAAAGCCACATTTGAACTCAAGTTTACCTGACCCTTTAGGCCCAGAGCTTTATCCATCATGACTCCCAGCTCTGCAGGATTATTACATCTAACCTGAAAGTTAATTTCCAACTATGTTAAATGGAACAATATATGCCTGTGGTATACCATGGAGTCACACTTCTCTTTCCTCTTTTCACCATTCAAAACCAATCAGTTGAAAAGTCTTATTGATTGTTTCTCTATCCTTCCTCTTACACCCATCCTGTTCTCCCTAATCATTTAGCCACAAGCATAATATAGGAAATTATGACCTCTTACCTGAACTATATTAATAGCACCTTAAATTGCTTTCCATTCTTCTAATCTTTCTCCTTTCCACATCATCCTGAACATATATCATCTTGGTAAGACACAAGTCTGACCATGCCACTCTCTCACTCTAAAACATAACTTTTTATTCCCTATTTCTTCAAGGAAAAAATACTACCTCCTCAGTTTGACACTTAAAGTTCTCCAAAAACTAGCTCCGATCACCCATTTCAGAATTATTTCTCATGAGTCTCAATGAGAAAATTCTAATTTTTAGTTGAACATATTAGATGTCAACACAATTAAGCACTTTCATTTATCTCTATGCATATCCCTCATTCATGAAACGGATCCCTTCTGTTTCTTGATACTCAGAATCCTTACAGCTAGCCTTTGATCCTGTGGTTTTATTGTGTTCTCACTCACTCACCCCTGTAGGGGATCATATCAGGCTGAAGAAAGCAAGTTTCACAGGTGTTTGGCTCACTTGAGCCCTTCATCACCCAAAAGAGGCCAAAAACCTGGACTAGCATTTATACCAAAGTTCTCCTGCTGTTTCAGCAACCCCGAGATGGAATTAAGCGACCAGAAGCATTCTCCTGTTTATGACTCATAAAGACTAGTTCTTTGAACTGGACACTCTAATTAGTGACATTTCTCTTGCTATCTTGTTTTACAATCCTTTCTAGTTAAGATACCATCTTGTTATGACACTCTCTTGTTCTATGACGTTCCCTTGTTTCTGGCTCACAGAAACCAGACATTCTAGGGGCACTTTCTTGTGCTATGGAAACTATAACTTTGGCTCACAAAAGACACAGGCATTCTGAGTTGAGAGGTAGGGAAGAAGAAGGAGGGAACATGGGGATATTTCCTTACTCTATGAGTATATAATCTCCCAGGGCTGGGGAATCTGCCATCTTAAGGCCTCATACGACTTTCTAGGTCCTTGGATGCAGTCTTTTTTACTAGTCCAAGTTTTTGAGAACAAATCTTTTATTAAAGAGATTTGTTCTGTGAAGTTTGGATTCAATCAAAGGGCCATACTTGAGGACCTAGAAGGCCACATGTGGCCTCAAGGCTTTAGGTTCCCCACCTAAACTTTTTTTTTTTTTTAATTTTGAGCTCTGTTTCACTGTAGCTTCCATAAATATATGATTCTGCTAACTCATAGAGGAAAAAAAACCATCACTTATATGGCCTAATTATGTTTGTCTTTTTTTAGACCAAACTCTGAAGGTTGACACCGGACCACTCAAACTACCTCTATGTAAAACTCTGACAAGACTTTTCATGAGCCTTTCCTCATTCATACAGTCCTTCTAAAATCCTGCTCTTGCCACACTAATCCCTTTATTTAAGATCCACCAGCCAATCATAGTTTAGTTATTTTTTGTCTCTTTGGGAGTATATACAGACCATCATATTTCTTAAAGGTGGGATAAATGAGAAACTGCCATTTTGTACTCCATGTTGGAGACTGAGATCCTTGTAAACAATTTCAGAATCTGATTACTTTCACCCCTCTTGATCAATTGTCATGCCTACTAAGTCTTTCCTACTAAATTAGCTTATAGTAGTAAAAAAAATAGCTTATCCCAACAGGATACAAACATTAGACTATCAAGTAACATAGCATAACAACTCAATATTGCATAAATGTGAGTTATTAGTTTGGCACATAGTAGAATGCCCTTAAACAAAACCCTGGAGGCTAAGATAAACAGTAGCATTAGAAGAAAATTCATCCTGTCAGCCCAAAGTTCCCTGGGTCCTTATATACCAAGTATAAGCATTAGTTTGTCAATAGACAAAACCTTTCTAGCGTCACAGCTACTGCATAATCTGCCCAGCCAGCAACCTCCCAACATTTTTCAATGCTCAACTCAGGTAGGTACCACCTGATCCTTGAAGCTTCATTTGATCTTCTTCAATTATTAATGCTTTCACCACAAATCCCTTTCTATTTGCTTTTCTTTGGATTAAATACAAACAAAAGATTGTAAGTTACCTGAGGAAAGAGTCTATTTCATTTCTGTCTAGTCTCTAGGCCCTAGCCCATTATTCAGCAGCTTTAAGGTATTTTGTATATTTTGCTTAAATTTAAATTATACACTTTCATTTTTTTTATTTTCCAGTGACTCCTTTCATCTTCCTCCAAATACAATACTTTTTCCTAAAAACACATCCCCTAGACTGCTCTGTCCCCTTAAGTTATTGTTCTACCACTTTTCTTTCCTTTGCTGCTAAATTTATTGAAAAAAAAAACCAATCTACCTATAAATTATATCTCTATCCTTACGGATTTAAATGTTTATAATACCTAGAGCTTAAGTTAATATTGGAGAACATGTAATAAAACTCATCCACCTTTTTAAAATGAAAAAACAAACAAACAAACCTAAGAATCACAGATTATTTATGCACAATCAAATGGGTACTTCCAGGTCATGTGACTAATGGCACAGAGGAGCAGACATTTTCTCCAATCTCCACAAACTCTCAAACCAATCCAAAATAAGAATTCTATACTAAAGATAGAGAATCTCAGCTCTTTTCCATGATCTAGGACTCCAAGAACCAAAAAAGGTAAAAACTCAATGAAATAACATCAGAGAAGGGAAATAGTGCTCTAACAAGTGTTTACCCAAAAGCCCATTACCCCATCCCCTACTCAAATATATACCCCAACCCCCATTTTCCTTCCTCTGATACTTAAGAGATTCAAACTCCAAACCACAGAAATTTGCTCAGGCTGCATTAGCAGCATGGCAATGCTCTGTGCTGCCAGACAGCTCAATTTGAGAGTTCAGAAACAAAGCAAATGGTAGTATGACTCATTCCTGCTTGTAACAGATCTTAACTCTAATTTCTGTTCAGCGTCTTGGAGACGCTAACAAAAGGTAGAAATTCACAGGCTTCAATAGCCACATAACAGAGCCCTGTGATGCAGGGCCAGAGAAGAAGGAGGGGAGGGAAGTAATTTTGTGCCTGTGGGTGGGTGGCATCCTACTAAGCCTCAGGGGAAAAAGCATCCAGTTGTGACCAGTTCTATACTCCCTCCTCAAGTAACCTAGGGTAGACTGAGGATCAGAACCGTGAGCTGTCTATCTTGGTTGGAGTGTAAGACACTTTGAGAACCAGCTCCAAGAGAAAGTGCTATCAAAAGAGAAAGACTCAGAAAATGAGTAATGATAAAATTGATGAAGAAAAACAAACTTAGAATTTCCAAAGATTTCATGAAAAAGAAAATTCAGAGACTTCAAACACTAAAAATGTAATTGCTGGGAAGATATTAATAGCAGCCAGTACCTGATGAAACAGAGGAGCTTCTGGATTCTGAGAGAAAATACAAAAATAGCAGGAAGTTCCTGAGTGATTTAAAGGGGAAATAAGAATAATGAAAGCAGAAATTTTTGGCTTCCACAGCAGAATAATTGGCAGAATAGGAAAACCTGAGTCCACAATGATATCTCACCACAGAAACAAAAAAGAACTATTTGTGAATCCAAATACATGGCAATGAAGGATAATCTGGAAGAAGAGAAGCAAAAGGAACAACATTGAAATAAGATATTTTCTCTATGCAACTGAAACACATTAATTTCAAAGAGAGAATGCATAAAGACAATTTATGGATTTAAGAACTCCTAAAAACACAAATGAAAAAGAAACTGAACATCATAATGTAAAAAAAATAATAATCAAAGAAAAAATTTTAAAATTATAAACACAGAAAACAAAGTGATTATTGAAAGAATCCAGAGATTATTTCCAGAAATATAACATTAAATGAAACTTGTCTGGAAATTCTAAAATATATACTTGTTTAATTTAATAATTTCATTGACAATACGTTTTGCAAGTGAACAAGAGAAAGACCTTCAAATATAAAGGGAAAACAATTTGAATAACTCAATGCAGGAGGGAATGAAGCATTTTTTGAAGAATATTGGAAATGTAAGATGTAACCTAAAGTAAACTACCCTGAAAATCTGAGCCTACCCACAAATGAAAAAAAAAGATGAATGTTCAATTAAAAAAAGGAATTTGAAATATCTAGAAGAAAAAAAAGAAAACTTGAAGATATTATTTGTATCTGAAATACTTAACCCAGACTGCAGAATATGAGAAGTATAAACAAAAACACAACCAAGAATAGCAATAAAGACATCAATAACATAACAAAAAGATCATTAATAGATTTCTTTCTAAATGAATATGAGGAGACAAGGGTGAAAGCAAACGTCAAATAGAAGTGATGGTAAAGAAATGGGTGAGGCCTGAAATAACATGTACTAAATCTCACAAAACTCTACCTATAGGTGAATCATTTTTTTGGGTCTTGGGCTAAATATAGAATTGGGGTACACAAAAAGGAGAAAGGGAATATGTAAAGGATAATTATAATTTACTCTAATTAATTCAAAGTTTAACAGTAAAGGGAAAATCACTTCCACGGTCTTAAAGGAAGAAGTGAGACTAGAACATAATGGGCAAGGAGGCAAAGGGAAAGATTGAAAAAGGGAAAGAAAAAGACAAACTTTGTTTTAATGATCAGAGGGAGTATCACTGATGAATTCAGATCTGAGAAGAGAGATAACTTGTAAAGAGAGATGAGAACCTTAAAATAGACATTATCTCCATGGATTTGATATTTAAAGAGAGCATTCACCCTGCTTCAGAAGAGGGAGAAGCTGAGCTCCTACAGGCAAATGACAAGAGTGGGAAGGCATGAAATCAAGAAGAGATTTGGAGGCAAATGGGGGGAAAATAACCAAAAGGAGGGAAAAGCTGAATAATGACTATACAATCAGAACTTAGTAATACGTCTACCACAAAGCAATGTATTTTTTCTATTACAAGCAAGAGTTTTTATTTCTGAGAGTGGGACACAAAACAATAAATGATGCCAGGGAGGAAGAGCTTTAAGGCAATAAAATGAACTTTTTCGAATAGTCGACCCAAAGTAGGTAACTCAAAATGATTGCTTCCATGAGTTATACAGATTAAAAAAAAAAGTATAGGGAGACTGGATCAAAGAATGAAAGTCTAGAATTGATAGACAAGATAAATAATGAGAAGAATTAGAAAAAGTTTATTTCAAAAAAGATACACATGCAGTGTATCTGGTCCAGCATCCATTGCTAGAAGAGAGGTGCCCTATGATCTCTTTCTGAACACTTCTAAGGCCCCCTTACAGTGTTTGGATTGAGAGCTCCCAATGCTACTAGTACTTCTGCCACCATGTCCTGGTCTCACCACTGCTGTTTTATCCATGTGGGCTTCAGTTCAACCTCTACTTCCATGTTACAGATCTCTCTTCTTGATCTTCTAAGTTGTCTTGATAGAAGTATGTCTCAATCCTACATTTTTTTTTACTGCTACTCCAGTATTAATTTTAAGTTGTTAAAGTTGTTTAGAGGAGGATATTGGGAGAGTTCCTCTGAGTACTTTCTTGACTCTGCCTCTGAAAGTCCAGTATCTACATTCACAAAAAAAAAAAAGCACATTAAACTGAGATGCTGGAAGATATAGACCTCTGTATCTTTCATTATCTGTAGTTATGTAGATAAAGTTAGATATCCTCACTTTCCATATTAAAACTATAGTCTTAAGAAATCTCTCTGATTGTATCAGCACACAAACTTTGCATGAAATTTTATACTTTGTATATAATATGTTGTACTTTTGCTACGTGTCAAAAAGTGACTATAATTTTCTGCTTTTGAGCCATCTGTTCATGTCATGTAGATTCAGCCTCTATGTGATTACTTTTTTTCCTGATAAGCTCAGAATAAAAATACAACATTAATAAATAGTACAGGAAAATGAATTGTTTTGTAATTTAATAAGAAAATCACTAATTTAATTGAAACAAAAACAGGCATTAATTCAAATCTTAGCACTCACTTTCATAGGATCAGAGGATTATAGATTTTGAGCTAAAAAAGAAATGATGACATTAAGTCAACCTCTCCCATCTTCCAAATAAATAAACTGAAGGACAGGGAGTTCAAAAAAATCACTTGGCAGTTACTTACCTAAGGTCTCACAGATATATTATCATAGGTAGGATTTGAAGCCTAGTCTTTCTATTTCAAAGCTCTCAGTATTTCCACTATCATATTGTACTCTTTCGTCACTGTCCCAGTAAACAGGACAAGAGACTTAAATGAATCAACCATTGAAACTATTGAACAGAATCTCTAGGCTTGGTAGCAGCAAGTCTCAGATAGGCATTTCAACCAAGGTCAAGCTAGTCAACAAAGTCTTTGTATACAAAATTCAGTTGAAAGAACACAGGCTTTTGACACAGTGGAGACAACTGTGCTCTATATGTGAACCATGGATAATTAGCTTAAGTAAAAGTTAAAGTTTTTTTTTCTGAATTTTCCTGCTGAAATTTAGGTAAACTAATCACCCAGAAATAATTTTTTTCCAGCCTTATTCCAGGTATATTTCATAGCAATAGCTAAGTCCTCCTATAGATAAAGTTTTTTTAAATAATAAAAATTGTTGATTTAAACTATTTGAGAGGCATTGCTCACTAATCTTAGATATGAAAGAGGTAATATAATGACAAATAAAAAATCAGTGATTTCAAGAATTGCTTTAATGGTAGATGTGAAACCAGATGTCTATTATTTCTGTGATTTTATATGGTACTAAAATATCACAGAAGGAACAATCACCAAATAGGGCTTCAATATAAGTTGTGGAAATTGTGGAATTGTACCTTCCCTGTCCCTCTTGGTATGATAGCACAAGGGCTGGATTTAGTTTCCAGGAACATGGGGTAAAATCCTGACTCTTCCATTTATTTGTGACATTGGCTTAATCAGTTAGCCTCCATATGTCTGGGTTCCTTAATCTGTAAAATGTAGGGTTTGAATTAGGTGGCTTCCGAGATCTTTTCCAGTTGTAAACCTGTGATTCCACATTTCTATGAACTTGATGACATCACTTCTTCCTTGCATTCCAGTTATTAATCTGAGATCATTTCAGTTGTTTTCACTAGGGATTTCAAATTAGGGAGAGAAGGATAAAATGATTCACCCTTCTAACTTTAGAATACAGTTCTCAGAGGTGGGTGAAGTAAAACAATACGGGGATATTGTTAAGTTAAATGTTTTATTTTGCTTCAGTGAATAAGGAAATAGACTTACAATGTCAGATCTAGCATGTCTGCTTTTACAGTCCCTGGTGCTGAATTTCCTTCTACTGGTTTATATATGTTTTGCTTTTGGCCACATAAATCTGGAATATATCCTTTGTGAATACTGTCATATTATGAAGCTAAACATCCAGATGGTATTTTTGTATTTAAGTATTAGAAATTACACACGTGGCACTCTGGGGATCATAATGCTTCCTACTGCTGCATATTGCAACAAATTGCAAAATAATTATAATATTAAAGAACAATATTGCTGGGGGATATGATAAGGCTATTAAAAGAAAATGTTTATATGGACATTTTGTAAAACATAGCCTTGAGTAAAAATAATAGTACTTTCAGCTTGTGACTCAACAAGTTAGTGAACACCTATCATATTTGTGATAGGGAAAGATATCATTCAGCTTTTCAGCTAAAAGCACACTTTTTTTCCTTTTTACCAACTAAATGCTTAAAGTAATAGACATCATAGATTAAAACAATAGGCAATTCACAATATATAAACACACATATAATCCTTATTATTTTTCTTTTTAATAATTCTTTCATGCATTTTGTTCCCATGAGGCTATACATAGATGAAAATAAGAAATTATATGTATTTAATCCAATTTAACCAATCTTCATTAAGTGCTTACTGTATATACAACACTGCTATGTGTTGGGGGACATGAAAATCTAGAATGCATTTATTTTCCTCTTGGATTTTAATCTAGTGAGGAGGAGATATGACACAAAACAGAATGATTTGGTAATGGTATGGTGTGGTAATAGTTAGGACGATGGTCAAATATCCTGTAACTGGGTAGATCTTGGAATTAGTAATAGAAAAGTGAAAATTGGGCCTCATGTGACCTTGGGTAAGTCACTAAACCCCATTGCCTAGCAGAAAAACCAAAAAAGAAATGAAAATTGGGCCCCACTCAAACTATGTACGGATAAACAATGAGCTGAAACTGAAGGTACAAATTAAAAAAAAAAGTAAAAGAGTTAAGAAAGTATCCTAGTACTTGGCAGGAAGGGTCAAAGAACAGTGCTTATTTTATCAAGTTGTTCGGAAATCAAAAAAGCTTGCCACAATGGCAGGACATGAAAAAATGAAGAGGCTGGTCATGTACATAGCATTAGAATAATATTATATATAATAGCTGATAGTTGGGTCACAAGTTTTAGGGTGGGAAATTATATGTTTTGCCCAATTTTGAGACAAGAAAAAAAAGATAAATGATTTACCTAATATCATAGGTGCAAGGCTGACTATAAAGTTATGTGAGAAAACTAAAATGATTCCAGCTAATTGGGAAATGGGTGAATCAATTATGATATGTAAAAGAAGCAGAATACTACTGCCCTATAAAATAATGAAAAGGATAGTTTCAGAGAGAACTGTGGAGATACATTTGAATTGATGCATAGTGAATTGAGCATAACTAGGAGAGCAATTTATATAATAGGAAAATTGTAAAATTTAAAAAAAATAATTTTTGGCATAAGAATTCTGATAAATTAATAACCAAAAACAGTTTTGGACTACCAAGGATCAAAAATCCCATCTCACCTGACAAAGGGTGAAAGCCTCAAGATACACAACGGGACAAAAGTTTTGGCAATGGCTAGTGTCAGAATTTGTTTTGCTTGAGTAGGAATTTTTGTTACATTTTTCTTTATTATTATTTTTTTGTTTGTTTCCCAATGAGTAAGGGGATGGGCGAGAGAGAAAATAAATATTTAATAATTAAAATAAAGGATTTCATTTAAAAATTATAGTTGAAGACAGTTGATTAATGTCAAACTTTTGGGATGTGTATTTGCTTGTTCACTGCAGGGCTTACTGTCATCCTTGTTTTAGTTCTCATTTTAATTAATGCCTAGATGAATGAATATGTGCCATGTTTATCTGTTTTGGAGAGGCAAGGTATTTCAGAATCATGATTCTTTGGACTTGACAAAACAAAAAAAATAGGCAGAATTGAAATTTCAAAATAAAATAACTAAATGGAATAATTGTCCAAAAGTCATAAGAAAACATTTAATGTATATTAATATAATGCCATGTCTTGCATTTAAATTAAGACAAAAAAATCCTACAAGTACAGGAAAAGGGAAAACATGATAAAAAGTGGACCATGTGAATAAAGATGTAGATTTTTAACTTGACTATGATCTTAATAGGAGTGAGCAATATGTTACCCATGGAATTTAGTGGGCTTCTGAACTGTATTAGCAGAATGATGTATTCCAGAATGTGTGATGCTATAGTTCCATTGTCTGATTACATGTAGAATATTGTATCCCATTTAATATGACTTTTCAAAGGTTGTATTGTCACTTGGATTGTGTCCAGAGGATCATAAGAACAGTATTGAGACAACTCAACTAGTTAATTAGACAATATTAAGTGTTTATTTTAAAAAATTAATTTCAACTAAAATTCTTCTCATTCTCTCTGTCTCCCTCTCCATGTTTCCCTCTCCCTCCCTTTCCTCTCTTCCTAAATGGGAAAATTGAGAAAAAATCAAGTCAATTCAAAAAATTATTATATTTGCCACATCTACAAATAAATATCTGAAGTAATCATTTCTCTATGTGGAGGTGGGTTGTATATTTCACCAGGGTCCTCTAGGATAGTAGTTGTTAATTGAATTAATCAAAGTTCTTAAATCTTTTAAAGTTTTGTTAAAATTTATTCAATATCTATTACATGACTGACAAAATGCTAGGTGCTATGATTACAAAGAAAAGCAAAAACAGACCTTGTGTTGAAGGAGTTGATACTCTAATAAAGGAGAAAATGTGTAGATACCTAGATACAAATAAAATATATAGAGTAGTTGGAAGGCAATCTGAGAGGAGAAAGCACTAAAAGGGGAGAGAAAACTGTAGGAATCATAATCTTATAAGGATAAACTAAAGAAACTGAAGGAGTTTTCTGCAATAAATCATTAGATCATAGATTTAGCCTGAGACGGGTACTTAAGCATCTTGCTGTCCAGTAATCTCATTTTACAGATGAGAAGACTAAGGCATAGTGAGATAAATAATCTTACTTAAGCTCATACAACTTCAAAAGAGGAAAAACCAGGATTTTAGCCCAAATGCACTGGATTCCAAATTCACTATTCTATTTTATTTTCTTTAAATGACTTCTTTGTATACAAATATATGAACTTATGTCATTTGGACAAAGGAAGAAGTTTATTCCTTATGTACTGCTGATGGGCAAAAACAAAGGAAGGAAGTTAGGTGACACATTTTGGATTGATAAGGAATAAATTTGTAAAAATCAGAACTATTCTGATTTGGAAATTGCCCTCTCATTAGTCAGTGAGCTCTCCATTACTAAATGCATTCAATATCAGGCTGGATGAAAATTTATCAATAGTAATGTAAAGACAAATTTTCATTGGGAATGAGTTTGCTTTAAATGTTCTACAATGCCACTTTCCAGCTGTTTCAATGATTCTCTTTCATGATACTGTGACAACTGACACAGTTTCCTAGTGTAGCTCTAATTACCTTTATGGACTTTCTACCCTGGTGGGAGAAAATTTCTGAGCCTGGCCTGCAGAGTCAGAGGTGAAGACAATTAAGAACTGCTGGACCTGATAAGCGGTTTGGGACTAGGGAAGCAAAAAGCACATTCTTAGTGTTTCTGATTATAATTTAAGTTTGGCTGACAAAAATGCAGCTTTAAGGATATAAAGAAAAAAAAGAAGGGGTTGAAAGAAATTGTAGATTTTTGTTTTGTTTTGTTTTCTATTATCTGAGGGCAACAAAAGAAATTATTGGGGTAAATGCTGAATTTACAGACAGGAGACCTTGGTTCAAATATTCCTCTTTTTTTTGTGACTTGTGACCTTAGAAAAATCACTTGTTTTTACCAGATCTTTTTTTGTCTCATCTGAAAAATGAGTCTTGGACCAGAAGTTTTCTAAATTACCTTTCTACATAAGGATATGTGATTCAACGAAGAGTATCATGTGTTGGAACTGAAAATGAAATATATGCCTTCTGAATAGACAACATTGTTATGTACTTGGAGGGGGGCACCTCAGGAAGATCATATTTGACAGCAGCTTCTTGCTTCTGTCTTGAAACCACCCTTTTGAGCTGTGGGTAAAAAGATTTTTTTTTCATTTTTCATTTTTAATTGAGCAAAGTAACTAATTGTTGAAACTGCATTGTAATTCCTTTCACCCTAGTGGGGTGTCATTTTTATGCAAAAGGAGATACTTTTTGAATGTGTTCCCTTGAGATTACTTGTCAATATGTAAGCAAATAAAATATGTATTATGATTTGAGGAGGAAAGTGTGAACCCTAACAACTAAAAGAATCAGGAAAACCTTCCAAACTGATATTGAATATGATGTAAGGCTTGAGCAAAATTAGGGAAACAAGGAGTTGGTGCATTCCTGGCCAAGAAGAGAATCCTTTGCAAAGGCATGAGGTTGAGAGGGGAAAATGTCAACTTCTGAATAAAAGTAGGCCATTATGGCTGTAAATGTGAGAGACGCTATTGTGGTAGAATCAAGACTCTTCCATAGTTGAAAAGTATCACAGGCAGTATTTGAATTAGTTTATTCCCTAAAGAGCAACACAGAAAAACACACAATCAGCAGCAACAAGAACAGTAACTGGGTTTATGGTTGATTTGAATGTTTTCTGGAGTACAGGTATAGCCTGCTAAAGCTGTGGGAACATTCTTGTGTAAGCATGCTTTGCTCAAGCCCAACTCCTCCATGGGCTCCATCTTTGTATGTATTATTTCACCTTCCATACTCTCATTATCCCAGGATTATCTGAGATGTAGCCCAATTCTTCCACTTGCACTTTGAAAATATCCCTCCCAAAAGTTCTGCCTCATTTTTTTTGGTCTCTGAAATTGTGTAGCCTTACACAATCCCAGTCTAAAATCTAAATTTTATTGTTTTGGTAAATGCATATTGTATCTGTGCAGCAATGCTCTAGTTTATCCCAGGTTAATCTTATCTCAAATTCTGCTTAGACTACATCTACATGATCATTCTTTTAGTTGTGCTTTCATTAGTGTCCTCCCTATAGGTGTGGAGTATAAATCATATATTAATTTGTAACATTAATGACATCATTTCTCTTCCTGTGCCATCTCCATCTACAACCTTATGTGGATATGTTTAAAATAATTCATCCTTAACATGCAACTAGCTAAAGTAGGAATGATCTTCAAGGCTTACACATCACTAATCCCTTGCTCTTACCAAGGAATGATCCCATTTTCTTCTTTGCTTGTTTAACAATATTCTACCCTGATTTTCATTGTGGTGCAAAAATGACCCTGGGTCATCAAAAGCTATGCAAGTGGATATCAAAATTATTTATGACATTATGCTAGAAAAGCTTTGCACGTGTTCTGGGAAGAAATTGTTTCTGTTGTGTGAGGACAAGTTTAGATAAGGATTGAGAAGCTTCTTATTATAAGCTGACAAATTGGTGCCTTTTTTTTTTTTGCCATGACAACCTATCAGTGAGTGTATAAATACATGTATATGTGGATGTATGTTTTTGTGTATGTGAATGTGTATGTACGCATACGTATGTATATATGTGTGTATACTCATGTATATATTTTTCTTTTATGTTCATGGTAGAAGAGGAATGTTGGAAAGGGGCAAATGGTTTTAAGAATCACAAAATTTTTGGATTGTCTATAAACTTTAAACGTTAATACTTTAACAACATTAAAAGAAAAAAAAATATGCCCTTGGTAAATATTTAAAGAATGGAATCTGATTTTCTTCTTATCCTAAACATAGCTGGATAAATAATTTTTATTACTCTTAGCATTCCTTACCAGACTTGGCTCATTTTTTCATTTGAGAGCCACTGACACAATTGTTTAAAAGAATAATGCCAGTTTTTGTGTTCATGCTTTTTGATTTACCCTTCCACTTTATATCCCCTTTCTATCCATATTTGTCAATGATTATCCTGTGTTTCCACAAAGATTTCTTTACATTGATTTCAATTTTCTCATTAATCTAAATCACTTGTTCCTGTGATAAATTTAATTCTTAAGAACGTGGCCCCCTCTCTACCCCAATTTTGGGCCAACTTGTCCTTAGAATTTAGAACCATACCGTACCACTTCCCCGTTTCCCTAAATATTTGAAATCTATTCTTTCAAAAGCTATATGGATTAGACTTTGCAAAATCTCCTGTCATCACAAGTCCAAGATGAATCATGTAATCATAAGATTCCAAAAATGTCTACTTCAGCAATGAGTATCTTACTGTTGGTAATAATCACATCCAGAATAACATTTCTCACAGAAGATCAATTCCTCTACCACTTGAAAAATAAAATTATTATACAGGTAAAATAGATATCAACTTTTCTTCAGTAATACTAATAATGATAACTAATATTTCTACAGGTCTTACAATGTGCCAGGCACAATGTCAAGTGTGTTACAATTATTATTGAATTTGATTCTGACAACCCTGTGAGGTAGGTGCTATTATTATCCCTATTTTATAGATAAGGATATTGATTTAAACCAAGGTGAACTCACATGCTCGGGTTAGCACAGCTCTAAAAGAAAGTAAATTAGAGCAAATGTCCAATGAAGTAAATTATTCTGTATCTGTTATCATACACTTGTATCATTTGGTTTATATTATGTCCTAAGGGCAATCCTAATTTTATATGTTAGTTTTTAAATAACCTGCTCATTTTCATACATTTCTTCACATGAGAAAGTTACTAATTACAGTGATATGTGACCTTAGTTTTATGTCACATTATTTTTTAAACCCTTGCATATCTATATTTCATCCACAAGGCCTATCTCACCTTATCTCAAAGATTTCTTTGAGACCAACTGTGGCCTTTTACTTTAGACATTCAAATTTATCTTCTTATCTATTTTTGTGCATATGTTTGCAGACATCTGAGGTCATGTATTTTGTTGTTGACCCTTTTCTTCAATGCTATTTCCTATGATTCTCATACTCTATTGGTATTCTTCACATGCAGTATCTATAGCTCTTTATTATGCTCAAAAGATACTTGTGAGCAGTTTTCCCATCCTTGTTAATTCTTTAGTTTAAATTCTTTTCAACCAATCTCACTAGTACCCAGGCAATTCTATTCTTTTACTAACATTTCTAAGGTGTATAGCAGATTTGGCCAAATTCCAAAAATTCTTAAGCATGATTCACAAATCCAAACTGCATTCTCATATACTATCATCCTAAGAATCTGTTCACTTCCAAAATTAACCATTTTCTGCTTAAGACTTTGTTTTCAGGGTAACAAGGATGAAAATATAACCTGTGTTGCTAAATCAATAGTTTCTTTACAATTACATCATGATCTTTACCAATACTTTCTAGGGTTTTTTTTCTGATAGTATCATTTATTGATACGAGTCAACATGAACATATAAAAGCATTGAGAGAGTATTTAGAGAATGCACTTCTATCTAGTCCTCAGTTTCTTCATCTGTAAAATGAGGTATTTATACTAGTTGGCCTCTGTAGCTTCTTCCAGCTTAAAGTCTATCATTCTTTTTTCGCATTCAGAATATATTCCTTAGGAAAACAGTGGAGTTAGGTTATCACATCTTAACAAATGTTTTTGGAACTCTTCAACAGGGAGAACTAAACATGATTACTTAAAATCCCTTTGTTTACTCAGTCCTATTATTCTATTCTCCAACCTCTTGACATATGGGGAGAATCTCTTCCAACTCTCCAGATGCCTTTTTTCATACTGGAAAGGTGGATTTGGGAAAGTGAACATCTTTATACGGTTATATATATTATAGATTACAAGGTTCTTGGGCCAGAGCTGTTTCCCTTTTCTCTTTCTATCCCCAAAAGATAGGAAAGCAATAGTAGGAGATTAATAAATGCTTATTGATTGAAGTCTAGCTATTATTTTAAATAAAACTGCATTATTACAGAAAACTTGACCAATAGAATCATAGGATCATAGATTCAGAGTTGCAAACACCATGAAGCACCATTGACTCAAACTCCTTCACTTTATAGAAGAGGAAGTGGAGAGTCAAAGAATTAAAATAGCTATCCCAGTTTCACACAGATAGTGAATGATACAAAATTCAGGTCTTCCATATCCAGAATGTTATCCTTTCTACGAGTAGTTTTCAATTCTTTTGGTCTTAGAAACCCATTACACTTTTAAAATTGTTTGAAAATGCCAAAGAGCTTTTGGTTTTGTGTGCTATCTCTATCAAAATTAGCAGGTTAATTAAAATGTCAGAATTATGATGAAAATAGTTGTGATCTTGCAGACCCCATGAAAGGGTCTTGGGAAATCCCAGGGGTCCCCATACCACACTAAGAGAACCAGTGTCTCACATCATGCTGCCTCAGTTAAAACATTTTTAATTTCTTAAAAGGATGACACCTCTGAACTTACTGTCAGTGTAACTTACTTGTCACTGACAGAAGCAGAGTTCTCTTTAAGGTTTTGCGTTTTCTCTATATATGCTCATATTATGATGAATAGTCTCTTGTTATTCTTTTGTTTGCTCTTATACTCAACTCTTGTGCTGAAATGCTATAGCAAGTTGCCTCTTTGACTCACTTGTTTGTTGCACTGGGACCTCAATTTTTGTGGTCATATTATGGAGGCTTAAGGCATTCAATATTAGCTTTCTACCTTTTACTTTCACTTCATAATAGTTTGTTCAATTGTCTTTGATTAGGAATTAGTGGATTTTTGATAAGTCCAAATAAAAATAGTAGTTTCCCTTTGACATCTTTTGTGAGAGGGCCTCTAGACAAAATCCTATTATGAGTAAGGATCTAATTAAACCTAGGCCAGTTCTTCTTTCTGACCACTTTTTACAATGATAGACTGGGTTACCTGTTGAACTCAATAGAGGGGTACTTTCTGTCTCTGCTCACCCCCTTCCTTTGTCTCTGTTTGTCCTATATTACCAACCTGACTTGATTTCCTTTAGCCCTTTTCTCTCCTTGGTACTTTCCTGTGGTTAATTCTTACAATATATGACCCTACCCACAGGGCAAGGAATTTAGAGGTTCTTATTCAAGGTGCTATTGTCATATTCATTTCACGACTTTGGCCTTTCTTCACCACTCCCAACACTTTCCTCATTTCTCTTTCTATCCATTCCTTAACTCTTAATGCTAAGCATCTGTCCTTTACTGATTACCTCCAATTTATCCTGTGTATATTTTATTCACACCTCGTTGCTGCGTCATGTCTTTCCCATAAGACATTGAGCTCTTTGAGAGGATATGCTGGTTTTTGCCTTTTACTGGATCCCCAAAACACTTCCTGGCACATAATAAGCTATGTAATAAATTCTTACTGATTGGTTGTTGTCAGCCAATCCATCTTCAGTGCCCAATGAAATGGGAATACTTCTTCCTTTTCTAATTCCAATGGAACTATCACCTCATGATGTTGTTTTATTTAATTTTATATGTTATTAAGTAATCTCACTGCAAGACTAGATAAGCATTAGTAATTCAGGGCAGTTTCCTTGAATGAAACTATTCAGTAGTTACTGTCACTCTTTTATGGAATCAATAGTTAAAAACTGTACTCCTAAAATGTCATTTCAAGTTCTTTTTTCCTCCCTTTGCCATATAGAAAAAAGAATTTTTCTCTTGTTATCTTCCTAACAACAGAAAAAGGAGCTCTAAAGTTGTATTTAATTATTGTGTAATTATACTTTGATTTAATTTGTTTGAGATCTACAGTTTCTAAAATGTGGGGAACTCGCTATGCAGAAATGTCCTCTATAGTTCAGCCCCTCATCTGTAAGTTATATTTTTAGTTGACTTCCAGGTCAAAACCAAGTTAATTATACTCTGAAAATACAGAGAGAAAACAAAAGTAGAATCGGTAGGATTTAGTTTGATGTTTTTAATTGATTTTATGGAACATTGTCATATTGTTATTTCTAATAAAAATATGTATCTATAGTTATTTTTCTTATATGGATAAACCATTTCTACCTTGGCAATTTTTTCCCTAAATTTTCAGATTATTGTAACATTATCCATAAATAAATAAATACATATAGAGATTACAAATAATAATTTTATAAATATATATGCTCAATTATATATACATATATCTGTGTATACATAAATACATACATATGAGCAATGCTATGCATTTCCTAAATTGTTTTATACAATAATATTCCAATTCATTAGTCCTCAGGCCATCTAGATCTTGAAGCAAATTGAAGAAAAAGATTACATGGAATAAAGGAAATAATCATTTATTGAGCCTTTACTATGCACCAAGTCTAGTATGAAATACTTTATAAATATTTGATATAACCCTAGAAGGCATTGTTATTATTCCCATTTCATGATTAAGGAAACTAAGTTAAACAGAAGTTAAATGACTTGCCTAGGGTCATACAACTAATAAGTGTCTGATAATAGATTTGAATTTTTGTCTTCCTGATTTCAAGCCCAATGTTCTAGGCACCTGAGTTCACTCTTCAGAAGGTCTAAAGCTCTGCATTTAAAAGTTTTAATAATTAAAGAAATAAAGCTAAGACCAGAAAAGGATAGTGTGCTCAATCAAAACTTTTCTTATCTTATTGAAGGTAGGGTTGGGCTTGTTAGGCATGTCTTAATCTCTTATAGGAAAGACCTTTATTTAGGAAGACAAAGGTCACCCACAGCGTCTTGGACCATCACCAGTTGTCTTGACCTTTGTCTTGTCACTGGACTCCTATGACTCTGGGAGAACAGGCTAACGACTGCACAGCTCTGTCTCATTTAAATCCAATTCATAAGCAAATCAAGACATCGCTATCCTGATGTCATTGGTCCTCTTTGAGAAGGAATGTTGTACAACAATCTGGGAGAAGGGGGCAGCTAGGTAGTGCAGTGGATAGAGCACTGGCCCTGGATTCAGGAGGACCTGAGTTCAAATCTGTCCTCAGATACATAACTTATACTAGCCATGTGACCGTGGGCAAGTCATTTAATCCCATTGCCTAATCCCCCCCCCCAAAAAAAAGAGAACAATCTGGGAGAAGTAGTAGCTGCCCTCTGGGGACCCAACCTGCCAGTTTAAGTTGAGCAATGCTGCTATTTCTTCTTAAACTTTTCCTTCTCCTCATCTTCTTCCTCTCCTCCTCCTTTTCCTCTTCCTCCCACTTTCTGTGTGAATAAAGGAAAATCATTCATCTTTAAGTCTCAGTTCTATCTTCTGCAAAATGGCAAAAAAATTAGCCTTTAATTTAAAGACCAAATTAGATGTTACATATAATATGCTTAGTAAATCTAAAGTTATGACAATTTACTGGTAAATCTAAAGTGAAAATGGTGATGATGATGATGATGATGATGATTTCATCATAGGGCTCATGCTTGGAAAGACTTGCAAAGTTTTTATTCTGTTGTAAATGACCTTTGCAAGCCTGTATTCTCTTAATGAAAAATCCACAAAAACCTGGTAAGTTAGATGCTAATATTATCTTGGATTTTACAGATAAGCAAACTGAGGCTGAAAGTGGGGTTTGCTACAGGTCACACAACTAATAAATGTCTGAGTAGGGATTGATATTCAAATTACATTGACTATAAATCCAGTGCTCTATCTTTTATGCCAAACTACCTCTAGATCACTCAATTGATCACCAAGTATTTATGAAGTGTCTAGTATATGTCAAGTTCTGTATAATGTGCTGGTGATAAAAGTACAAAGAATGATTAAAACATTCCATGCCCAGAGTATAGTCTGGGAGTATATACGGGGAGATCATTCCCCTTGACACCCATGTACAACATTCCCATTGAACTACATAGCTCAAACCAGCCACACTGTTGAGATACATCTTGTCTGTCTGTGCCAGAGTGCAGCATGAGAGTTAGTTACCTGATTTTGAAAATTACTTTCATAGAATGAAGCCTAAGTTAGTTCTATTTTTTTCTTTTGGCTGCCATATCACACTGCTGTTCATGTTGATCTTGTCATCCTCATATACTCCCAGGTCTTTTCTATACAACACTTTTTTTTAATCTAACCTCTAAATTTCCCTCAGTGTTTTAAAACATAAGATTGGAACCTTTATTTCCATTGGGACATTTATTTGTATTAAATTCATATTATTATTTTGGATTATAAATCTAATTTTTAAGGAATTTTTAAAAAATATTTTGTCCTTCAAAGCTCCCTATTCATCTTGTCATTGTTCTATATGCAAAGTCAATAGACATTCTCTCTAATCCTTCATCCATGTCACTTATAAAGACACTAAACAAAACAAAGACAAAAGTAAATCCTGACAGTATTGCCCCTCAGGTAATTTCCAAAAGAAAAATTGACCTATTTAACTATAAATTTTAGTGTTATCATCTTCACACATTTTCTAAAAGAACTATAAGATAAAATTGCCAACTTCTCATTAGAATACAATACTGTTTTTGCAGATGTCATGGACCCCAAAGGTAATTGGCTAAAGGTTGTGGACCTCTTCTTAAAATAATATTTTGTTACCTACATTTTTAGTTGAAGGAAATGATACATTTTATTTAGAAGTTAGAGAAAATAAAGATTTGTTTTCCCCCCCATCCAAATTCATGGACCCCTTGAAATATTTCCACGATGCCAGTATAAAAAAATCTTGGTTTATACCGTTCTTCCTCATAACCTCCTAATTTTGTGGATAAGTTAATGAAAACAAAGATAGTTCGAGGTGAATATCATAAAGACAGTGAAAGTTAAAGGTAAAAAAATCAAATGTAGGACATTGGCTTCAAATCAAAAAACCCTTTCTATTGTAACACGATGCTTTATTTAGCCCTGTCTTTTTAGAGCCACTTCTAGCCTCTAAAACTTTAATTAAATTTTAGTTTTGAAATCATTTCTCAAACTCAGTATACTAAAGAAGCCTTCTACTAGTACTGCTAGTAGTACTACTAGTACTAGTACTTCTACTAGTATAGTGTACTAAAGAAGCTTTCTAACTTTGTTGAATGCTGGGAAAAATATTTTATTTTATTTTCCTCCTAGGTATTTGCTTAGCTAAAGACATCAGAGGCAACATTTTCCCCCCTACTTTTTGCTTTTATGTGGTTTCTTTCAAAATGTGTTGACATTGCAGTTGATATCCTAGTTACTAGACTGAAAATATGTGATTTGTAAAATGATATGCATATGATAGAAGATAATTAAGATAAATGAATATAATTGTGTACACCTAAGTAAGTTTATGAGCTAAATACCTATTTATCCCATTTGTCCCCTTGCTTTTCAGTTATTTCCACTGAATAAATCAATTAGAAAATGAGAGAATTGTGTTAACTAGAACACTCCATTCCCCAATTGTAATACAAATATTAGCTTTAATTTCTATAATACATTATGAAAGTTACCAATTTTTTGCACAAATACAAATTTTACTAAAGAGTTCATCAAAGCTCAGAAACACCAAATAAGGTCAAGGTCACATAGCTGGTACATGGAAGAGCCAAGAATGAATGTCAGGTTTTCTGACACCAAGTCCATTGCTCTTTCCATTCTACTGTATTGGTCAATGAGGCACTATTATAGTGTGATCAGCAGTAGGAGTAGGGGGCAGGTATAGAGGATTGTATGTGTCAACCAAGAGTTAACCACTGGTTAACCAAGACGTTGAAATAGAAAAGCCAGTACAATGTAACTGGTGCATGGACAATGGGCTAGGAAATCACTTAAATATGGAAGAATTGGAGGTCACTCTGAAAAAGGAAGAACAGGATTAAGGGTCATAAAGCAAAGAATTAAATAGAATAATAAGAGTTTAAGATTAGAGACTACAAGACCATTTCTGTATATTGCTTAGGTGGTGAGGAGGAGTAACTAATAGGAAATGAATAAATTGAGGAACTGGTAAGTTAAGCTGTCAGAGGGAATATCAACATTAATGTTCAAGTCCCTAGTATGAGGGCAGGAGTTGGTGTGGAGAGAAAATCTATGGGCCAGGCAATGAACTCATCATGTAAGATAGGAGAAAATCCGTGGAGTTGACAGTAACATCTTTCAAAATCTTGTTTGGCTGGTAAATATAGATTTAATAAGCACAAAACTTGAGAGGTTATTAAATGATGGTGATACAGGGAGAGCTTGGAATTTTCCTAGTATGATGACTGAGTTGGAGGTATGAGTGAAACAGCGAAGCTACCACAGGAGAAGGTGGCTAGGGGTGCCATGTTATGTGAAAGCTAAGCATCAATGAGTGCCAAAAATGAAAGGAGTAAGAAATTTAAAGGTTAAAGATAAAAGCAAGTTTGTTAATTATAGAAAGAAAGAAAACAATCATCATTACACCTGAGTTGTGACATGAAATTAAATATTTTGAGATTACTGATTAAAGAGAATGTTTTTTTATAAGAAAGAAATAAAAAAAGAATTTCTTCAAAAATCTATTTTAAAATATTCTTCCCCATGACAAATTTGAATGTAATAATTCCTGAACTCTCCAGAAAAGACAAAAAAAAAAGAAACAAAAAGAAAGAAAAAATCTAGCATCTAACTATATGGATATAAAAAAATTCATAATGATGTGAAACCAACTGTTCATTGGAAGTTTTTCCAGGTAGAAGTTGATAAGGCTTATGACTAGTCTTGTACACATTTTGTCAGTCTTGGTTTTTCAAAATCTACCAAGATATGACCTTGGTAGAATCAATTAATTGCTCTAAGCCTTTGTTTTCTTATCTGTAAAATGAGAAGATCATACTCAAGAAGATAAATTCTAAGGTTCTTTCCCACTCCAGATCTATGATCTTATTATCTCTTTTCCCCATCTCCAACACTATTCCTCCACATAAGCTTTCTCAAATGATGTTTCCTATTCTTATTCTGTAGAGCTTCTTGTTTATCATATGTAACAGAATTCTTAGGCTCACTATTTTCATTTCCATTAATATCACTCCTGAGTTGGGGAGAAAACACTACCATAAGATTGTCTGAGTGTCAAGGAGATATACAGCTTAAGAGCCAGGGTTAATCAATAAATATTTATTAAGCCCTTACTATGTTGAGACACTGTACTAAGTGTTGGAGATAAAGAAAAATGCAAAAGAAGTCTTTATCCTGAAGAAATTCACAGTCCGATGTGAGGAATATTCATGCAAACAACTATGCAAATTGGAAATAATGAACAGAGAGAAGGCATTGGAACTGAGGAGGGTAGGGGAAACATCCTATTGAGAATGGAATACTAGCTGTGACTTTAGGGAAGCAGAGAAATAGATGGGGTTTTCACTGGAAATGGAGTGTCTTTTCTTTTTTTTTCTTTTTCTTCATTAATTTACTTTGATGTATCAACCATCACTTTCATAATCTTTTGAGTTTTAAATTTTTCTCCCCCTTTCTCACCACCTCCCTCCTCAAGACAGCACACAATCTGATACAGGCTATATAGATACATTCCTATTAAATGTATTTTCACATTAGTGATGTTGTAAGGAAGAATTAGAACCAATAGGAGTAACCACAAGAAAAAAAAAACAGAACAAAACAGAAGAAAAAATAGCAAATACTATACTTTGATCTGCATTCAAACTCCATAGTTCTTTCTTTAGCTGTGGATAGCACTTTCCATCATGAGTCATTTGGAGATGTGTTAGGTCCCTGCATTGCTGAGAAAGAATATGTTGATCAACATTAGTCATCACACAGTGTGGCTGTTACTGTGTACAACGATCTTCTGGTTCTGCTCACTTCTGGAACATTTTTTCTGAGGAACATCAAGGAAGCCTGTGTTGTGGATTACAAAGTGTGTGTGTGTGTGTGTGTGTGTGTGTGTGTGTGTGTGTGTTTGTGTTTGTGTGTGTGTGTGTGTGTGTGTGTGCTCTCACGTTGGAATTAGGTTGAAAAAGTCTAGAAATGTTGTGGGGACAGGTTATGAAGAGTTTTGAATAGGAAATTAAAATTTTTTAATTTTATTCTGAAGATGTAAGGAAAATTATTTTCACAGCTGATCAGATGATGTCGTAGAGTTGGTAAAGATGAGCCAGAAAAACAAAACGGAAGGTTATGGAAATACTTAAGTTGTGAAGTAATAAGGGCTTGCACTTGAGTGGTTGCAGCTTCAGAGGAAATAACGGGGCACATGTAAGAGATATTTAAGAAAAAACTAACAGGCCTTAGCAACATATGTGGGAGGGATGAGAGTTAGTGAGGAGTCAAGGATGACGCCTGGAGGATGGTGGTGCCACTAAAATAATAGGAATATAGGAAGAGAGGGGGACTTTTGGAGAAATATAATGCTTTATATTTTAAATGTTTAATCTATAGCATATCCAATTCAAGATGTCTAATAAGCACTTGGAGCTGTGAGAATGTAGGTCAGCAGAAATTTTAAGGATGGATAAGTAATTTGCGGAATTACCAGCTTACAGATGATGATAAATATTGGGATCTACTGAGATCACCAAATTAAATAATGGACAGAGAGAACAGAAAGACAAAGAACAGAGCCCATGTGACACTATTTCGATTCACCTGTACAAAAACCCATCAAACCACACAGAGAAGGAGTGATCATATAATCAGGGGGGGAGAACCAAAAAAAAGAATGTCCCCATAACCTAGAGAAATGACAGTATGAAAGAGAAGAGGGGGTGATTAAGAGTATCAAAACCTGCAAAAAGACAAGAAGGATGAGAAGTGGTCAAAGGCTATATGATTTGACAAAATATCATTAGTGATTTAGAGAGAAGTTTTGTTGAATGATGATTTCTGAAGACAAACTTCAAGAGTTTAGAAGAGTATGAAAGAGAGGGAGTGGAGGAACCTATTATAAATAGCATTCTCAAGGAGTTTAAACTAAAAAGGGAGAAGTACAGGATGGTTAATATCAGAGATAGATGAATTAAATAAAAGAATTTTTGGTGATGGGGGATTCATAGAAATGTTTATAAGTAGTAGGGGACAGCCACTAGATGGGGAAATATCGAAGATAAATGAGAGAGCAGGCATGATAGAAAGGAAAATATGTTAAAGATGTTGAGGTTGAACAATATCACTAGGGCATATAGAGGAGTTTGCCTTGGCAAGAAGAAACAACTGTTCATGTAATAAAGAGATTGAATTTTTTTTTAAATTGTAATTTTTTTTATTGGAAGACAAATATAAAACTTGGAATGGATTTGAGGAAAATTGTGCCATAAGTAGATTTTTTAAAAAATAAGTGGCTAAACAAAGTTTAAAAAGCAAGTAACAATAGAAGAAAATGTTTTCTGGTACAGGACCAGTAGTACAAAAAAATGGGATTGAAAATTAAACTGGGGACAAAAAATTGCTGTAAGATGAAAAGATTGGGACAAAAAGGAGCTTTTGATAGATGGCTTCATTTTTTTTTCAGTGAAATAAGAGGCAAGGTTCTCAGCTGAGAAGGTGGGGGGAAGGGAATCAGAAGGTTTGAAGATAGTTAATGAGGTTTGGAAGTGGTGTTGTGATGAATGAGGTAGTGAGTTAATTGGGAGGGGGATATTAAAGAATTGCATCAACGAAGGCCTATTTGTGGCTCTGTATTATAAATTTGTAAATTTGTGATTTTCCTCATGAATTTTTTTCATCAGTACTTTGTAGGAGGAAAGATGGACAATGATGGGGTTTATACAATGTTGATACTTGGCAGAGTAAGATCAGCAATACCATAAGGGAGAAAAAAAAAGATTAGAGGGAAGAGTACTGTGTAGAGTTGAACTGGTCACCAAGGGACCAAGATGGGAAAGATGGAGAGCATAACTAGTACATGGTTAATGACCTGGTGTAGTACTGAGCAATCAAGGGAATAGAAGTCATAGTGTAGATGAAAAACATGATTTAGTGTTGCAAAGTGCAAGGTGAGGTGGTATGTCAATAGATTGTTATGAGCTATGAGAAATTCATATTTCATGAACGTAGAAGTAGAGCATTTGTGGGTGATGGTAAGATGAAAAGGATGACCATCTTTGTGTATGTCTGAGATGAGGTAAAGGAGTAGGACATGTTGAATAAGTAAGTTTAAGAACTCTGAGGTTAGAGCGTTTAAGGGAGCATCAATGTTTATATTGTAAGGGTAGTGTACACTGTAGTATAAGGGTAGGCAAGAAGGACTGTGAGCTATAAACTGAACTCAAAGAAAGAAGTAGAATGTTCTGGAGACTGGGAGAAAATAGCTGCTAGATTTTTGATTGAAGTTCACTCAACTCATATCTACTGCCCAATCAAAAAAGGCACAGAGGTTAAAATTTGGAAAGTTATTGTGACAGTTGCTTGAAGGATGGTTGGGATAGGGAAGAGAACATAGCTAGGGGACATAGGCTTAATAGTGTTATATAACCTTAAATTGCACATTACAGTTTAATGGTTATGGGACTAAGGTGAAGAAATCCTCATCCTGTTCTCTATCCTGCTTCCAGAAAATAGTAGATTATTTGCTTCTTGCCCTTCACATTCTGTTCCTCCCTCCACCTCTAGCATCAAATCCATGAATTGTCAGCTGCAAAGTTAAAGACTTTTTCTGTCAACTCAATGTGTTAAGTCTCCAATCTTTGGATCTGTGAGGCTATACAAACAGTTCAGTTCAGCTCATCCCAGCCAAACTAAGCTTTATTATGGTTTTAGGGTACTACAAAAATAATTTTTTAAAGTAATTTTTATTATTATATTTTGCATTTAAAGCACACACATTTCCATTTCCCAATATATCTCTTGCCCTTCCAGGAAGCCTAATAATGAACTATGTATTCATTTATTTGTTCTAGTGGGGAACAGCTTTGGTAATACACACACACACACACACACACACGTACAAACACACAATTACATGCATACACCTAAAATGCATATATTATACATATAAGGATTATAAATATATTTTAATATATAAAATTACTGTTCATCTTAGATATCAGAATCTTATCAGAAATTTTTTTTGAAAGTCAGAAGCTTCCTTTCTTATTCTACTTGTATTCTAGTTGTATATCTTCAGATCTAGTCACACAACTTATTGAATGTGGGGGATAAGGATAAATTTTAAGTATGGCTCTGAGTTTTTAAATCTCCATAAATGCAAAGATAGTCCCAATCACTAAATATGGGAAATTGGAAGGAGGGACAGTTTTATTTTGTTTTGCTTTGCTTTGTTTTTGGGTGGGGAGAATAGTGAGTTTGGTTTTGAACAAGATGAAATCCATTTCTTTATTCTCCTTCAGAAGAAATAGTAGGACATTTAAAAAAAATGGGGTACTTCCTGTTTCCTTGACTTTTACTTTCATATTTAGGCTCATTGCTCTTTTGCTGTCTGGGCTTTGATATACTCAACATCAATTTGCTAAAAATGGGGTTAATTAATCATTAACCTGAACTTTCTGCTAAAACTGTCAAGCAAGTTTATTGTGTGTAGGCAAGTAATCTTTTTTTTTTTTTAATGACAGAATCTACTCCACCTCCTCATGATCAAAAAGAATGAAGTTGAAATAGCATCCGTAATTCCTTAAACCCATAAGCACCCGTACTTAATCCAATAAACAATTAATGTCTCTAAGAAAACTTGTCCATAGTCCTGGATCTGCTGATGTATTTTTGGTTGAGACATTAAGTTTAAATTCAAGCAAGAACTGGAGAGGTGCATATGTCTCAAAAATTTCAAATAAATTCATTTCCCATTGGCCTCTGTTAGAAAATTTGTCTTACACGTTATGGTACCTTCAGTTTCTTTCTGGATTGAATAGAGTTCAGTAATGGCATCATCAATTTAGAACTAGAAGGAAGAACACAGGCCAAATCTTTCATTTTACAGATGAGGAAAATAAAGCCCAGTGAAATGCTCATACGTACAGAGATTGCTTAATGGCAGAGATGGGATTTAAATCCATGTGCTCTGAATCAAAGTTCAGTGCTCTATTTCCCCATACCAACCTTTCTCTCTATAAAAAAGTCAATATTCTGTTTAGCGTTGGGATTCTTAAACTTTTTTTGGGGGGAGGATGTCTTTTGTATTCTGGGGAAATAATGGGGCCATTCTCAGGATTAATTTTTTTAAAGGACAAATAAAATACATTGGATTACAAAGGAAATAATTTATATTGAAATAAAGACACATTTTCCCTCATTCAAACAATATTTATAATGCAGAAACAATGGTTTTCTCTTTTTCTACTCATATCTTCTGAAAGACAAGACATCTTTTTATTATAGTGTTTAAGTTTGTTAAACAAAACCAGTATCTATAAACAACATTTGTTTGCAGTATTCACAATATAGGCAGATGATTGCACAACATTACCTCTGAATCAGAAGTAACTTTTAGATTGTACACAATTAGCAATTTTGCAAGCTCAGTTTAATGTGTAATAGAATGTGCATTGCATTCAGATCAGAAAATCTGGCTTACATTGCTGGCTGTGCAGCTAGCAAGCTATATTACCTTGTGAAGTTATTTTCTGAATTCAGTTTCCTCAAAGAATAAAAGAGAAAGAAATATAAAAAAGAACCAAAATTAAAAGGGAAATGGATGAGACTATAGAAGCAAATACCCAAAATGCTTTCAAAAGTTTCATTGCAAATGAGTAGACTGAAGTGGAGAGAGGTTGGGAGACTTTATCAGTGTCACACATTCAGTGTGAGATAAGAGTTAAGCCTAGGTCTTCCTGAGTCTACAGTCAACGTTCTAACCACTGTGCAAAAGTATGATAAAGAAAACACATAATCTCTACCAACTTTTTAAGCTCTACTATTCTATAATAGAAAAATTAAATATTTTGCAATGTGACATGAATTTGTGGAATAATATTGTTATGTAAAGATGTTTGAACTAAATAATATTGGGCAATGAATAATTTAGAATAGTCAGAAAAATTAAAAAAAGAAAAAGAAAAAAGTTTAGTTTTTCTTCAATATTGGTAGACATTGATTAGAAAGGGGACATATTATGTACATACACACACATATGCAAACACAAATACATGTATGCGTACATATGTGCGTATATATATGCACACACATACATACACACATATAAATATATATGAAATTAATTTTACCATTCCATATTTTATTAACTTTTGAGTTCCAGATCCTCTCCATCCCTTCTGCCCTTCTCCCACCCAAGGAGAAGGCAAGCAATGTTATGTCAATAGTACATGTTAAAACATCCAAAACATATTTCCATAATAACCATATCACAAAAAGCAAGAAAAATTGAGTGTGAACAACATACTTCAATTTGTACCTAGAGTTCATCATTTGTTTCTCTGAAGCAGATATCATTTTTCATCATAAATACTTCAGAATTATCTTGGATTATTGTATTAATCAGAGTATCTATATTTAACAGTTGATCATTACGACATTGCTTTACTATGTATAGTAAAACTTGAGACAGCACCTCCCTACAATCTGAGCAGAGAGCCTTACACTAACATAAAATTGACAGTCAAGAAAAAAGTCCACAGAAATAGCCAAAAAGAAAAAAAGAAAAAAAGAACTTGACCACAAAAAAGCTACTACTGTTGCAGGGAAGACCAAGACAAAAACTTAGAATACTACAACAATGTGAAAATAGCTACAGATAAATCTCAAAGAAAAAAAAACACTAATTGTGCATAAGCCGAAAAGGAATTCCTAGGATTCTAGAAAGTTCTAGAAAGACACGTGTGATAGGGGGGAAAATTGGGAAAATAAATAAATGATGCAAGAAAATTATAAAAAGAGAATTAGCAGCTTAGTAAAAAAGGAAAATAACATTACTTAAAATAACACCTGAAAATATAGAATTTGCCGAATAGTAAAAGATGAATAAAAATTCATTAAAAAACAAATTCCTCAAAAAGCAGACTAAGCAAAATAGAAAAGGAGTTAAAAAAAGAAATCAGTAAAGAAAAAAAAATCAGAATTGGCCAAATGGAAAAAGAGGTACAAAACTTCAGTGAAGAAAACAATTCTTTAAAAATTAGAATTGGGTAAGAGGAAGCTAATGGAAGCATGAAATTTCACAAAAACAATTAGAAATAAAAAAATGGAAAAAAAAGAAATGTGAAATACCTCAATGACAAAATAACTGACCTAAAAAAATAGATTGAGAAGAGATAATTTAAGGATTATTGGACTACCTGAAATCCATGATCAAAGAAATATCCTATACAAAATATTTCCTTTTTAAAATTTCTTTTATTAATTTATTTTGATTTATCAACATGAGTTCCATATGCTTTTGAGTTTAAATTTTTCTGCCCCTTCCTCCCCACCACCCTCCTCAAGATGGCACACAATCTGATATAGGCTTCCTATTAAATATTTTCACATTAGTTAAGTTGAAAAGTAAAAATTAAAACCAATAGGAGGACCCATCAGAAAGAGGAAACAAAATCGAAAGAGGAAACAGAATAGAAAAAAAAATAGATAGCAATTCAACTTTCACAGTTATGATCACTATCTGTGTCTTTTTCTCCATCCTTTTTTCCCCTTTCATGTTTTTCTTTCTCCTTTCTCCTTTCCCCCCCTCAGTAGTGTTTTGCTTTTGACCACCGCCTCCTTCAGTCTCTTCTACCTTCTATTATCCCTTTCCCTTTTCTTCCCCTTTGCTCTTACTGCTTCTTCCCTCCCTTCTATCCTCCTTCCCTTTTCTTTCCCCTTTTCCCTCCTACTGCCTATAGGGCAAGTTAGATTTCTATACCTAACTGATTATGTTATTCCTTTCTTGAGCCAAATCTGATGAGAGTAAGGTTCAAACAATGCTCACCCCCTCCTTTCTTTACTTCTACTGTAATAGGATTTTCTGTCTTTTCCTGTAATGTAATTTACCTTTGTCTGCCTCCTCTTTTCTCAGTACACTTTCTAAGATCAGACTAATCCACTTACTTGGATCCATTTAACCCACTTGATTAGATTTTTTTTTATCATTACATCAAAGTCAACTAATATCCACCCCCTTTATGTATACTCCTTTAACATGGTGTAATAACAATGCAGTTCTCAAGAGTTGCAAGTGTCATCTTCCCTTGTAGGGATGTAAACAGTCTGCCCTTATTAACAACATATTGCATCTTTCTGTCCCATTTACCTTTTTATGTCTTTCTTGAATCTTGTACTTGAAGATCAAATTTTTTGTTGAGCTCTGGTCTTTTTATCAGGAAGGTTTGGAAGTCCCTTATTTCTTTGAATAGCCATCTCTTCCCTTGAAAAATCATGCTCATTTTTGCTGAGTAGTTGATCCTTGGCTGCAATCCAATCCCCTTTGCCTCATGTTCCATGCCCTGCAGTCTTTTAATGTGTAATCCTGTGTAATCCTGACTGTGGTTCCATGATATTTAAATTGTTTCTTTCTGGCTGCTTGTAGCACCTTCTCTTTCATCTGGTAATTTTGGAATTTTGCTATTATATTCCTTGGTGTCTTCAATTTGGGATCTCTTTCAGGTGGTGAGCAGTGTATTCTTTCTATGGTTATTTTACCTTCTGGTTCTAGGACTTCAGGAGTTTTCCTTTATGATTTCCTGGAAGATACTGTCCAGGCTCTTTTTTTCATCATGATTTTCAGGTAGTTCAGTGATTTTTAAATTGTCTCTGCTGGATTGATTTTCCAGGTCTGCTGTTTTATCGATGAGGCATTTTATGTTTTCATCTATTTTTTTCATTTTTTTGTTTTTGTTTGACTGATTCTTGCTCTCTCATCGAGTCATTAGTTTACATTTGTCCAATTCTAGTTTTTAACAGATTGTTTTCTTCTGTTAGTTTTTGTACTTCCTTCTTCAATTGGCCAATTGTATTTTTAAGGGATTTGTTTTCTTCAGTGTACTTTTTTTCCAGTTTGCCAATTGTGTTTTTTAGGGACTTGTTTTCTTCAGTGTACTTTTTTTCCAATTGGCCAATTGTATTTTTAAGGACTCTTCTACCTCTCTCATTAGACTTTTACAATCATTCTTGAGCTCTTCTAAGAAGGCTTTTTGGGCTTCAGACCAGTTCATATTCCCTTTTGATGTTGCAGATGTGGGTTTGTTGACAATGTTGTCCTCTTCAGAATTTCTGTCTTGATCTTCACTCTTCTCATAATATGAATATGGTACATTTCTTTTTACTCATGGTTTCTTTATTCCCTGGCCTTTAAAGAGATTGAGCTCTCCTGCTGGGGAACAGAGGGTACTGACCAAGCTTCTCGTGTTGGGAGCCTAGGTCTTGGTCATTGGCTTTGTGTGCTGGGGCCTCTTATGTTGGCAATTGGAGGCTATGGGGTTTTGGCAGCTTACCTCATGTTGGGCTGGAATCAGCAAGGCTGGAACTTTCAGGCAATTCTAGGTTGCCTGCTTTTCCTTTCCTTTAGCTTTCTTCAGCTTGTCTTAGATGGGTGCTGCAGGGTGTTTTTCTGCTTGGGGCCCCTTGCAGTGCTGTCTCCCTGTTTCTGTTAATACACTGGGAGATTCCTTTGTGGTAGAGTGCTGAGGCACCTGGTGGTTTTCTAAGCTGGTTTTCACGGGTTCCTTCACCGTCAATGAGGCACTCAGAGGTCCAGGTGTTGGTGTTTGCCTGCTCTACCACCTTGGCTTCAGGATCTCCTCCTGGTTGACAGTTGGAGGCTGTTGGGTTCTGACAGCTTACCTGGTGGTGGGTTGGAATCAGCAAGGCTGGGATTTTAGGAAGACTCTGGTTGCTTTCTTCAGTCCTTTCAGATGCTGCAGGGTGTTATCTGCCTGGGTCCCTTTTTTAGTGCTGGTTGCCTTATTTTTGCTGAGGAACTGGGAGACCCATTTTTTGGGCTGCTGCACTGCTGTTCTCCATCTTTCTTGTAGTTCAGCTGTTCCAGGTTTTTTTTTTTCCTCAGGTGATATTTTCTGGGTTTTCAGAGGTTGATAGGGGAGGGTGAGAGTGACTACCTTTTTACTCTGCCATCTTGGCCCTAGACAACATATTTCAAGCAATAATCAAGGAAATAACCACCCTGCTATCTTACATCCCGAGGATGAAATAGAGCTTGAAAGAATCAAACAATCATCTCCTGAAAGAGACTCCAAAGTGAAAACTCCCACAAATAATAGTCAAATTGCAGGGCTTCCAGGTCAAGGAGAAATTAGTGCAAGCAGACAGAAAGAAATAATTCAAATATTGTGGATCCATGTTCAGGATCACAGAAGACTGAGTGCTTCCACTTTAAAAAAGCATAGGCCTTGAAAAATGATATTCTAGAAAACAAAAGGAGCTAAGATTATGACCAAGAATAAACTGCTCAGCAAAACTGAGTATCCTTCTGGGGATAAAATGGATAATTAATGAACTAGGGGACTTCTAAGCTTTCCTGATGAAAAAACCCAAGTGAAATAGAAAATCTGAAATTCAAACACAAGACTCAGGAGAAACATAGAAAAAGTAAACATGAGAGGGAAACCATAAGTTAGTAAGATTAAATTATTTATGTTATTATGGAAAGATGATATCCATAACTCTAAGAACATTGTCATTATTGGAGGAGTTAAAAAGGAGTTTTTGTAGAAAGAGGGCATGGGTGTGAGTCAATTATGTAGGAATGATCTCTCAAAAAAGGTGGGATTGAGAAAGAGAGATGTACTGTGAGAAGGGAGAAGGAAGAGATAGCATGGGGAAAATTATTGCACATCAGAGAGCATGTAGGAAGTGCTTTTTACAGTAGAGTGGAAAGAGTGGGATGTTGGACAATGTTTGATCTTAGTTCTCATCTGTATTGGTTGATTGGGGATATACATGCATGTGTATGCATGCCTATGTATGTGTATGTGTGTGTGTGTATATATATATGTATATATATATATGTATATATAAATTCATATACATGTGTGTATAGGTATAGAACCTGTATGTATATACGTATGCGTGCATACATACATTACATGTGTATGGATGCATTACAAATAAACATATATTACATAAATATGTAATATATTACATAAATATATATAAAGAAATCAGACTTGCCCAATTCAGAAATGGGGATGGAGGAAGTAGATGATATAAAAAAGACAAGAAGATAAAAGGGAGTATGGATTAAAGGAAGCAGTGGTTAGAAGCAGAATAGATTTTTGAGGAGAGGCAGGATAAAAGAGAGAAGAAAGAAAAAATGGAATGTAAGGAAATATACAGTTAGTAATTATAACTGTGAATGTGAATGGAATGAGCTCTCTAATAAAATGGAAATAGAAAGGAGAATGGATTTGTAACCATAAGTCAATAATATGTTGCTTGCAAGAGACACACATGAAATAAAAAGACACAGAGTTAAACTAGAGCATTGGAGTAGAAACTAATATTCTTCCCCTGAATAAAAAAAGCAGGGATAGTAGTCATGATATCTAACAAATCAAAAGCAAACATAGACCTAATTAAAAATCATAATAAAGAAAGCCACATTTTGTTAAAGGGTACCATAGACAATGAAGCAATATCAAATAAACTTACAAGAAGTTTTTCTGATAAAGGCCTCATTTCTCAAATATATACTGAATCAACAACAATTAAATTTATAAAAATAAGAGTCATTCTCCAACTGATAAGTGGTCAAAGAATGTAAACAGTTTTCAGAAGAGGAAATCAAAGCTCTCTATAGCCATATAAAAATGCTTTAAATAACTACTGATTTGCGAAATGTAAATTAAAACAATTCTGAGGTACCAACTCACACATATCAGAAATGACAAATACTGGAGAACATAGGAATACTAATTAACTGTTGGCATAATAGTGAACTGGCCCAACAATTCTGAGAAACAGGTTCAAACTATGACAAAAGTTTGTAAAACTGTTCATACTCTTTGACTCAGTGATACCACTACTAGCTCTGTATCCCAAAGAGGTCAAAGAAAAAAAGGGGAAAAAAGGATCTGTGTGTACAAAATATTGATAACAATTATTATTGTGGTGGCAGAAAATTGGAAATCAAGGAGATGCTCATCGATGGCTGAACACTTTGTGGCATATGCTTGGGATAGAGTACTATTATGCTATGTGAAATGATGAAGGGGGTGGTTTCAGAAAAATGTGGCAAGATCTATGTGAGTAATACTAAGTGAAGTGAGAAAAACTGGTGAATCATTATTTGCAGCAATAGCAATATTTTAATGATAAACTACTGTCAAAGACTTGGCTCCTCTGATGAATAGAATGATCCAAGATAATTCCAAAGGAATCATGACAAAAAAAAGTGTTCTTTACCTTCTGAAAGAGAACTGATGAACTCTGAGTGCAAACAATATAATTTTCTCAATTCCTTTAAAAATTAATATGACTAACATATTTTACATGCTTTCACTGTATAATTGATATTTCACTTGACTTCTCAGTGGGTAGGGTAGAGGTGGGATGGAAGAATCAAAATTTAAAAAAGAAAAGAATGTTAAAATAAACTAAAAAAATATTTCTCTAATCAATAATGATTTAGAGTATTTTTTTTCTATATAACCACAGATAGATTTGATTTATTCTTTGGGAAACTGATTGTTCATTCAATTCCTTCTTAAGAGTCTGTTATATTTTTCACCAATGCCTCCCTCAATTTGTACTCTCTTTTAACACACAACTTACTATCTTATCCCCCTTCTCTTCCTATTTTCTTGTAGACTGATTCTGTTGATATGTTCTTCCCTCTTTGAACCAATTTTAATGAGTGAGGCTCAGGTATTGGTGATCCCCACCCATTTTCTTCTCTTCCTTGCATGTTTGTTTCTTTTTTTTTTCTTAATGTGAGATAATTTTCTTCATTCTACCTCTCCCTTCCACTTTCTCCCAATGGATCCATCTTTCTCATCCCTTTTTGTTTTTGAGAACATTACAATATAATTGATTCACAGCCTTGCCCTCTATGTAGAATCCTTCTAACTATTCTAATAAGGATAAAATTCTTAGGCATTATGTGCATCATCTTAGTGTGACTTTATCCAGTCTCTTGTGATTTCTTCCACTTTTACTTTTTTTATTCTTCTCTTTAGTTTTGTGTTTGAATGTTAAATTTCCTATTTCACTTGGTTCTATTCATCAGGAATGCTTGAAAGTCTTCTAAGTTATAATTATCCATTTTTCCCCAGAAGGATTATACTCAACTTTGCTGGGTAGTTCATCCTTGGTTGTGATCCTAGTTCTTCTTTGCTTTCCAAAATATCATATTGAAAATCCTCTAGTCTTTTACATGGAAGTTACCAATGTGTGTGATCTTGATTTTATAATATTTGATCTGTTTCTTCCTGGCTTTTTACAATATTTTCTCTTTGACTTGACAATTCTGCAATTTGATTACAATATTTCTGGCAGTTTTCATTTGGGATCTGTTTCAAGAGGTGATCAGCAAATTCTCTCAATTTCTATTCTACCTTCTGATCTAAGACATCAGAGAAGTTTTCCAGTATAATTTCTTGAAAGATGATGTGTATATGCTCCTTTTTTGATCATTGCTTTCAGTGCGTCAATAATATTTAAATTATCTCTCTCAATCAATTTTTTTATTTGTTGTTTTTTCCAGGGAAATATTTCACATTTTCTCCCATTTAAAAAAAAAATTAAAATTCCTTTTACTTTATTTACTCATCTCTTTTACTTTTTTAAGAATACTTGTGGGGCATGCATCTAATTTGCATCCTTTCTTTGGGGTTCTGCTTGCAGCTTCCCTCCCTGCCACACATGCATTGTTGACTTATTCTGAGTTTGCTACTATGTCAGCTTTTTATGACCAGATTCTTTTTTTTTGTTTATTTATTTTTTGCTCACTTTTTTAGCTTGTTTTTTGACTTTCAACTTTATCATATGATAAATTTGTCTTCTGCTCACCTGACAGTTGTGAAGCCCTGGCCAAAGCTTTAGACTTTTTCATGCTACTGTTTTCAGACCTAGTTCTTGGGGCCTGCAAGTTTTGTTTGCTTACAATTTTGTGTAATTTGGGGAGAGATTTGGTGACTGATCTCCTGGTCTAGGCTCTGGTTTTCACCTAGGAAAAGTCCCTGCTCTTCTGCAACCACAATTCTAGTATTGTTCTTTGCTCTGGAGCTGTGACCAGATTCCCTGCTTTCTTGAAGCTACAAAGGCTGTCACTCCTCTCTGCCTTCTAACTGTGAACAGATGTCCTGTTATGATGCATTCTTCTCCACCCTGTAATGGCAACTTAGAACTGTGTATGAGCAATAGAGTTGCAAATCAGTTGCTCCACCTAGTTGCAGCAAAGGATTCCCTGTAATCTTTCTGACCAGCTCTCTGCTCTCCATACCATCTTTGGTATGGAGCTTCAGAGTTGGTAGTGCCACTGTTGTGCCCACCTCCCTTTGTGCTGCAACCATGTGCACTCTTGGGCATGCCCCCACCTACATGACACATACCTCTCCTGCTAACTTCCAAAGTTGTTTTAGGCTACAAAAATGTCTCACTGTGACCATTTGTTCGCTCTGCTGATACATACCTAGATTTGAAGTCTTATTTCAATGTTGTTTGAAAGGAAACATTAAGAGAGTTTGACTGGGGTGCTGCCTATATTCTACCATCTTGTCTTTGCTAAGAACAATGCTTTTTAACAAAATGTTAAACTAACTTTAAAAAAAGTAACAAGATTTCACAGATGTATTTTACAACTATTATCTATGACCATCATTTATCTAAGCACATTAAAGTGCTTTATGAATAACAATTAAGTCTCCCAGTACATCACTATCATAAAAAGATAGGGTTTTTTGATTGTTTGTTTGTTTACTTAATTTCTCTTCAGAAATGCCTAAGGCAAGTTAAGATAGGAGAGAGGAAGGGAGAAAGTTTGCTCCTTAGCTAAGATGTAACTGTTTCAAATGAAATTTTCTAAGAAATAAACTCCCTCAAGCACATCATTAATGCAATTGGTCTGTTTGTGTGTTAAAGAAATCAATATCATTGTCAAAGTGCAATATTACATAAAAAGTTTCTGTTTTTCTTTCTCAATCCATGAAACAATGTGAAATCCCATAGTATAAAATGTGCATTCTTTATATAACCTGTCAACAAAAAAAATTGATGTAGTTAAAATGTATTTCAAATCATAATTTTGTGTATACAATCTGCTTTAAAACAAAGTAAATGAAAATGATGAAGCATCTAGCCAATTTGATTTAATGGTAAATGTTCTGATGGACTACTAGTTAGTAAGTTTCAAAATAAGTAGTAAATTAGCCTAGCGCATAGGCTTAAAAATGTTTATTTAATGAATTATTTATTATTTGTGACATATTCACGGGGATAGAATAAAATGTCATGATTGCTGTAAAAGAAGAGAAAAACATTTGCTTATGGCAAATATTTATTGTTTTAAGAGAGGGGATTAGGGTGTATGGGTTGGTTTGGTTTTAAGAGTGTACATTATTACAGCCTCTGTGGAAGGTGGAGAAGGGATGCTGAGTGAGCTTTTGCATGCTGGTTATTTTTTTTTTTAACCTTCTTTTGGATTCTGGGTGGCCTAGATCATGGAGACTATTGAAATTGATTGCTTTTTGGCACATAATTTCTTTTTTGGAGAAGTTTTTGAGAAGTGTGATTTAGAGAAAAAAGTGTCTAAAACTTCATCTTGTTGCTCACATGACCATGAATTCCCTTAATTATATTCTAAAGAGAGAAGAGGGAAGAGGTGGTGGGTGAATATGAAGGAAAAAAAAATAAATGTAATGGGGAGAAAAGTGAAGTACTCTTGGAAGCACTCCTGAAATACTGTTCCAGTGAAGTAATCACCAATAAGGAAATGGACATTTGGGGTAAAAGTTTTCCACGTAATTCAGGCTACTGGTCAGGAGAAGTCCAAAAAGTGGTTTTAAGCTTTACAGGTCAATTTAATTCAAGCATAGTATTAAATACCCACTATGTGCAAAGTACTATGCTAGCTTTTGGAAATACACAGATTTCTCCTTGAGCCAAAAGTTCTGGAAATTGCCTATAATATCCCAGGGAGTTCTCATTTTAGAATTTCTTTCAGGAGATGATTAATGGATTCTTTCAATTGCTATTTTATGGTCTGGTTTTAGAATATTGAGACAGTTTTCCTTAATAGTATCTTGAAATATGGTATTTATGCTTTTTTTTATCATAGCTTTTAGGTAGTTCAATAATTTTAAAATTACCACTCCTCAATCTATTTTCCAGGTCAGTTTTTCCAGGGATATATTTTGCATTTTCTTCTATTTAAATTTTTTTTTTGATTTTGTTTCATTGTTTCTTGATGCCTCATCAAACCATTTGCTTCCACTTGCCCAATTCTATTTATTAAGGAAATATTTTCTTCAGTAAGATTGTCTCCCTCTTTTCTCATTTTCTCAATTCTGCTTTTTAAGGAGTTTTTCTGTTTGATGGAGTTTTGTGCCATTTTGAATCATTTGCCCTGTTCTGTTTTTGTAAGGTGTGACTCAATATATTTTTGTGCCTACTTTACCCCGCAGTTGACTCTTTTTCTTGATTATCTTGCATTACACTCATTTCCCTCCAATTTTTCCTCTGCCTCTCTCATTCAATTTTTAAAATTCTTTTTGAGATTATCTAGGAATACTTTTTTGGGGGGCCTGAGATCAATTTACATTTTCTCTTTGAGGCTTTGCATGTAACTTTTGACTTTGTTGTCTTCTGAATTTGTGTTTTGACTTTTCCTATTACCATATTAACTTTTTTGCAGTCACTTTAATTTTTTTTTTTGCTCACCTTTCCAGTATGTTTAACTTTGTGTCAAAGTTGGATTCTGCTCATGGAGTGGAGGGAGCACTGTCCCAATCTTCAGGTTTTTCATGATGCTGTTTTTAAGAACTAGTTCTGCAGGCCTATAAGTTTTTAGTTCTTTCAAGGTGGTGTGACCTAAGGAGAGATGTGGTCACTGCTCTCCTGGCCTGTGCTCCGTTCTGTCAGCAATCATAAGTACTCTTTTCTGCCCTGAAACTATGACCAGGGTCCCCAGTCCTGGTAATACTCTTCCTCATTCTGGCATTGCAACCCCAATGTCTGTTCAATGCTATACAATCCTCTGATCTCCTTCTGACTAGTTTTAGAAGTTTTAGAAGTCACTGACACAAACTCAGTCACCCCCAAGATCTTCTGTGGGCTCATGCACTCAAAACATATGACAGACCATACCAAAAATCATTTCACCCTATTCTTTTGTTGGGTCTTCCACTCCAGATTTTGTTTTGCAACACTATTTTAAAGTCGTTTGGGGAGAGATTTAGAAGAGTTCAGGCAATTCCCTGACTTTACTCTGCCATTTTGGTTCCTCCTCTGAAGCAGAGCATAGCAAAGAAAGATGTTAAATATTACAATAATTTATTTTTTTGGCTAAAGTTGTAAGAAAAAAAATCTTTTTTTCTTTTTTTTTTAAGCTTCAACTTGTGTATTAGGTGGGAAAAAGGAGTTATAGAAATAAGATTCAAAGGACTTTTCTTAATCCTCAAAGCAAAAAAATAGTTCCCTTTTCTCCAAGTGTTTTTTATAGTAAATCAGAGTGCCAGTTTGCAATACTGTATGCCCTTCAGGATGGGATTTAGTTAGCCATTTGAAAAATATTTAGTATTTTATTTTCCCTAGTTATACGGAAAAACAATTTTTAACATTGTTTTGAAACTTTAAGTTTCAAATTCTCTCTTTCCTGTCCTCCCCACCCTAGTCTATGAGAAGGCAAAATACTTTTGAGGAGGGACAGAGTGAAAGGAGAGAGAGAATCGAATAAAAAGGAATGGGCGGAATTGAATGAATGGAAATACAGTTAGCAATAGTAACTGAAAAAAATAATTTCTCTAATAAAGGCTCTTTTCTTAAACATATAGAGAACTGAGTTAAGTTTATAAAAATAAGTTATCCCCCTATTGATAAATGATCAAAAGATATAACCAGTTTTCAGATGAAGTTATCAAGGCTATCTATAGCCATATTAAAAAAAATACTCTAACTCATTAATGATTAGAGAAATTAAAATTAAAGAAATTCTGAGGTGGTACCTCATACCTCTTAGTTTTGCTAATGGGAGAGAAAATGAAAATGACAAATGATGGAGGGGATGTGGAAAAATGAGAAATTAATGCATTGTTAGTGGATTTGTGAACTGACTCAACCATTTTATAGAGCAATTTTGAACTATGACCAAAGGTCTATAAACCCTGAATACTCTTTGACCTACCAATACCACTACTAGGTCTACATCCCCAAAGAGACAAGAAAGGAAAAATGAAAAGGGCTGATATGTACAAAAATATTTATAGCAGCCCTTTTCTGGGGGCAAAGAATTGGAAATTCAGGGTGTATCCATTAGTTGGGGAATGGCTGAAAAAATTTTGTTATATGAATGTGATGGAATACTACTATACTATAAGAAATGCTGAGCAGAATGCTCTCAGGAAAAAAAAACCCTGAAAAGATTTATCTATATCTTCTAACTGCCCTAATAATGAGAATGACTTTAGGAGTTACAAGTATCATCCTTTCATGTAGAAATTATAGTTTAATCTTTATGATTTCCCTTTCCTGTTTATCTTTTTATGCTTCTCTTCAGTCTTGTATTTGAAGGTCATATTTTCTATTCAGCTCTGATATTTTCTCAAGAATGCCTGAAAGTCTTCTTTTTTCATTGAATGTCCATTTTCCCCCATGAAGGATTATACACAATTTTACTGGGTGGGTGATTGTTGGTTGTAATCCAAGGTTTCCTAGGTCCTTTGCCCTCTGTAATATCATATCCCAAGCCCTTTAATCCTTTAATGTAGAAGCTACTAAATCTTGTGTTATCTTGACTGTGATTCCTTAATATTTAAATTGTTTCTTTGTGGCTGCTTGCAATATTTTCTCCTTGACCTAGGAACTCTGGGATTTAGCTATTATTATTCCTGAGAGTTTCATTTTGGGATCTGTTTTAGGCGGTGATTGGTGGATTCTTTCAAATTTTATTTTGTCCTCTGATTCTAGAATATCAGGGCAGTTTTCCTTCATAATTTCTTGAAAAATGAAATCTAGGAGTAGATTCTTGGAAGATGGCAGAGCAGATCAGAAAATTCCAAGCTCTCAAAATTTCCCTCCAAAAAAGAAATAAAATAACACCTTAAAGCAAAAAAAAAATATTGTCACAAATAAAGAAAAAAACTAAATAAAAATAGGGGCACAACTGAAGTCTTCCTGGGACAATCCAAGAAGATCAGAAGAAAAATCCCAGGACAAAGTTTGGTCCCTGTGAAGAGTAAACACTTCCAGGTTAGATTCTGGGTTAAAAATAAGATGTGAGCACTGGGTTAGCTGTTTTGGGAGGTTGCCTGGCCCAGCCAAAGGAACTTCTACCCCCAGCGTAATGAGGTCATAATGAGGGGAGTTGGGTGTCTGAGCTAGGGAAGATTAAGGAAACCTCTGTTGACAAGGAATGTGAACACCAACTATGCTGTAAAAAGCAATGGGGAGAGGAAGGAGGGGCGTGTGTGAGAGAAGGAATCAGGACCAGTACACGTCTGGGAAGTTCAGAAGCAGTGGGGCAGAATGCCCCTGGCTGTGGACACTTACAGTAGGCTGGAGGTTTGGCTTTGGTTACAGAGTTAGAGGGGAGAACTGAAGATCTGGGGCAAGAGGCATCATCCCTCATACCCTGTGGCTAGAGGTGATTACAGAAACCAAGGTATTACTAAAGACACACACACACACACACACACATGCAAAGGAGAAAGAATCCAACCATAGAACTTGGTTTATTCAATTGTAAAATTGGTATAATAACAGCACCTACCTTGCACGGTTGTTGCGAGAATCAAATGAGATGATATTTGTGAAGTGTTTAAAGGCACAGTGCCTGACATATATTAGGCACTATATAAATGCTTATTCTATTCTCTTTCCAATTTTAGGTTATTGGAATTGAGTAAATTTCCTTTTAATGTTAGGATTGAAATTTACATATAGGGATCTATTCTCAGTACAAAAAGTTTGATGTCACATTGTTATGTGGAACAGATAGAATTCACCTTGAGACCACCCCATTATGCATTAACTAATATTGAACCATCCCTTTGCCTCTCCTAGAGTATGGATTTTAGGGACTAAGGTTGTTCTCTCCCCTCCAAAAAAAAATAAAAACAAAAACAGGTTAACTGAGATTTTTGGAAGGACAGGCTCTTTTCTGAGGATGAAGAGAATGGAATAAAAGAGAATAGTAGGATAAACAGAGGAGAAAGGATGGAAAGAATTACATAGTAATCATAACTGAAAAAAAAGTTGTACAGCAAGTTTGTCTGATAAAGGCCTCATTTCTCAAATATATAAATAACTCAGTCAAATTTATTTTTTAAAACAGGAGCCATTCCCCAACTGAAAAATGATCAAAGGATATAAACAGACAGTTTTCAGATGAAGGAATCAAAGTCATCCTTACTCATGTGAAAAAAATGATCTAGATCACTCTTGATTGTTCTTCAATAGTTTCAGTCATGTTTGACTCATTACCCCTTATGGGGTTTTCTTAGCAAAGATACTGGAGTGGTTAGCCTTCTCCAGCTCATTTTTACAGATTAGGAAACTGAAGTAAATAGAGTTAAATTACTTGCCCAAGATCACACATTTCTAGGGGAGGGAAGAGGAAAAAGATAAAAAGAGAGCAAGAAGACTGGATAAAATACGAATGAAGGAAATTTAATTAGTGATCTAATTGTGAATATGAATGGGATGAGCTAACCCATAGAACGAAAGTATAAAAAAAAAGTAAAAGGGATTGTAAATCAGATTACAACAATATAGTGCTTACACAAAACACACTTGGAATAGAAAGACACAGAGTTGAAATAAAGGCCTATAGCAGAATCTATAATGCTGTAGCTGAAATAAAGAGGGCATGGCTGGCCATCATGATCTCTGAAAAAAAGCAAAAATGAAAGTAAGAAAGATTCCCCAATCAACAAATTGTCAAAAGACAGGAACAAGCAATTTTCAGAATAAGGAATCAAAGCTATTTATGGTCATAATGAAAAATGTTCCAAATGAGTATTGATTAGAGAAAAATAAATTAAAGCAACTCAGAAGTACCACTTCACACCTATAGGAAATTTTAAACATTGAAGGAGATGAGGGAGTATAAGTATTAATAAACTTTTAGTGGAGTATTGAACTGGTCCAACCATTCTGTGGAACAATTTGGAACTGTGTCCAAAGGGCTGTAAAACTGCATACCTTTTAATCTAACAAATCTAAGGTCTGTACCTTAATGAGATCAAACAAAAAGGAAATCACTTCATCTACCAAAAATATCTGTAATGGCTCTTTTTTGCTAAAAAAAAATTGGAAAATGCAGGGGAAGCTTATCAATTAGAGGCTGGCTGAATAAGTTGTGGCATATGATTTTGATGGAGTATTGTTTTTGTTTTATAAAAGTTGATGATGGAGTGGTTTCAGAAAGGGATAAAAATAAAACATAATAAGACCTATATGAACTGATGCAAAGTGAAGTGAGAATTGGGAGATCATCATACATAGTAACAAGAATGTAATAATGATGAACTGTGAAAGACTGGGCTACTTTGATCAATACAGGGTCCAAAGGAATTCCAAAGGAATCAAAATGAAAAAAAAAAATCTCTACCTCCAGAGACAGAGCTGATGAACTCTTAGTGCAAACTGAAGATTAATTTTATTACTTTTCTTTTTTTTCTTACCTTGTGAAATGACTAATGGAAATACCTTTTTTTTTCATTATTTCATATATATAATTTTATAATATTGCTTGTTTTGTTAGTAGGTGGAAAGAAGTGTGATGGAGGGACAGAATCTTGAACTCACAATTTAAAAAAGAAAAAATATTATAAAGGATTGAAAAAAATATACTTTTGATAACCATATAAACCATTCTCATATTTTTTTTCAGTTATACATGGAAATAACTGTGGTTTCTCAAAGATTTTGCCAGTACAACCTAAGCACTATGAATTTCTAATGCAGTGGAAAACTTTCAAGGATGATGTTGAAAATGGACTGAGACTGATTTCTGAGTGTCTATCTACAGAGAGTCTAATAACCGTTAGACACTAATTGAGAACATTTTTTGATATGATTATACATCCCTTTAATTTATTCATCTGAAAACTGGCTGTTCATACCCTTTGATCTTTATCAGTTGGAGAATGCCTTGTATTCTCCTAAATCTGAGTAAGTTCTCTACATATTTGAGAAATGAGGCCTTTATCAGAAACTCTGGCTGTAAAAAAAAATGTTTCCCATCTTTCTGTTTTCCTTCTAATCTTGGTTGCATTGGCTATGGTATTACCCTTTATGTTAAAATCATGCAACCATTTTGATTATTAACTTAGTATAGTGTGTAAGATGTTGGTCTATGTGTAGTTTCTACCGTGCTGTTTTCCAAGTAGTTCTTGTCAAATAATGATTTCTTACCTCAGATTTTGGATTTATCAAATGACTATAGTCATTTACTACAGTGTCTTGTGTACTTAACCTCTTCCACCAATCCACCATTTTATTTCCTAGCCAGTACCAAATAGTTTCAATGATTGCTGTGGATCTGTCACCTTTTAATCAAGTGGTAAGTACATTGATTTATCATCAGCACTATGGAATTGTGATTAGCAATCACATTGATCATAGTTTTTTGAGGCCATTTTCTTTTTAAAATATTATGGTTATTATATAAATTATTTTCCTTGTATTGGTGACATCAGCACGAATTATTATATACAATTCTTCCCTATTTCTTTGTATACCTTTAATAATTTTCTATGGCAAAATATTATTCTTTTGCATTTACATACCTTGATTTGGTCTGTATTTCCCCAATTGGACATTCTCTTTGCTTCCAGTTCTCTGCTACTACAAAAAGAACTGCAATAAATGATTTGTGTGTGTGTGTGTGTGTGTGTGTGTGTGTGTGTGTGTGTGTGTGCTATACCTTTGATCCCTTTGTCTTTTACTCCTAAAAGAGGCATCACTGGGATAAAGAGCATGCATAGTTTCATAACATTTTGGACATAATTCCAAATGGCTTTCCAAAATGCCTGAAACAATTAACAGCTCTAATAACAGTACATGAATGTGGCTCCTATCCAAGCAGAACCTCCAATGTTTGTATTGTCCTTTTTTTCTATCCTTTCCATTTTGAGGAGTGAGGTGGAATTTTTCAGTTGCTTTACTTTACATTTCTCATTAGTGATTCAGAATTAATTTATTTAACTAGATAGTTGAGATTTTGAGCACTAGGCCTATTCATAGGCTTTTGACATTTTATACATTAGATAATAGCTCTTATTCTTTCAAATGCGTGACAATTTTTTTATATATATCTGAAATGACAATTATGTCAGAGAATATTGTGGAAAATTGTTTTCCTAGTCAACTGGAAACATTTTGATCATACACAAATTTTATGTTTTTTGTCATTAAAATTGTTTATTTTATTCTTCATCAAGGAATATTTGTTATGTCACGAACTCTTCTTTATCAGTAGATCATATAAATAATATATTCTGGCTGTTCTATTTCTTTCTTACAAATGACCATACCATATTTAAGTCACATATTCTTTTGTTAGAATATTATGAGATATATTGGTCTTAGCTAGATTTCTGCCAGAGTGCTTTCCAGGTTTCCAAGCAATTTTTGTTGAAAAGTGAGTCTTTATCTAAATAGCTCTGGAGTTTTAGGTTTATTGAACATTAGGCCATTAAATCCATTAGTTTCAGTGCATTGTTGGTGGAGTTGTGAAATGATTCAACCATTTTGGAAAACAATTTGGAACTATGCCCAAAAGGCCACAAAAATGTGCGTACCCTTTGACCCAGCAAGAGCATTTCTAGCGCTATATCCCAAAGAGGTCATACAAATGGGAAAAGGATGATATGTACAAAAATATTCAGAGCAGCTCTTTCTGTGGTGGCAAAGAATTGGAAATTGAGAGACTGCCCATCAATTGAGGAATGGCTGAGCAAGCTGTGGTTTATGAATGTAATGGAATACTATTGTGCTATAAGAAATGATGAACAGGCTGACTTCAGAAAAACCTGGAAAGACTTATATGGTCTGATGCTGAGTGAAGTGAGCAGAACCAGGCGAACGCTGTACATAGTAACAGCCATGTTGGGCAATGACTAATATTGATAAACTTAACCCTTCCCAGCAATAAAAGGATCTAAGACATCTCCAGAGGCCTCATGATGGAAAATGCTATCCACATCCAAGGAAAGAACTATGGAAGTTGAATTGCTATTCTTTTTCTCTTCTGTAGAGTTTTGTTTCTTTTTTTCTGATGGTTCCTTCTATTGGTTTTAATTTTTCCTTACAACACCACTAATGTGAAAATATGTTTCATAGGAATGTAAATGTATAGCCTATATCAAATTGTGTGCTGTCTTAGGGAGGATGGTGAGGAGGAAGGGGGAGAAAAATTTTAAACTCAAAAGCATATGGAAGTGATTACAGATAAATTAAAATATATTAATAAAATAAAAAAACAATCTTTTAGTTTCTGCAAATTGTTTATTTAATTTATCACATTGAGTAAATAATATTTAAGCAGTACAAAAAGGTTTAGATGCTATGTACTGTATAGCTTCAAATCTGGTACTGCTAGGTTCGCTTTCTTCTGAATTGTTTCCAATAATCTTTTTTTTTTTTAATTTTTGGTCTTTTGTTCCTCTAGAAGAATTTTATTATTATTTGATATTTTAACTCCAAAAATAATGCTTTGTCATTTTGCTTTGCTTGACACTGAATAAGAAAGTTAATTTACAACTATAAAATAAATTGCAAATTTATATCATATTATTTTTTCCATTATTTTGTCTTATACGTGACTAACATTTCTCCCATCTTAAAGTCTGTCTTTATTTCAGTAAATAATAGTTTTAGCGTTATCCTTGTAAGATAAATTGTGCACAAAAATTGGACATAACTGAAAAAAAAGACTGAACAACAACAAAAACTATATAAGGAATAATTAATAGAAGAAAAACATTGGAGTTAAGAGGGTTGGGAAAGGTTTTCTGTAGAAGGCATTTTAGTAGGGACATTCAGTCCATTTAGTACATTTAGTAGAGAATTCAGGGCAGTCAGTAGGTTGAGTGGAAAAGGGAGACCATTTTAGGCATGGGGGATAGCCAGGGGCAAAAAAAGTATCAGAGTGAAGTGATGGAGTGTCTTGTTCATGGTGGAGTCAGGAGATCAGTATCACTGAGGTGGAATATTCTTTGGGGATTAAGGCATAAAAAGACTAGAAAGATATGAGGAGCTTCCAATGCCAAACATTACATTCTTTAGATTCTGGAGGAAATTGGAAGCCACTGGACTTTATCAAGAAGGGGGCAATATGATCTGATCTTTGATTTGGGAAATCCCTTTAGAGGCTGAATGGAAAATGGACTGGAGTGGGGAGAGACTTGAGTCAGACAAACCCAGCATTAGGGTGTTGCAATAATCCATGTGTAAGGGTTAAGGGCTTGCACTAGAGTGGTGGCAGTGTCAGAGAAGTGTGTGTGTGTGTGTGTGTGTGTGTGTGTGTGTGTGTGAGAGAGAGAGAGAGAGAGAGAGAGAGACAGAGAGAGAGAGAGAGAGAAGAGAGAGAGAGAGAGAAGACAGAGACAGAGATAGACAGACAGACAGAGAGAGAGAGAGAGAGAGAGAGAGAGAGAGAGAGAGAAGAGAGAGAGAAGAGAGAGAGAGAGAGAAGGGTAGAAAAGGAGAGTGAGAGAGTAAGGAATTCAGGATGGCCTGTAGGTTGTGAGTGTGAAGAAATGGGAAGATGGTGTTGCCCTCTATAATAATAGGTAAAGCAGGAAAGAGTGGGTTTGGGGGTGGGGATTAATTCTATTTTAACCATATTGAGTTTAAGATAGCTCCTGGACACTTTCCTGTAACTCTTCATTTTCCCCTTAATCACAGTTTCTCAACCTTTCTTTTTCAAACCTAATTTCTAAAGTTTGGATTTCGTTCATTTGTGGCTATTTCCACCCTGAGGCTGCTGTCCTCCTTCCTTTCATTTCCTATTCCCTCCTATTTACTTGACTTGAATGCATTTCTAAAATATATTATCTATGATACATTACAGAATAATGTAGTTTCCCTGTTAAATCTTTTCGTGTGTTGATTATTTCTACACAGTAGATATGATTCTACTGTTCTTTGGTAGGTTTGAGATGAAATTATCTGTTACACCTGGATTAGGTGCAGCAAAACTATTTTAAAGCTTTCTGCCTTATTGAACTCCCTCAATGACACCTTGATATTACAAGGGTTTTGAAAAGAACATTGTATCCTCCACTATTTAAAAGCAAGCACTCCATCCATTTACAATCCTTTTAATTACTCATTAACATTTACCTTTGTGTGTCTTTGATTCTTGTGTGAGTATTTAAAAGTTGCTATTCCTCACTGGTTTTTCCTTCAGGAATACTTAAATATTTTCAACTTCAAAAAAGTTCATTTCTGGGGTTCCACTTCTGGGAGCCATGATGGCAGAGTGAGAAGGTAGTAGATCTCACTCTCCCCTATCAACCTCTGAAAACCCAGAAAATATCACACCAGAAAAAAACCCTGGAACAGCTTAGCTGGAAGAAAGACAGGGATCAGCTGTACGGCAGCCCAGAAAACGGGTCTCCCAGTGCCTCACAAAAATAGGGAATCAGCAGTGCAGGGGCCCCAGGTGGATAAGTACCTGCAGTATTCATCTGAAAGGAGCTGAAGAAACAACCTAAAGCTTCCTAAAGCCCCAGACTTGCTGATTCCAACCCAACACCAGGTAAGCTGTCAGAACCCCAGGAAGAAGATTCTGAAGCCCAGGTGTGGAGTGGGCAAGCACCAAAACAAACTCAGTGCCTCAGTGAGGGCGGGGGAAATGGGGACCAGCTCAGAAAACCACCAGGTGCCTCAGCACTACCACAAAGGAATCTCCCAGTGCATTAGCAGAAACAAGGGAGACAACACTGCGGGGCCCCAGGCAGATAAACACCCTGCAGCACCCATCTAAAAGGAGCTGAAGAAAGCTAAAGGAAAGGAAAAGCAGGCAACCTAGAATTGCCTGAAAGTTCCAGCCTTGCTGATTCCAGCCCAAACAAGGTAAGCTGCCAGAAACCTACAGCCTCCAATTGCCAGCATAAGAGGCCCCAGCACGCAAAGCCAGTGACCAAGACCTAGGCTCCCAACACAAGAAGCTTGGGTCAGTACCCTCTGCTCCCCAGCAGGAGAGCTCAATCTCTTTAAAGGCCAGGGAATAAAGAAACACCATGAGTAAAAAGAAACGTACCATAGATTCATATTATGAGAAGAGTGAAGATCAAGACAAAAGTTATGAAGATGACAACATTGTCAAGAAACCCACATCTGCAACAACAAAAGGGAGTATGAACTGGTCTGAAGCCCAAAAAGCCTTCTTAGAAGAGCTCAAGAAGGATTTTAATAGTCAAATGAGAGAGGTAAAAGAGTCCTTCAAAAATACAATTGGCCATTGGAAAAAAAATACACTGAAGAAAACAAGTCCCTAAAAAACACAATTGGCCAATTGAAGAAGGAAACAAAAACTAAGAGTACACTGAAGAAAACAAGTCCCTAAAAAACACAATTGGCCATTGAAGAAGGAAGTACAAAACTAACAGAAGAGTAACTGAAGGAAACAAGTCCCTAAAAAACACAATTGGCCAGTTGAAGAAGGAAGTACAAAAACTAACAGAAGAAAACAATCTGTTAAAAACTAGAATTGGACAAATGGAAACTAATGTCTCTATGAGAGAGCAAGAATCAGTCAAACAGAAACAAAAAAATGAAAAAATAGATGAAAATGTAAAATACCTCATCAGTAAAACAACCGACCTGGAAAATCGACTCAGGAGAGACAATTTAAAAATTATTGGACTACCTGAAAATCATGATGAAAAAAAGAGCCTGGACAGTATCTTTCAGGAAATCATAAAGGAAAACTGCCCAGAAGTCCTAGAACCAGAAGGGAAAATAACCATAGAAAGAATCCACCGATCACCACCTGAAAGAGATCCCAAATTGACAACACCAAGAATATAATAGCAAAATTCCAAAATTACCAGATGAAAGAGAAGGTGCTGCAAGCAGCCAGAAAGAAACAATTTAAATATCATGGAACCACAGTCAGGATTACACAGGACCTTGCAGCTTCTACATTAAAAGACCACAGGGCATGGAACATGATATTCCATAAGGCAAAGGAGCTTGGAATGCAGCCAAGGATCAATTACCCAGCAAAAATGAGCATCATTTTTCAAGGGAGGAGGTGGATATTCAATGAAATAGGAGACTTCCAAACTTTCCTGATAAAAAGACCAGAGCTCAACAAAAAATTTGATCTTCAAGTACAGGACTCAAGAAGGACTTAAAAAGGTAAATGGGACAGAAGGATACAATATGTTGTTAATAAGGGGGGGGGCTGTTTAAACCCCTACAAGGGAATATGAGACTTGCAACCCTTGAGAACTGTATTGTTATTACACCTTGTTAAAGGAGTATACATAAAGAGGGTGGATATTAGTTGACTTTGATGTAATGATAAAAAAAATCTAATCAAGTGGGTTAAATGGATCCAAATAAGTGGATCAATCTGATCTTAGAAAATGTACTGAGAAAGGAGGAGGCAGACAAGGGTAAATTACATTACAGGAAAAGACACAAAATCCTATTACAGCAGAGGGAAAGAAGGGGGGGGGAGCATTGTTTGAACCTTACTCTCATCAGATTTGGCTCAAGAAGGGCATAATATAATCAGTTAGGTATAGAAATCTAACTTGCCTTATAGGCAGTAGGAGGGAAAAGGGGAAAGAAAAGGGAGGCGGGGAAGAAGGGAGAGAAGAAGCAGTAAGACTAAAGAGGAAGAAAAGGGAAAGGGATAATAAAAGGGGGAAGGGACTGAAGGAGGGGTGGTCAAAAGCAAAACACTAGTGAAGGGGGAAAGGAAAAAGGAGAAAGAAAAGCATAAATGGGGGAAAAGGATGGAGAAAAAGACACAGATAGTAATCATAACTGTGAATGTGAATGGGATGAACTTCCCATAAAATGGAAATGGATTGCAGAATGGATTAAAAACCATAATCCTACAATATGTTGTTTACAGGAAACACATTTGAAAAAGAGTGACACATACAGGGTAAAGGTAAAAGGCTGGAGCAGAATATATTATACTTCAGCTGAAGAAAAAAAGCAGGGGTAGCAATCCTGATCTCAGACAAAGTAAAAGCAAAAATAGATCTGATCAAAAGAGATAAGGAAGGAAACTACATCCTGCTAAAAGGCACCATAGACAATGAAGTAATATCATTACTAAACATATATGCACCAAATTATAGCATCCAAATTCTTAGAGGAGAAGTTCAGGGAGTTACAGGAAGAAATAGACAGCAAAACTATACTAGTGGGGGACCTGAACCTCCCCTCTCTGCACTAGATAAATCTAACCACAAAATAAACAAGAAAGAAGTTAAGGAGGTGAATAGAACATTAGAAAAGTTAGGTATGATAGACCTCTGGAGAAAACTGAATGGGGATAGAAAGGAATATATTTTTTCTCAGCAGTACATGGCACATACACAAAAATTGACCATGTACTAGGGCAAAAAACCTCACAATCCAATGCAGAAAGGCAGAAATATTAAATGCATCCTTTTCAGATCATGATGCAATAAAAATTATATGTAATAAAGGGCCATGGAAAGATAGAAAAAATAATTGGAAACTAAATAATCTAATCCTAAAAAATGATTGGGTCAAACAACAAATCATAGAAACAATCAATAATTTCATTCAAGAGAATGACAATAATGAGACAACATACCAAAACTTATGGGATGCAGCAAAAGCAGTTCTTAGGGGAAGTTTTATATCTCTAAATGCTTACATAAATAAAATAGAAAAAGAGGAGATTAATGAATTGGGCATACAACAAAAAAAAAACTAGAAAAAGAAAACTTAAAAATCCTCAACTAAACACAAATTAGAAATATTGAAAACCAAAGGAAAAATTAATAAAATTGAAATTAAGAAAACTATTGAACTAATAAATAAAACTAAGAGCTGGTTTTATGAAAAAACCAATAAAATAGATAAACCTTTGGTTAATTTAATTAAAAAAAAGAAAAAGAAAACCAAATTACTAGTATCAAGAATGAAAAGGGTGAAGCTACCACCAAGGAAGAGGAAATTAAAACAATAATTAGGAATTATTTTGCCCAACTATATGCCAACAAATTTGACAATCTTAGTGAAATGGATACATATTTACAAAAATATAAATTGCCCAGATTAACCAAAGAGGAAGTAAAATACTTAAATAACCCCATCTCAGAAAAAGAAATTGAACAAGCCATTGATGAACTCCCTAGGAAAAAATCTCCAGGGCCAGATGGATTTACATGTGAATTCTATCAAACATTTAAAGAACAATTAATTCCAATACTATATAGACTATTTGGGAAAATAGGTGAAGAAGGAGTCTTACCAAATTCTTTTTATGATACAAATATGGTGTTGATACCTAAACCAGGAAGAGTCAAAATAGAGAAAGAAAATTATAGACCAATTTCTCTAATGAATATAGATGCAAAAATTTTAAACAAAATACTAGCAAATAGATTGCAGCAACTTATCACAAGAATAATACACTATGACCAGGTAGGATTTATACCAGGAATGCAGGGTTGGTTCAATATTAGGAAAACTATCAGCATCATTGAGCATATCACAACAAAAACCAACAGAAACCACATGATCATCTCAATAGATGCAGAAAAAGCTTTTGATAAAATACAACACCCATTCCTATTAAAAACACTAGAAAGCATAGGTATAAATGGAGTCTTCCTTAAATAATAAATAGCATCTATCTAAAACCTTCAGCAAGCATTATATGTAATGGGGACAGGCTAGAAGCATTTCCAATAAGATCAGGGGTGAAACAAGGATGTCCATTATCACCACTGTTATTCAATATTGTACTGGAAACTTTGGCTTTAGCAATAAGAGAAAGTAAAGAAATTGAAGGCATTAGAATAGGCAAAGAAGAAACAAAGCTATCACTCTTTGCAGATGACATGATGATATACTTAGAGAATCCTAGAGAATCAAGTAAAAAACTACTTGAAATAATAAACAACTTTAGCAAAGTTGCAGGCTATAAAATAAACCCACATAAATCATCAGCATTTCTATATATTACCAACAAAGCCCAACAGCAAGAGATAGAAAGAGAAATCCCATTTAAACTTACTGTAGACATTATAAAATATTTAGGAGTCTACCTCCTGAAACAAACCCAGGAACTCTATAAACAGAGTTACAAAACACTTTTCACATAAATAAAATCAGAAAAACCTTCAGGTGCTCATGGGTAGGCTGAGCTAACATAACAAAAATGACAATCCTACCTAAGCTAATTTACTTATTCAGTGCCATACCTATCAAACTACCAAAATTATTTTATAGAGTTAGAAAAAATAATAACAAGATTCATTTGGAAAAACAAAAGGTCCAGAATATCAAAGGAACTAATGAAAAGAAATGCAGGGGAAGGTGGCCTAGCAATTCCAGATCTTAAATTGTATTATAAAGCAGCAATCATCAAAACTGCTTGGTACTGGCTAAGAAATAGGGAGGTGGATCAGTGGAATAGGTTAAATATGCAAGACACAGTAGTCAATGACTATAGTAATCTATTATTTGATAAACCCAAAGACCCCAGCTTCTGGGATGAGAACCTACTCTTTGAAAAGAACTGCTGGGAAAACTGGAAAAGAGTATGGCAGAAACTAGGCATAGACCCAAATCTCACACCATATACCAAAATAAAGTCAAAATGGGTTCATGACTTAGATATAAATGCTGATACCAGAAATAAACTGGGAGAACAAGAAATAGTTTACCTATCAGATCTATGGAGAACAGAAGAATTCATGACCAAACAGGAGATAGAGAACATTATGAAAAGCAAAATGGATAATTTTGATTACATTAAATTGAAAAGTTTTTGCACAAACAAAGCCAATGCAACTAAGATTAGAAGGAAGGTAGAAAATTGGGAAAGAATTTTTACAACCAGTCTCTCTGATAAAGGCCTCATTTCTAAAATATATAGAGAATTAAGACAAATTTATAAGAACACAAGCCATTCCCCAATTGATAAATGGTCAAAGGATATGAACAGACAGTTCTCAGATGAAGAAATTAAAGCCATCTATAGTCATATGAAAAAATGCTCTAAATCATTATTGATTAGAGAAATGCAAATCAAAACAACTCTGAGGTACCACATCACACCTATCAGATTGGCCAACATGACAAAACAGGAAAATGATAAATGTTGAGAGATGTGGGAAAATTGGAACACTAATACATTGTTGGTGGAGTTGTGAAATGATCCAACCATTTTGGAGAACAATTTGGAACTATGCCCAAAGGGCTACAAAAATGTGCATACCCTTTGATCCAGCAATAGCACTTCTAGGGCTATATCCCAAAGAGATCAACAAATGGGAAAAGGACCCACATGTACAAAAATATTCATAGCAGCTCTTTTTGTGGTGGCAAAGAATTGGAAATTGAGAGGATGCCCATCAATTGGGGAATGGCTGAGCAAGTTGTGGTATATGAATGTAATGGAATACTGTTGTGCTATAAGAAATGATGAAAAGGCTGACTTCAGAAAAACCTGGAAAGACTTATATGGTCTGATGCTGAATGAAGTGAGCAGAACCAAGAGGACTTTGTACACAATAACAGCCATGTTATGCAATGACTAATATTGTTTAACTGAACCCTTCTCAGCATTACAAGGTTCTAAGGAATCTCCAGAGGACTGGGATGGAAAATGCTGTCCACATCCAAAGAAAGAACTATGGAAGTGAATCGCTATCACTTATTTTTACCTTCTGTTGATTTTGTTTCATCTTTCTGATGGTTCCTCTATTGTTTTAATTTTTACTTACAACTTCACTAATGTGAAAATATGTTTAATAGGAATGTAAATGTAAACCTATTCAGATTGTGACCACTTGGGGATGGGGGTAGGAAGGGGGAGAAAATTTTTCAACTGAAAAGAATATGGAAGTGATTGTTGATGAATCAAAATAAATTAATAAAATATTTTTTAAAAAGTTCATTTCCTCCCTATAGAATTACATGGCTTTGCTATATAAGTTAACTTTGACTTTCTTTCCTCAGAGTTTTAACTATGCATATTTTTTTTTCAGCAGATCAACTGTTTGCATCTTAAGCATCAGTTTCAACATAATGACTGTTTTTAGTGGGAGGTTTTTTGTTTATTTGGGGTTTTTTGGTTGTTTTTTTTGTTGTTGTTAACTAATTGTTCCAGGGTTAATTTTTGAATTGTGATTCAGGGCCAGGTTCTGTGTACGTCTGAAGGCAATATCAGGTTCTAGTTAAGACCTGATTTATTTTCTCTGGATCCTCTTGATTCTTTCTTTGGTTAATGCATGCTTTGTTTATTCGACGATCCCAGGGATGGTTCAGGCAGGTAACTTGTACTCTTTCAGAGTGCCCAAAGTAGTGTAATCTGTGGTGAAGGCTAATTACTACCCTCCTAGTCTGAGCTCTGAGTTTTTAAACCTGTTTTGCATGTTTGTAGCAATCTCCTAGTTGGAGTTCCAGTACTTAGCTGCTGACAGGCTCTGTAAGTTTATAGTAATGTAATTTTAGGTAACTCCATTGAGGTGATCTCCCTTGCCTTCATTCTTCAGTTTCAAGTCTCAGACTCAAGTTAGAGGTTAAATCAAAGACCTCAATTCAAGGTAAGAACCATATAGTTGCTTGTTTCTGTTCTTGCTCCTTGTCCTAGACCACTACCCTAAACAAAGTCCTCGTTGGATATTTCTCCTAGGTCTGGGATAGGTGTGTGTTGATTCTGTGCAGAGCCTCAGGCCTTTTTCTAATGGCTCCTGGAACTTTTGTTGTAGTACATAGTGGTAGAATCTAAATCCATTCCAGCCCTGGAGTGTGACTGCAGTTCTTTCCTCTCACCAACCAGATACTGTCCCCAGTATCTGTAGACCTTTGTGTGGTACAAAGTAGATAGTGCCCTAGACATGGTGTCAAGGATACTTGAGTTCACATTTTACCTTAGGTATGAACTAGCTGGGTAAGTTGGCAATTCACTCAATTATTATCTGCTTCAGTTTTCTTGGCTGCAAGTTCAGGAAAATAATAGTACTTACTTCCCAAGGTTGTTGTGAGGAGATATTTGTCAAGTACTTTACAAACCTTAAAGCATTACATAAATGATACCTATTCTTCCAGCAAGATAAAGCAGGCAAATGGCTTAGGATTTGGTGATGTTTTCTTAGTGTCATTGTCTTCTTAATAATACTGCCTAAGATTCTTTCATTCCTTTTCAAATTCTCCCACCACCTTCTCAAAATACCTTAAATATCCATTTTTCAAAACCTTTAAAATTAGGCTGTTTGCCCATATATTTCTTTTGCCTCCAAAGCCTTCACAATGCCTGATTTTCAATTCTGAAATGTACTATCTCTTTGATCCTGTCTTTGACTTTTTAATGTCTTTTATATTCCAGTGCCACATGTATAAAATCTTTCTTACTCTTACTTCTTAAATAGCTGTTATTTACTTGTCTTTATTTTTTACCCAAAAGTAATAGCTCTACAGTTAGAAGGTACATCAGAAAATCTGAGGCCTGAAGTAGTTAAATGACTTCTCTAATTTCCCAGAAGTAATAAGTGGTAAAGTCAGAGTTTGAACAAAGGTCCTAGGTACATTCTACACCTTCCCAAGAGAATATAAGTTTCCTTCTGGAAGAAACATTTTTGCTCTTTCATCATCTTTCAGCACCTAGTATTGCTTGTTGCGTATACTAAGTATTAGATAGATAGATATGTATACAATAATATTTAATACATATTCAAAATATGTGTACCTACTATATGAAATTTTTATTTTAATATAAATATATGTGTGCATATATACACACATACATATATACACACGTATATATATGTATATGTATACATTTATATTTATATCATTTGTTGAAATTTCGAATAAATTAATATATTCATCTTGCAACACTAACAGTAATTCTGCATAAAAAGAAGATCTTTGTGGGAAAGATTGCGTTTTCCAAAAAGACTCCAGGATTTGAGGATAGGCTTAACTAAAGTCCCCAAGACTTCGATTTCCATTACAGATTGTGGCTGTGATTACTGAATTGGGACTAATATTTTTAGATTTCTGACAAGGGGAGGGAACCATGTAGACTGAGTAACTATGACAGCATCCAATAAAGGATGCAGCAAATCGTCTGTCTTTTTATCTGCCAAAAAGAAGCTGGGAAAAAAGGGAGAAGAAGTAAAAAGAGAAAAGGCATCATTTTTGGATGAAGCTAAATTCTTCATGAATCACTCCAAAATAAGTGCTTTCTCATTCCTTGATTTATGAGTATACTCATAATTAATGTTTTATTCTCAAAATGGATATTTATATCTGGTCTCCTAGCCTGTAACAAACTGAGCCCTAATGAACTAATTAATTGCCGCATGAGTCCAGATAGGGGCTTGGGCCAAATGAGACATACAGCAATCAAAATATACCACAGTATTCTCACTATTCCTTGTGAGCCCAGAGTGGCATAGCATATTATAAGTATTTCAAGAATTAAAATTCCAATTGGAAATTATCTTAGAAAATTTGAATGAATGAGAAGATATGTTGAAGCCTGGTTTCATAATTTAAAACAATATTTAAGACTCTTAGTATTGATTCACCACATTATCTAATCACATTTGGTGCCAATATCCATTATTTACTCTCTATTCCACTCAAGTCTGTACTGTCACTATCATATCACCATGTCAGTCTCATTTATATTCCTTATATAGGCCCAGAAACCAATGGCATGACGTTAAGAAAATAGCCTCCTCTGGGGGATGGGAGCATTTTGTGTAGACAAAGCAAGCAAGTAGGGAATTAAAAAGAAGAAAAACAAAAATGTCATGTTGCCCAGGATAAAATGCTAAGAGAAACAGAGCAAACTGATCTTTATAGGTAAAAAGGAAAATTAGAATAGAAAAGCCAGGGGTCCAAACCAGGAAGAAATTAGAAACACCTGAAACTCTATCACCTTGGAAACAAGTTGATAGTGTGATTTTTAGTTTCAGCATATAGGCTTTTCATGAAGAAATGTTGGTGCTTGAGAGCCATGCTTAACCATTGATTTTAAAAGTAACACAATTCAGTAACCTGAAATTTTGCTTTGCTCATGCTATTTTACATGTTTGGAATGACATCCCTTTTCTCATTCATCTGTAGCCCCTGTTTCAAAAGGCTCTTTCACAGTTTATAGAAACTGTTAACATTTCTTCGACAAGGAATAAGCTAATTATTGCAGCTGTATTTTTCATTACTTCTATTTATGAAATCAGGCAGAGTCTGCATGAGTCAACTTAGATATATGCGGTTATAAAAGGAGAATCCAGAGAGAAATATGGTGAGGAGAAACATCTTTTCTTTTAAAATTAGAACTGTATTAACTGATATTTTATGATTTAATAGTAAAATGAGAATTCTATGATGTCAGTTACTTGTGATAGTTGAAGATCTGAGAGCAAAAAAGACTGAAGTAACTTAATTTCTTACTCACTGAATTTGACTTTTATATCAGGAAGAATTATGATGAGGAATCTTAGGAGGTACTTCACAGGTATCTCAAAAAATGTGTGGTACATAGCAAATGCTTAATGAATGTACATTGATAGATGGATTGACTGGTGTAATTGTATTTCCAGAAATTAAGAAAAATCACCTCCTACTAGTAATGATTAGAATTTGAGGTGGCTCTAACTTTGACCTTTCTTACGTCCAAAATATTATAATAATTATAAGATAAATTCAGTAATTTTAATGATAATTTAGTTATAGAGGAGGAAATAAAATATATTAGTAATTACTATCGGGAAATGAGACTTCTCCAGTTTGGTATTGGAGATCAAGCCCACTGATTCTTGAATGAGAAGTTCAAATTATAATAATTTTTTTTCAGTTATTTTTCAATCATGTCTGATTCTTTGAGATATCATTTGGGATTTTCTTGGTACAGATATCAGAGTGCTTTACCACTTTCTCCTCCACCTTGTTTAACAGATGAGGAAACTGAGTCAAATAGGATTAAGTGATTTGCCCAGGGTTACACAATAAGTAAGTGTCTGAGGGAGAATTTAAACTTAGTTCTCCAGACCCCAGGCCCAACTCTTTATCCATTGTGCCATGCAGATAATATGTAACTACCTAAACATAATTCTAGATTAATATGGAGTCAAGGAAACAAAACTTAACATAGATTTATATGAACTGACAGAATAAGGAATAATCTACAAGTGAGGTTGTCAGGCCCCATAACTTTGATATGCTCAGTTATACCAATTCTATCCCTCTTTTAAAGATCAGATGTCATGCCACTATTCTCTAGGTCTACCAGCCACTAGCAGTTCTATTCCTTGTCTAAGTTTTTATTTCATTTAGAGTTGGAAAACTCATAGTTTCATTTTTGGTCACTTCTATTATCCTTGTCATATGAACAAGATTAGAAACTCAAGTAAGGAAAGAGACCACCATGTTGAACTTATGTGTTCTTTACTTCAATGGTGACAAAGTAAAAAAAAAAATATGGTCACTAAACTGGACAAAAGGATATCTTCCAGCAGTGGATAGACTTAGAAAACCACATATTAACATTATCTATATTCTAATGTATCTTTATTTTTTGCTAGATATTCCCCAATCACGTTTTAGTCTGTTTGTTCCAACACTTGAGAGAGTGTTATTGGCTACAATTATGTTCCAATAGTTGGTGTTGGCCACATTTACTTTATGTTACCTATAAAATTTCTAGTTTTTAATAGAGATTAGTAAGTACATATCAATTGTTTGATTTTTCCCCCCTCTGAGCAAATAATTCATAGATATTTCTACCTTATAGTCAGGTGTACTGGAGTTACATGAGATCCTTTAGGCATTAAAAGAAAAGAAAAAAATTGGCAGAGCAGAAACTGTAATATGGGCATAAGTGGAGGCTAGTAATGATGTAGAAATGATGAGTCACTTGGTTCCTCCTCTCACATTTGCTTTAAAATTAAAAAACCTAGTAGAGTCCCTATGTGGCATTGTTTTAGATAATTTTAAACCTGTGTATCAAACTATTTCCTCTAACATTGTCTAACCAGAGTTCAGACAAACAGGGGAGAAAGTCACAGACTCTCAGAATGAGGTTCAAATAAAGTTGGATCAAAAATAGGTAGGTCCAGTGAAGAAACTGAATGTTAAGGCACAATAGTCCTAAACAGCAAATTGATGAAAACATAACCCATTTCCCTCTTTAAAAGTGAAGACATAGTCTTAGAGTGGATTTTTCTTACCTGGTAGGATTCCAGTAAGAATTGTTATTGGTCCATTGTTTAGTCATTTGCAACTCTTTTTGACCCCATGGATCATTGCACAAGAGGATCTTTTGTCCCTCCACTATCTTTCAAAATCTGTGTTAAGTTCATATTCATTATTTCTGTAACACTATCCATCCAGCTCATCCTCTGCCATCCCCTTTGCCTTTCATCTTCAATCTTTGCCAACATCATGGTCTTTTCCAATGAGTCCCGTCTTCTCATTATATGGCCAAAGCATTCAAGCTTCAGCTTCATTAAGTAATGTTCCAGTGAACAGCCTATATTAATTTCCTTATGTATTGACTTATTTCAGGGGCAACTAGGTGTTGCAATGGATAGAGCTCCAGCCTGGGAGTCAGGAGGACATGAGTTCAAATTTGGCCTCAGATACTTTACACTTACTAGCTGTGTGACCCTGGGCAGGTCACTTAACTGATTGCCTAACCCAAAAATAAATACATAAATACATAAATAAATAAGTATTGACTGATTTGACCTCCAAGGTGTCCAAAAGACTCTCAAAACTCTTCTCTAGCACCACAGTTCAAAAATGCCCGTCTCTTCTTGACCCTATTTTCTTGGCAAAGATACTGGAGTGGTTTGTCATTTCAGTCTCCAGCTCATTTTACAGATGAGGAAATGTAGGCAAACAGAGTTAGTTGACTTGCCCAGGGTCACAGAGGTAGTGATTTTCTGAAGGTCAAATTTGAACTCATGTCTTCCTGTTCCCACATATTACACTTTATCCACTGTGCCACATAGCTACCCCTTTCCACTAAGAAAGGCAATGCAATAAGGAAAGCATGTGTCCTGTGAAAAGAGACTTTTACTGTTTTCCTACATTTTCCCCCCTCCTATTTTAGATGAAGAAGAATGAGATAATTATGAACTCATAAGTTTTGAAGGTCAACAGAATAGAGCATGATGAGGTCCAGGAGTATAATCCATGCTGAGTTTAACAGCTGTCAAGTTTAGCATTGAAGCCTTGAGGAATGAACTTCAGAAAGAAGTCAAGTGGTAAATGAGACACAGACTCATCCACCCATTAGCCCTATCACATTTGGAAATGAAATTAATGAGAAATGTTGTGTACAAATTGTATTAACTCAGAGCCTTCTCTCTTCCAAGGAATTGAAGAGGTGTAAGGGATAGTGTGAGAGCAGGATTTATTTTTAGGTGGTTTGGGGGACAGAAGAGGTGTTTGTGTTTTTTCTTGCTGTATCTTCAAAATCAATAGCCTTTTTATAAAAGTTTTTTTAAAGCTATAATTATAATGTAGGATATTATTTCTGTGTTTAAAAAGCAAACTTGACTTTTGAAATGTACTAGCTATATCTAATTTTAAAATAGTAACAAATATTTCAGTGAATATATATTATAATTTTATTTTAATAAAAATTTTTTACGCATGCCCAATATCTTTAGTGTATCCTCCTTCATAACAATGAATAAAAAATGCAAAAAAAAGTTTGACGTAGCTAATCAGTGTAAAAGAGGAAGATAATACATACATTGTGAACACAGTGAAATTATAAGAAAATGTGGTCTATTAAAGGACATGAGATGTATCCTTCCCCTCGTTTAAAAAAGTAGAAACTATGGATAATTTTATTTGCTTTTTATTGTTACCTTATGTTTTTACAACACATTCATTGGTGTGGGGGGGTGTCTACTTCCCTACTCAGAAAATCATCATTATAGTAAAGATTTTTTAAAATTTTGAATAGCATTTTCCCCCAATTTTATGTAATTTTCAGCATTCACTTTTCAAAGATTTTGAGTTACAAACTTTTTTTCTTCCTGTCTCCCTCCTCATTTCCCTCCCCAAGACAGCGATCAATTTCATATAGTTTACACATGTACAATCATATGAACATATTTCCACATTAGTTATGTTGTGAAAGAATAATCAGAGCAAAAGGGACAAACCAAGAGAAAACAAAACAAAACAAAACAAAGCAAAACATAAAGGTGAAAATAGTATGCTTCAATCTGCATTCATACTCTGTAGTTCTATCTCTGGATACTATTTTCCATTGCAAATCTTAAAATTGTCTTAGATCATTGCATTGCAGACAAGAGCTAGGTCTATCAAAGTTGATCATCACAATCACAGTTAATCATCTTACAATGTTACTGCCACTATCTACAATGTTCTCCTGGTTCTGCTTACTTCACTCAGCATCAGTTCAAGAAGTCATTCCAGGTTATTCTCAAATCCATCTGCTCATAATTTCTTATAGCATTCCATTTCCATTCGTATACCACAACTTGTTCAGCCATTCCCCAACTGATGGGCATCCCTTCAATGTCCAATTCTTTGCTGCCACAAAAAGAACTACTATAATGTCTTTGCTAATATTTTATTCATTCATTCATTCATTTACTCATTCATTCACTTACTTATCAATAATTAACTAATTGATTAATTTTTGCATCAATATTCGTTAGGGAGATTAGTCTATAATTCCCTTTCTTTGTTTTGGCTTTTCCAGGTTAGGTATCAGCACAATATTTTAATCATAAAAGTAATTTGGTAACACTCCTTTTTTCAATAGTGATTTTACCCTCTGGTTCTAGGATATCAGGGCAGTTTTCTTAAATATTTTCTTGAAAGATGCTGTCTAAACTTTCTCTCTCACTCTCTCTCTCTCTCTCTCTCTCACTGCTTTCGGGTTCTCCAATAATTCTTACATTTCTTATATTATCTCTTCTGGATATATTTCCCATGTCAATTGTTTTTCTAATGAAATATTTTACTTTTTTCCCCCTATTTTTTCATTCTTTTGATTTTGTTTGACTGATTCTTGATGTCTTATAGAGGCATTAGCTTTCATTTGCTTAGTTCTCATTTTTTAATGAAAATATTTTCTTTAGTGAGCTTTTGTACCTTCTTTTCCCTTTGGCCAAATCTTCTTTTTAAGAAGTTATTTTCTTCAGTTGATTTTTTTTTTCCATTTGGCCAATTGTATTTTTTTTTCTTTCACCCCAGACAAGGGTTATTAAAGATCCTCCATATTAGGCAGACTCTTAAAGAATCTGAGCACCCATGAGCTACTGGCTAGATTGTAAGAATCTAAGTCCAATTGTATTTTTTAAGGAATTGTTTTCTTCCATCCATTTATGTCCTTCCTTTTCTCTTGCATTCCTCTCATTTCTTTTCCCAATTTCTTTCTTTTACTTCTCGTATTTGACTTTTAAAATTCTTCTTGATCTCTTCCAGGAAGTCTTTTTGGGCTTGAGACCAATTCTTATTCCCCTTTGAGTTTTTGCACATAGGCATTATGACATTGTTGTTCTCTTCTGAGCTTATCTTTTCATCTTCCCTGTTACCATAGAAGCTTTCTATGTTCAAGGTTCCTTTTTACTTCTTATTCATATTTTTAGTGACTTAAATTTGAGCTGTGCTCCTGGGGCACAGAGGGCACTCTTTGAAGCTTCATTTTGCTGGGGGGTTGGGGACCTGCTCAGCAGGGACTTCAGGGTCCTGGTGGCCAGCACACTGCATTGTGGTGGCCTGACTCAGTCATGTCTGTTCTTGCATGGTTTCTCTGCCTGGCTATTTGCCTTCTATGATGGGGTTGGAGGTCTCAGACCTGGCCTATTGTCCTACTGCCTGCTGAGCCAGGATTAAGTGGTCTTAGTTTCTGATCTGGGCTGTGGCTAAGAGCCTTTGGTGGCTTTCCTGGATGTGTTCTGCCCTGAGCTGCATTCCACTTTTACCCAAGTGAGATAGACTTTTCCTGAAGTCCTTCTAAGTTTTCTTAGGCTGGAAAATTGTTTCATTCCATCTTTTTATAGGTTTCATCACTCCAAAATTCCTTTTAGAGGCATGATTTAATGTTATTTCTGAGGGGGAAACTAGGGAGAGCCCAGTCAATTTCCTGTCTTCTGTCTGTAATCTTGGCTCCACTGCTCATAATAATTATTTTAGAAAGGAGAAATCAACCGAAACTTCATCATATCTGATATTTATTTAGCATTCCACACCCATGATCTTAGTAAAATTGTTTAATGAAAAAGTACTTATATCAGTGAGCCATTTAAAAGAGTAGAAAGAACATTGGACTTTGAGTTAGATGACTTATTCTAATCAAATCCCCATTTTGCCACTTATGTGATCTTGGTAATTAATCTCTTTGAATCTGTTTCCTCATCCATAAGTTATACATAATAATAATTACATCACTTATGTTGCAAGAGTATTGTGAGCAACAAGAAATATATCTGTAAATATGTATACCAATATTTTCATTTATAAAATGAGAAATTGTACCATTTTTAGAATTATCAAATACTTAACAACATTGATATTGCTAACAAAATGTGAGAGAAAGAAGAACATAAATATAAAATCTTCAGTTTGTTCAAATATGTTGTGTGATCCTATGCCTAGCATCACAGCAATCTTAACTTAGCAATGGGATTCCAGGCATGAAAGATCTCTGAAATAAATGACCTTTTTTCCCCATTACTCTGAGTTTCTACTAATTTTATTCTTGTAAGTTTCAAGACAAAAATTGAAATTTGAAGATTTTGAAGGAATAGGAGATCAATTTACTCTTTTATCCATCCAATGTTATTTTTTTTCTTATAATTTTTCTAAAATCTTGCAATGGGGCCTATAAAACCACGTATATGAAATTCCTCCAGTATACCTTATGTACATTTGATGTGCTTTCTGCCAGGATCCTGAAAAATAAACTGAAGAGATAACATTGGTTTTCTGGAGTACATTGGTCCTATATCGATTTATGGAAAAAGTAGGATGCATTGGAAAAGCAGCTTTGGAAAGGCAGTGACAGGATTTTTCTGAAGTTGTTTTTCTTTTATAAAGGAGGGTGTTCCTACCTCATTGACTCAAGCAACTGATTATTGTATCCCTTGCTTGGCATGAAGAAACATTATATGAAATGGCAATTCTGTGATCAAACTACCTTAAATCAAACTAAAATTAAAACAAGCTAGCCCAATAAGACTATGGAAACCTGTTCCTTCAGTGGTCCCACCTCATTCTTTCTTTCCCATTGGCTATTTAACCTACACAAATGTAAGGCATTCCGCATCTTTAAACACAAACTAAAATAAGATCAAGGGAAATTTTTTTTAAAAAAAAGGCTTCATTGTACCCTAACATCTTCTCAATCTGTCATCCTATATGTTTAATCTACGTCACAGCCAAAGTCCTAGAAATCATTTTCAATATTCACTGATCTCATTTCCTCCAAATGCTCCTATTTATGAATCTTTCTCAATTTGGTTCTGACCCTAAAAACTGACCACTGACTGACCACTTAGAGATTTCAGAGTAGGGGGAGGATTACAATTGAATTCTCCCTATATTCACTTGCATATAACTTAAGAATAACATCTCAACTAGCATTCGGGAGAGACAAGGTAAAAACAAAAACAAAAACAAAAAAGGTTGGAGTAAAACATTTCTCTGGCCCAAGACAATGTAGGAGGTGTGAAGGAGAGGTCAGTAACTCTGGGTTGGGACTGGCCTGGAAACAGCTCAGTAGCAACAACTCTTAATGGCCTTGAAAGTGGAAGCGGCAGCAGCAACAGTTCTAGGACCTCTTACACCCAATCAGGGTAAGGCACTTGGAAAACTAGGGAGAAGACATTTGATGGTATCCTTGTGGAGGCACTGAGCTCAAGATTAGTTGCCGTTTTTCATCCCCACTGCTGTTACACAGTTCCTGGTAGCAATTCCAGTGTGGATAGATGTACACTAATGCTGGTGGTTTCAAGTAAGAAACAGCTCTTCCTGAGAAACAGCCAGAAAGAAGAACAGTAGAAGAACTGGACAAACTTCTTCCTAGATCATATCTTTTGTAAGGACTGAAAAATGATGTACTTCCAGAAAAAGATGTGAAAATAGCAGGGCAAAAAGACTGAATCTTGGAACAGTGACTCCTCCTCATACACATATACACAAAGGTGGCCCCAGAGTCCAACTCTAACCTAAAATTCAAAGTCAATAAATAAGCTGGAAAAGTGAGTAAACAATGAAAAAGAATATGACCTAATATGAGCTAATATGGTGACAGTAAGCTCAAAACACAAACTCAGAAGAAAGTGCAAGGAAAGGACATTTTTCTCAAAAAAAAATCATATATAAAGAAACCCTCAAAGAAAAAAAACAACTCCTAACAAGATTTCCTGGAAGAGGTAAGCAAAAATTAATTTAAAAATTTTAAAATAAGAGTGGTAAAAAATATGGAAAATAGAGCAATGCAAGAGAAATATGAAAAGAAAATTCACATGTTGGTAAAGGAGGCACAAAAAATACCAAAGAAAATTATATTTCCAAAAGGAGAACTGGCCAAAAAGGAGAAGCTAATCACTGTGTGAGATATTAAGGAAAAAAATGAAACAGAGTCAAAAGAAAAACAAACAAACAAAAAAACAGAAAACAAAAAAAAAAACAAAGAAAATGTGGAATGTATCAGGGAAAAAAAAATGACCTGAAAAAGAGTGCAAAGAAAGATAATTTGAGAATTAATGGAAAGTCATGATCAAAAATCAAATTACATGTCACATTCTAAGAAATTAAAAGGAAAACTGCCTGTGTATTTAAGAGGTAGAGTCCAAAAAAAAGAAATTGAAAGAATCTACCATCATCTCCTGAAAGAGTTCACAAAAAGAAAATTCCCAGGGATATTACAGCCAAACTCCAGAGCTCCCAGGCCAGGCAGAAAATACTCAGATCAGACTGAAACTATTCAAATACAGTAGAATGACAATCAGGTTTCCATATTATCTAGCAGTTACTAGCTTAGATATAATGTTATAGAAGACAAAGGTGCTTCAATGAAAATCAAGAAGAACTTAGCCAGAAAAACTGAGTATAATAGTTAAGGGGAAAATAAGCATTTCTTGAAATAGAAGACTTTTAAGAATTCCTGGTAAAAAGACTAGAGATGAATAGAAAATTTCACATTCAAACAATATTCAAGAGAAGCATAAAAAGGTACTCATGAAAGAAAAATTATGAATAACTTAATAAGGTGAAATAATTCATAATCCTTTATGGAAAAAAATGACACATGTAACTTCTAATAAATTTATCATTATTAGGATATTTAGGAGTTGATACATGGAGGGCACAGGTGTGAGTTTATTATGCTGAGATGCTCTCGTATAGGGTTTCTTAATTTTTTTTCACTAGTGACCCCTTCAGTGCTTCGTAAACTGTGAGTGGCAAAGCATTGATGTAGAAAGTAAAGGGGTGAGAAATAGGGTTGCACTGTGGGAAGAGGTAGGAGAGAGTAAGAGGGGATTATTTCACATCTACACCAGTTCAAAAAGACAAGACTGTATCTATTTATACTAATAGCTAGGTAGATAGGTAGGTAGATAGAAACATACATCCATAGATACATAGATAGATAGATACACAGATAGAAAAATAGGTATAAAATGTGCATACTCTTTGATCCAGCATATAAAAATGTGCATACCCTTTCAACCAGCATATGAAAATGTGCATACCCTTTGACCCAACAATAGCACTTCTAGGGATGTCTCCCAAAGAGATCATACAAATGGGAAAAGGATCCACATTTACCAAAATATTTATAGCAGGTCTTTTCATGGTGGAAAAAATTGGAAACTGAGAGGATGCCTATCAATTCGGAAATGACTGAACAATTTGTGGTATATGAATGTAATGGAATACTATTATGCTATAAGAAATGATGAGCAGGCAGACTTCAGAATAACCCAGAAAGACTTGTATGGTCTGATCCTGAGTGAAGTGAGGAGAACCATGAAAACATTGTACACAGTAACAGCCAAAGTATACTTCTTGCTACGTTTTTTCTTCTGCTGTGTTTTGTTTCCTTTTTCTGGTGGTTTCTCATATTGGTTCTAATTCTTCCTTACAACATTACTAATGTGAATATATGTTTAATAGGAATGTAAATATACAGCCTGTATCAGATTGTGTGCCATCTTGGGGAGAGAAGTGGGGAAGGAGAGGGAGAAAAATTTAAAACTCAAAAGCTTATGGAAGTGATTGTTGATAAATCAAAATAAATTAATAAAAAATAAAATAAAAGTACATGGCTGCAAGAAAACAAAAAGAAAAATAGAAAGATAGATACACACTCAATTATGCATAGAAATATACCTTAACCAACAGGGAAATAAAAGGTGAAGGGGTTAAAAGAAAAAGGGATCCATGACAAGGGAGAGCATAAAATGAAAGAGGCAGTGGTCAGAAATAAAGCAGACTTTTGAGTTGGAACAGGGTGAAAAAGAGAGGATAAACACAAGAAAATAGGATGGATCGAAATGCAGACTTAGCAATCGTAACTGTGAATATGAATGAAATGAATTCACCCAAAAAGTAGAAGCAGATAGATGAATGGATTAGAAAGCAAGTACCAAAGTATGCTACTTTTTAAAATACAATTGAAACAGAAAGAAACACACAGCTTTAAAATAAGGGGTTGAAAAACAATCTATTATGGTTCAGTTGAAGTACAAAGGCTGGTGTAGAAATCATGATCTTAAAGAAAGAAAAATTAAAAATAGAACTAAAATTAAAAAGCTAGGGAAATTACATCTTGCTAAAAAAGTTACCAGATATAATGAAATAACATCAACACTAAACAAATGTACACCGATGATGTAGAAAAAGAATTTTAAAGGAAAATTGAAATGAATTACAGGAGAAAAAAATAAGATAATACCAGTGGTACCTAAAATTTCCTCTCTTAATTGGATAAATCTAACAATAAAAAATAACAAGTTGAGATAATAAAGAAATGAATGAATTTTCTGAAAGGTTAGAAAATGATAGACCCTTGGAGAAAACTGAATAAGAATAAAAAAGATTACACCCTTTTTCACAGCTGTATATGACACCTTCACAATAATTGACCATATATTAGGGCATAAAAACCTCACACAATAATGCAGACTTCCTTTTCAATTTGGACAATTCTGCTTTTTCAGACATTCTTCTTTTTATTGGCTTTGTGGACCTCTTTTGTCATTTCGATTAGTTTATTTTTTAAGGGGTTATTTTCTTCAGTATTTTTTTTGGGGGGGGATCTTCTTTAGCAAGCTGTTGACTTGATTTTCATGATTTTTTTTTTTGCATCACTGTCATTTCTTTCCAGTTTTTCCTCTACTTCTCTTACTTGCTTTTCAAAATCCTTTTTGAGCTCTTCCATGGCCTGCAACTAATTCATATTTTTCTTGGAGGTTTTGGATGTAGGACCTTTAACTTTGTTGTCTTCTTCTGGTTGTATGTTTTGATCTCCTTTGTCACCAAAGTAAGATTCTATGGTCTGACTTTTTTCTTCAGTCTGCTCATGTTCCCAGCCAATTAACTGACTTTTAAACTCTTTGTTGAGGTAGGGGTCTGCTTCCAGTGTGGAGAATGTACTGCTCCAAACTTTGGGTGTTTTGTGCAGCTCTTTTTACAGGTACTTCCTGGGACCTCTAAATTTTCCATACTTCCAAGGTGATATGGTCAAAGGCAAGGTGTTTACTCCTTTCCTGGCTTTTGCTCTGGTCTGTGATTGACCCCAAATACTTTTTTCTGTCTTAGAACTGTGAGGAGTATTCCCTCTCTCCCCACCATAATCTCCTCCATGCCAGTGTTCCTCCTTGCCCCAGGACTGCCACCCATAACTGCAACCCAGACCCAAGCATGGACAGAGTAAGAGAATCCTGCCTCTGTGCCAGCAGAGAGATCCCTGCAATCCCCCTCTGATCAACCACTTGATCCCCACTCCATCTATTGGCTGCGAGCTCTGGAAGCAGCCACCACTCCAGGGCTGCACTGAGACTGGGGCTGGGACTGAATTCCTCTCGCACCGTGGTTAGACAGGACTTTCCTACTAACCTTCTAAGTTGTCTTTGGTGTTTTGGGTTGAGAAGTCTGGAAACCTCCGCAGCTGCTCCTGATTTGGTTCCCTAAGGCCTACTCCAGGATCGCTGGGGCCCAGTCTTAGCTGGAGTGACACACACTGAATTGTCTTCCTCTCCCAGCCCATTGCAAAAGATCTTTCCTGCCAACTTTCCAGGTTGTCTTCAGCTGGACATTTGATTCACTCTGTCTCCTTGTGGGTTTTGGTGCTCTAGAATTTGTTTAGAGTCCTTGTTTTTACAGGTATTTGAAAGTGTTTGGAGAAGAGCTCAAACCAAGTCACTGCTTTTTACTCCACCATCTTGGCTCTGCCCACCCCTTGATCATTTCTTGAAAGACGATTTCTAAGCTTTTTTTTTTAATCATGACTTTCAGGTTATTTAATAATTTTAAAATTATCTCTCCTGGATCTACTTTCCAGGTCACTTCTTTTTCCAATGCAATATTTCACTCTTTTCTTTTTCTTTTTATTCATTCTTTCGGTTTTGTTTTATTGTTTCTTGATTTCTCATAAATTCATTAGCTTTTATTTGCTCCACTCTAATTTTTAAATAATTATTTTCTTCAGTAAGCTTTTGGACCTCCCTTTCCATTTGGCCAATCCTGTTTTTTTAAGGCATTCTTCTCTTCTTTTCCTTTTTCTGCATCTTTCACTATTTAGCCTAGTCTGTTTTTAAAGTATTATTTTCTTCAGTATTTTTTGTGTCTCTTTTAGCAAAGCTTTTGAGTGCTTTTTCATAATTTTCTTACAGCACTCTTATTTCTCTTCCCAATTTCCCCTCTATCTCTTTTACTTGATTTTCAAAGTCCTTATAAAGCTCTTCCATGGTCTTTGACCAATTAATATTTTTCTTGGAGGCTTTAGGTGTATAAACTTTGAATTTGAATCTGTGTTTGATCTTTCTTATAAGTATAGTAACTTTATATAGTCAGATTTTTTTCCCATTGTTTAGTCACTTTACAACCTATTTTTCACTTTTAACTCTTTGTTAAAGTAAAGCTCTATTTCCACAATGAAGGTGCACTCTCCCAAGTTTCAGAGGTTTTGTGCAGTTGTTTTCAGAGATACTTGTAAGGACTTGTAAATTTTCACATCTTCCAAAGTGGCTTGATCTAAGAAGACTTGTTTACTCCTCTCCTGGCCTGTGCTCTCATCTGTGAGCTATCACAAGCACTTTTTTTCTGCCCTGGACCTTTGAGGATCACTTCCCATCTGCTGCTGTAAACTTTGTTTTTCTAGCGTTCTTCCTTGCTTTCAGACTGCCACCTGGAATTGTGATCTGGAGCAGAGTATGGGCAAAGCAGCAGAGTCCCTGACTCAGTGCTAGCTAAAAGATCTCTGTAATCTTCTGACCAGTTATTCAACTCCCTTACACTTGTGAGCTAGAAGCAGCTACTTGCCACTGTCACTGTCAGTGCTGTTTCAGTCACTCCCAAGCCCTGCTCCTGGTTTTCTGGAACCTGATCTATGCTAGCACAGCCTGCAGTGTATTGCATTCTGCTCTCACCCTGGTGCAACAAACCTGTACTGCCAAGCTTCCAAGTTGTCTTGGACTGAAAATTTGTTTCACTCTTTTTTTTTTTTGTGGATTCTGCTGCTCTAAAATTTGTTTAGAGTAATTTTAAAGGCATTAGGGAGGGTTTGGGAGAGACTCAGGAGAGTCCCTGACTTTACTCCCCATAAGCATTAAACAACAACAACAACAACAACAAGGAACTATTAACCTATTAAGCATGGGCACTGTAATAAGGGCCAGAGACTTCAAAGTAGCTGTGTGTGATTTTTTAAATTACTATATTATTTCTCATGTAAGTCATTTGACTTTTAAGAAGTACCACAAGAAGTGCATATTTCTTTAAAGAAAATTTTATTTTGTTCTTTATTTTGTTTAAAATGGTAAGAAATAAAAAAATAATAGAGGCCATCATAAAATAAAATCCTGGGTCTGTTGGGAAGTGTTTACAGCCTAATTCCCTATCACCTTTTAACAAGAACACATAAGCCTTCTGTCGACTTTGGCACCAAAATCACATAATACTCTTTTCATTGCAAAGGATTTTTTTTTTTTGCTCCTTTACCACTAAGAAGTATAACAACCTTTTTCTATAAAATTTAGGGAAAGAACTTTTAAAAATTAATCTCATTCAGTATGAAATATTCTTGATGCCATTGGAAATAAAGTGTAATACAATGGCATAAAAATTCACATATACTTCTTGGAAAGCACATGGCAACTTCCAGGTACCTAATCATAAAAAAGATCAAACTTCTGCAACATCTGCTACCACTTTTAAGTCTGCTGATAAAGTATATTTAATATTCATTGCTTTTAAGTCATAAATCTCTTAGGAAATATCAAAACTTAGAGGAGAATTTGTGTTCTTATAAGCTTTTGATGGTCCACATGTAATGTAAATCTGAGTTCATAATCACTAATCATGTCAACTTCCATATTGGTAGAGTTATCCAATGTAATTTTTTTAAATTTAAAAGCTATCTTATGTAAATTTATTTTTACCAAGTAGTCCAAAAAATTATTGGCCAATTACATGGGTGATACTATGGAGAGGCTTATATTTTACCAAGTGCTTAAATGTGTGACCTCAGGAAAGTTATTAGTAATGTCCACAATTGAGAAAATATTAATATTATAGCTCTTAGAAATAGAGTGACTTTCATAAATTTAATTTAATATTAAGTGATGTTTCTCTTTTATCTTGACTAACCTGTCTTACCTTTGCTACAAGAGGAAATACAATATTTTGTTAACAAAGTAGTTTATCAGAAATGATCTATGTATTGAGATTCAGCTCAACTAGATTTAGGCCTGCAACTGACTAGCAGAGAGACCTTGCACAAGTGTCAAGTTCTGTGAGCTTCAGTTTCCTCATCTGTAAAATGGAGGTAGTAATACTTGTCCAGCCTGGCCCATGGAGTTATTATGAATAAAAAGGAAAGTATAGTTATTGTATAATAAATTATAGTTCAAAATCTATGTTTATTTATAATGTTTATTTATCTATAACATACTCTATGACATAGTATATAATAGTTACAGATAATGAAATTATAAAAAATATCCTATATAACTATTTATAGTAATGTTTATTTTCTTATTCTTACCATTCTTAGAACAAGTAATTATCCTATTACTGTCTTATAGTTAGAAATGTTCTGTTCCTATTCCAACAATAGATAAAATAACTGCATTTGGTTGTAATTTTAAAAAAAAGTAGTATATAAGCACATGTTCTTTATTATTATCTTTTTCTTATTTTACTGGGTTCAAAAAGAGACAGTTTCATGCAGCTAATGAAGAAGACCTCTGAGTACAGCAGCCAATAACTTTAACTGTCTCCTGTTCATGGATTAATGGATGACAAGGTCTATAGAATTCTATATACATCTCTCTTAATGGTCAGTGCTATTAGAAAATCAATAATACAAGTTTTTTGAGTACTAAGTTGTTGTAGATTAGGTCCTCTAAATCAACCTAAGAGGCAAAAAAATAGGGCTGGTACTGAAATTCTCAGCCTCTGACATCTTCACAACTTATTCATTAATGGCACCAACTAAATGACTAAATGTCATCTTATATGTCCCATTTCTGTGTCTTACCTATCTTCTTAGAGAAATCATCTTATGTCACCCAACACATAATGGACAACTCAAGATGAAAGGTATGGTATGAATCTTTGTCATCTGTGAAGTAGCACCTAGGGCAGGCCTACACGACATACAGCCCACAGGCCACTTGCAGCTAGCCAAAGCATTGCAGGTAGACTAGGAAAAATGTATTACACAAGCCACTGAGCACTCTCTGCTTTTTGTCACATGACCTGCAGTAACCAACCATCATTAATTTGTCTCTATTCTAGCCTGTGTCCCTGACTCCAAATTCAGCAATGTATCTATTGTATATACTATACTATTACTTGATTTCCCTTACCTGGGCACCAACAACAAAGGATTATGACATTAATAAACCTCATTGGGTCATCATAGAAGAAACCACCATATGTTCATTAGGACCTTACTTTTTCAAAAGAAACAACAGCATTGTTGAATACAGAGATTACTCGTAACTCACCTGAAAATCAGCTTAACTTCATAGTAACAACTTACATTATTATCTATGACCAAAGAGTGCATCATCTAGTTTTCTGCTTTATGGTGATAAATCCCTAGCTGGATTGGTCCTCATATAGGAGGCATCATTATTCATCAAGCTTATATTCAATACCTTTCAGGGTTGATTGAAGCTGTCAAAAGACCATGAGGTCCCCTGGTACAGCTTTTGAGAACACTATCATGGCATAATAACATATCAAAAGAAGACTTTTCTAGAGGTCAAATTTTAGAAGTTTTTTTAAATAAATTTAAAATATTGTTATTTAAAACAGTTGTCTAATTGTCAAAGATAATCCTCACTGCTAAGGAAGAAAAAGATGAGTTCAGTGGCAAAGACACAACTACTGATAAAGACTTGTTAGTGGAGGAAATGTAGAAGATGATAGGAGTAGGTAGAGGCAGCCTAACTGCTAAAATGCATGTTTGTATATACAAGTTTTGGGGTTGTTTTTAATTGTTAAAAAAAAAAATCTTGTACACCATAGTACATAGTATGTAAATGAGAAATATATTCTGAATCAGTCTAGCACTAAGGAAACTCTCCACACATCACTAGTTTGAAACCAAAAGGGCCTCTTGGTTTGCCCTAGGTTATTTCTCTGGAGTTGCTTGTCTACTCAAAAGGGAAATGAAGCTCACAGTACTTCAATGAATCCCTATCACACTTTCCTCAGTGACAATTTTCACTTGTCTTTATTCTAAGGGAATAACACCCAGGATGAATGAAGAAAGTTAAAAGGGTACCCAACGTACATGCAAAAATAAGGCATTGAACTAGTTTTTATTTTTATGCACAGAAAAAGGTAATGCTAATGAATGCAGAGCCATAGAAAGGTTATAAATAGTTCAAAAACTAATATCCAATTGTTGGGACATGTTGAAATAGGTTCTTTGCAAGAGTTCCTTATTAGTTATTTTATTGTCCTCCATTGAGTATAACCTAATTAACATCAAGTGTCCTTTTTTTCTTTACAATGGGTCCCTCTTGGTTGGTTTGCTGATGGCTCTTCCATACAGTTGTTAAAACACATTTTCTTATGTCATTATAGCTGCTTTGAGAGCCTATATCCTATTGTCTGGGAGGTGGTAAAGACAACAGATACCTTCCATTAAAAGACTCCAAACAAAGGGGATAAAAGAAAGTAAACAGTTGGCAGCCTCAACCATCAAAGACATGATCTGCTCTGTAACCTATGGGCTTATGGCTTGAGATGCAGTGTTAGGAAGGGCATCCTTTCCAATAATTCTCTGGAGCTTATAAAGTTATACTTACATCTCAAGACCAACAAGAAAAAGCAGGTTCAAGTAGAAAAGACTGTCCCAGCAGTATATCTGTAGAGTTCTGGAAGAGTAGCGAATTAGGCAAGTCTTTGTAATCAGTGGAAATCATTAAGATCATCTCTCTACATGTTCTGATATATGGACAGGGGAGCTCTCTCCCTCATATATCCCCTAGTTGGCACTGTACCAGAAAGTGAAGAGGTTCTTCTAGAGAATCCTCAGAAAGCCTTAAGAAACATTTTCACTGGGTTCTGTCATGCCTCCAACAGAGATATATTCTTCAAATGAATTTGAATCAGGTTTAGGCCTCAGTTTATAATAAGGAATTTATTCATGTCCCTTCCCTAACAAAACCACTAATATACTTTTAGGCCATTGGATTACCATAGGAAGTGTAGACCCAATCTCATAGATGGGAAGGTTGAATACATTTATCAAGGTTGTCATTTAATGAAATGCATTCATAGTGGTACAATGTGCCATATGCCTATACAGCTAGAGACTGGCATAGACAATGGCTTCTTTTTTTCATCATTCTTTCTCTATTAAAGTATTTTCAGCAGAGGTAATTTGATACTTTGCATTTTTAAAAAATGCAGTCCAACGAATTTTTATTGGTTACTTTCTTATTAAATGGCTGTGCCATATTCATTTGATAAAGTTGTTTAACTTCAGACTAAAATGAATTGATAGCAGTTAGCAGGAAGGAAATCAGTGAAGTAAAAAAAAAGTGAGGCATTTTAATAATGGTAAATGTATCTCCATCAAAAAAAGGCACAGCATTAGTTTAAAAGGAGTCTTTTTAATTCTTCCTCATCCTATCTAACTACTCAAACAATACCGAAGGTTATATAAAAAGCTAAACTGCAATCTTACAATATTTCACCAATAAAAATTTGTCTTATACCCATGGCAAAAATTCATCTCTAATTTTTTCTTGTATCTCCATTTTTCCCATCTGTTACCATCTCTCTACTTCTCTCCTCTTTTGTGGGCTCCTCTCTCTCCTCTCCTTTCCTTATTCACTAAGATTTGACAACATATACTTTGAATCGATTGCAGTTTGGATCAGTTCAGTGTTACTGTATACACATGTCCACGATCAAATAAAAAATAATTGCCTGTCATTTCTATCCAGTATGGCTGGAAGCTACTCAGTAGCTGTGTCAAAGGAAGTACCAGGCCCAATCACATGGGAAGCAGAAGAATGAGGGTTATAAACCAAGGGTTCTGACTTCTAATCCCTTCTTCCTACCAGGATATATTACATTTATATGTTTTGTCTGACTGCTATAAAACTCAGGACATTTTGTTACATTATTTTATTTTTTAAATCATGATATTAAATAATTTTGAATTAATGATAAAGAGCCTCTTAGGTTTGAGCTTTAATGAGTCTGAAGCTAATGAACTCCCCCCCCACCACCATATTAGAATATTTGTACAGTAACACTGCCAAATTAACAGATCTTATGTGGTAATGAGTGCCAATAGTAGACATTTTGCCAACAAAGGACATGAATTTGGATGCCAGCTCTGCTACTTGCTACCTATGTGACCGTAGGCGTTTGATTTAACCTCTGTTTACTGCATTTTGTATATTGGTAACATAATGAGGTCAAACTAGTTGTCCTCTTTGATCCCTTTCAGCCTCAAATTATGATGCTAAGTAGTAGATGCAGTAGAGCAGGAAAAGAGTCTCAATTTACAATCCGAACACTTGGGGTCCTATCCCAACTCTGCTACTTATATCTGTGACCCTGGGTAAGAAATAGCTTCTTTGGCTCTGAGGGTCCTCATGTGATATATTATAAACTCCTCTCCAGTTCCATATTTATTCTCCTGAGAGGCTATGTTTACTATGTTATCTTGAGTTATTCAATTAAGATAGCATGTCTGCAATTCATATAGTTGCCAGGTTACTGACTGATTAGACTACAGAGTTTTGTCATCAGCTTTTTCTTTAGGCACTGAGTGTTCAGAGTTCAGCGACAGATGATCTCATGAAAAAAGACTCAGGTAGGAAAATATAATGCTATGAAAAAAATACGTCATTTTAAGGTTAGCATGAAATAGAGATATCAAAAACAATGCCTAAAGTACCAAGTTGTTAAGCAACAATGGTTGTCTATACTTTCACTCTTCATTATCAACTGATATTTCTCCTTGCTTGGTGATGCCAAGCTATTTTTATTCTGCTTTATGGATCTGAAATTTCCAAACCTATTAAGTCTCTGTCATGAAGCTTTGTGTTCAGCTTTCCCTGTATATACCTGAAGGACCAACTTCCTACTTTGTGCCATCAGATATTAGTGATGGTTGCAAATTTGCTAGATCAGATATTGATGCCTTTTACTGTGGCACTTGTTAGCATTTAGAGAAAGATACCACTCTCTCTATTGCCCAGTTGGTCCAAACTGATTCAAACTCAAAGGACAGAGGATAAGAGTACTATAGAAGCTTAGCTCCTGGGACTTTCATGTTCCATCAAAAACTACCCATTATAACTGCCTCATAATTATTTCTCTCCTTTCTTTTCCTTCCCCAACTCTTCTGTATCAAGTAGTTATTGTTGTTTTCTTCTCTCTTTTTCTGCTAACAATCTCCCAATCTAGTTCATCAATTGTTGAAATTAATATAGGTTTGCAAGAAAAGTCTTTTATTTCCTATTTTTGAACATGCAAAAGCATATTTTGAAGATGACAAAACATTGCAAATGGCTTTTAAACTGTTGCCCACAGCAGCTATTCTCACCTTCCTTATTGCAGAATCTTCTTAATAAAATTCAGAGTGTGGCACTTTGGGTGGAAATCCAACTTTTTTTTTTGTGTTTGGCAACAATTTTCTGAGAAAATGTAGTATGGAATGGTCTGTGTTGCATTTGAATGATCTATCAGATTTAACACGGAGTGTATGTTTTGATACTCTGAATATTTTTTTTAAGTCTCCAGGATGGTACACATAATAGGACAGTCCTGAAATTCTAATCTGAGGCTAGCAGGTTTCTGGACCTCAGGAATTTTAAGCTACATTGGCTAAGCTAATTAGGTATGACTCAGTTCAGCATTAATATAGTAAGAACCATTAAATAGTGAAGTGGTTGGAGAAACCAGATTGATTAAGGAGGAGTACGCTGATCCAGGGTGGAAAATGGAGTAAGTCAAAGATCCTGAGCAGATCTGAATGGGACCAAGTTATGAAGAGTCATTGCATTGCCAGCCTACAAGAGACTTAATCTTATTTTTTATTTTAAATCAAAAAGCTCATAGATTTCTCAAATGGTAAAAACACTATTTCTGGATTTCAAATATTTTAAAAAGTTATGTTTCTCTTACTTCCTTTAAAATGATAAAGATACCAAAACAATAACAATCATAAAAATATGTTAAATTCTTATCCTCTAGTCCTATTTCTTTTTTCACAAAGGAATGGACGATTATTTATTATACAGTAATTCTCTACATTTAAAATATACCCAATGTATTAAATTAAATTCATTTAGTATTAACATATATTTTTAAAAACTCACTCCCATTTGAGGTAAAACTGTATTCCTGGATTTTACACATACAATGTATGCCTATGTCTATATCTATTTATCTATCTATCCCAAAGGTAACACTGTTTCAGAATATTAATTTAACTAATTTTTTTATAAAGATAGGCAAATGTTATGTTATATCCTCTCACAAAAAAGGGGGGATATGAGAGTATAAAACTAAATAAATCTTTGAAAGGGGGTTATCTAAATAGAATTGTCCTGCAGGCATCTATGAACCTACAAGGTCAGCAACATCTGTCAAGATTTTTATAATAATCACTTTGTACTGTCAAGGAAAGTAAAGCAACCACATTAAGATTCCACATTACAGTTCCAGTTCTATTTATATTAGCATGTAGAAATGACAATAAATAGAACAAAATATAAATATCAACATGATTGGACCAAATATACATAGTGGATATCCACCTTAAAAAGTGTCATGGTTTTGATGGAACTTTAGGCTAAATTGAAAATGTATCTGAAGAAGGGACATGCAGTCTCTCATCTTATTAATTCCCATACAATGCTATGAAATGGAATAAAGAAGGTTGAAATATCAACACCCACCCACTTATACGCCTACCTTTTTACCAATATATTTTGTGAGAAAACTACTGAAGTATTCAGGGTATATTAATGAGTATGACAAATAGGAATAGGCACTTTTATAAGTTATATTCCACAATAGACCAAATTCTAACCATCACTTAATTGGCTGAAACAGTTAGAAAATACAAGATCCCACCGTGCTTATTTGTTCATCGTTAGAAACAGAATGGCATTTCAAAGGTTATCTTCAATCAATAAATCATTCAGTAAGGATTTATGAAGTTTCTGTTATGCATCAGGTTTCTGTCAGGAACTGGGCATAAAAAGACGAAAAGAAAACATTACCTGTTCTGGAGTACTTTACATTCCATCAGTGGAAATGAAATGCATGTATTTTAAATACAAGATAATTTTGGTGCAAAAGGAGGGAGGAGGCACTAATGAGGGTGTCATTAAGGCCATAATATGAGAGGTTTGGGAGGCTCCAAAGGAAAGTATGGGAGAGAAGAGGTATTAGACTGAATACCAGACTGAAGGGCTACAGAGCCATTGTGCTGACCTCATTGTTGTATGCCTGTGAAACCTTGACAGTATACCAGTGCTGTGCCAGGAAACTGAATTGCTTCCATTTGAATGCCTTAGGAAAATTCTGAAAATCACCTGGCAGGATGAGATACCAGACACTGAGGTCTTTTCTTGAGCTAAACTGTTGAGCATTCAAACTTTGCTTCAGAGAGCTCAACTCCAATGGGCTACCCAGGCTCTTTGAATGCAAAACATACAGTTGCCAAAAAGACTATTTTATGGATAATTCACACAGGGCAAGATTTCACAGAGTGGTCAGAAGAAGCAATACAAAGATGCTATCAAAGTCTCTCTTAAGAACTTTGGAATTGATTGTGTGACATGAGACACTCTGGCACAGGAACACTCAGCATTGCATGCCTACATCAGAATTGAGGTAGCTCAAGAGAAATGCAAGATACACAAACTTAGAGCATCCACCCCAAAGGGTTCATAAGGACTATTTGTGTCTGACTCTGGTAGAAAATTCCGAGCTCATATTGGCCTGATCAGTCACAGTCTTACATACATGACTCTGGCATAGTGATATCATTTTGGACCTCTGAAAACAAAGGACAACAATAATGTAAGAGGTAATTTTTAATTTATGCTTTGAAAAGATAAAGCTATTTTGAAAGTCTTGTTTTCAACAAATTTTCTCTTATGACATTCCAAAATATGAGAAAGATTCTTTGAAAGACAAACCAATAGAAATAACCTTGTTGAGCAACCCTCAGATAATTAATATCAAGAGAGGATTAAAACAAAGAAACTCATGCTGAAGGTATCACCACTGTCATAGTAGAGATCTAACAGAGTCCAAGTAATAAAAAATGTATTCTGATTGTTATGGATTAATACAATCTTGAAAAATTATGCAGTCATAGCAGTGATAAGTAATTTATCTTTTACAGGTGCTAAAGAGATGGAACAAATTAGTAAAAGTTAGAAAAGCTTGCATTTGTTTGAAGGACTGGGCATCCAGTGATAGGTAAATGATGATTTTGAAAGTTTTTTTAAAAATTTTAAACTAATTTATTTCAGTTTTCAACATTTACTTCCATAAACTTATGAGTTTTACATTTTCTCCCCCTCCCTGCTGGCCTCCCTCCCCAAGATGGTGTGCAATCTGATATAGGCTCTACATATACATTCTTATTAAGCATATTTACACATTAGTCATATAGTAAAGATGAACTGGAAGAAATAGGAGGAACCACAAGAAGAAACAAAACAAAATGAAAGGGAAAAAAAAGAGCAAATAGTATGCTTCGATCTGCATTCAAATTCCATAGTTCTTTCTCTGGATGTGAATAGCATTTTCCATCATGAGACTTTTGGAGATTTCTTATATCCTTGCATTGCTAAGAAGAGAGTATTGTACTGAGAAATAAGCAAGTGAGACCCAGACGTAATTTAAATGTGGATTTATTAAGGCACGGCTGCAAGGGGTATGCACATCCAAATCAAGCAACCCTGATCAGGGGTTGAGCTAGGGTTTATATGGAAAAGCGCATGGAAAGAAATGCCAAGAACACTGATGAAGTAATCCAAAGGTGCAGGTGTCTTTGGGGTCTATGGATGGGAAAATACAGGGAGTATACCAGACAGGGAGGGAGATGACAGAGGTATGGATCTTTGGAGTCTGGCAGGAGGAAGAATCCTTGGGCTAGCCAAGGACAAAACTCCTTGGGCTGGCCAAGGCACCCCTCTCCCTCTGTCTTGATGAGAGAATGCTCTGCAACAAGGAAAGCTTTCTCACAAGACAGAAACTTACTAAGCAATTGGGAGGCTTCCAGAGATGTGATCTGAGGGCTAGGGCCTGAGCAGCCCAGCTCTGTGTAACTGTACCAGGAAGAGAGATAAGGGTCATGCTGAGGCCCATGCATGAATAACTGCTAGGCACAATGTCCTTGGGCTGGGGAGTGGTTGTCAGAGACAATGTTTCTGAGACAGGGAGAAATTGGGGCACAAGTACAAGCACAAGCACCCAAGCACCCCATCATTACAGGTCTGAGATCACACAAACCAGACCAGGTGCCCTGGTCTCTGGTATAAACATAATTATCTAAAGCAATTATGTTGCAATCTTTCTTATCCATTTGTGTTGGAGGTATGGGCTGTGCTGAACTATGCAAGAGTACATTTCACTATTGCTTAGATTTAGGAGGGAGAGGTCTGGGGCAAGATTAAGCAGTAATTTCTGTTTTTAATGGCTTAAAGGGCTCTACTACCTAAAATGGAAATATAATATTCTGCATTACAAGAGAAGTCTATGAAAGTTAGCGATAACACAATGTGGCTATTAATGTGTATAACATTCTCCTGGTTGTGCTTACTTCACTCAGCATAAGTCCATACAAGTCTTTCTAGGTTTTGTTGAAGTCTGCTTGCTCATCATTTCTAATAGCACAATAATATTCCATTACATTCATAATCCACAATTTTTCAGCCATTCCCCAATTGATGGAGATCCCCTAAATTTTTAATTCTTTGCCACCATAGAAAGAGCTGCTATAAGTATGTTTGTACATGTGTGTCCTTTTCCCATTTTTATGATCTTTTTGGGATACAGACCTAGAAGTGGTATTGTGGGTCAAAGGGTATGCACATTTTTATAAAATTTTGTTCATAGTTCCAAATTGCTCTCCAAAATGGTTGGATCAGTTCACAACTCCACCAACAATGCATTAGTGCTTCAATTTTCCTACATCTTCTCCAAAATGTATTATTTCCCTGTTTTGTCATGGACATCCTTGTTTCAACTGATCTTATTGGAAATGCTTCTAGCTTATCCTCATTACATATGATGCTTGCTGAAGGTTTTAGGTAGATGTTACTTATCATTTTAAGGAAGACTCCATTTATTGCTATGTTCTCTAGTATTTTTAGTAGGAATGGGTGTCGTATTTTGTTAAAAGCCTTTTCTGCCTGTGTTGAGATAATCACGGTTTTTGTTAGTTTTTTTTTTGTTGATCAATTGTGCTGATAGTTTTCCTAATATTGAACCAGCCCTGCATTTCTGGTGTAATTCTGACCTGGTCATAGTGTGTTATTCTTGTGACACGTTGCTATAATCTTTTTGCTAATATTTTGCTTAAAATTTTTACATCTGTATTCATTAGGGAAATTGGTCTATAATTTTCTTTCTCTGTTTTGATTCTTTCTGCTAGAGGTAGCAGCACCATATTTTTATAGAATTTGTAAGACTCCTTCTTCACCTATTTTCCCAAATAGTATATATATTGTTCTTTAAATGTTTGATAGAATTTACATGTAAAACCATCTGGCCATGGAGATTTTTTCCTAGGCAGTTCATTGCTTGTTCAATTTCTTTTTCTGAGATAGGATTATTTAAGTATTTTATTTCCTTTTCTGTTAATCTGGGCAATTTACATTTTTGTAAATATTCATCCATTTCACTAAACATTGTCAAATTATTTGCATATTGGGGCAAAAATAATTCCTAATTATTGTTTTAATTTCCTCTTCATTGGTGGTGAGTTCATCTTTTTAATTTTTGTTATTGGATTTCTTCTTTCTTTTTTTTAAATCAAATTAACCCAAGGTTTATCTATTTTATTGTTTATTTTTTCCCCCATAAAACCAACTCTTAACTTTATTAGTTCAATAATTTTTTTAATTTCAATTTTACTGATCTCTCCTTGGATTTTCAGTATAAGTTGGTGTTTAATCAGGGATTTTTAATTTTTTAAAATCTTTTTCTAGCTTTTTTAGTTCCATGCCCAATTCATTAATCTCTTTCTCTCTTTTAGTCATGTAAACATTTAAAGATATAAAGCTTCCCCTGAGAACTGCTTTTGCTGCATCACATATTTTTTTTTTTATCTTGTTACTGTCATTCTCTTAAATGAAGTTATTGGTTGTTCCTATTATTTGTTGTTTGACCCATTCATTCTTTTGGAATAGATTATTTAGTTTCCAATTATTTTTTAATCTATCTTTCCATGGCCCTTTACTACATATAATTTTTATTTCATCATGATATGAAAAGGTATTTAATATTTCTTCATTTCTGCATTGGATTGTGAGGTTTTTATGACCTAGTATAAGGTCAATTTGTGTGTATGTACCATGTACTGCTGAGAAAAAGATATATTCCTTTCTATCTTCTTTCAGTTTTCTCTAGAGGTTAACTTTTCTAAAATTCTATTCACCTCTTTAACTTCTTTCTTGTTTATCTTGTGGTTAGATTTATCTAGTTCAGAGATGTGGAGGTTGAGATCCCCACTACTATAATTTTGCTGTCTATTGCTTCCTGTAATTTTTTTGAACATCTCCTCTAAGAATTTGGGTGCTATACCACTTGGTTCATGTATGTTTAGTAATGATATTACTTCATTGTCTATGGTGCCTTTTAGCAGGATGTAATTTCCTTCTTTATCTCTTCTAATAAGATCTATTTTTGCTTTTGCTTTGAGATCAGGGTTGCTACCCTTGATTTTTATTTTTTTTCTAATTTGAGCTGAATCATAATATATTCTACTCCAGACTTTAACCTTTACCCTGTGTGTTTCCCTCTGTTTCAAATATGTTTCTTCTAAATAACATATTGTAGGATTATAGTTTTTTAATCCATTCTGCTATTTGTTTCTGTTTTATGGGAGAGTTCATCCCATTCACATTCACAGTTATGGTAATTATCTGTGTCTTTCTCCCTATCCTATCCACCTCTCCCACAATTATGCTTTTCTTTCTCCTTTTCTCCCTTTCCCTTCTCACTAGAGTTTTGCTTTTGACCACTGCCTATCTCTATCTGCCCTTCCATCAGCCCCCTCCATTTTCTTTCCTTTTTCCATTACTACTTTTTTCTTCCCTTCTATCCCCTCTTCCCTTTTCTTTCCCCTTTCCCCTCCTACTGGCTATTCAACAAGTTAAATTTCTATACCTAAGTATGTTATTCCCTCCTTGATCCAAATTTGATAAGGTTAAAGTTCAAACAATGTTCATCTCCCTCTCTTCTTTGCCTCTATGTAACACATCTTTGTTCCTCTTCATGTGATGTAATTTACCCCTTTCTTCTTTCTCCTTTCTTCTTCTCCAATTACAGTTTCTTTTCACCACTTCATTAGGTTTTTCACATCAAAGTCGACTTAAACCCACCCTCTCTGTCTGTGTATATCCTTTCTAAATGTCATAATAAGAAGACAGTTCTCAAGTGTTATAAGTATCATCTTCTCAAATAGGGATGTAAATCGTTTATTGAATAAAGTGTTTTTGCTCCCTTTCCTGTTACCTTTTTTTTTTTTGTTTTAGGCAATTGGGGTTAAGTGACTTGCCCAGTGTCACACAGCTAGTAAGTATCAAGTGTTTGGTCTGAGGCTGGATTTGAACTCAGGTCCTCCTGACTGCAGGGCTGGTGCTCTATCCACTGTAGCACCTAGCTACCCCCTTGTTTACCTTTTTAATGCCTCTGTTGAGTCTTGTATTTGAAGATCAATTTTCCATTAAGGTCTAGACTTTTCATCAGGAAAGTCTGGAAGTCCCCTATTTCATGCAATATCCATCTTCTCCAATGAAAGATTATGATAAATTTTGCAGGGTAGTTGATCCTTTGTTGTAATCCAAGTTCTTTGCCTTACAGAACATCATATTTCAAGCCCTCAGATCTTTTAATGTACAAGCTTCAAGGTCCTGTATAATCCTGACTGTGGCTGTATGATATTTGAATTGTTTCTTTTTGACTGCTTGCAGGATTTTCTCCTTGACCTGAAAATTTTGGAATTTGCCTACAATATTCCTTGGCTTCAATTTGGGAAATCTTTCAGGAGGTGATCAGTGGATTCTTTCAATGACTATTTTATCCTCTGGTTCTGTGACTTCAGGGCAGTTTTCCTTGATGATCTCCAGAAAGATACTATCCAGGCTCTTTTTTCATCATGTCTTTCAGGTAGACCAATAATTCTTAAGTTATCTCTCCTGGATTTCTTTTCTAGGTCAGTTGGTTTTCCAATGAGGAATTTTATATTTTCTTCTATTTTTTTCATTCTTTTGATTTTGTTTTATTGATGTCTCATAGAGTCATTAGCTTCCAATTGTCTAATTCTAGTTTTTAATGAATTATTTTCCTCAGTTAGATTTTATACCTCCTTTTCCATTTGGCTAATTTTACTTTTTTTAGGGAGTTGTTTTCTTCAGTATACTTTTTTTTCCATTTTTTAAAACTATTGTTCAATTTTTCTTCTACCTCCCTTATTCGACTTTTAAAATCCTTCTTGAGCTTTTCCAGGAAGGCTTTTTGGGCTTGACACCAGTTCATATTCCCCTCTGAGGTTTCAGATATGGGTAAATTAACAATGTTATCCTCCCCTGAATTTGTGATTTGATCTTGCCTGTCACCAAGATATTTTTCTATGGTCATTATTTTTCTATATTGCTTTTTGCTCATGTTGGTTGCCCTTTATCTGGGGTGTGGGGAGCAGCGTCCCAGGCTTCATGTGCTGTTGGCTATGTCTTGATTACTGGTTTGCTGAGTTGGGGCTTACTGGCATGCCCCCTTTCTTGTACTGGTCCCCTTCAGCCACAGTAAGAGGGATCTTTCCCATTAATCTCCCTAGCCTCAGGAGCTAAAGAATTGCTATATCTAGTATTTCTGCAGACTCTACTTTTTCAGGATTTTTCCTGGGGCAATATTCTCTGGGATTTTTGAGGCCAATAAGGAACGGTGAGAGTGACTTACCACTTACTCTGCCATCTTGGTTCCTGGAAATCAAAATAGGTGATTTTCAAACATTCAGTCTATGGACTAATAGTTCCAGGAGCAGAGCTGCTGCTGTTGTTGCCACCACTGCTGCTACAACTAGTGCTGATTCAGTGCTCCCAAAGCTGGTTCCTCCTTTGCTGGTGTAGAGGCTGTATTGCATGCCCTGTAGTCCTGTGTGTGCTAGACCATGCTTCTCTCTTACCCAGTTCTGACAGACCCCTCCCACTGACCTTCTAAGTTTTCTCTGGCATCTGTGGGCTCAGAAGACTGGAACCCACCACTGCTGCTGGTGATTCCACCCCCAAAGCCTTCTCAGGCTTTGCTTAGGCTGTGGTTAATTTTGTTTTTGAAAAAAATACCACTATGCATTTTTTCTGTCAGTTTTGGAATATTAAAAAATTTGTAGATTTCATATCAGTCTTTGTACTGTGCATGTATATATGTGTGGAAATAATTCTAGGTATTTTAAGTAGGGGGAGAGCGCTTCATGAAATTCCATTAGAACTACATTGGGAATGGAAAGAAAATATTATGGAATTGATTTTTGGATTACCAAGTTTTAGTTGATTTCTTTCTTTTTTTAACTTCTGTCCATTATAGGACAATAAGTTTTAGGATGTAAAAGTAATTGCAAAGAGACATTTGTATTTGGAAAATTTGGATACTGCAATGTGAATCCATTGAAAAAGTTCTCTTAACATAGGATACCAGCAGATATCTGAGCCTACTTTTCAGATGTGAAAAAGACTTGGGAAATTTTTTTATTTTATTTTTTACATTTTAGAAATATTGCCTACTATTTTTTAAAGTATAATTTACTTAACTGTGGTAAGTGATGATTATAAGGAGTTGGATTATAAAAGATATGAATCTACCTGCATTTATTTAATCTTTAGGCATTTGATGGACTATGGATTTCGCAATCATTTAGAGAAAGAGAGATCTGGGACTTCATAACATGTAGACTATGAACTTAAAAAAAACATTTTGATAACTGCATTTTAATCTAATTAATTTCCTTTATAATTCTATTGTTTTCATTTATAAATTTAAAAGTCTTATTCTGAGAAATCCATAGGCTTCATCACACTGACAAAAGGAACTCTGCAATAAATAAGCACACAAACAAACACATTAAATAAATAAATAAAATTAGTCATGTTCCTGACCTATCCAATGGTGGAATGCTATACTAAATTATAGATTTAGAGATGGAAGGAACTTTAGAAATTATTTTATCCAACACCCTCATTTTATAGAAATGGAGTGAGGGAGAGAGGTGTTAAGTGACTTTCCAGGGTCACATAGCTAATAAGGGTTGGATACAAGGTTTGAACTCAGGTCTTTTTGACTCTAAATCCAATACTCTTGGCATTGTGCTAAGTAGATAGTTCTAATTGATAGTTTTCATTATGGCAGGTTTCTCCTGTCCTGCTAAATTGGGACACAAATGTGTGAAGTACTTATACTATATGAACTTAGACCTAGAATGCAATGGATCTTGCTGAGGGGATAACTTGTGACACACTTGAGCCACCTTTGTGTATGGAAGGGACCAGAGAAGTAAAGTGTCTAGTTACTAAGATATTTTGGGTCCTTCATCAATATTCTTGATGGAACAACAATCCAGGCCGAATTTAAGAATATTTTATTGTAACAGTTGTTGCTTGAAGGAAAGCCAAATAACATATGTACCATATGTACAGATGTATAATATATACTTTTTTAAGGTGCTAAGTAGAAAGTTAAACAAGCCATTTCTGACATAGATCAAGACTGGTAGTCTGGTCTTGAAATGAAAGGTGCAGATATTTCTCATATATATGTAGTCAGATCTACAAACTTGTGGACTTAGAGAGATAAGGCTATGGAGTGTAACCTAATGGGGAATATAATGTGGTGTACAATAACCTCATCATACCACCTACTTTCCTTTTGATTAGGATCATTTTACTCATCTACTCCTGATATTTTTGACTTTTAGAAGCAAATAGCATACTCCATATGTCTATTTTTTGAATGACCATCCAGATGTACAGAATGTAATTATGCCCCATCTCCAATTTGTACATTCTATCTGCCTTAATGTAGCTTAATATGGAATTAACCAGTTTGACTTCTATGTCATTTTGTCATCTGACTACTTCTCAGAGTGAAGATAATAAGCAGTATGTTTTACAGGAATATTGCAACTTGCATACAAAAATATATGACAAAGTTTCAATAAAATGGTGGTATGAGAGGAAGAAAGCCTGTGAAGCCAGAAAGTCCATGATTCAAGTACTCTTTCTGGCACATAATGGCTATATTACCTTGGGCAAGTCACTTATCCTCTCAGTCCTTCAGAAAACATCCCAGAATACAGAAGACATCAATATGTATTGGTCAATAAAGTTACTTCAACTGGAAGTATCCTATGAATCTGAGGTCTAATTACTATCCTGTTTAATTAAAATCAAAGTTGCCAAATTAATATGAAAGAGTTGGTAGTTTTAATTTATGTTAATTTTAACAAACATCTAGATGAAAGTATATATGGTGTGCATTTGTTGTTTTCATCATTTTCTCTCAGTAATATAGTGAAGAAATAGTTTCATTCAGTTCTGGTAATTATATTCTGCATTCTCCAATTCCTTTTACTATTTCAATCAGATTTGTTACTGTTATTAGAGATGCTATTATTCTTAATTCTTGCTCTCTACTGTTGAGTGGTATTGCTGAGCCTCATGAAGCAAATAACTTCTTGCCCATGGAAAACAAATTTTCTCCCAGTGGGATAGAATATTCCTTAAAATAAAACAAGTGCATTCTTGCTTAACTGAAAAGTTGATATATTAATGAACCAGTTCATGCAGAGAAAAGGAAATGAAAAATGTTTTGTACACTAAAATTTGCATACTTTACTTTTTATCCCAATAACCACAAAGCTAGCATACTTTCAAAAATTACACTTGACTTTAAATAAAACTAATTAGTTCCAATTGTTTGCACTTAAGTTGAATTTTGAAAAAAAAATCTCCGTTAAAAATTGTGAGTTCCATTCTTTGTAGCCCCCTGTCATTTTCTCCTTATCCATTTATCTTTGACTCTATGTACACATTTTTCATTTGACATAGCTTTAGTCACTACTCTGCTTGTTCTGTTATCTTTGCTCTGCTTTACTTCATATGTCACTCCAAAATTATTTATAGTTTTTGCATTTTTTTATTTTAATGATATGTAGTATCTTATTACATTGCTATGTCTTTGTTTAGCCTTCCATTCACTATCTGTTGAACATTAAGGTAATTTCTAACAATCCAATTCACTTATATATATAATTATAAAGTACATATGAATAAGCATATGTATATTTATGTTATATATGTATATGATATATAGTATGTGTGTATGTGTGTATGTATATATGTATCTATATATGTCTGTATGTGTGCATGTATATACATATGGAAATAAAAAGGTATAGTGTTATGGCTAGAGATCTGGTCTCAAAATCATATGGAAGTTGGCTCAAGTCATGAGTCTGATAGCTAAAGTCTGTGTAACCTTGGGCAAGTCACTCAACTGCTCTATATTCCTTGAGAATATTATTCCCAGAAATAGGGCAATAATATTAGGACTATCTTCTGAATATTCTCTGTGCCAAGCAAAAAAACAGGTCCAGGTCCTATATCTATCTTGTTTTTGTATTTTAAATCAGGATAAATACGTATACACACATATATAATGTAAGTATACATTATACAATACATGAATATATGCATATTTGTGTTATATATACATATGCATATACACACATAGTATGTACTTTACTATATGTACACCTACATATTGTTGTTAATTTATGTACAATATTGTTGGACACATATGTGTACAACTGGAAACAACCTCAATGTTCAAAAGTTGGTGAATGTTCAAGTGAAGTTAATAATATGCAGCTAAGTGGCTTAATGGAATGAGTGCTGGGCAAAGAATCAGGAAGATTTGGTTCAAATCTGGTTTGAAACACTTATTAACTGTGTGACCTGGGCAAGTCACTTAATCTCTGTCAGAGTCAGGCACAGCTGAATGGGCAGCTAGATGGTGAAGCGGATGGAGTGACAGGCCTGCAGGGAGAAAGACTCATTTTTCTTAATTCAAATCTGGCCTCAGACTTACTAACTGTGTGACCCTGGGCAAGTCACTTTACTCTAATTCCTCAGTTTCCTCATCTACAAAATGAGCTGGAGAAGGACATGTCAAACCACTCCAGGCATCTTTGCCAAGAAAACCTTAAAAGGGGTCACAAGGAGTAGGACATGACTGAAAATGATTGAATACCAACAAATACTAATTTGCCCTACTACAATGCCATTAAGATGAGGAAAAATATTGAGGGATATTCAAAATTTGGGAACAAATAAGAAGCAAAGAAACCAGGACAAAAAAGGCAGTATGCAGAGTGACTATGGAAAATGAAAACTACATGCAGTCAGAGATAAATTAGTAAGAAGGGAGTAGGAAGGACCACAATATCTGTCTCTGTCTCTGGTTCTCTTTCTCTATCTCTCTCTGTCTCTTTCTGTTTCTCTTTCTCAGTCTCTTTATTTTACATGTATTTAATATATGTGTATGTATATATGCAAATATGTATATATACTATGATCTGCATATTTTATATCATATATGAATCAATATTTGATTCTATTATTTTAAATAATATGGATGACTGTCAATTTCAATTATAATAGAGAAGAGTTGCTAAATACTAATCTACAATTTTAAAGGGTTAAGGGGCCCTAGAAGTGCATCAGCACTAAAATGAACAAATATCCTATAGATATGGAAGGTAGAATGTTCTCAAAAATCTTAGAGGTGGTATTGGCCTAAGGAAATTATCTAGTCATACTTCGTAAGTTAAGGTATTATCTCAATTTTAAAGAAAAAAATAACTAGGACAAAAGGAAATTAAAATAGATTTTCCCAAGGTAACACATAAAACAGGCAATAGAAATGGAACTCAGAATCTGCTCTTGTGTTTCCCAATGTAGTGTGCTCTTCACTATCCCAAATAATAGCATGATAGTATGAAAGAACCCTCCTGTCCCACTCCTCATATTATCTTCCCAAAACACACCAAAATAAGTCATATTCCCTCCCTCTAGCAAAAATCTAGTGTTGAGGCTAACTCGAATTATTATGTTCCGTTGGAAATGCAAGCTAATTCAGAGTAGACATTGTTTCATTGTACATGCATCTCTAGTGCCTAGAATAGTACCTGGAACAAAAGAGAAGCTTAATAAATGCTTGTTTACCAATTGATGATTGATTTGTTTACTAATCATCCTTTTCAGTATTCATTGTTCTTAGGACTCTAGGTTCCCAGAAGGGTTCACAATTTGCTTTTTTCCTATATAGTTTGTTCTTTTTTTGCTGGTTCTGATGGTGGTGGTTTTTCTCTTTAGAGATAGAATGGACTGCATAGAGATATCTATTATATTGTCTTGTCTTTGAACTCATCAGAGAGATGTTAGGAAATATAGAAATACAAAAGTAAGGTAGCTCCAATCTAGTAGATACACCTTCACAAATCATAGCTATAAATACAGGATTATATTTTTAATAAGCACACAGTTAATGAAAACCAGTGAGATGAGTCATGAAGGCAATTATGGTTTCCCAGAAGAAAAGGTGAGGATGGGGGCCATTCCAGACATAAAGAAGAATCTGAACAAAGGCACATAGGTGGAAAATGGATTTTTTTTCAGGAAATAAGTAGATCAGTCCAATGGGATCCTAAACTGTGTGAGGGTGAAAAATTATAATTAACTTGGAGAGATATGATGAGAATAGATTATGATGGTTTTAAGTAACAAATAAGAGTCAGAATTGTATCTTGGAACTAACAGGGGACCACTGGAGCATCTTTAGCATGGGAATGAAATGATGAGATTTGGACTTTAGTGGCATTAGTTTGGAAACAACATGGAGAGTGGATGAGAGAAGGAAGAGACTGGAAGCAGGAATACTAATTATGCAGTGACTGTAATATTCTAGGGAAAAAAAATTTTGTGTGAAGAACTAGCTTATGAGGGTGGCTGATGTATGAGAAGATAAAAGGGGACAAGTAGAAAAGATTTTAAAGAAGCAACCTTGGCAACTTAACAGATGTAAAGGTACTTAGTGAGAATGAAGTAAAGGATTATTTAATGATTATGAGTCTGTGTAATTGAAGAAGAGTATTGCCCCGAGAAGAAATAGATAATTTACATACCCTTTGATCCAACAATAGCACTACTGGGTCTGTATCTCAAAGATATGATAAAAAGGGGGAAAGGACCCACATGTACAAAAAATATTCATAGCAGCTCTTTCTGTGGTGGCAAAGAATTGGAAATTGAGGGGATGCCCATCAACTGGGGAATGGCTGAGCAAGTCACAGCATAAGAATGGAATGGAATACTTTTTGTTCCATAAGAAATGATGGGCATGTGGATTTCAGAAAAACCTGGAAAGACTTACATGAACTGTTGCTGAGTGAAATGAGCAGAACCAGAACATTGAATACAATAACAACGTTGTGCAGTGATCAACTTTCATACACTTTGCTGTTCTCAACAATACAATGATCCTAGACAATTCCAAAAAACTCATGATGAAAAAGGCTAAACCCAGAGAAATAACTATGGAGTCTGAATGCAAATTGAAGCATCCTATTTTCTCTCTCACTTCTTCATTTTTAATTTCTAGTCGTTTTCCCCTTTTTTTCTAATTATTCTTTCACAACATGATTAATGTTTGTTATGATTGTATGCATATAGCCTACATCAGATTGCAAGCATCTTGGGGAGAAAGAAGGGAAAGGAGGGTGAAAAATTTGGAATTCAAAATCTTAAAAAAGTGAATGTTGAAAATTAAAAATAAATAATAATGAAAGAGTTAGTTAAGTTAGGAGGAGACATAGATAAAGTGATAAAGATTATAAGTTTAATTTTAGTCATGCCAAAATGTTTAGAGCAACCATCAAGCAGCAGTAGCAGATGAGGAAAGATATAAGAATACTGAATATTGATATTTGAGAGTCATCTTAAAGATGACTATTAGATTTATAGGAATTAATAATATCACTGAAAGATTATATAGCTTTAGAAGAAGAAATGGTCCAGGATACACAGAAACACACAAGCATAACTTAGGATATAGTTAATAACTCTGCAAAGGGACTGGGAAAGATAAAATGATCAGTCTGATGGATAAGAAAAGAACTATCACAGAAATGTAAAAATAATGCCATGAAAACTCATTATGGGAAGAGTATTAAGAAGGAAGACAAGGTCACTAGTGTCACATGCTTTAAAAAATTCAAGAAGGTAGAGAGTTGAGAAAAGTTGAAGTAAGTAATTACAGAGTTGAGGTATTGAAGAAGGTAAAGAGTCCAGAGGAGACATGGTGGCCTGGGGAAACAGGAAGAGGGGAGTAAAGGGAGGTTCCCAATGAGTTTAAGAGATAGGTTTAGGAGGGTTGTGGCATGGAGAGAGGTAAAGAGATCGGGGTGATAGTGAAGTTTGAACACGTGCAGGCAATTCTGAGATAAATGCTAAAACCATTCCAAGTATGAATATTGAATTTGGGGTGGTTGATGAACTGGGAAAGTAAGAATATTGTAGAAAATATCCACATGTAAATGGATAAGGGCAGGGGTTAGAGTAGATTAGAAGACTGTGAGCTAGATAATGAACTCTTTAAGAAAGGAGGGGGAGTGAACTGACCTCTATGGTAGATAGTAGCCCACTGGATAGGTTGATACAGTGGAAAGGAATGAACTTCAGAAGACTAGTCGTCATTATGTGAATGTGCTAGAAGAAACTGAGAACAAAAGAGAGGGAACATGTCTACTTCATATCTTGGCCCAGTGGTGTATGATATGAGAGAAAAAAAAACATACAGCAGCAGAAAAAGTGGCCATGGATGGAGTAACTTCAGGAGAGGGCAAAATTTTTGTGATTAGAATGAAATGGAAGGAACAGAAGAGCAAAATGTCTAACAAAGAGAGTAGTTACTTAAAAACAGAACATAAGCTCACAGGGAACAGCAAAAAGTTAGGGAAGAGTTGGAAAGGAAACTAAAAGGGATAACACTAATGTGGATGGATGGAAAGAAATGAGGAGTGATGGACAGAGAAGGGAGCTTTGGTCTAGGTTATCTACAAGTAAGAAACACAGTGTCAGATTGCTGAAGTTTTGATATCTACAATACAAATGAAACATGTCAGTGTCACTAAAGTACGTATATGTCACTAATAATTTATAATCTCAAAAACTATCATTAAAGAACATGAAAAGATAATTTACAACGGAGATGATAAAATTTTGATACCCAAATTTTTTAAAAAGTGTGAATAACCAGAGAAATGCATAACATAGCCTTTAATTGACAACTTAAACACCCTTCAATGTCATACTATCACAATATGACTCAGTTCAGTCTTGTCAAGCATGGGGCACTAAGAAACACAAGAAACAAATAATTTAGTTGCTTTGAAAAAATATTTGAAAAAAATACAAGAGTACAGATTGGTACAAATACTTTAGCAAGTGATAGGCAATGTAAAATCAACTATGAATATAGGTGATGTATTTTGACTCAGTAAGTCCATTACTATGACTCTATACCTCCAAAAGTCACAGCAGAGGGATAATAAAAGATCTGTCCAGAATGCTTACAGCTGTCATAATTGTAATGGACTTAAAAATTTAAAAAAATACAACTGTGCCTAACAAAAATTTATACACCCAACAATTAGAGAATAAGTTATTCTCTCTTACAAGGGATACAAAGACCATTGCTAAGTCCTGTGGCTAAAGCGTCGAGATCCGTACTAAGTAGCACAATGAATTTCATAGGTAATATTACATTTTATTTTTTATGAGACATTTATACATTTGTCCCATCTTTTCTAGTAGGACGAATAAGTTCTCTAATATAAATGACATTCATATACTATCTTAAGATATACAAAGTGCTTTAAAATGATCTCATTTCATGTTTACAACCTTGGGAATTAATGTAAGTGTTGTAGCTATTTCTATCCTCAGTACACAAATAAGTGTACTGAAGCTCAGAGTTTAAGTGATTTTCCCTTGGTGAAATAACTATTAATTATTAGAGTCTGTATTAGAATTCAGATCTTTTCAGAAATGCTGAGAGAATGAGTTCTAGGTCATAATATTTAATATAATATATATATGTATATATCATCTGATTTTTAAAAAAAATATGATTTAAAACATTCAAAATGGTAGACCACAATAAGTAATTTTCCTTTTAAACTAATCACAAAGTTTTGAGGACAGAAATATTAATTTGCTCTTTTTTGAACCTCAAATTTCCTAATTTGGGTAACTAAGATATTGTGATACAATGAATGTATTATGATGTAATAGTATGTACCTCTCTCCACATGCATGTATACACACATCTATGTATGTGTGTGTGTGCACACATATGTTTGATTCAATAAATAAAAATGTTACTATGGTTTAAAATGATAAATATGAAAAAATAAAGGAAGCTTAGGACAATTTAGCTAAATTATATCATGCAAATGAAGCAAAATAGAAAAACAATGTACATAATGACTATAAAAATCTAAAAAGAAAGAAGAAAAGCAACTGAGCTTAGCCCTAAAAAAGAGCTGAGAAAATTTATTTCCTTTCCTTCTTTACAGAGGTAGAGGACTACGGATATGTTGCATGGTGTGTGTGTGTGTGTGTGTGTGTGTGTGTGTGTGTGTGTGTGTGTATACATACATATAAATATATGTTATACTTTGTTATTGTGAGTATTTTCTCCTTTTACTCTTTAATTTTTTTGTTACAGAGGATGTCTTTAGGTCAAGAGAATGATGCAGGATAGATTTGGAAAGGAAGGTGTGAAAACAAAGAAATCAATGCAAAATAACTGAATGCAATTCATATTTCATTGTAAATTCTACTTGATGTTTGAAACAATTACAAATGGGGTGGAAAATTAGATTGAATCACACTATTATATTCCAGTTAACTACTCAAATAATGCACAACCTATAAGTTATCATTACATTATTGAAATAATGGATGGAATTCCTTAGTTTACATTCTATCCATATGGAATTAAGTAGAGAAAACTAAGAAAGCCATACACTCTTGCTTGCAGGTACTGGTTTAAGAATATTCAAATCAAATAGTCTAGTTTTTTTTAAAATAGTGTTTCAAAAAGATAACTGTATTTCAGTTTCTAGTGGCAGAGGCTTTTTAATATGCCTAATTAACTGTGCTTTCAAATATGTTATGCAAATATGCTAGTGTGAAGATAATGCAATGGCATGCTTCAAGGCTGAATTACTCATCTGTGTAAAAATCCCTTCTTTATTTCTAATCCATGTTATTATTTTGTAATTCTTTGTATGAATTACTTGTATTTCTGTCTCTTATGAAATATCTCAGAATTATTATGTCCCTTCAAGCATGCAGAACTGTGGGCTAATATTTTAGTGACAGAATGCTTTCATGACATGTATAATTCTTCAGGCACATCATGCCTATGCCTTCATGTATTTTAAAGGAAAATGTCTATAGATAACAGGGAATTACTACTTACTGACTTTTAGATAGGAGATACATGATATAAACCAGAAATTAGATGAGAACTTTTTTTATCTCCTATATTGCCCACTAAACTCTGTTGACTTTCTGAGATGACTCTTCTAACAAAATAGAAGAGCTAGGAAATATTTCCTCACTAAATTCAGCATTGTCCATAAATTTCACTTGTAATTTTTACCCCATGTCTTACCTCATAATAAGAATTTTTAAAGATACCAGGGGAGTGAAATGTAAAAGATTAAAAGAAAGAACCTATTATGTAAATTTAAATTTAAAAATAAATCTGATGAGTTAGGCAGCATGTGTTTTAAGGAGATTTTTGGTCTTCTCTGCCTCCTTCCCATCTAGGCCTATGATTTTACTAGAAGCAAATCCCCCAGTGAGGAAATTTGCCCTATTTATTCAGATTACCATTTACTATCAATCTTTCATACTTAGAAAATTCTCTGTGGACACTAAGAGGTGATAGAATTTGCATATAGTCAAAGAGAGTAAATATTAGTGATGGGGCTTGAATCAGGTTTTTCCTGAACATGAAGCCAGAACCCTATCCATTGTACCAAACCGCCTCTCTGAGTATGTGTGTTATTGCTTTGAGCACCACCATTTATCATGCCCTAGAGGGTGCAGTAAATACCTGCTATTTCAGGTCATTTGTTGCAGGATCTTGTTAAGGCAATTTGTAATTTAACATAGGCAGATTCTGATTTTGTGTTGAAAGTCTTCCTGGGAACTAGTAAATATGACGTTGGTAACACAGTGATAGCCATAAGGTCAGAAAAACCTGAGTTCAAATTTTGCCTCAAATACTAATTAGTTGTGTGCCCTTAAACAAGTCATTTAATCTCTCTCAGCCCTAGTTTACTCAACTGTCAAAACAGGACTAACAATAGTGCCTTTCTTCAAGGGTTTTTGTGAGAATAAAATGAAATCCCATTGGTAAAGCACTTTGCCAACCCTAGAGCATTCTCTTTCTCTCCTCTTTGGATTCATACACATACACATACATATGTATGTATACACATATGTATGCATACATGTGTACAGTAAGCCATTATATAAGTGCACATATATATCTGTGCTTGATTATCAAATATATGTTTCTTTATATTTGTTTATATATATATATATACATATATATACATATATATGTAAACATTCTTGTATATATATATACATATATATACATATATATGTAAATATTCTTGTATCATGACAATTTTATAAAGTCATATGTTTAGGGCTAAAAGGGAACTCAAAAGACATATGGTACAACTTCCTCATTTTAAAGATGGACAAACAGGCCCGAAGAAATGACAGTACTTCTTAAATATCATATAGATTATAAGTGTTGGGGTAGGGTATAATAGAAAAAGTATAAGATTAGGAATGAAGATATCTGGATTCTGCTCTCACTTCTACCTAGAAACAGCTGTAAGATCTAAGGACCATAGACTCTGAGCTGAAAGGAGCTTTCATTCATCCATTTCCTAAGCCTCATTTATTTCCCTGACAAGTAGCATCATCTAATAGACATAGACCTAGCCTCAGAGATAAGAAATGACTTTATTGTTCCACCCCAAAGACAGACATCGTATATGACCTTGTGAAAGTCACTTAATTTTAGTACACTATGCAAATTCCTAAGATGATAAGTTTTAGAGATGGACACACAGCTTATATTCAGAGGGAGGATTTCTTCATCCTGGATTTCTCTCTACAAAACAAATAACAGGTCCAATGCATTTCCCTATTCTCTCTCTTTTTTTTTAATAAAGGAAGAAACTGAGGTCAAGGGAACTTGAAACTTACTTGAAGTCATATAGATAAGTCCAAGAGCCAGAATTTGCACCCATTTACTAAGAGACTGAATTTAGTATGCTTTCCACTGGACCACATGTCAATTACCTTTCCTGGGTCTCAGTTTACTTATCTGGATAAGGATGATAATGAAGCATTGTAATGAAATGGAGTAACACATTCCATACTTACCTGGGTATTATAAATATTGAAGACTATAATTTTAATTAAAACATTACATAAATATGAAGAATTATTCAATCATTAGATCCACGAATATTCTTTTCGCTATAATAAAGTCTTTTAAAATATTCAATTTTTTTCCCTTTAGTTATATACTTTTTGACCATCTTGTTTCCTCTTTAATGATACGGCTTCAATGGATTTCCCACTAAAATTTCTGTAAACAGTTTTTCCTTTTACCCCTTCTCACTGTTTTCTGAAAGAATTTTCTGATACGATTGCTCATGATGTTTTTTTTTTAAATGCAAATTACTGTTGCTATTGACTGCCACATTTCTGTAAAAAGCCAATCATTAGAGATTTCTATACACTTGCAAATTCTCAGCAAGCCATACATAACCCAAACAAGCTTTTTGGGTAGTTTACACATTAAAACAATAACCAACAATAGCCAAATTATTTTAGTCGTAACCAAATTATGAAAAGTTGCTTGACATAACTGACACATAAAGTTCACCACTTTGAAACTTGAAACAAACCCATTACCAACCAGGTGACTTCAGTTTTGTTAAAATCATTTCCAAATTACTGTACACAGAGAATCAACATCTCATCATTAACAGTCAAAACTACAAATTTAAAAGAGTGTGCTTACCCAAGTTCAGAGGCCACCTTCTTTACCTTGAACAGGATGTGCTGGACCTTGGTGATGCTTCCAGACAAAGGTTGCCCTAAAGGCCCAAAGTCATTGTGAGTGGGGCCCATGCTGTAGCTGCTGCCTCTCCCTTGTCCTTCCTTTCCCAGGTGGAGGAGGGCAAAATCAAAGGTGAAGGGTAAAGGGTGAAACTCTCTTCTCTGAGAAGGGTTAACAGATACTGTCTTGACTCAAGGTAAGGGAATGGGAGAAAGGAGTGACCAGGGTTCTAAGAGGAGTTTCAAAACTCCTTAATGATCAATCACAAAACTCTAGAATCTACCAAGATGTTTTAGCTGTTCTAACTTTTCCCTATAACCTCCATAAAGAGGATTCAGGGGTGTAGAGGGAAGGGAGTAAGTAAACCTCAGGGAACCAAAAACCAACTGCACTTTTTCCCAATTCCCTAGCACTGAGAGAACTGACAGAATTGGGCATACACTTCCAGATAGGGTGTCAGTCCTTGTCCTCTATGCTTCCAAAGATATACCCAGGTACATGACCTCAAAATGACCCAGCGGACTGAGAGTCTGAGAGCAACAGGCTGAGTGTGAGACAGCCTGGAAACTGTCTTCCTGAGAAGCACCTCCAAGACGTGGTGGTTGGAGAGTGACCCCAACTCCAGAGAAAGACAGGAGACGGGTTGGGGAGAGGCTTACATACCTTCCAGTCTTGGCTAGAGAAGACCTTGGGGTTAGGCAGTTTCCCTATATGGTCCACCAAAATATTGAGATTTAAGGGTTCAGGGGTGCTGGGACCCCAACATCACAACACATGAGTCTTTCCCAAAATAATTTGACCCAAGCCTTCTTTCAGACAAAGACAAGGTTTATTAGAACATCCATCATGTTGGGCAGACTCTTAAGGAGTCTGAATATTAATAAGCTATTGGCTAGATTTTAAGAATCTAAGCCCCCAAATCTCTTTTTAAAGGAAGAATCCATGGTATATGATCATATAGCTGCTGCAGAGTCTATAAGTTTTTCCTCATTTTGTTTTAATTGTGGAAAAAAATTGCAATGTATTTCTCACCCACCTTCCCTATGCCCACATTTGTATTGAAGTGATAGAGTAATGATTCTGTTTGGTGACTTCATTCTGTGAGGTTTAGGAAAGTCTTTCTAGACCTTCTTTACTACTTCATCGTCCAACAAATATCACTGCTTAAGCTGAAAATATTTATAGTAGTCTTTTTGTTCCCCTACAAATGTTCTTCATGAGTACTAAAATAAGAAAATACCAAAGTCTTAGATATATGCAAGGTAAAATTTACAAATTTGATAAAAAACAAAGTTTAAGGACATAGACACAAATGAATGAGTAAACTCCTTTCTGTATTTAGTATATTAATGGAATTTATATCATTAATACATCATTTATTCATATAACTCACAATCATTCACTCAAACCTAATCAACCATATTTCACATAAAATATATTTGTGAAAGTCAACTTATCATAAATTATTCCATTGTATTTCTTGTTCATATATCTTCTGAGCAGTGACAAAAAGGTATTTGGTGAGCAGTTGGGTTTTAAGAGGAGTCGATATTTGAGATAATGACGTAGTTACTCATCTGACATATACCATTTATTGTCTTTCTCTCAGACTGCATTGATATTTGACAAATCTAAACTCAGTATTTATTAAGTATCTACTTTTTGGAAAGCGATGGAATAGTTGCTGGAGACACAAAAATATCACAAAAACTAGTTCTATTCTCAAGGAGGACATAACATGTAACCAGGTAAGTGTGTCTCCATATTCACACACACACACACACACACATACATATATATATATATATGCACATTATATATATATATATATTATATATATACATATGTATGTATGTATGTATGTATGTATGTATGTATGTGTGTGTGTGTGTATATATAGGTTAACCAAAACAATAACTTCAGTAAGCAGCATAGTATAAAATAATACTTCACAAATCACGAGGCTTTCTGTAAATTACCAACAAATCTCAGCAGGGAGAAATACAGAATGAAATGACATTCAAAATTATTATAGAATGAACAATGTATTTGGAAATCCACCATTAAATATGCAAACAGAACTTACATTAATACAACTACAAAATAGTTGTACCTGCTTTCTTTTTTAATGAAACTATCAATAATTATTTCACAGGTTCTGTCCCAAAATGAATGAAAATACCAAAGAATTAACTTATTGAACTAAAAAAATTCCCTAAAATTTTATTCATCTGAAGTAACAAAAACTTAATCTCAAGTTAAAACAAATTAGTAATCCACAATTAAGCACTAAATTTGAAATCCTAAAATTGAAAGGTGAGATTAATAAAATTGAGAATAAAAAAGAAAACCATTGAATTAATAAATAAAACTAGAAATTGGTTTTATTTTAAAAAAATGAAATAGAGAAACATTTGGTTAATTGGATTTGAAAAGGAGGGAAAACTGAATCACTGATATTAAAAATGAAAAAAGGTCAACTACATGGCCAATTAGGATGAAATCAGAGTAATTATGAAGCTATTTTGCCCAATTATATGCCAATAAATTTAACAATTTAAGTGAACTAGAAAAAAGATTTTAAAAATATATAAATTACCTAGATTAGCATTAGATGAAATACAATATTTAAGTAGTCCTATTTTACTTTTTTAATTAATTTATTTATTTTTAGTTTTCATCATTTACTTCCATAAGATTTTAAGTTCCAATTTTTTTGCCCCCATCACTCCCCTACACCTACCTCAAGTTGGTGAGCATTTTCATAAAGGCTCTACATATACATTCATGTTATACCTATTTTCACATTAGTCATGTCATAAAGAAGAATTAGAACCAATGGGAGGAACTATGAGAAAGAAGAAACAAAGAAAAAAAAAAGAACAAGTAATATGCTTCAGTCTGCATTCAGATTCCACAGTTCTTTTTATGGATGTGTAAAGTATTTTCCATCTTGAGTCTTTAGGAATGGTCTTATATCCTTACATTGCTAAGAAGAAATGTCTATCACAGTTAGTCATCAAATAATGTGGCTGTTACTGTGTTCAGTGTTCTCTTGGTTATGCTCAATTCACTCACCATCAGTTCATTCAGGTCTTTCCAGGTTTTTCTGAAGTTTGCCTGCTCATTATTTCTTATAGCGCAATAGTATCGCATTATATTCATATATTACAACATATTCAGCCATTCCCCAACTGATGGGAATCCCCCTCAATATCCAATTCTTTGCCACTACAAAAAGAGCTGCTATAAATATTTTGTACATGGGGTTCCTTCTCCCATTTTTATTATCTCTTTGGGATACAGACCTAGAAGTGGCATTGCTGGGTCATAAGGTACACAGTTTTATAAACTTTGGGCATAGTTCCAAATTGCTCTACAGAAGGGTTGGATCAGTTCACAATTCTACCAAAAATGCATTAGTGTTCCAATTGTCCCACATCTTCTCTGGCATTTTTCATTTTCCTGTTTTGTCATGTTAGCCAATCTTATAGGTATGATGTGGTACCTCAGAGTTGTTTTGATTTGAATTTCTCTAATCAGTAGTGATTTCAGGCATTTTTTCATATGACTACAGAGAGCTTTAATTTCTTCAACTGAAAACTGCCTGTAAATATCCTTTAGCCATATATCAATTAGGGAAAGACTTGTATTCTTATAAATCAGACTTATAAATTTGATTTTTATATATAAAATATATAGTGAATTGAATCAAAATGATTTTGGGAAATAATTTTTGCAACCAGTGTCTCTTATAAAGGCCTTATTTCTAAAATACATAGAGAACTGAGTTGAATTTATAAGAACACAAGCCATTCCCAATTGACAAATTGTCAAAGGATATGAACAGGAATTTTTCAGTTGAACAAACTAAAGCTCTCTATAGTCATATGAAAAAAAAAAGTTCTAAGTTGTTATTGATTAGAGAAATGCGAATCAAAACAACTCTGAGGTACCATTACATACCAATCAAATTGGCTAAAATGTCAAAACAGGAAAATGATAAATGCTGGAGCAAATGTGGGAAAATTGGAACACTAATGCATTGTTGGTAGAGTTGTGAACTGATCCAACCCTTCTGTAGAGCAATTTGGAACTATGCCCAAAGGGTATAAAACTGTGCGTATCTTATGACCCAGCAATGCCACTTCTAGGTCTGTATCCCAAAGAAATCATGAAAATGGGAGAAGGACCTACATATACAAAATATTTATAGCAGCTCTTTTTGTAGTGGCAAAGAATTGGAAAATGAGGGGATACCCAACAGTTGGAGAATGGCTGAACAAGTTGTGGTATATGAATGTAAATGAATACAATTATGCCACAAGAAATGATGAGCAGACAGACATTGGAAAAACCTGGAAAGACTTGAATGAACTGCTGCTGAATGAATTGAGCACAATCGGAGAACATTGTACACAGGAACAGCCACAATGTGTTACGACTAACTTTGATAGACTCATATCTTCTTAGCAATGGAAGGATCCAAGACAATTCCAAAAGACTCATGTTGTAAAATGTCATCTACATCCTGAAGAAGAAATATGGAGTCTGAATGCAAATAAAAGCATATTATTTATTCTCTCTTTCTTTTTTTCCTTTCTTTTTGCTTATTTGTTCTTTCTCATGATTTCTCCCATTGGTGCTAATTCTTCAATACAAGTTGACTAATGTGAAAACAGGTTCAATATGAATGCATAATTGGAACCTATATCAAATTGCATGCCATCTTGGGGTGGAAGGAGGAAACAAATGAGGAGAAAATTTGGAATTCAAAATCTTATAGAAGTTAATTTGGAAAACTAAAAATTAATAAAGAAAAAGAAATGAGATACTTGTAAAAATTATTTCCCAGCTTTCTCTTTCCCTTCTAATCTTGGTTGCATTGGCTTTGTTTGTGGAGAAACTTTTCGATGTAATGTAATAAAAGTTATTCATTTTGCATGTAATAATGTTTTCTGTCTCTTGTTTGATCATAAATTCTTCTGTTGACAATAAATCTGACAAGTAAACTATTCCTTGATCTCCCAGTTTGCTTATACTATCAAACTTCATATCTAAATCATGAACCCATTTTTACTTTATTTTGGTATACTGTGTAAGATGTTGGTCTATGCCTAGTTTCTGCCATACTGTTTTCCAGTTTTCCCAGAAGTTTTTGTGAATTAGTGAGTTCTTATCCTAGAAGCTGCAGTCTTTTGGTTTATCAAACTGTCGAATACTATAGTCATTGACCACAATGTCTCCTGTACCTAACCTCTTCCACTGATCCACCACTCCATTTCTTAGCCAGTCCCAAGTAGTTCTGATGATTTTACTGCTTTATAATACAATTTAAATTCTGGTATGGCAAGGCCACCTTCCCTAGCAGTCATTTTCATTAATTCACTTGATATTTTGGATCTTTTGTTCCTTAAGGTGAATTTTGTTATTATTTTTAGTATCTTTATAAAATATTTTTTGGCTATTTGATTGATATGGAACAGAATAAGTAAATTAGCTTAGGTAGAATTGTGATTTTTATAATATTAGCTTGTCCTACCCAAAAGTAACTGACTTTTTTTCCAGTTATTTAGAACTGACTTTATTCATGTGAAAAGTGTTTTGTATTTGTGTTCATATAGTTCCTAGGTTTGTCTTGGCAGATAGACTCCCAAATATTTTATAATGTCTACAGGAAGTTTAAATATAATTTCTCTATCTTTTGCTGTTGGGCATTGTTAGGAATATATAGAAACACTGATGTTTTGTCTGGGTTCATTTTATATCCTGCAATTTTGCTAAAGTTGATTATTATTTCAAGTAATTTTTTTTATTTGATTGTCTAGGATTCTCTAAGTATATCAGCATGTCACCTGCAAAAAGTGATAGCTCTTGTTTCTTCTTTTCCTTTTCTAATTCCTTCAATTTCTTTTCCTTCTCTTATTTTTCGAGCTAGTATTTCTAGTACAATATTGAATAACAGTGGTAATAAGGGACATCTTTTTTTCACCTCTGATCTTATTGGAAATGCTTCTAGTTTATCCCCACTACATGCAATGAATGCTTATGGCTTTAGGTTGATGCTACTTATAGTTTTAAGGAAGACTCAATTTGTTCCTATATTCTCTAGCATTTTTTAAAAATAGAAATGGGTGTTGTATTTTGTCAAATGCTTTCTCTGCATCTACTGAGATAATCATAACATTTCTGTCAGTTTTCTAATTGATATGACAATTATGCCGATAGTTTTCCTAATATTGGACCAGCCCTTTATTCCTGGTATAAATCCCACCTCATCGTAGAGTATTATCCTTGTGATAAGTTGGTGTACTCTTTTTCCTAATATTTTATTTAGATTTTTTGCATCTGTATTCATTAGAAAAATTGGTGTATAATTTTCTTTCTTTGTTTTGGCTCTTCCTGGTTTAGGTATCAGTACCACACCTGTATCATAAAAAGAATTTGGTAGGACTCCTTTGCCAATTTTCACAAATAGTCTCTTAGTATTGGAATTAATTGTTCTTTAATTTTTTGATATAACTTGCTTGTAATTCCTTCTGGTTCTGGAGATTTTTTTTCCTAGGAAGTTCATTGATGGCTTGTTCAATTTCTTTTTCTGAAATGGGGTTACCTAAGTATTTTATTTCCTCTTCGATTCATCTGGGCAATTTATATTTTTTGTAAATATGCATTCATTTCACTGATTGCCAAATTTATTGACATAGTTGGGCAAAATAGCTCCTGATTATTGTTTTAATTTCCTCTTTATTGGTGGTGAATTCACCCTTTTAATTTTTCTTACTGGTAATTTGGTTTTCTTTTTTTTTTAATCAAATGGACTCAAAGTTTTTCTATCTTATTTCCCCCCCCCCCATAAAACCAGCAGTTAGTTTTACTTATTAGTTCAATAGTTTTTTTAATTTCAATTTTACTAATCTCTCCTTTAGTTTTCAGTATTTCTAATTTGGTGTTTAATTGGATATTTTAAATTTGTTCTTTTTCTAGCTTTTTTCATTGCATGCCCAATTTGTTGATCTCCTCCTTCTCTCTTTTATTTATGTAAACATTTATAGATATAAAACTTCCCCTAAGAACTGCTTTCAATGCATCCCATAATTTTTTTTAAATCGTTACTGTCATTCTCTTGGATGAATTTATTGATTGTTTCTGTGATTTGTTGTTTGATCCACTCATTCTTTAGGATTAGATTATTTAGTTAATAAATTTGTAGTCTATCTGTCCCATTTACTTTTTTATGTCTCTCTTGAGTCTTGTATTTGAAGATCAAATTTTCCATTAAGCTCTGTTCTTTTCATCAGAAAGGTCTGGAAATCACCTCTTTCATTGAATGTCCATCTCCTCCTCTGAAAGATTATGCTCAATTTCACTCTGTAGTTGATCCTCAGTTGTAATCCAAGCTCCTTTTGCCTTACAGAATATCATCTTTGAAGCCCTCTGATCTTTTAATGTAGAAACTACAAGGTCCAGTGTAATCCTGAGTGTCGTTCCACAATATTTAAATTATTTTTTTCTGGCTGCTTGCAGTATTTTCTCTTTGACCTGAGGATTTTGGAATTTGGCTACAATATTCCGTGAAGTTTTCAATTTGGGATCTCTTTCACAATGTGATAGGCAGATTCTTTGATTACTATTTGACCTTTTGATTCTAAGACCTCAGGGCAGTTTTCCTTGATGATTTCCTGAAAGACTCTATCCAGGATTTTTTTTTTCATCTTGGTTTTCAGACAGACCAATAATTTTTAAATTGTCTTTCTTGAATCTATTTTCCAGTTCTTTTCCCAATGAGGTATTTTATATTTTCATGTATTTTATCATCTTTTGTTTCTGTTTTATTTATTCTTGATGTCTTATAGCGTCATTAACTTCCACTTGCCCAAATCTAATTTTTAACAAATTGTTTACTTCTATTAGATTTTGTACTTCCTTTTCCACCTGCAACATTTTTCTTATTAAGGAGTTCTTTTCATCAAGCTTTTTTACCTCCTTTTTGTATTTTGTATTTTTGAGGGTCTTGTTTTCTTCATTGTACTTCCCCCTCCCCATTTAGCCAGTTGCATTTTTAAGGATTGTTTTCCACAGTCAATTTCTGTCTTTTCTAAGCTATTGCTTCTCTCTTGCATAACTCTCATTTATTTTCCCAATTTTTTCTACCTCTCTTATTTTGCTTTTACAATCCTTCTTAATGTCTTTTTGGCCTTGAGAACAGTTTATATTCCCCTTTGAGGTTTTGGCTGTGGGTACATTGACAATGTTGTCCTTTTCTGAATTTGTACCTTGATCTTGCCTGTCCCTATAATAAGAATCTAGGGTCATTTTACTTTTTGCTCATGATATGTACCTATTTCCTGGCTTTTAAAAGCTTTTAAAAGTTCTCTTGTTGAGCACAGGGGGCACTGACCCATGTTTCTTCTGCTGGGAGCCTGGGACCTGATCACTAGCTTTGTGTTCTGAGGTCTCCAGGTCTGGCAGCTGGAGACAGTAACTGTTTGGTAGCTTACTTGGTGCAGAGCTGGGGTCAGCAACACTGAATCTCTCAGGTTTGGCATTGAGAGTCTGGTCCCTGAAGGACTCCTGCTCACCTGGGCTTCTTTAAAGCACTTGAATATTTGGCTTTTTGGGGATGTCTGCCAGCCTGGAGCTGTGCCTCCTGCAGCTTTGTCTCCTGGGGTTGTGCTGAAACACCACGAGATTTGGTTGCTGGAGAACACTGGCATATATGGTGGTTTTCTGAGGTGGTGTCTGATGGTTCCCCTGCCTATGCTGAGGCAGTGGGGGTGGGGAGAGTTGGCATCTTGGTGTTAGTTCTTGTCTGATGTACTGCCCTGGGTGTCAAGATCTCTTCCTGGTTTGCTGAGGTGGGCCTTACTGATGGCTCATTGGATATCTCCTGTCCTGTACTGTGCCACTTCCCCCAGAGCAAGAGCTTTTTTTGCTTTTGTTTTTTGTTTTTTTTTCTTTGCTAATCCCCAAGCTTCTTGGGATACAAGACTGAAGAACCCTGTCTTTTCGCTGGCTCAGCTGTTTTAAGATTTTTCCTGAGGTGAAATTTTTTTGTGTTTTCAAAGGTCAATAAGGGAGGATGACAGTGACTTACTTCTTACTCTGCCATCTTTGCTCCTGGAAGTCCCCACAGTTTTTTATATATTTGTTATTTGACATACTTATACGAGAAACTATCCATAAAATGTTTCTTCCCCCTTTTTTTCTACTTTCCTTCTGATCTTGGCCACATTAATTTTATTTGTACAAAACCGTTCAAATTAAATGTAATCAAAATTACCCACTTTGTACCTCACACTGCTCTCTACTTGTTTATTCATAAACTATTTACCTACCCATAAGTCTGATAGGTAGTATGTTCCATGTTCTTCAAGTTGTCTTGCAATATCTCCCTTTATATCTGGGTAATATATCTGGTTTGACCTTATCATAGTAAATGGTGCAAGATATTGGTTTATGCCGACTTTCTGCCAGACTGTTGTCCAGCTTTTCCAACTTTTTTTTAATGAAATAATTAATTCTTATCCCAAAATCTTAAGTCTTTGTGCTTGTCAAATACAAGTTAACCATTAGTCATTTGCTGCTGTGAATTATATGTCTGCCCTTTCCCACTAAAGTACCTTTCTATTTCTTTTCTAGTACCAGATAGCTTTGATAATTACTGTCTTGTAATAGTTTAAGATCTGGTAATGCTAAACCTCATTTTTTTACATTTATTATTAGTTCCTTTGGCATTCTTGATCATTTCTAGGTCAGATTTCCAAGATAATTGGAGAAAAAGGAAAATAATCTCTGTGTTCTAAAATATTTATAGCAAGGATGGTCTCCAAAAAACGGAGGGGTGGGAAAGAGATATTCAAAGGGAAAAAAGGAAAATGAAGGTCTGGAACAGATTCTCTTATGCTTCAGTTGAAGTGAAGAGGGATGGTATGACAATAATGACCTTAGATATAGTAAATGCGGGGGGAAAAACCCCAGATATAATTAATGAAATAGTGAAGAATGGCTGGACAATTATGGTATATGATTGTGATGGAATATAAATTGTACTATCAGAAATCATGAGCAGGATGATTTCAGAACAATCTGGGAAGACTTACATGAACCGATGCAAATGAATTGAGTAGCACCCAGAGAACATTGTACACAGTAACAGCAATATTGTAAGGATGATCTACTGGGAAATATTTAGCTAATTTGATCAAGACAATGATACAAACAATTCAAAAGGACTTATGATGATATATGCTCTCTACCTCCAGGAAAACTGATGAACTCTGAATGTTGATTGAAGCATACTTTGTCTTAACTTTGTTTTTTTTTATTCTACTTTGTGTTTTCTTTCACAACATGGCTAATATGGAAATCTCTTTTGAATGACTTCACATGCATTATCTATTTGAAATTGCTTGCCTTCTTAAAGAGGGAAAAGAGTTTTGAGAGTCAGAAAGAATTTGGAACTCAAAACAATTTAAATAATATTGTTAATTTTTCTATTTGTAATTAGAAAATATTTAATGAAATGCATAAAAATTAATTTTAAGAATTGAAAACAAAACATGCAGAGACATTTCTCTCCTAACGAGCTCTCTTTCCAATCTGCTCCAAACATATTTAGATGCAAAACTTGTTCTGTCTGTTTTGAAGCCAGAGTATGGCTTTCTACCACTTGCACAGAATACAAAAAACAGTTTGGAAAGGAAAAATATTTCATCATGTCTAGGAATGTTAGCTTTGAAATTTGTATAATGTACAATGCATCAAAACCCATAAAATAGCAAAGAGAATTATGAACACAACTAATTCCCTCCCTCCAGCCCTTTATGATTTCTCATCATCATAAACCATGGTGTTGTTTTAATGAACATTTTCCTTTCTTAAAATCTTAAAAGGACATTGACTTTTTATGCCTCCTGTAATAATTTCCCACGTTAGGATATTATGCACAGACAGCCCTCTAATAAAAGGGCCATACTTTTGTATGAAATGGGAAAAATAACTATAGCATTCAACATAATATATATATATATATATATACATATATATATATATACATATATATACACACACACACACACACGTGTATATGTGTATATATATGTGTATATACACCTACACATAAATGCACATACTGATGTATACATATATGTGCATAAACATACAGATATATAATATACATGTACATGCAGATATATGTCAGAGATTGCTTAAAATTCTCAATTTTTTAATATTTATGAAAAAGATCACATTTAGAAGTCATATGAAAAATATATGTAACTTATGACTCACATGAATTTAAAGTTGAAAGATTATTTAGCAATTCTCTAGTTCAGGGTTTCTTTACCTATAATCCATGGATTTCACTATTAAAATATATTATCACAATGTTTCATAATCCAAATAAAAATAAGTGATTGCCTAGGTATTATACACACATATATGTATGTATATGTATATGTATATATTTAAAGCAATATTCTTAGAAGTCCATAGATTTTACCAAATTGGTAAAGGGTTTTATCAACCAACAACGTTAACTCCTCATGTTGTAATTAAATTTCTTTATTTAGAGATCAAAGTGAAGAAAAAGAAAGGTAAGGGAAATTAAGGCAGAGGGAAAAGAGAGAGAGAGTGAGTGAAAGAGAGACAGAGACAGAGAGAGAGAGAGTGAGAGAGATTGAAAATTAGAAGCAGACCTAGATTCTACCTTTTTTCAACTAACAGGGCAAGCTGTTTTCTGTTATACCACGCTCTCTGGTACTAGAGAACTGTTGTAGCAGCACTGTTACATGGTCTATAAAAAGTATCTTACATGTATTTGCTACTTGTGTTTTCATTTAAAATTAATCAAATACACATTGTTTTGTTATAAGTATAGTAAAGAAGAATACACTCAATAAAAATTCTTTGTGAAATCAGAAATCTTATATTTGGACATCTTTTAAGTTGGTGATATTAACGGAAACCGATATAGTAGAAAAATCACTATTCTTTCATATGCTCTGTAAATAGGAAAACAAATACATTCATTTAAAAAATAATTTTAAAAATAGAATGTTGCACCTATAAACAGTGAAAACAGATATACCATACATAACAATTCTTATCATCTCAGTTCATCCACCCATATAAAATGGCACTCACTTCCTCTTTAGATGTCAAATACGTAATATATATTTTGAAATGGAAAAGATACCTTAGGGTACATGCTAATGTACTCTTTTCAATTACATTTTATGATTATGACCTTTATTCCAACAATAATTTAACATTTTAATTAAATCTGCAACCATTTTCATTTCCACAAGATGTCCTTCATTCCTCTGCACTATAATTTAATGAAGTGATTTTACATTACAATCAGCAATATCTAACTATAAATTTTAACACCATTTCTATATGAACTGAGCCTATACTTTATGCCTTAAAACAAACTTCGGACTATTTCAACAGCAAGATATAATTCAGCCCTTTATTATTTAATTTGAGTAGTATGAGTTTTAGGTATCATAGACTACATTGAACCAATTTAATGATATTTTAAACACTCATTGTGCAGAATAATCTGTAATACAAATACCTTTCCAATTAAAGAAAAAAGTATTCTAGAACCTGAAGAAAATATTTCAGATAATTGTTTTTTAAATTAGAAGTGGAGACATTACAACTAACCTTATATTTGAACACTTCAGGGATATGCAATTTTATTGTAAGAGTACACACACTACCAACCAAGAAACCAATATATTTATTACTTAGAAGGTGTATTTAAAGAGGCTTTTCATTTGTTTGTTTTTTATTTATTAATTTTTTTTGCTAATAGCTAATCACTTTGTAGGCTATGTGGTGATGTGGTTCTCCAGGGGAAAACATCCATTTTTGTCTGCTTATGATTCCCTCTCTAGTGTGATCAATAAATGTATTTGATTTTATGGCTTAAATGAACCTCTAAGTTTTCTGCAGACTAGTTTTTGTTTCCACTGTGCATTTTTTTTGCCTCATTCATGTTTTTTATGAGCTAATTTTATTCTCTGTACTTTATTAGTTTTCATAGTCTTCCTTCTTTTTTTTTTAAAGGCAATTAGGGTTAAGTGACTTGCTCAGGGTCACACAGCTAGTATGTGTCAAGTGTTTGGTCTGAGGCTGGATTTGAACTCAGGTCCTCCTGTGCTCTATCCACTGCACCACCTAGCTGCCCCTTGATAGTCTTCCTTCTTAATAATAAATGTTAATTTTGAATAAACAGTATAGGTTTAACCCAAAATTTAGATCTATTTCCAAAAACTGAGTTTGCTTCAATTTGGAAAGACTTGAAGATCACTAATATTTCAGTGTATAATATTTTGTTTAAAGTATTATAATCAGAAGAAAATGTACAAAAATCAGAAAAGCTATAATCATGTGATTCATGCACATACATACACACAGCTTTAATTCTGACAGTTAGCCCTACTATTTCAAATATTACGAACAAACACTTTAAATGATTCTACTTATACTCCAGGTTTGGTATCTAACATGTGTATGACATGCCCAGCTCTCTTTAAATATGATTTTTATCATGTATGATTAATATCTTTATATACAATGAGATAAGGAAAATTAAGGAAAAGGAAAATAGAATGTGAAAATGACTCAGAATACTTCGATGAGTTAGAAGAGGTAATATACAAGGGGAAAATATTCCACATTAATTCTATAAAATTCTGAAAAAGAAAACTAATCAAAATTTAAAAAATGAGTTTGCAGAGATTGAATTTCTATAAAAAAGTCCAAAGTTCTTTAGAAAATACTTTTATTGATTTAGAACTTAGAAAATTACATATTGATTTAATAATCCCAATAGAAGATAATCTTTTGTCCTTTTGTTCTTTTTAAAAAAAATTTGCTAAATATGTCCAAATAATATGTAAAATACTTCAACAACAATTTTCTCCATTTTTACTTCTTTATTTTTCTTTTCATTTTTATTTCTTTATAACATTATTCTCTTTTTAAATTTTGAGTTTCAGATTCTCTCCTTCTCTTGCAACTCTCCCCCACCCAGTGAAGAGGCAAACAATATAATTTCAACTACACATGTGAAATTATGTAAATTATATTTCCATATTAGACATATCTCAATAAAGCAAAAAAAGTGATGAATTTATACATTTTTAACTAGGTTCATTAGTTAGCTCTCTGGATATGGGTAGTATTTTTTCATCATGAATCCTTTGGAATTGCTTTGGATCATTGCATTGATCAAAGTAGATGAGTCTTTGGCCCAGCAATAGCACTTTTAGGGCTGTATCCCAAAGAGATTATAAAAATGGGAAAAGGACCCACATGTACAAAAATATTTATAGTAGCTCTTTTTGTGTTGCCAAGAATTGGAATATGAGAGGATGCCCATCAATTGGGAAATGGCTGATCAAGTTGTCATTCCAAACCTGGAATGACTTGTATGAACTGATGCTGAGTGAAGTGAGCAGAATCAAGAGGACGATGTACACAGTAACAGCCATGTTGTGCAATGGACTTAGCCCTTCTCAGTAATGCAAAGATGTAAGACATCTCCAAAGGTCTCATGATGGAAAATGCTAACCAAATCCAAAGAAAGAACTATGGAATTTCAATGCAGCTCAAATCATACCATTTGCTACTTTTTTCTTCTGTTTTGTTTTGTTTCCTCTTTCTGGTGGTTCGTCCTATTGGTTCTAATTCTTCCTTACAACATCATTATTGTGAAAATATGTTTAATAGGAATGTATATGTATAGCCTATGTCAGATTATGTGCCATCTTGGGGAGGGATGGGGTAGAAAAATGTAAAACTCAAAAGCATATGGAAGTGATGGTTGATAAATCAAAATAACTTAATAAAAAAATTAAAACAAAAACTAAACAGAACAACAAAAAAAAAGCAAAGTAGCCAAGTCTTTCAGAATTGATAATCATTGCAAATTGTTGTTATTGTGCACAGTTATTTCTGGGTTCTTCTAAGTTTACCTTGCATCAATTCCTGTAGTTCTTGCCATGGTTTCTAGCAATGCCTGTCTCTCTGTTATTTTCTCATCAACTATAAAAGCTCTTTATTTGTGCACTTCTTTTATGTGGAAAAATTTCCCCATTTTATTTATCCCCTCTTCTCTCAGTACATTCCCCTTTTCCACCCCACATTACTATTACTACTTCTACTACTACCACTACCATCATTACCACTACTACTACCACTACTACTACTACTACTACTGCTACTACAACTACCACTACTGCTGCTGCTACTATTTGAGCTCAATGCAATACAATCAAATCCCATCCATTCCCTCTGTCTATGCAGACTCCTTATAATTGCCTCAATAATGCCCTGAATAATTATATTCAGTTTTGCTTAGTAGAATATTGCTTAGCTCCTTTGTCTTCTGGAATATTATATTCCAAGCCCTCTTCTCCTTTGACATGGAAGCTGCCAAATCTTGTGTGATCAGGACTGTGGTTCCACAATATTTAAATTACTTCTTGGCTGCTTGAAATGTTTTCTCCTTGACCTGGAAGTTCTGGAATTTGGCTAGACTATTTCTGGGATTTTTTATTTGGAGAAGTCTTTCAGGAGGTTATCAGTAGATTCTTTCCATTTCTATTTCACCATCTGGGTCAAAGATATTGGGGCAGTTTCCTACATAATTTCTCAAAGTATATGTAGGTTTTTTTTGTCATGACTTTCAGGTAGCTCAGTAATTCTTAAATTACCCCTGTTACCTGTTTTCTAAGTTAGTTGGATTTCATGGATTTTTTCCTTTTTTTTTTTTTATCCTTTTGACTCCATTATATTTTTTTCTTGAAGTCTCATGGAAGTCTTCCTAGGTTTTTATGAAACCTTCTTGCTTGTCATTTCTTATAGTAGAAGAATGTTCCATCACTATCATGTATCACAACTTTTCAGTCATTCCTCAACTGATAGGTATACCCTTGATTTCTGATTATTTGTTACCACAAAAAAGCTGCTATAAATATTTTTGCAAATATATTTTTTTCCCTTTCTTTAACTTCTTTGGGATATACACATAGTAGTTGTATTGCTGGGTCAAAGGGTATACATGGTTTTATAGCCCATTTGGTCATAGTTCCAAATTGTTCTCCAGAATTGTTGGACTAGTTCACAGGTCCAACAATAGTACATTAGTTTTCAGAATTTTCCACATCCCTTCCAACATGCCATTAACTCACTGACACTATCTCAATCTTCAGTCTTTTTCACATTTCTATTTTCAGAGCTAGTTCTGGGAGGTTGGAAATTTTGGTGATTCTGAGGTGATATAATCTGGGGACATGTGTCATTTCTGCTCTCTTGGTCTGCACTCTTTTCTTTACCCAGGAGAATTCTTGATCCCTTGAGATTGCAGCCAATACTTCTCAGGGCCTCTCCTCCATTCATTAGGGTTCCTGCTCCTTGTGACCAATAAATGATAATGCCAATCAAGACTTCCCCTCACTCTTGAACAAAAGAGCTCCTCTCTGCCCTTGAACTATTATTCCAAAGTGGATATAAGCAATAGAATTTCCAAACAGTTGCCCTTCAAGCCTCCCAGTACCTCTTGACTAAAAGGATTCTTCTCTGACCTTGAACTCAGAAGATGGATATAGACAATGAATTTGCCAAAGTGTCTGGTCCTGAATCCAGTGCAGGCATAGGTGTCTCCTGTAATGTCTTCCTGACCCATTGCCCAGTTCAGTTTTCATGAATGGCTTGAGAGCTTCTGAAACTGATGTTGCTTCTATCACTACCACCCAGGGCCATCTTCCTCCTACATTTCATAGATCTCTTTCTAAACAGTATTGGGCTGGAAGAAAGTCTCACTCTGACTTTTTGTTGTCTTCACCACTTCAGAACTTGCTATGGGTTATCATTTTAGAGTTCATTGGAAGCTAATGTTGGGAAGGCTCAATGACTACGTGTTTCACTTTGACATCTTCTCTCTATCCCTGGAAGTTCTAGCCCCTTTATTAAAGGACATTAAAGAACTATGTTACACTCTGACATCTTATAATTACTGTGTATTCTTTATTATGTGGCTGAATAATGCAGGTCACAATTAATTATACATTATCAGCTGCCATAACAATTATTCATGAAGCAATATGTTGCATCAACCATACCTTATGGATCTTAAAGGAATCTTTAAGAATTTTTTTATGGCAGAGATAATAACATATCAACCTTATCTAGAATTCATATATGGATTTACTATCCCTATTAGGAAATTACACTGGAAATAAGTAAAACAAAATGATGTGGTGTGAGAAAACTGAACGTGTGTGACTTGCTTTGGTATGCGATATTTTTCTTGTGGAAGAGTGAAAGAATGGGTTTTCTTCCACTCTGTGATTTTTTTGCACTTCATGAGCAAAAAAAAAAACAACCTCTAAATGAAAATCATTATAAATTGTTTTTAATAAAAATAATAACTATCAATTATTACATAGTTCCTCAAAGTTTGAAGAGCTCATTATGTTAATTATCTCCTTTGATCCTCAAAATAACTATGGGATATAAGTTCAATTGTTCTCACCATTTTACAGATAGGGAAATTGAGACACATTAAGGGTCTCACTTACCACTCGACAATACCCATCCAGTTAGGACATGTATGAGATCCGACATTAACCATATTTAAGCCTTCTGGTACATTTAAAAAGTTACTGTCCTTTCAGTAATCATTCCAAATTTAATTATATATAAAACAAGACAATATTCATTTCATTTAGGAAAATCAGTGTGTTCTATATCTATCAAACTTTGACTATTATCATTAGTGAAATCATTTACTTAACAAGAAAGCATTGATTTCAAACCATTCATTTTATAGATTTAAAAAAAAAACAGAAGAGAAGTGACTTGCCCAGGGTCATACATGTAGTAAATAATAAAGGTAGACTTTAAACCCAGATTCTCTGTTTCCAAATTTGAGACTTTTTTCATTCAACATCCTCTGTCTCTGTCTCTATCTATATATTTGTACATCTGTCTCTCCATCCATATAACTATCCACAATTCTCTGGCTATTCATCTAGCCTTCCTATTCACCTATATATTCAGAGCTACTTATACAGCATTTGCTAGAATCCTATTACATAATCTTACAAATATTTATTAATACATCATCAATAAACAAACCTTTCCCTTTGAAATATTAACAAAATCTTTAGTGTCAAATTAGGTGTACAATTGTGTTGAATCAGTCCCTGGACTTTGTTTTTAATTCCTTGGAAATCCTTTATCGAGGTGCTGTTGCAGGAAAAATTTACTCAATAGTGGGAGCCAATATTATAGAGTGATTGGTAAATCACCATAACTCTCCCACATCCATCTCCAAAAAACGTAAAATAGCACCCCAGAATAAATCCTGGAATTGCTAGAAGAAGCCACAAAAAGATGTGGTGAAATAATCTTTGAGCCCAAGAAACTTGGAAGATCAGCAAGAAAGGTCTAGTTTATTCAGGTAAAATGTTGAGCACCCTTCAGACAGGAAGTGTCACAGTAAGCCAGTGGCAATTCCCACAAGCAGCAGGTGATCCTGAGCCCCAGTGTGGTGAAGCAGGCAAATACCAACACCAGGACTCCCCACATGCCTTCTCATAGTCAGGGGAGTAAGCAAACTCCAGCTGTGAAAGCTACCATATGCTTCAGCATAGCCCAGAGCAAACAAGCAAACTTTATTGTCCAGGCTTCCAAGTGCTTCAGTGTAGCCCCAAGCAAACAGGTAGATGCTGACGTTATGGGTGCTTAAGCAAACAGACTGCTTCCAAAGCTGGGCCCCTGCCATGTGTTTCAGTATATCCCTAAGAAAAATGCAGAAACGCTCACCAGATTGAGTACACTCCAGGAACCAGCACTAGGACCCTGTTGGAGTACCAAGTAAGCTTTTAGACCCTTATGGTCTCCAGCAGTACTAGCTACCCCCACCACACCCTCTCAGCAAAGCACCACTCATGAGAGTTCACATTGAACCTTGGGAAACATCAGTACAACACCAAGGAAACAGCCAGGGCCTGCAGCTCCTGGCACAAGAAGCCTCAGACAGTGGCCCTTCTACCCTGGGAGCAAAGTTCAAATTTAAAAGAAAGGGAAAAGGCCAAAAAAAAAAACATGAGCAAAAAACAACAACAGCAAAGAATCTAACTATAGAAAGTTATTATGGTGACAAGGAAGATCAATACATAAACTCAGAAGAGGACAATAATGTCAAAACATCTTTGAGTAAAACCCCAATGAAAAATGTGAAATGATCTCAAGTCCAGAAATAATTCATGGAAGAGCTCAAAAAGGACTTGAAAAATCATATAAGACAGGTAGAAGAACAATTGGGAATAGAAATTAGAGTGATGCAAGAAAATTTTGAAAACAAAGTCAGCAGTTTATCAAAAGAAAACAACTACTTAAGAGTAGAATTAGCCAAAAGGAAAAGGAGATACAAAAATCCACTGAAGAAAACAGCTCCTTAAAAAGTACAACTGGCTAAAAATAAAGTCCAAATGCTAATTGAGGAAAGCAACTCCTTGAAAGTTAAACTTGGGCAAGTAGAAGCTAATGACTGTATGCACCAGCAAAAATCAATCAAATAAATTGAAAAGAATGGAAAAAAGGATGAAAATCTAAGACACCCCTTTGGAGAAACAAGTGACCTAGAAAATAAATGCAGGAGAGACAATATATTGTTGAACAACCTGAAAGCCATAATCAAAAGGAGGACATCGACAGCATCTTTTAAGATGTTGTCAAGGAAATCTGCCCTGATATCTTGGAACTAGAGGGCAAAATAGACATTGAAAGAAGACATTGATCACCTCAAGAAAGAGAGCACATTACAGCAAGGAAAAAGTACTGCAAGTGGCAAGAAAGAAACAATTCACATATTGAGGAACTACAGTCAGGATTACACAGGACTTAGTAGCTGAAACATTAAAAGATAAGAAGTCATGGAACACGATATCCCAGGGGTCAAAGAAACTATTACTACAACCAAAAATCACTTACCCAGCAAAAATGAACATAGTACTTCAAGGTAAAAATGGTCATTCCATGAAATAGAAGGATTTCAAGCTTTCATAAAGAGAATATCAGAATTAAACCAAAAATTTTATCTTCAATATCATGACCCAAGAGAAACAGGCAAGCAGATAGAAAGGGAAAAGAAAACATAAATGATCCAATTGAGGTAAACTGTTTACATGCCTACATGGAAAGATGATATTAGCAATTCTTAAAAATTGTGTGACATAGTACAGCTAGAAGTAATATACATAGACAGAGGGTATGGGTATAATGTGAATTTGAGAGAATGACATAAAATAATTAAGGAGTGAGAAAGGGGAATGCAGAAAGAGTACAGAAGGAAGGGAGAGGCAGAGTGGGGAAAATAATTTCACATGAAGAGGCATGAAAGACCTATCATAGTGGAAGAGAAGATGGGAGGGTTGGTGATGGGCCTCATTTGAACCTTAATCTCATTCATATTGGCTCCAAAAGGGACCAATATACACAGGCAGTTAGATTTAGGAATCTATCCTACCCAGCTGGGAAGGAGGGGAGGAGTTTAAGTTAAGGAGAGGGAGATACTGACAAAAGGGAGGGCAGATTGGAATAGTTGCTAGATAGAAGCAAAACACTGGTAAGAAGGGAAAGGGTGAAAGGAGAGAGGGGTAAAACAGGGGAAAAAAAGAATGGTGGAGGAAATGCACAGTTATTAATCATAACTTTGAACATGAATGGAGTGGACTCTACCTTGAAATGGAAGCAGGTAACAGAGTGGATTAAAAATCAGAATCCTATGATATGTTATTTACAAGAAAGACATGAAGCAGAGAGACACACACTGTAAAGCTAAAAAGCTGGAGTACACTCTATAACGATTCAGCTGATGTAAAAAAAAAAAGAAAAAAGTAGGGGAGCAATCCTTATCTCAGACAAAGTAAAAGCAAAAATAGATCTAATTAAAAGAGATAAGGAAGAATTTCACATATCACTAAAAGGTAGCATAGAAATTGAAGAAATATCAGTACCAAACACAAATGAACCAAATGATATGGCATCCAGATTCTTAAAGAAGTTAAGTGAGTTACAAGAAGAAATAGAGAGCAAAACTATACTAGAGGGGCACCTAAATTGTTCCTTCTCAGAACTCAATAAATCTAACCAAAATAAACAAGAAAGAAACTAAGAACTTTGATAAAATGTTAGAAAAAAATAGATATGACAGACTTTGGAGAAAACAGAATGGGAACAGAAAGGAATATACCTTTTTCTCAGTAGCACATGGCAACTACACAAAAATTGACCATGTATTAGGCATACAAACTTCAAAATTAAATAAAAAGGTAGAAATGTCAAAAGTAATCTTTCTGAATAATACTACAACAAAAATTGCACTTAACAAAGGGCAGTTGAAATACAGATGAAAAATTAATTGGAAACTAAATAACCTAATCCTAAAGAATGAGTACATTAAAGAACAAATTATAGAAACAATCAGTAATTTCATAAAAGAGAATGACAATAATTAGACAACACATCAGACTTTATGGGATGCAGCCAAAGCAGTACTTAGTAGATTTACTTAGTTTTAGTTTCTAACATTCCTTTTTTAAAAGATTTTGAGTTCTAAAATTTTCCACCTCCATCCCATTCCTCCTTCCAAAGATGATATGCAATCTGATAGAAGCTATACGTATACAATCATTTTAAACATATTTTCACATTATTCATGCTCTGAAAGAAGAATCAGAACAAAAGGGGAAAACCAGATGAAAGGAAAAAAAAGAGAGAAAATAGTATGCTTTGATCTGCATTCAGATTCCATCATTCTTTCTCTGGATGTGAATGACATTTTCCATCATAAGTGTTTTGGAATTGTCTTAGATTGTTGTGTTTCTAAGAGCTAAGTCTATCAGGTTGTTCATCACATAATATTGCTGTTACTGTGTACAATGTTCTCCTGCTTCCTTCATGTCATTCAGTATCAGTTCATGTAAATCTTTCCAGATTTTTCTGAAATCTTCCTACTCATAATTTCTTATGGGACAATGGTATTCCATTACATTCATATACCACAATTTGTTCAGCCATTCCCCAATTAATGGGCATCTCCTCAGTTTCCAATTTTTTTGCCACCACAAAAAGAGCTGCTATAAACATTTTTATATGTGTGGTCCTTTTCCCTTTTTTTATGATCTCTTTGAGATAAAGACATAGCAATGGTATTGCTGCATCAAAGGGTATGCCTAGTTTGATTGCTTCTGGGCATAATTCCAAATTGTACTCCAGAATGGTTGGATCACTTCACAACTCCATCACCAATGCATTAATGTTCCAATTTTCCCACATCTTCTCTATGATTTATCATTGGGAAAATTTTTTTTCTTTAAATTCTTAAATAAACAAAATGGGAAAAAAAATGGGTATAATGAATGAATTGGGTACACAATTAAACAACAGAAAAGGAAAGCAACAAATAAAAAATCACCAACTGAGCACTGAATTGGAAATATTTAATATCAAAGGGGATATTAATAAGACTGAAAGACTAAAAAAGAGAAATAAGAAAAAATATTCACCTAATTAAATCTACAACAAAAAACAAACCAAAAAAACCAAACCAATGAGAGAGACAAGCCATTGGTTAATCTGCTTTAAAAAAAGGAAAGAAAAAAACCAAATATACAGTATAAAAAATTAAAAGCAAGGGGGTGGAGCCAAGATGGCAGAGTGAAAGTAGTGACTTGCTTGAGCTCTCCCCCAAACCCCTTCAATACCTATAAAATTGGCTGTAAACAAATTCTAAAGCAGAAGAACCCACAAAAAGACACAGTGAAGCAAATTTCCATCCCAAGACAACCTGGATGGTAGATCAGAAAGGTATATTACACCAGGCAATAAGAGGAGCGCAGTGAGGCATGGGCGCGCAGACCTCATTGAACCTGGAGCAGGCCTCTAACGACTGAATCAAGGGCAGCTGTGGCAACTTCCAGATCTCTCAACCCACAAACACCAAAGATACCTTAGAAGGTCAGTGGGAAAGGTCTAGGTCTCAGAGCCTGTTACAGAGTGCAGAGCATGAGCCCCAGGGCGGTGGTTGAGCCCTGACCTTCTGGCCCACAGACTGAGGGGGAATCCAGTGGCTGATCAGAGGGGGAATGCAGCAATCTCTTTGCCAGTGCTGAGGCTGTAATCTCATGCTTTTCCCATGCTTGGATCTGGGTCACTGTTCTGGGTGCTGGTCCTGGGGCAAAGAGGAGTGCTGGCATGGTGAAGCTTGTAGTGGCAGTACAGAGGAAACCTTCTTCACAGTTCCAAGACAGAATGGAGTGCTTGTGGTCACTAATAGACCAGAGTACAAGCCAGGAAAGGAATAAACACCTCGCACCTTATCATACCACCTTGCAAGAACTGAAAATTTACAGGTCCCTACAAGTATCTCTGAAAACAGCTGTACAAACCCCCCAAAGCTTGGGACAGCACAATCTCCACACTGGAAATAGACCCTTACCTTAATTAACAAAGAGTTTATAAATCAAGTAATTGTCCAGGATCATGAGTAAGCAGTGCAAAAAGAGTCAGACTATATTATCTTACTTTAGTGACGAAGAAGATTAAAACATACAACCAGAAGGAAACAAAGTCAAAGCTCTTACATCCAAAGCCTCCAAGAAAAATATGAATCAGTCCCAGGCCTTGGAAAACTTCAAGAGGGATTTTGAGAAGCAAGTAAGAGAAGTAGAGGAAAAACTGGGAAGATAAATGAGAGTGATGCAAGAAAATCATGAAAAACAAGTCAACAGCTTGCTATAGGAGACCCAAAAAAATACTGAAGAAAATAACACCTTAAAAAATAGCCTAACCCAAATGGCAAAAGAGGTCCAAAAAGCCAATGAGGAGAAAAATACCTTAAAAAGAAAAATTGGCCTAATGGAAAAAGAAGTCCAAAAGCTTACTGAAGAAAATACTTCCTTAAAAATTAGGATAGAGCAATTGGAAGCTAGTGACTTTATGAGAAATCAAGACACTGTAAAACAAATCCAAAAGAATGAAGAAGTAGAAAACAATGTGAAATATCTCATTGGGAAAACAACTGACCTGGAAAATAGATCCAGGAGAGAGAATTTAAAAATATTGGACTGTCTGAAAGCCATGATCAAAAAAAGAGCCTATACATGATCTTTCAAGAAATTATTAAGAAAAACTGCCCTAATATATTAGAACCAGAGGGCAAAATAGAAATTGAAAGAATCCACACATCTTCTCCTGAAAGAGATCCCCAAAGGAAAACTCCTAGGAATATTATAGCCAAATTCCAGAGTTCCCAGGTTAAGGAGAAAATATTACAAGTTGCCAGAAGGAAACAATTCAAGTATTGTGGAAACACAATCAGGATAACACAAGATTTAGCAGCTTCTACATTAAAGGACCACAAGGCATGGAATATAATATTCTGGAGGGCAAAGGAGATAGGATTACAACCAAGAATCACGTACACAGCAAAACTGAGTATAATCCTTCAGGGGAAAAAATGGCAATTCAGTGAAATAGAGGACTTTCAAGCATTCCTGATGAGAAGACCAGAGCTGAATAGAAAATTTGACTTTCAAATACAGGACTCAAGTGGAACATGAAGAGGTAAATAGGAAAGAGAAATCATAAGAGACTTATTAAGGTTGAACTGTTTACATTCCTGCATGGAAAGACAATATTTATAACTCATGAGACCTTTGTCAGTATTAGGGTAGTTGAAAGAAAAAAAGGAATGCATAATCAACCATTTAGTCATGAGAGCTCAGGATAGGAACAGGGGAGAGAACCAAATTCATACAATATACAGATATAAGTATACTCTGTACACATAGTTCATCTATAGTATATATTGTGAATAGAGTATAGGCAAACACTTTCTGTGATTAGTAGAAATACCATAGACTTTATGTAACTCAGAATATGTACATTGTTATTCTCTAATAAAATGGTTGCTTGGTGTCTTGAAAGTAAAACCACCTGATGTTCACATTGAAAAAAATGCAATTAACCTTGATCATTAATTAATTAAACAATAATAATATGTGTTTTTGTAGAATGGCTAAGAGTAGGAAATGAGCCAAGTATAAATGGCAATGGTTATGGCAGCACCAATCCATAAAATGTACATCTAGCCCACACCCTTGTTTAACCTGGAATTTCCTCCAGTAAATAGTGCCCTTTAATTCTATCTCTGGAAATTGCTTTGCATATTGATTTGTATTTACTTACATATTATATTTTGCTCCCAAATTTAATATTAACTCCTTTTCTTAATATAAACTCAATTTAATTAAAATTCCCTCAATTTTACATAAATTCCTTTATGACAGAGACTGATTTTTTCAGGTGTTTTGCTTTCTTTCTTTTAAATTCCCAGGCCATTTCAGATATATCTGTGAACTGGTGACCAGTTGGATCCTTTCTTAATCTAAGTTACCATAACTGACCAAACTCAGTACCCTTAATCCCTGACTAGCTGCTATTTATGGAAAAATCCAACAGCCCCAGGAATAAGTGCCCCACCTTTTAGCTCAGTAATTCCCTTAGCCATCATTCAAGGAATGGATCAACCTTTGTGGAGATGCAACAGATATTACATTCCTAGCCTCAACAGCAGCTACAACCACTAAAAAGCAAAGTTTCCTGACACTTTCAAAGATCAGAAAGGGATATTGTTTCATCAGCAGAAATACCATTAAAGAAGATGCATTAACATGTTTGTTTTTCTCCAAGCTATTACTTTGACTTGTAGCTGAAATATCTCATGTGTTTATCTCTCTCATTTGAATGTAGTCTTCTTGAGAGCAGCTTCTGTCTCCACTTTTCTATTTACATCCCTATGTATAGCACAATGCTTTGTATATGGTAAATACTTAATATTGTATTTTCTTTTCATTATGTGTTTTTAAAAAGTTTATTAAAGAGATGGGCCTATGAAAAATGCCCAAGGAAAAGAGACAAGATGTCTATGATTAATTAATTGTAATTAATTATTTTTGAGGTTATGACATTCAAGGTCACCCTTCATAATAATTGCTTTAAAATCATAGGTAGGATGGTATTGAAGTATGACCTTCATATTTGTACTGTATGAGGCCATAATAATTTATGATATTGTTATAATATCCAATTAAGTAAAATATTTTAAACCAATTTTTTTAAGAAATTGGTTATGTTGTTAAAATAAGAAATGGAGATACAGAAGCAGGTGGTATATATGCTGTATGAAAAAACTGTTCTTTCCTCTCTCATTCCCTTCAACTTTTTTTAACACCACTACATGCAAGCAAGAATACATTTTCTAAAACATACAAAGACACAAAAATTAAACTGTTCTATATAATAATAATATGATAAACATGTGCTTCTTTGCACTGTAACAATAGAAAGCTTAAGGAATTTTTACTTACTAAAGCTATTGGCTTTAATAATATAATGGGAATAAGAGTGTAAAGTCTACTACTAAGAGAAAAATAGAGAAGGAAAGAAATAAAAAGTGGCTGTCACTGGATTGTTGCTTATAACTTAACAGCAGGTAAGAGTTGGGGCAGCTTAGTTTTAACTTTGGCTTTTGGCAGGAATTAGCTACTTGAACTTGAAAGGCAAGCTGGTATTATATGGGTTAGAAAACTCAGATTAAGGCCAAGAAAATGCTGAAACCTGCAAATAAAATCTAGCTTTGAATGTCTCAGCCATGAGAAGAGTCCTGGCAATGTAATCACAACCATAAACTTTGGGTCCTCCTTTCCTCAGCTAAAATCAATTAAGAAGGTGACAATTTTGAAATATCATCAATAGAGACACCTTGATACGAGCAGGGTAATTAGAGTTCAGATGCTTCCATCTGGATAAATAAACATTTCTTTCACAGGATCATGGATGCAGTAGAAGGAGCATCTGTTTTATATTGGTTGGACTAATTCTTTTGAGGAGGCAAGGAAACTGTTTTGCTTTCTTGCTGCATGAGAAATAATAGGCCCAGGCTGTGAGGGGAGGGTTCATGTCAGAAACTTCACCTTTTTTGTTGTTTTCTAGGGAATGCTTTCCCAGCTGTTTAGATTCTGTAGGAAAAGTTGTGTTGTTTTATTTTAATTGTATATCCTTATTAGCTGGTTCCTTATAATCCTATCCTAGCATAATTAATTTTAATTGTCTTTACACTCCATGAGTACTTACTGCATTTTAAACTTTGCACCTGCTTACTGCTTGACCTACACTATTTTGGGTGATGAGCAATGTTTTTTTTTTTGTTTGTTTGTTTGCTTGTTTGTTTTTGGTTTTGCTTTTTGTTTTGAAATGGTTTTTTTAAATTTATTTTTAAGTGGCAGAAAGGTTTTATGGAAGAAATGGAACCTTTGGTGATGAGATGACTACAAATCTATATATTCAATTTTTTCCTCAGTGGCAAAAGCATCATTTAAAATGTGTGGAGCTATTCATGAGTAATGAAGAGAAGATTCACATTTCACAATAGCAGAAATTACTCCTGGCTTTCAAGATTATCTATAGAAAACTTGTGGTACCAGATGAAGGAAAGTAATAATAAACTATCCTTGTATGTAAGAAAATAATAAGAGTAAATTAGCTTTTGATCGCTAAGTATGTCTTAAAGTCAGTAGACCATTTAATGGATTTGTTGATTGGCCATGTGAAGAGGTCAGTGTTAATGGAGATAGGGACTAATAGATGGCAAGTGGAAATCATTCTCTCTGACCCAGAGGTTTCTTTGCATAATGTTTTGGGCCCTGTAGAAATCAGGATTACAAAATAAGAAAGCAAAAATGATGGAAATTGCATGATCATTAAAGCAGATGACAAAAATACCTCAGACTTATTGTATTACTGCTGTGATAGGACTTCCTAGGAAGTGAGTTCAAGTATGGAGGAGTCACTGGGTAAGTGGATTTTTTATATGTAGGAGTTTGGAGGCATTATGAAAAATCTGAGCAGCACAGAAACAAATCCTTGGAACAATGGCTAACAAGGGTGATGTCTCCTGGGGGTGGGATGTAGAACACTTGTCAGTTGCAACTACCATTTAAAGGGCCTCCAGTTCATGTCCCCTTGGGTAATCAGTTAGTTCCATTTTAGCTCCTGGATCAGGACTGCCTTTTATCCATTTTCAGATTGATAAAATCAGTAGTTCTGAATACGTGGGCTCAGAAAGATGTGATCTGTTCTCTGTCTTTGTCTCTGTCTCTCTTTGTCTCTGTCTCTCTCTCTTTCTCTCTCTCTTGTGTGTGTGTGTGTGTGTGTGTGTGTGTGTGTGTGTGCATTTCAATCATCTTAGTAGAAAACTATTCCTAGCCTACACTTCTTATTCCATCTCTATCAATTATACACTACCCTATGGCCACCACTTCCATTGTGTTTCTGGAATTTCCATTCCATAACAAAAACTTCCTTTCTTTATTGACCTTTTCCTCTCTCACTCCTTCCATATACTAACCCTCACTGAGACCTAGTTCCCCTTTTACTGTACTACATTCTTGACCTTTCTCTTCATAAATGTTTGCGCTTTCATCCACTGCTTCCAATCACAAGTACTCATAGTCCTGAAGTCCTACATGAGTCCAGAAATTAGGGTAGGAATGCTCTTTGGTTTTTACTGGAACTTCCTGACCCTCCCTTTGCCACCATCACTCACGTTGCTTCTACCTTTGAAGTTCACAGTATCATTCTTTTAGCCCAGTAGAAATCATGACAACAATTACATATTTTCATTTAGGACATTTATTTCTCCTTTTAAATAAGGTTCTTTGCCATTTTCTTTTCCTCCTCAACCATTATCTTTATACTATCAAATTTTAACATCCAAGTAGATATTCTCTCAAACTCCTTAGCTTAAAAATCTCCCAGTTTTAGAAGGCTTTGTCTTTCACCTTCTAACCCTTTGCAACATTGATGATATTCTCTCCCAACATCTGCTTCCCTCCTCCTAAGCTGATGACACTGAATACTGCTCAAATTGCTGATAAAAGCATGTGGAGTTTGGCGTTCTAAATGATATTGTTATGAGTAAGCAATTTTAAGTCAGGGGACTGGGCATCAAATTCTAGCTCTGACAGTGTTTAAATGAACTTGGGAAAATATTTTCTACAATCTATGTCTCTGTTTCTTCACCAATAAATGGCAGGATTGAATTAGATGAACTTTAAAGTCCCTTTCATTTTTTCCTAGTGTCAGATATTTTTATTTAATGTTTTATTTTCCCCAGTTACATTTTTAAACACTAAAAAAACATGTTTTAACATTCATTTTAAAAAAAAAGTTGAGTTCTAAATTCCCTCCCTTTCTCCCTCCTCCCCCCAATTGAGAAGGCAAGTAATTTGATAAAGGTTTTAATGTGTAGTCATGTAAAACATATCCATAATAGTCATGTTTTCAAAGAAAATAGACAAAAACTGAAGAAAAATAAAGTTTAAGAAGTATGTTTCATTTTGTATTCAGACACTATCAGTTCTTTTTCTGGGGATGGCTATAATTTTTCATCATTAGTCCTTCAGAGTTGTCTTGGATCATTGTATTGCTAAGAATAGTTAAGTCATTCCCATCTTACACTGGTTCCATGTATGGGTGATGTGGTGCTGGCTGATGGAGTACCTCTGTTTTCTTGGATTTGTTAGGTCAAAATTACCACCAGCAGCACAGAAACAATCCATGCCTTGTTGCATCTAAACTTCAGAGGCTGTATTGAGTAACAATCATCTGTGAACAAAAAATCGTGCACCAACACTCCCTCCACTTCGGTCTTCTTTTGTAGCTTTTGAAAGTTGAAGAATTTACCATCAGTGATGTAGCTGATCTTTATGCCATGTTTTTCCTCACTGAAGGCGTTTGACAACAGGGCTGAGAACACAGCCTTGTTTTACTCCATTGGTGACTGGGAAAGCAAGGTAGCATCATCTATTATCAAGAACCCAGGCAATCATGGCATAGTGAAATTGACATCCAACATTGAGGAACTTCTCTGGAAAACCAAATTTTGACATAATTTTCTATAACCATTAGAGAAGTTTTCAATGCTCTGGATAAGTTCACTTACCTTGGCAGTATACTTTCTAGGGATGTACACATTGCCCAAGCCAGCACAGTGTTTGGGAGGTTTGAAGGAAAATATGGGAGAGAAGAGATGTTAGACTGACTGTGAAACTGAAGATCTACAGGGTCATTACACTGACCTTGTTGTACACCTGTGAAACCTGGACAGTAGAGCAGCACCAATGCAAGAAACTGAATTGCTTCCATTTGAAATCATTTAGGAAGATTCAGAAGATCAACTGGTAGAGTAAGATAGCAGACACTGAGGTGCCGTCTCCAACCATTCAAACTCCACTGCAGAGGGCATTATGATGGGTTCCCATTGTTTATGTTGTTCAAATGCAAAACATATGCTTGCGTAAAAGACTATGCTATGGAGAAATCACAGAGGGCAAGTGTTCACGTGGCGGTCAGAAGAAGTAATTCAAGAACACTATCAAAGTCTCTTTTAAGAACTTTGGAATAGATTGTGTGACATGGGAGAAAGTGGCACAGGATGGCCTGGTATGAAGTGCTATCGTCAGAGAAGGTGCTGTGCTCTCTGACCAAAGCAGAATTGAAATAGCTCAAATGAAATGCAAGATGTGCAAATTTAGAGAATTCAACCCAATTGCTCACATGGACTGCTTATGCCCAAACTGTGGTAGATCATTCTGAGCCCGTATTGGTCTGATCAACCACAGTCAGATGCATCATAGCTTGACTCTAACATAGTGATGTAATTTTGATCCTCTTCAAGAAAGAAGAACAACCATCTTACAACATTGCTGTTACTTTGTACACAGTACATTTCACTTTGCAACAACCCATGCAAGTATTCCCAGGTTTTTCTGAGAGTATCCTGCTAAAAGTTTCTTATTGAACAATAGTATTCCATCATAACCACATACCACAACTTTTTTCATGCATTCTCCAATTGATGGGCATCTCCCAATTTGTAATTCTTTGCTCCTAGAAATTGAGCTGCTATGAATATTTTTATACACATAGGCCCTTTTCATTTTTTAACTCTTTTGGGATACAGACCTAGTAGTGGTATTGCTAATTCAAAGGATATGTGTGGTTTTATATCCTTTTGGGCATAGTTTCAAATTACTCTGCAGAATGGTTTAATCACGTCACAACTCTGCCAACAGTACATGTCTTATTATGTCCCACAACCCCTCCAACATTTGTCATTTACCTTTTTTGTCCTATTAGCCAGTCTAATAGGTATGAGATTGTACCATAGAGTTGTTTTAAATTGCATTTCTCCACTCAAAAATGAGATAGAGTATTTTTTTAAATATGGCCATAGATATTTTTGATTACTTCTTCAGAAAACTGATCATATCTTTTGATCATTTATCAATTTATTACTTACCAATTGGGGAATGGCTCTCATTTTTTTTTATAAATTAGACAGTTTATGTCAGATATGTTTGAGAAAAATTATGTCAGAAAAATTTGAGTAATTTTTTTCATTTACTCTTGCTAATTGTATTTTCTTCCACCTTATTTGCCACCATTTATCCCTCTCCTTTCCTCTTGTAACTCCTCAAAAGTGTTTTCCTTCTGACTACCTTTTCCCCCAATCTACCCTCCCTTTTATCACTCCTCTCATTTCTCTTATCCCCTTCTCCTCCTACTTTCCTGTAGAGTAAGATAGATTTCTATACCCCATTGAGTGTGTGTTATTCCTTCTTTGAGCCAATTCTGATGAGAGTAAGGTTCACTCACTCCCCCTTATCTCCCCCCCCTTTTCCCCTCCACTGTAAAAGGTTTTTCTATGACACTTTTATGTGAGATGATTTAACACATTCTAACTCTCACTTTCTCTTTCTCCCAATACATTTCTCTCTTACCCCTTAGTTTTATTTTGGAGCTATCACCCCATTCATATTCAACTCACACCTGTGCCCTCCTTCTAACTACCCAAATAATGAGAAAGGTCTACTTAGTTACAACTATCAAATTCCCATGTATGAATATAAACAGTTTAACCTTTTTAAGTCCCTTACAATTTCTCTTTCCTGTTTACCTTTTTATGCTTCTCATTAGTCTTGTATTTGCAAGTCAAATTTTATATTTAGCACTAGTCTTTTCAACAATAATGCTTGGAGGTCTTCTATCTCATTGATTATCTATTTTTTCCTTGAATGATTATAATCAGTTTTACTGGGTAGATGATTCTTGGTTGTAATCCTAGCTCTTTTGCCCTCCAGATTAGCATATTTCAGGTTTTCTAATCCCTAATGTAGAAGCTGCTAAATCTTGTGTTACCCTGACTGTGGCTCCACAATACTTGAATTATTTCTTTCTGGCTACTTGTAATATTTTCTCCTTGACCTGGGAAACTTGGAATTTAGCTATAATATTCCTGGCAGTTTTCATTTGGGGATCTCTTTCAGGAAATGATTGGTGGATTCTTTCAATCAACTTTGTTACCAGTTCTCTGTATCATCAGTTGATTCTTCATATTGTTTTACTAAGACAGCTGAGACCATCTATTTTGAACTTTTCCCCCTTCACTTTTTAATACGTGTCTTCACAAATTGTCTCTTTTAAAATGACAGTATGGTATAAAACAAAAAACAAAAAAACATTAATTGAAGATTCATGAGACCTTGGTTCATATCCTAATGCTGTGACTTATCATCTTGGGCAAGTCATTGAACATCACTTTGTCTCAATTTCTTCATCTGTAAAATGGCAGTGTTATACTATATGCCTCTGAGGCTTCTTCTGGCTATAGATCTATGGTCCTTTTTTCTCAATTTCAGATCACTTTGATATTCTTGCCAAGGCTTATGCCTCCAACCATACTTCTGATGCCATCTCTTTTAAATTCTTTACCAGTTTACCCACTGATCAATTCTTACCCCCTGAACTTCAGTCTTTCTCCATCTTCTATTTCTATTCAATTCCATAAATACTTATTAAGTTCTCACTATGTGTTAGTCATTGTGTTAAACACTGAGGATAGAAATACAGAAAAGAGGTGGCCCGTGCCTTAATGGGAAAAGATAGCACATAAAAGGAAGCTGAAAAGAGGAAGGGATTCAGTGGATATGTGGCAAAGGGGTATGCTATTCTGTGGAACCAAAGCCAAGCAGAGCGGCTAATAGAAAACGGAGCTACCAAGAAGGTTGTGAGGTCTCCATAAAGGAATGTCTTTTGGAGGAGTTTAGGGATATTTCCTTCAGACCTGTAATTAGAGCAGCAAGTCAACTGATGGTGAGTTGAGAAAATGTAGAGTAGTAAAACCTGAGTAGTTCTTTGTGGTTATGAAATTTCAAGTGATCAGCTTATCCTGGAGTGGGGGGAAAGACATGTTCTTCTGTGGAGTCAAACCTGAGTAGAGCTACTGATCTGCTAATACAAAATGTTTCCCTGATATAAAGATTTCCTCTGTACTTTTAAAAACCTTCCTTAAACTTTGACATAAGCCAAATATCTCTTCTAAAACTCTAGCAGTACCTTACCCTCAATTTTAGCACTTCTTCACCAATCATCCACTACACCACCCCTTGCAATCTTGTTTCTGACCAAAAAACTTTTCTGGAAGTAATCTCTTATCTTTTTTATTCTTGAGGTAATTATAATTCCCCTATACCTACATTTATCTCCCTTTTTATCTTAATTGTCTCTATAGTTTTTCCATGAAATGTGGCCATTTTTAAACTTTTTATTTTCCTGAGGTGTATGTTACCTGGGTTTCAAACCTGGCAAATTTGAATGACTCTCCTCGATGATGGATTACATGCAGGAATAAATTTGTGAGGATTTGGGAGAGAAGTGATCTTCTTTTCTTGCTTCCTACTCTGAGAGAGTATATATTCAGATCAAGAAGCACTTTGGGGAGAAAATCAGAGAGAGAGAAAAAAAGACTTTGGAATGTAGATGTGAAGGGGAAAATACCACCCTAGATGTCCCTTGATTCAGGTTGCCTCCCTAGGGAATTCCTCCTTGGGAGAGATCAGGAACTTTTAGAGTTGAACTATCTCACTCCCAAAGGGACAGTTCATTCATTCTGTCTATTTTCTGGAATTGTCTAAATATCTGTTACTATATATTGTCTCATTTCTGTTCATGATTCATGGTTTGCTATTTTTAACATTATTTGATGAGAAGAAATCAGGCCTTTGGAAATAAACTGCACCCTTGACTGTTTAAGGGGTATGGTGACTGGGGAAGCAGCTTAAAACTAAAACTCTCTCTTCTCTCTCTCTCCCTCCTCCTCTCTCTCTCTCTCTCTCTCTCTCTCTCTCTCCATACATACACACACATATATGTATATGCACATTTACACACATGTATTACACACACATGTGTATATGTATATACACATGTATACATATATGTATATATACACATACATATATATACACACATATTCATACACACACATACACACTCTAGACTAGCAATATTTAGGGAACAGATATATTTCATTAGAATCTACTATTCCTTCTCTGCAGAAAACACAATGGTTAATATAAAGGCCAATGTCTTCTGAAATCTTCCATGCAAGAATCACAATTTCCTTTTCAGAGAGGAGAGTGAGATTCCAGAAATATCTATTTCCTTTCTTTGAGCCAGATTTAGACAAATGTATATGAACTTAAACATAGCCTACATGGATAACATAAAATACATACATAATTTGTAGCTTAGAAAAAAAGAGTGAAATGACCAAAAAAATGTCCTAGGAGGTGCCTAATTACATAACAAACAAACAAAGTCACTTCCCTCTGGGAGTTTAACCTTCAGTTTTGATTTCTTTTTAAATTCTGGACTACTTTTGTTAGTTTTTACTCCAGAAAAAATATCTGCCCAGCTTGACAGTGATAGATTAATCAGAGTTAAGGGAATATACTAAAACCAAGTCAGCATACTTAGTCTCCATTACAAGCTTATTGATTAAGAGTTGGAAGAGACTAAAGAAGCAATCAAGTTCAAACTCCTCATTTTCTGGTAATCATAAATAACCGCCCCTTGTGGCAAAGTAATTCAATAGAAGCACTGAAATTCATACCTAGATTTTCTAAGCCTTTTTCCAGCCCTTTGTGCATTGAATTAACACTCCATGGGAAGACATTAGAATTTATCTGCACTTACTCTGTCTTCTTTCCCTGAAAGCCCCTAAGACAACTTGGTCACTTTTATACATATAGCTCCAGAGGTCCTATGATTGATGCGCATTCTTAAGCATGGGTTCCTAGCCAAGTTTAAATGTTCTTTCGTCCACTGTATCAAACTGCTGCCAGTCTGGGATACTACTCCTTGGTGAAGTCATGTCCTCAGACAGAAACTGAACAATGTTAGCAAAGAAAGTAGTGATAAAATCTTATACCTTCTTAAGCTATAAATGAATTATTAAGAAAAAAATGGTGAATGGATTTAGAAGATATTGTAACATCATTTCTTTTAATGATATGATACTTAGATCCATAACTACAGAACAATATTTATCAATCCTATTTAGAATTTCCTTTAATTTTCTTTTTAAATTTTTTATGTGATCAAAAGACATCTCAAGTTACAAGATAGAAAAGAATTATGTGAGAAACTATACTATGTTATATAAGTTTGTTTTGCTTATATTCTTTTATATCAGGTTTGGGCAAGAAACTGTTATATAAGGTTTTCTTTTAACAAAAAAAAAGTTTATAAACAGTTATAAATAAATGATTATTAATATACTGCAATTTTATGTAATCTTTTAAGTGTGAAAAAAATAATGGCACCCTCTTGTTACTGAGTCACACAGAATAGAAAAATCATTAATGGGCAGTTTCAAAAAAAAATTATTGGTAGCATAACATTTGGCACAAATTCAGTCACATAAACTTCCAACATCTGGCAAAGTAGAGAGGGAGCCAGTTTCTGTAAAATGAGTTCATTATGACTAATTTTTATAGCCTACTGGTGGATTTATGATGTATAGTTAGAATATTTTTACAATTATCTTAGCTTAAAAATGTAACATATCAAATGGAGGAGCAAATTTATGAATAAACCGTCGTAGCTTCATTGAAAGATCAAATGTCAGAATATGAGATGGAAGGACCTCAAAGGTCTTCTGGTGACACCTGACACTGAACAAGAATTCACTCTATAATAACCCCAATAACTGCTTAAAGAGACTCCACTTGAAGACATGCAGTGATAGCAAAACTAAAGGTGACCCTTTGCATTTTCAGAGAATTCTCTGTAACTGAGGTTCAAGCCTGTGCATTCACATTAGACTCCTTATTGATGGAATAAGGGTAAAGATGTTCTATGCCTGTGAGAGGGTTAGAGTTGATGAGAACTTGGGAAAGGAGAAGTCTTATGCTGGAATCATCTTCATGAGAACACACACACAGTTCCAAGGCTATCTTTAAGGAGATGGCTCAGAGAAGGCAGAAGACTTGGAAGAAGCTAAAATTAATGAATGAATCCAAGATTTAAAACAAATCCCTATTTATATGCATGACACTTAAGATAATCTCTCTTTGAGATATCTTACCCCTGCTGAGACAACTCATTTACTTTTTTGTCCATTAAATTCTAATCTGTCCATTTTTTTTTCTGATTTCTGTTTGCAATTTGTATGGATAAAAAGTTTATTAAAGATTAATTATTTTTATAATATTTTTGTAATTACTATTTTTTGAGACAGGAATGAAGCTTTCATATACAGTTTGATACACTGCTCCCACATCATGGAATAGCACCTAGCAAAATGGCTTAAACCTAAGCATCATTTCCCTTGTCTATTAATATTTAGGGAGAAGTATAGATAACATTCTGATCTTATAACCCTTTTCTGATAAGATCAATGGGTCAATCTTGTGGCCCCAATCTTATGTTTCTTTCTGGGGAAGAATGAAGGTTTTCCTTGGAGAAGGACAGGCAAATATCTAGGGTTATTTCTTCATGTTTTCCTGTAAGCCATATTTAGGTAAATCCAGGCATGTGTATATGTGTATGCATGTGTGCATATATGTACATATGCTTACATGCATGCACTCATACATACACATATATCTCTTCCTGATATATGTAGGCCTTCTGTATGAGAGTCCTTTAAATATGAGTCTCCACACACATATATACATACATACATATAAAACCATCACATATATGTATACATATACGCATATGTGTGATTACGCACACATATAACAGTAATACTTCTTTCAACAAAATGTTTAGTATCCTCTCAACAGTTTGGTCATCCTTCCATAGAAAGACTTTAATTCATTAATTACACTCTGCCTAGACTAGAATACAATACCTTAAATGTGTTCTGACTGTATTAAATTACAGTAAAGCTATCACAAAGCTAGTTCTTCATTACACCATTGAGGGAATGAATGAAAGGAGGATTCATCTTTCCTTAACTCTAACATTTGAATTTAATATCATAATTTGCTGATGCTGTTATTGTTTGCTTGCTTGTTCATTGTTTTTATTTTCCTCCCAAAATTAACCGCTGAAAGATTGGAACTCACTCATTTGTCTTTGAATTCCAGGATATAGCTCAATGCCTTATAAAAGTAGGCAACTGAACAATTTTAGTGGAATGGATTGTGAAGGCCTTATCACCTTAATCTTTAAGAAGATCCCCTCCCTCAAAATCATTTCTATGTAATAACTCTATATAATATACATTTTCTTCTCATTACCTGCAATTTATGCTGACTCTATACCTTTATATTGATAGCTGGCTGTTCAGTAGAATTTTCTAGACATTTTGCTAAATGACAATCTATGGTCAAGAGTGATTAGGTAAACTCATATACCTTTTTATCTTTTTATACAAAGTTATTCATTTACCTCTAGTAAATGTGATTCTGAGATTCTAGAAGCTGACTAAGGCTGCAATTAATTATTAACAGACACATCCCATCAATGAAAATACATTTGTTATTGTCTACTATGTGCCAGACATTATCCCAGACCCTAGGGTATGAGGATAAGATGAAATAGTTCCTATTCTCAAGGGGTTTACATTCAGCCCAAATCATCTGAATTGTTCTATTGTAGTATAAAGTTTTGGGCTTCTACTATATTTTTTAAAAACTATATTTCCTAAGAAGTTTTGGACTTAAATTTTTGAATTTGGGAGTGCTGATTATGCTCTATTTTTGCTTCTCAGTTTTTTTTTCAAATCCACAAATTAAAATTTTAAACTTGTATTAATCTTTGACATAGAACTTCAGCAACACATATACAAATATTATGTGATTAAATCATATATATACATATACACACATATATAATTATATATGCATGTGTGTGAGTGTGCGTGTGAGTGTTTATGTGTGTTAAAATTTTTTTTAAATTTTTAGTTCCAAATTTGGTCCTTCTCTCCATACACTTCCCTAAAATGAGAAGGCAAGCAATTTGATATGTATTATGTGTGTGCAGTAATAAAAAACATATTTACATATTATCCACATTATGAAAGAAAACACACCAAATAAAAAGAAAAGAAAAAAGAAGGTAAAAAAGTGCACTTTAATATTAATTCAGGCTCCATTAGCTCTTTCTTTAGAGATGGATAGCAATTTTTATCATAGTCCCTTTGTAATTTTCTTGGGTCACTGAATTACTCAGAATGGTTAAGTAACTCACAGCTGATCATTGTACAGTATTGCTTTTACAATGATATTCTTATTCTGTTCTCTTTTCTTTGCTTCAGTTCATGTAAGTCTTCCAAGTTATTTTTTTCTCTGAAATGAATGTGTTTGGCAGTAATTTCTTTTATTTTTTTCTTTTTTAAAATATGTATTTATTTAACTTTTCAACACTCACTTTTATAAGAATTTGAGTTCTATTTCCCACCCCCTCCTTCCCCTCCACAAGACAGAATACAATCTGATCTAGGCTATACATGTACAATCATATTAAACATATTTCTGGATTCAGCAGAGCCAAGATGTTGAAGTAAAAGCAGTGACTTGCTTGAGCACCCCCCCCCAAATTCCTCCAAATACCAGTAAAAAATGACTCTAAACAAATTCTAAAGCAGCAGAACCCACAGAAAGAGAGAATGAAATAAATTTCCAGCCCAAGACAACCTGGATGGTTAATTGGAAAGCTGGGAGAGGAACACAGTTCAGCATGGGCACGCTGGCAAAGCAGACCTCAGTGAAGCTGTAGCAGGCCTCAGAGGATTGAATCATGAGTAGCTGTGGTGGTTTCCAGACTTCTGAACCCACAAATGCCAAAGAGAAATTAGAAGGTCAGTAGGAAAGGTCTGTGACCTTGGTGACAGAGAAGCTCAGTCCCAGCCGCAGTACCCACTGGGGTAATGGCTGCTTGTGAAGCTTCCAGCCCACAGATTGAGTACAATAGTATTCTGTCATATTTACATACCATAACATGCTCACCCATTCCCAAACTGATGGGCATCCCCTCATTTTTAAATTCTTTGCCACAACAAAAAGAGCTGCTATAAATGTATTTGTACATGTAGGTGCTTTTCCTTATTTTATGATCTCTTTGGGATACTGATTGAGTAGTGGTATTGCTATATCAAAGGGTAGGCACAGTTTAACTGCCTTTTGAGCATAGTTCCAAATAGCTCTCCAGAATGGTTGGATTAGTTCACAACTCCCAAAACAAAGCATTAATGCTCCAATTTTCCCACATCTTCTCCAACATTTATGATTTTCCTATTGTGTCATGTTGTATCTGATAGGTACGAAGTGGTATTTCAAGGTTTTTTTTTAATTTGCATTTATCTAATCAATAATGATTTAGACTATTTTTTTACTATGGCTATAAATAGCTTTAATTTTTTCACCTGAGAATTGCCTGTTCATATCCTTTGACCATTTCTTAATTGGGGAATGGCTTCTATTCTTATAATTTTGATTGTATTCTCTGTATATTTTAGAAATGAGGTCTTTATCAGAGGCACTGGTTTTAAAAACATGTTTCCCAGCTTTCTGCTTTCTTTCTAATCTTGGTTGCATTGGCTCTGTTTGTGCAAACATAATACAACTTAATGTAGTCAAAATTATTCATTTTGTATTTCATAATGTTCTTTATCCCTTCTTTGGTCATGAATTTTTCTGTTCTCCATAAATCTGACAGGTAAACTATTCCTTGCTCTCCCAGGTTGCTTATAGTATCAGCCTTTATATCTAAATCATGAATCCATTTTGACTTTATTTTGGTATATGCTGTGAGATTTTGGTCTATGTCTACTTTCTGCCATACTGTGTTCTTGTTTTCCCAGCAGGTTTTGTTAAAGAGTGAGTTCTTGTGCCAGAAGCTGGGGTGTTTGGGTTTATCAAATGATAGATTAATATAGTCATTTACTACTGTGTCTTGTATACTTAACCTATTCCACTGATTCATCACTCTATTTCTTAGCCAGGACCAAGCAGTTTCGATGATTGCTGCTTTATAACAGAATTTAAGATCTGGTATGGCTAGGCCATTTTCCCTGGAATTTATTTTCATTAATTCCCTTGATATTTTGGACATTTTATTCTTCCAGATGAATTTGTTGTTATTTTTTCTAGCTCTATAAAGTATTTTTTGATAGTTTAATTGGTATATCACTAAATAAGTAAATTAATTTAGGTAGAATTGTCATTTTTAATTGTCATGTAACATTAGCTTGGTCTACCCATGAGCAATTGATGTTTTTCCAATTATTCAGATCTGACTTCATCTGTGTGAAAAGTGTTTTGTAACTGTGTTCATATAGTTCCTGAGTTTGATTCGGTATGTAGACTCCTAAATATTTTATAATGTCTACAGTAACTTTAAATGGAATTTCTCTTTCTATCTTTTGCTGTTGGAATTTGTTGGTAAAATATAGAAATGCTGAAGATTTGTGTGGGTTTATTTTATACTCTGCAACTTTGCTAAAGTTGTTTATTATTTCAAGTAGTTTTTCACTTGATTCTCTAGGATTCTCTAAGTATATCATTATGTCATCTGCAAAGAGTCATAGCTTTGTTTCTTCTTTGCCTATTCTAATTCTTTCAATTTCTTTTTCTTCTCTTATTGCTAAAGCTAACATTTTCAGTATGATATTGAACAACAGTGGTGATAATGGATATCCTTGTTTCACCCCCCATCTAATTGGAAAGGCTTCTAGATTGTCCCCATTACACATGATGCTTGAGAAGGTTTTAGGTAGATGTTATTTGTTACTTTAGGAAAATTCCACTTATTTCCAAGCTTTCTAGTGTTTTTAATAGGAATGGCTGTTGTATTTTGTCAAAAGCTTTTTCTGCATCTATTGAGATGATCATGTGGTTTCTGTTAGTTTTGGTACTGACATGATAAATTATGCTGATAGTTTCCTTAATATTGGACCAGCTCTGCATTCCTGGTATAAATCCTACCTGGTCATAGTGTATTATTCTTCTGACAAGTTGTTGTAATCTATTTGATAATATTTTATTTAAAATTTTTGCATGTATATTCATTAGGGAAATTGGTCCATAATTTTCTTTCTGTTTTGACTCTTGCTGGTTTACGTATCAACACCATATTTGTATCATAAAAATAATTTGGTAAGATTCCTTCTTCTGTAGGTTACATAGTATTGGAATTAATTGTTCTTTAAATGTTTGATAGAATTTGCTTGTAAATCCATCTGGCCCTGGAGATTTTGTCCCAGGGAGTTCATCAATGGCTTGTTCAATTTCTTTTTCTGAGATGGGGTTTTTTAAGTATTTTACTTCCTCTTCTGTTAGTCTGGGCAATTTATACTTTTGTAAATATTTATTCATTTCATTAAGATTGTCAGATTTATTGAGATAGAGATGGACAAAATAATTCCTAATTATTGTTTTAATTTCCTCTTCATTGGTGGTGGATTCACCTTTTTCATTTTTGATACTTGTAATTTGGTTTTCTTCTTTCTATTTTTAATTAAATTAACGAAAGATTCATCTATTTCACTTTTTTTTCATAAAACCAGCCCTTAGTTTTATTTATTAGTCCAACAGTTTTCTTAATTTCAATTTTCTTAATTTCTCCTTTGGTTTTCAATATTTCTAATTTGGGATTTAATTGAAGATTTTTAATTTGTTATTTTTCTAGTTTTTTTTTTTCAGTTGCACACCCAATTCATTGCTCTCTTTCTCTATGTTATTCATTTAAGCATTTAGAGATATATAACTGCTTTTGCTGAATATCATAAGTTCTGGTATGTTGTCTCATTATTTTTATTCTCTTGACTTAAGTTATTGATTGTTTCTTTGATTTGCTGTTTGACCCAATTATTTCTTAGGATTAGGTTATTTAGTCTCAATTATTTTTTTAGTCCATCTTTCCATGACCGTTTATTACATATAATTTTTATTGCATCATGATCTGAAAAAGATACGTTTAATATTTCTGCCTTTCTGTATTGCATTGTGAGGTTTTTATGCCCTAGTACATGGCTAATTTTTGTGTATGTGCCATGTACCCCTGAGAAATAAAAAGTATATTCCTTTCTCTCCCCATTCAGTTTTCTCCAGAGGTCTATCATACCTAACTTTTATAATGTATTATTCACCTCCTTAACTTCTTTCTTGTTTATTTTGTGGTTAGATTTATCTAGTTAAGAGAGAGGGGTATAGTATAGTTTTGCTCTCTATGTCTTCCTGTGACTCCTTGAACTTCTCCTCTAAGAATTTGGATACTATACCATTTGGTGCATATATGTTTAGTAATGATATTACTTCATTGTCTATGGTGCCTGTTAGCAGGATGCAGTTTCTTTCATTTTCTCTTTTAATAAGATCAGTTTTTGCTTTTGCTTTGTCAAAGATCAAGATTGCTACCCCTGATTTTATTTTTACTTCAGTTGAATCATAATATATTCTACTCCAGCCTTTTACCTTTACCTGTGTGTATCACTCTGTTTCAAATGTGTTTCCTGTAAACAACATATTGAGGATTTTGTTTTTTAATCCATTCTGCTATCCATTTCTGTTTTATGAGTAAGTTCATCCAATTTCCATTCATAGTTATGATTACTATCTGTGTCTTTCTCTCCATCCTATTCCCCCCCAACCCAGCTTTTCTTTCTCCTTTCTCCCTTTCCCTTCTTACTAGTGTTTGGCATTTCACCATTGCCTACTTCAGTTCCCCCTGCTGTCTGTTAGACCCCTCCTTTTTCTTCCCCTTTACACTTACTACTACTTCCCTCCCTTCTATCCTCTCTCTCTTTTTCTTTCCCCTTTTCTCTCCTACTGCCTCTAGGGAAAGCTAGATTTCTATACCTAACTTATTATGTTATTCCCTCCTCAAACCAAATCCAATGATATTAAGGTTCAAACACTTCTTACTCTGCCATCTTGTCTCCCAAAAGTAGAACTTTCTTCAAGGAATTATTGTTCAACTTTTGTCCAATTAATAGTGTTTTTTTTGAGGCTTTGCTTTTAGGTCTTTTGACATAATTGTCTTCTTCTGAGTTTGTGCCTACAACTTTCCTGTGACAATAGTAATTTTTTATGGTCAAGTTCATTTTGTTGTCATTGTTTGATCATTTTCTCATCCAATTTCTTGATTTGTAACTTTATGCTGAAGTTGGACTCTGCTTCTGGAATTGGGGGAGGGCATTGTCCCAAGATTCAGGTTTTCATACTACTGTTTTCAGAGCTTGGTCTGAGGATTTGTATGTTTTTGGTTCTTACAAAGTGGTATTATTCAGGGAGAATTGTGGTCACGCTCTCCTAGACTATGCTCTCATCTTTACCCAGGAAGATGCTTGTTCTCCTGTAGCCACAAGTGCTAGCACTCCCTTTGGCCCTGTGATTTTGAACAGTTCTCATGCTTCTTCTGCAGTCACAAGGACTGTTATTCCTTTCTATTGTTGGACTGAGAGCAGAAACCCTATTCCCTTGTTAACAAATGAAAGCACTTTTCTCTGCTGTGGTGATATGGGCTCCTGCTTTCCTGTAACTACAAGTGTTCTTTTCCATGGAACTGTGACACATAGTAGTGTATATACAATACAACAGGATCCAGAACCCAAAGCCAATAAAAGGCTCCTTATAATCTCTTTCTAAACAGTTTTCAAACCCCTTACTTCCAGTGGCTAAGAGCTCTGGAAGCTGATGTTACCACTGATTTAGTCTTCTTTAAGAGTTGCTGCTTGTAGATTCAGCTGCTGGAGGAAGCCTACCTACCCAGGGCTGCACCAGTGCATATGGAGTTTTTCTGAGCTGGAGTCTACCAATCACTCTGGGTACAATAAGGTACATGGGGTCGGGAGCAAAACTTAATTTTGGCATTTGCTTGCTCCACCACTCTGGAGCTCAGGATTTCCCACTGGTTTGGTGAGGTAGGGCTTGCTTTTGGCTTGCTAGGACACCTCCAGTCCCAAACAGTGCCCCCCTCTTATCTGAATGAGACATACCTTTCTAGGTGATACTCCAAGTTTACTGGACTAAAAGAATGCTTCACCCTGTCTTTCTGCTGTCTCTGCTGTTCCAGGATTTTTACTGGAGTGTTCTTTTCTGTTTTGTTTTTAGAGCCCAATAAGGGAGAGTAAGCATGATTTATTGCTTACTCTGAAGTAAGACTTGGCTCCTGGAAAAAAAAAAAAAGCTACTGGTGGTGTTGCGTGACAATCACCCTGGTGAGATAGACCTTTCCTGTCTACCACCTAAGTTTTCTTGGGCTAGAAAGTTGTTTCAACCTAACCATTTTTGACTCTGACACTTTAGAACTTGGTTTGAGGCACAATTTTTAAAGTTATTTGAAGGGAAATTTGGAAAAGTTCAGGTGAGCTCCTGCCTCTCCTTGGCCATCTTGGCTCTGCCCCAGAAAAGGCTGTATATAAGAGATGACACTTGATTTGAGTTTTGAGGAAGCTAGTGATTAAAAATGTTGGAGATTCCACTGATGGTATGTAGCCTATGTTTCACCATGGAGTAAGGAGATGAAATATTATCTATGTTGAAATGAATCATTTGGTACGAGGATATGAAAATATGAGGTTTGAAAAATGAAATCAGTCTTGACAGAGTAAAGCCTAATTGTTAATAGCTTAAAGGACCAAGCAGAAGAATTAATAGTTTATCCTGTAGGCAATAAATAGTTACAGAAGAATCTTGAGTGGAGGAGTAAATTGAAACAACATGAAGACAAATTTCCCATTAAAATCTTTTGTTATCCAATATAAATCCTGTCTTGTATATTATACCTTAATTCCATAAGTTATAATGCTAAGAATTTCTCAATTATATTTGTACAAAATATCTATAAATATACATTTTTCATCTCTGTGATGTCTTTAAAAATAAAGAAAAATGTAATTTCTTTATACACACAAGTATGGATAAATTCTCGTCACGTGCTGCAAAACAGTGAAATTTTCTCTATATGAACTTAAACCATCATAATGATTAAATTTTATAGACTGTGTTCATTTCTCAAGGCATTTGAGTTCATATTTAACTAATTATCTACCCATAAAAACTTAGGACAATTTTAGAAAGCAGTTTTAATACCAACTTTTAAATGCTTTGTTAATCTGATTACCTGAGAGAAGACAAATTATCACAAGAAGAAAAATGATTTTAAGTATTTTTGAAAAGGTGTGTTCAAAAATTTTCATCTAATGTTGGAGAGAAGAAGCCATCCTTTAAAGCTGCATACCTTATTATTGAAGATCTTAACATCCAAAGGCAAATGTGTGCTTTGAAGGCTGTTTTGAACCACTAGGAATGCCAATCAGCATCCTGCCTCTGATGACATTTGGGAAGCCTTATTACTGCAATAACAATAACAAATACAGATTTTCTTATCAGAGTCCAGCAGTGGGATAGAAAATTATTACACAAGTACATCAAAAGAGCTGAATCATCATTCCTTTTCACTGACTCATACTACCAAATCCATCTTATTCAGTCTTTAGCTACCCATTTTAATTTAGTCTGCATTAAAAATGATTAGCAAACATCAAATGTGCCAGATCAATTTAATGCTTCATTTGGAAATATGTAGTTTTTAAAAGAGATATTTCCCAAATTGGCTGTTGATTTAAATAAATAAAATAAAGTAGGTACACTCACACACAAGTAGAAGATAATTTAGTGACAATGAATATTGTAATATAGCAATTCCACTCACAAAAGATGATGGAATATGTGACCCTGACAAAAAAAATTCCTTTCATCTTCTGTATTTATTTATTACAAAATACTTAAAGTATACTAAGTAGACTGGTGAATTAAGAGATGAAATAACTGAATGAATGAATAAAATATTATGAAATATCTATGTGGCCTTGTTTCAAGGTGACATGAACATAGTTGATTTTTCAGACTGGCTAGCTTCAGGCCTAAGTTTCCAATTCAGTAACATCCAGTCAGATAAGCTCTGTCCTTACACTTGACTGAATATTAGCAACTGAGCTATTGAACAATGACTGATAAATGAGACCTGAGCAGGGGGTGTTTGGAGGGGGACAAAGAAAGCTTGAAAGCTACAGTTGATTTTTGTAACAATCTACCTGTAGTGAAATTCTTAATTAGAATGATCTCTCTTCTGATTCCTAATGCTGTTTTTCATATTTGGGATTCTGGCTTTAATTTCTCCCTTTTTGCCACTGTGACATTGGCCTGGTAGGGACACTAAGTAATTTGCTAATTATTTCATTGGACTACTTTCTCTTGGAAGGTGATATATTTGAATTAGAATAGGATTGTTTCTAGGGAGAGAAAAAGTGGAAAGAGTTTTACCAAGAATAAGACAAAATTAAAACATCTACAAACACTAATTTGGCCATTGCTAGTCTCACTTTGTATTCTTTCTAAGACAGATTACTAGAGGGTTAATTGACACACACAGGAGAAGGAGAAGGAATAGAAGGAGGAAGAGGAGTAAAATGCAGAAAAAGGAAGAGTGGAGAAAGAGAAGAAGAAAAAGAAGAACAAGAAGGAAAAGAAGAAGACAATGACATGAAGATGATGGCAATGACTAAATTCCAGGAGTGGTCAATATTTCCCTTATATAAATGTTTTTCTCCTGTAGTGGTTAGCGGACTGCATTTTTGTGTACAGTGGTTATGTAACAGATGTTTGTTGAACCTTTGTATATATTTTTTCATTATCATACTTGGGTGATATGTTTCTATATTAACTACAGAGCAAATAAATTTTCTTGAAAAAAATTAATCTGTAATTAATTAACAATAAATGTGTATATGCATATTAAACATTGATTTGAGGCAACTAATTGAAATTATTTCTTGTTTTTACTGACTTGAGTAACAACTTAATTTTGTGGGTGGGGTGTGTGGGTTGTTCAAGGAGGACTAGCAACTGCAATGTGAGTGCCTGCTGAGCCCTTTTAAGACTGCTCATCTACCTTTCATGTCTAACTGCATCTCAACTCACACTGATGGCTCCAAGTACCCGTATTAGGTACAGTACCAACACTCCAGTAAACCATCTTGTCAGACAAGCTGAACTAGGTTGGGGGTAGCCAACAGGCCTCAAAACTGTTGGTGAGTTAGGAGTGTATCTACCCCAAGCATGTGAAAACTTCCCCAAAAATGAACAGATGAGAACAATTTGTTCCAATGAAAGTTAAGGCAGCAAAAACAGGCATTATGGAGTACCTAGAACTTCATCAGACATTGCAAATACCAAGGTAATCCACTGTATCCAGGTCCATGGCTACCAGTCATCTTGACTTTTGTCTTGCAATTGGATTTTGATGACTCTGGAACAGAGAGTGAGGTTGACTACTTTGTGCAGCTCTGCCTCACTGGAATCAAATTCACACATAAGTCAAGACATAATCCTGTCGTGTCATTGGTGATCTTCAAAAACAAAGCAGAAGGTGGCAGAGCCAAGATGGTAGAGTAAAAGCAGTGACTTCCTTGAGCTCTCCCCCAAACCCCTCCAAATACCTGTAAAAAATGGCTCTAAACAAATTTTAAAGCAAAAGAACCCACAAAAAGAAAGAAACAAATTTCCAGCCTAAGACAATCTGAATAGTTGATTAGAAAGGTCTATCACACAAGGCTGGGAGAGAAACACTGTTGAGCATGGGCTTGCAGGCAAAACAGGCCTCAGTGAACCCAGAGCAGGGCTCAAAGGACTGAATCACAGGCAGCTGTGCCAGTTTCCAGACTTCTCAACCCATAAACACCAAAGACAACTTAGAAAGTCAGTAAGAAATGTCTGTCAGACCCGGATGAGAGAGAAGCTCTGTCCCAGCCCCAGTCCCCATGTGACCCCAGGGTGGCAGGTGCTTCCAGAGCTTCTGGCTCACAGACTGAGATACAATTGAGTGGCTGATCAGAGGGGGATTGCAAGGATCTCTTTGCTGGTGCTGATTCAGGGTTCTCTTGCTTTGCCTGTGCTTTGATCTGGGTCACATTTCTGGGTGGCAATCCTGGGGTGAGGAAGAGTGCTGGTGTGGTAAAGCTTGAGTTAGTGGTAGAGAAGGAATCCTCACAGTTTCAAGGCAGAAAAAAGTGCTTGTGGTCACTCATAGACCAGAGCACAGGCCAGGAAAGGAGTAAACACCTTGACCCTGATCATAGCAACTTGGAAGAAATGAAAATTTTCAGATCCCTAGAAGTATCTATGAAAACAGCTGCACAAAACCTCTAAAGCTTGGAACAGTACATTCTCCACACTGGAAGCACACCCTTACCTTTACAAAGAGTTTATAACTTAAATAATTGACTGGGATCATGAGCAAATTCAAGTAAAAAAAAAAAGGCAGACCATAGAATTTTTCTTTTGTAACAAAGAAGATCAAAACATATAATCAGAAGAAGACAACAAAGTCAAATTTTCTACATCCAAAGTCTCCAAAAATATGAATCAGTCTCAGGCCATGTAAGAGATCAAAAGTATTTTGAGAAGCAAGTAAGAGAAAAAGAGGAAAAACTGGGAAAAGAAATGAGAGTGATGCAAGAAAAGCATGAATTACTAGTCATCAACTTCAAAGGAGAACCCCCCAAAAAGTGAAGAAAATAACACCTTAAAAAATAGCCTAACCCAAATAGCAAAAGAGGTCCAAAAACCCAATGAGGAGAAGAATGCTTTAAAAATCAGAATTGGCCAAATGGAAAAGGAAGTCCAAAATATGTGTTGAATGACCCTGAAAAAGTCATTTGAACTTCCAGTGTCCCAGGTAATTCTCTTTATAATACAGAGCCATTCCAAATTTTCATTGGTAGGGGGAGGTTTGCCACTTTAATTTCCCTATACTGTGAAATCTGTGGGCCAGAACAAAAACTCTCTAGAAAACACTTCCCATAGTTTATCTCATTTGCTCCTCCCAATGATTTTGTTAGATTTATGTACTTTTATTATTTGCTTTTTGCTGGTGAGGAAACTGAGACTCACTGATTTGAAATAACTTATTCAGAGTGATACACATCAGCTAGTAATTACTTGGCTTAGGATCTAAATTAACTAGCATATATGTATATATCTATATCTATATCTACCTATAGATATAGATATACAAACTCATCTTCTGAATGAAAAAATGATATTGCCTTCAAATAGCTTGGTTTCTACAAAGAAATGGTTTCCACAAATTTACATGTGTTTCCATTAAAATCTGTATCCTATTCCTATTTTATGTGGCAGGAGCACCTCTATCTTTGATGTACTGTAGATAAAGTATTGAATCAGTTGCTCAGTATTTATTAAGGACCTTCTATGTGCCAAGAACCATGTTAAGCATTGCACAATGCCATTTTCTGCAGTATAGTTTAACCCTAGACAGAAATGCAAGCCCAGGACAAACCATAGGTAATAACCTTTGTATAAAAATGCAGTCTGTTTCCAAAGGCCATTTAAAGCAGCTATAAACTTCAAGGTGAATACAAGCTAGCACATAGTTATAATTTCAATGTAGTTAAGTTTTTATTGTACTTCTTTTTTTAATATATAAATTTATTTATTTTGTTTTCAAATTCCCCAAGATTTTGAATTCCATATTTTCACTCCATCTTGCCCCTCCCCCCACCTCAAGATAGCATGCATTCTGAATACCCCTTCCCCTAGTCTGCCCTCCCTTCTATCTCTCCCCCCCACTTCTCTTATCACCCTTCTCCTTCTATTTTCCTGTAGGGCAGGATAGATTTCTGTACCTCATTTCCTGTATTTCTTATTTCCCAGTTGGCATGTGAAACATTTTTTTTAAACATGTGTTTTTAAAATTTTGGGTTCCAAATTTTCTCCCTTCCTCCCACCTCACCCACCATCATTGAAAAGGCAAGCAAGTCAATATGGGCCATACATGTGCAGTTATGCAAAACACTTCCATAGTAGACATGTCATGAAAAACTAACTCTATTTCCCTTAATCCTATCCTGCCCCCCATTTATTCTATTCTTTCTTTTGACCCTGTCCCTCCTCAGAAGTACTTCCTTCTGATTACCCCTTTCCCAATCTGCCATTCTCTCTATCAGTCCCCTGCTCTCTTGTCCCCTTCCTCCCCTATTTTCCTGTACGGTAAGACAGATTTCCATACCCAATTGAGTGTGTATGTTATTCCCTCCTTAAGCCAAATCCTATGAGAATAAGATTCCCTCATTTCCTCTCACCTTCCCCTGTTTCCCTCCACTGTAAGAACCTTTTCTTGTCTGTTTTGTGCAAGATAATGTACCCCATTCTACCTCTCCCTTTCTCCTTCTCCTAGTATAATCCTCTCTCACCCCTTACTTTTATTCTCTAGATATCACCCCTTCATCTTCAACTCACCCTGTGCCCTCTATCTATCTGTCTCTCTCTCTCTCTCTCTCTCTCTCTCTCTGTCTACACATACATATAATTTTTTCCTTTACACTACCCTAATACTGACAAAGGTCTCATGAGTTATAAATACCATCTTTCCATGCAGAAATGTAAGCAGTTCAGTCTTAGTAAATCTCTTATGATTACTCTTTCCTCTTTACCTCTTTATGTTCCACTTGAGTCTTGTATTTGAAAGTCAAATTTTCTATTCAGCTCTTGTCTTTTCATCAAGAATGCTTGAAATTCCTCTATTTCAATGAATGTCATTTTTTTTCCCCCTGAAGGATTATACTCAGTTTTGCTGGGTAGGTGATTCTTGGTTGTAATCCTATGTCGTTTGACCTCTGGAATATTATATTCCATGCTCTGTGGTCCTTTTATGTAGAAGCTGCTAAATCTTGTGTTATCCTGATTGTGTTTCCACCATACCTGAATTGTTTCTTTCTGGCTGCTCGCAATATTTTCTCCTTGACCTGGAAACTCTGGAATTTGGCTATAATATTCCTAGGAGTTTTCCTTTGGGGATCTCTTTCAGGAGGAGATCAGTGAATTCTTTCAATTTCTACTTTGTCCTCTGGTTCTAAAATATCAGGGCAGTTTTCCTTGATAATTTCTTGAAAGATAATGTCTGGGCTCTTTTTTTTTTTTGATCATGGCTTTCAGGTAGTCCAATAATTTTTAAATTCTCTCTCCTGGATCTGTTTTCCAGGTCAGTTGTAGTTCCAATGAGATATTTTACATTGTTTTCTAATTTTTCATTCTTTTGGATTTGTTCTACTATGTCATGATTTCTCATAAAGTCACTATCTTCCAATTGCTCTATTCTAATTTTTAAGGAAGTATTTTCTTCAGTAAGCTTTTGGACTTCCTTTTCCATTTGGCCAGCTCCGATTTTTAAAGCATTCTTCTCCTCATTGGCTTTTTGGACCTCTTTTGCCATTAGGGTTAGGCTATTTTTTAAAGTGTTATTTTCTTCAGTATTTTTTTGTGTCTCTTTAGCAAGCTTTTGACTAGTTTTTCATTATTTTCTTGCATCACTTTCATTTCTCTTCCCAGTTTTTCCTCTACTTCTCTTACTTGCTTCTTAAAATCCCTTTTGAGCTCTTTCAAGGCCTGGGACGGATTCACATTTTTCCTGGAGGCTTTGGATGTGGGAGCTTTGACTTTGTTGTCTTCTTCTGTTTGTATGTTTTGATCTTCTTTGTCACCAAAGTAAGATAATATAGTCTGATACTTTTTGTGAGGTTTGCTCACGATCACAGCCAACTACTTGAGTTTTAAACTCTTTGTTAAGGTAAGAGTCTGCTTCCAATGTGGAGAATGTACTGTTCTAAGCTTCGGGGGTTTGTATAGCTGTTTTCAGAGATACCTGTAGGGAACTGTAAATTTTCAGTTCTTCCAAGCTGGTATGATAAAGGTCAAGGTATTTACTCTTTTCCTGGCCTGTGCTCTGGTCTTTGAGTGACCAGCCACAAGCAGTCTTTTCTCTCTTGGAACTGTGAAGAGGATTTCCTCTCCATCACCACTAGAAGCTCTATCTCGCCAGCGCTCCTCCTCACCCCAGGACTGCCACCCAGAACTTTGACCCAGATCCAAGTATGGGCAAAGCAAGAGATTTCTGACTCAGCATCAGGAAAGAGATCCCTGTGGTCCCCCTCTGATCAGCCACTTGATTCCCCCCAGTCTGTGGGCTGGAAGCTCAGGACACAGCCACCACCCTAGGACCTGAGCTCTGTGGTCTGGAACTGTCTCTGACCTAGCTCTTCTCTTACCGAAAAAACAGACTTTTCCCACTGACCTTTTAAGTTGTCTTTGGTGTTCATTGATTGAGGAGTCTGAAAGCCGCCACAGCTGCCCATGATTCAGTCCTCTGAGACCTGCTCTAGGTTCACTGCGTGCCCATGCCAAACGGCTCTGGTCTCCATGCCCGGCGTGATATACCTTTCCAATCAAGCATCCAGGCTCTCTTGGGCTGGAAATTTGTTTTACTCTGTCTTTTTGTGGGTTCTGCTGCTTTAGAATTTGTTTACAGATGTTTTTTATGGGTATTTGGAAGGGTTTGGGGGAGAGCTCAAGCAAGTCACTGCTTTTACTCGGACATCTTGGCTCTGACCCCCCAATTGTATTGAATTGGTAATGTATCCTCACAAAGACATTCAGAAGATAACAATGAAAATACCTCATTAATCTTTATCTATTAATTCAGAATTTTCCTCATTAGCAAAATTACTTTGAAAAGCCATGAATTTTCAGGGTTTTGTTCACTTCTTTTCTTTCTGATTTTCATTTTTGGTGCCACAGTAAGATTTGCTGCATTTGTCTCTGTCTCTGCTATCACTAACCAGTTTCAAAACTAGTCCTCATGTTATTTTGCTATTAAGGGAAGTCGTCTAAACTAAATCTGAAAGAAAAAAAGTTTACCTTTCTTGTCATCCTGCCCCAATGAAAAAAGTTGTTCTATCCTGGTTTTCAGATCATTTCCAGGTGGATCATGGTTTTTATGAATGTTGTTGTTGTTCTTTAGTCATGTCCAACTTTCTTGACCTCATGTATCATACTGTTTGTTCATGGGGTTTTCTTGGTAAAGATCCTATATTGCTTTGCCATTTCTTTCTCCAGTGGATTAAAACAAATAATGATTAAGAGACTTGTTGAGAGTCACATAGCTAGTAAATGCCTGAGGCTTGCTTTGAGCTCAGGAGGATATCCTTCCTGACTTCATGTCCAGCATGCTATCCACTGCACCATTTATCCCAGTTGGTAGGAAAGCCCAGTGTTAATCACTGGTTGCAAAGTGTCTCTCCAAACCCTCTTCCTCTCTTTCTCTCTCTTATTATCTCCTTTATTCTTCTTTACCCTCTTCCCCTCTCTTTTCTTTTCCCTCTTTGCTTTGACTTTTCTTGGCTTTATACTCCATCATTTTAGCTCTTATGGGGAAAAAATGATTAAAAATATGGATTTGCACAGTACAAAAATTGAGCCAGAAGCACAGCAACTTAAGGTGATATTTGAGTGAAGTTATTTTTCTTATCAAGGTGACTTGTTCCAAAGAATTAACTGGGGAAACAGAATATCTGAATCCCACCTTGATGGGAAGAGACATGCATACAGCACAATGCTTAGATAATTTATATAGCCAGCCTTGAACTTGAAGAATGTTTTTTTGCCCTTGAAATCCCGTGGATTCCTGCTTTCAAATTTGCTTCCCCATGTATTTTTTCATAGCCAGGAATACAGCTATTGGTTTCTACTGCTCTCTAAAGAAATTACAAATCTCTGTATGGGATCATAGACCACCTAATTGACCACATCATTTTACAGATGAGGAAATAGCTTCAAAAAGGAAAGTAACAAACCAAGGTTCACAATGCTAGACTTCTTTGGGAAGATGCTATGTTTATGCTTCATGCAAGGGTTACATAAAGACCCAATTGGCAGTCCTATCTACTCTCCTTTTCATCACCACCCAATGTAGTTATCCATACCATTCTGTATAGAAGTTATGTATCTCATCTTACTTAAGAAACCATGAGTTTTCAGACTAACAACTTTGTTGAGACCATTCTTACTCAAACTCCTCTTCCCTTTCCTACTTTACCTCATGTGCATAAAATTGCAAAATGTATTACATCTTGTGTTAAAGCCTAGTACATGGTTTGGGAGACATAATGACTTAAGTACAGGTATCATATGGGTAATTTATCTTCTAGGAAAGAGTCATAGACAAGAATCTTTTAGCTAGAAAGCACCTATGAAGCTATGCAGTTCAATTTATACCTGAACGAGAATTCCTACTAAGACATAGTCAACAAGTAGGTCATTCAGCCTTTGCCCAGTGATAGTGAGATAGAATCAATTACTCTACAAGAGAACAAATTCCACTTTGGACACCTCTGCTTGTTATGTATTTCCTTACTGACAGTAAAAATGAACCTCTGTAAAACTTCTACTATCATAATAAATAACTTCCATATTGTGCTTTAATGGTAGCAAAATAATTTACAAAATATCTCAAATTAATATTCCATTTTAGGGGAAGTTCAAAAAGAGGTGAAAAGTAATTGAGACATCATGTATTGCAGCCATTTTTGATCATCCTATAGGATTCATTTTATGCCTCCTAAGGACCGATCAGGGCTTTTATTCATTAGTTATAGTATGTGAGTCCAGAGCTTCTACTCTGTTGTAGCCAAAAGGAGTTATGCTGAGGTGAGTTTGAGATGTATTTTCTTAAAGATACCTGAACAGTATCTGCTGTGGATGTCCAGTGATATTTTAACTCCCTTGGGGGTCAAGTCTGACATAGAAAAAAAGTAGGATAGGAATATACACAGCAGAGGGAAGTGGTATGTTTGGGGAGTGTTGGGAGATAAGGGGAAGTATTATTTTATTGGAGAAAAGTTCAAAGTTTGGCTTGCATAGGAAGGTAGATATATGACCCATATTCCTACCCTTTAATAGGTTGTTGCCAAGCTACTTTAAATCCCATGGTCCCTTGGTGTTAATCCGATGTCCTTATTTTAGGGACCATTATCTTATGTCAATGAAATTACTGATGGTGCATATTTACTCCCCTCAAAAATCATTTTTTTTTGTTTTCTTAATAATTACAGAACATTACTAACTCTGAAGGATCAAAATTGGAGGACACATGGTAGGTTAGGTAGGATGCAGCATTTAGGGTGCTATATCTAAAACTACACTGTATCTCAGAATTCAAGAAGTCTTCCTCAGTGCGTATGAGATAGCTTACATCCAGAAAAAATTAAACTTCTTGTCAAAGTAACCCAGGTAGTAAATGGCAGACCCAGACATCAAAAGTAAGTCTTTTAATTCCCAAGTATATTAACTTCTCTGTCCACTACAACATTATGCTAGTAAAGTCATGTCTTTATAAGTGCCATGAAATACATGAATCAGGACACACACACACACACACACATGCACACACACAGGTGGACATTCACATATACACAATACACATTGACACGTATATATATATATACACACATTGCTATAAAAGTATATTGCATTGCATCTGTATACATGTATGTGTACATATGTGCATGTATGCATCCATGCATATAGGTTCAAGGACACAAGAAGGACCAAAATCCCTTGGACTAGAGGAGGCCTTTATGATATCAAGTATGTCCTCTGTGGGGTTTATGGAAAGATGTTGACAGGAACTTTTTAGGCTGAGATATGCAGAAATTTTTGGATTTGTGTCCTTAGAAATAGTGACTCACCTTTGAAACTGCTTATCCATTGAGGAATGTAAGGGGATAATTGTTTCTTGGCTATTACTAATCAGTGAAATGGCAAAGCTGATTTTGTTTTTATTTTGTTACCTGTTTTGTTTTCTGTTTACAAGTTATAGCCTATCAATTGAATGTAAACTCTGTGAAGGAAGAAATGCTTCATATGTATGTGTATATATATATAAATATATATATAAATCTTCAATGCCTATCCCACTGTACATAATATACATAATACCTTCTGAATAAATGTGTGTTGCTAGATTGACTTCCAAAATAAAATTGGGATTTAAGTGAAGAACATCATTGAGAAATGCCATGGGCAAGAAGCTGCCAGTTCTGCCAGGGTAGAAATTATTTTAAGCATTTATTTGGTAATTTTGCCTAAGGATGTGATAGTAACAATATTAGTAGGTAACTCACTCTGCTTGAATGTTGCAGACAAAACAAGTTATATCTGTATGATAAAAATCTGGATAGAAATCTAGGAGAACCCATTTTCCATACATTTTCTAGATTTAAGTAAAAACATAGGAATCCCAGGCATCTGGGCACATGCAGACTTCTATTTGTGGGTAAGGAACAGACTTTCTTCCCACACTATGATACTAAAAACAACTGTATTCTCCTCTACATTTTACTGCTATGCTGTGTGAAAACTGTCTGAGTTTACCCAATGTCATGCTGATGTAGCTTGCAAGATAAGATATAAAGTAACTCTGTGAGATGTTTATATGGTATTCTGTGGCTAACTTTGCTCTAAATTGGGCATGTAATGAATGTATTGCTCTAAAAGCATGGAAATAAAACCTATTATAGAATAGAAATGAATCATTGCAATGGCAAATCATTTTCTAAGCTGCAGTATTTTCTCTGCTCTTGTTTTGCTTTATTCCCTTTACAGCTTTGCTGAAAAACAATTACTTTATCCTTTCTTTTTACTTTTATTACAAATGACTTTTATGCTAAACATCTCCTCCCCAATTTGGTTTTCTTTTAAAAGAGCTATTGGAATTTAAGGCTTTATTTAACTGATGACAATGACCTGTCCTTTAACCTCTATTTTCTCTTTCTTGAGCTGATGATTTCATAAAATATAAACAGCTTGAAAAAAAGCATAAAACCAATAAGAATTAAGCAAAATCTTGTATAATATATAATGTATCAACACTGTATAACCACAAAGCCATGGAAAGGTGTTTTCTGCTGATTTTCCTCTAATTTCAAGTCCTCTAGTGTCATAGCCATGTGGTTAATTTATGACAATGCTATACTTCAGTGACTTTCTGAGTTATTCTTGGATATATGTTTTTGCCAAGAATTTGGTGACAGCTAAGTCTGTTTATTTTCATGTAAAATGTCAGTTTCATTGTTTTGTTCTTCTTAGTTAAATATCAGAGTTAGAGATCGATATACATATAAAGCAACATTACAAGCACATTTCCTTTAATATATCATCTATTCAATTTTTCAAATTTTTTTGAGTAAGCAGAAACTAAAAAACTATAATCAAAGCACTCAAAAACGACATTAGAAGATGCTTCTGAAGTACTTGTTCAAAAAACAGGAGGAAAAGCTGTCCAAAACTCTACATTTATCCAGTATACTCTGTGCATGTGATTTCAAATTGTTATGAAAAGTTTGTATGCCTCCACTTACATGAGAATGGAAGTGCTGCAGAATAAAAACATTCCAACATTTATCATGTTTAGGGGAAACAATAATAGGAAAGTTTCAGCAATCATTCAATATATCTGCCATTATCGAAAATAAGTAAGAGCAAAATTGTAGCCATTCCAGAAAGAAAAGAACAAACCCATCTTTGATACATAAATAATCTATTGTATACAAATGGAGCTCTAACAAAATAAAATATAAACAATTCTATAATAGTATGGCCATAAATACTTACATAATCCTTGTTACCTGCATCTAAAAGTGCTGCTATATATCAATGTTCTTTCCTAAGTTGTATCACCTAGAACTGAATGACTATACCATTCTAGAAATCATTTGAGCAAAGAAAAACATAACAAAATTATTCTTTCCATGATTCTGGGCTGGCGCTCTCTCTCTCTCTCTCTCTCTCTCTCTCTCTCTCTCTCTCTGTATGTGTGTGTGTGTGTGTGTGTGTGTTAATGTATCCTATTATAGCCTTAGCTTTGTGGATAGGCATGTTACTCTGTCAACTAATACTGAGCTTTTAGTTTATTCAGACTTTCAAATATTTTCTATACTATTGTCTACACCTGCTTTTTACTTATGCAGTTATTTTCCTGTAGGACTCTAATATTTTGTATTGAGCAACAGAGTAAGAATACAAAAGGATAGAGTCCTACAGGAATAATTTTGCTATATTTTCTTATGTTCGCATAATTTATAGTATAGTGTAGTCATTCAGTTTTTAGTATTTAGTACTCTTGTGCTCCAATGTAGTTATTCTGGAAGAGAAGTCTATGGAAAAGGAATAAATGTACTTCATTATGAAAAATTCACACAGAACACCTTAAAATATTTTCATCAAAACCAAAAACAAACAAAACAAACAAACAAAAGGATCTGCTACATGGCACAGAGGATAGACCTCCAGCCTTGCCGTCAGGAAGATCTAAGTTCAAATCAGGCCTCAGATAAATAACACTAGCTGTGTGACCCTGAGCAAGTCATTTAACCCCACGCCTAACCAAAAACCAAAAAAAAAATATTTTTGATCCATTATTGAAGTACATTCAACTGCTTCTCTGCTGATTAAACTGTAACTGTAGCATCATGGAAAGAAGATCCAGTAAAAGAAGAGAGGAGAAACTATTTTAGTCTAAGAAGTCCCTCAATTCAGAAATACCAAGTATGTTTAAAAATAATGTGTGATGCTTTTATTTTGTCCAGCACAGATAAAACAACTAAAACCTCATTTAAAGACAAATGCAAAAATGAAACGTATCTGCTTAGAATACTTTATAAACTCATTTAAAATAAGAACTGAATTTTATTGTATTGGGGAATCAATAAATCTTGAGTTCTGACCTCACCAAATCCTTTTCAAGTTAAGTGTCTTTGTCCATCAAAGTCGTTTAAATAAATCATTTTCTCTTGTAGAAAATTAAAGTAGGTGGATTTGAGTGATGAGGGTGAATTGAACACTTTTGAGCTTAGTCATGCTGAAATAAATGCCTATAATTACTTGCAAGAAACACAGGTGCACAGAAATCTGCTAATAGTTGAAACACTTCCACAGTGGAGGCCAGAAAAAAAATATCAATAGTAGGGTATTTAGAAATTAAAATTTTCAGGGAAAGCTAGCCCCATCTTCTACCTTAAAAAAAAGTGGGGAAAAAAGTGTTTTTTCACTGCTCTAGAAGAAGAAGAATGCAGACTTATTTTCTTTGTTTCATTATCCATATTTCTCAAATCTCTTTTTCAGTATGTTTTTTGTATTCACCTCATTCTCCTTTTTTCTTATAGTTATTTTTGTCAATGGTCTTTTGTCACAGGTGTAAACATTGTGACAGTAGGTTCTATGCCCTAATTATTTTTCTGTTCCCTATATTTTGCACAATGCTCAACTTGTAGTAGATGCATCATAGATATTTGTTGAATTGACAGTAATAAAAGCACTGTAACTTCCTCTTTTTGAAAAAAAGTTAAAAATGTCACAAAAGAGGTGGCAATTAAACCAATATTGGAAATAATCACATAGCCAAATAATTTGGATACAGAAGATAATACTTTCTTGATTTTATAATATGACAAATTTTTCAAGTGTCCTAGAGGCCTCTCTTCTAAATTTTCTTCTTGTAAGTATTTGGAACAGACGTATTGAGATTAAATCATAGCTCTTGGAAAGGGCAGAGACAATATAGCAGATCAGAGGCAAGCCAGATACATTTTTCCCCAAAGAACTTTAAAGTATATCCTCAAATCAAATTTTGAAGTGGCAGAACAAAAAAAAGGGTCAGGGTGAGATAACTTTCTGGTTAAAGTTGGATAGAATCCTGTCCAGAACCCAAACAAGTGGCAGCAACTGTGGTGTCCTCAGGAGCATCTTCAGGAGCTCCCAGCCCAGAGACAGTAAGAAGGTCAAACAACTGGACACAAAGAGATCACAGGGAGCTTTTTGCTGGAACTAGGTATAGCTGGCATTGACTGACAATTCTATTTTTCATACAATTCTAGGTCACAGTTGCAGTGTGCAAAGGAGTGCTGAGAGTTGGACACACAAAAAAGCAGGGGATCTCAGCAGCAGTTCCAAAGAAAGTACTAGCACTTGTGTATGCAGGGTGGTAGGGGCCCTACCTGGGTAAAGACCAGAAAGCAAAGAGAACAGTAAACATATCTCTTTATGATCAATGAAACTTGGAAGCACCAAAAACTTGAAACCTTCAGAACTAGCTCTGATAAGAGCAGCATGAGAAAGTCTGAAGCTTGGGAGAGGAGTTTTCCACCATAAGATCACTAGAGCCTCATTTTATTTTTAAAGTTGGAGTCAAGAAATATACAGGAAAAGTGAGCAAACAAAAACATTTGACTACAAAAAGGTAATACACTAATAGGGAAGACCAAGACATGAACTTAGAAAAAGACAGAAACTTAAAAACAGCTCTAAGCAAAGCCATAGAGAAAATATAGGAAAACTATCAGCATAATTGACCATATGAACAACAAACCTAACATAAATCATATGATTATCTCAATGCATGCAGAAAAAGCTTTTGACAAAATATAACACCCATTCTTATGAAAAACACTAGAGAGCATAGGAATAATTGTTGTCTTCCTTATAATGTTAATTAGCATCTAACAAAAACCATCAGCAAGCATTTTATGTAATGAGGATAAGCTAGAAGCATTTCCAATAACATCAGAATTGAAAAGGGGATGTCCATTATCAACATTGTTATTCAATATTGTACTAGAAATGTTATCTTTAGCCATAAGAGAAGAAAAAGAAATTGAAGGTATTAGAATAGGCAAAGAAGAAATAAAGGTATCACTCTTTGCAGATGACATAATAGCATACTTAGAGAATCTTAGAGAATCAAGAAAAAACTACTCGAAATAATAAACAAATTTACAAAGTTGCAGGATATAAAATAAATTCACATCAATGATTGGTATTTCTATATATTACCAAAAAAGCCCAAAAGCAAAAGATAGAAAGAGAAATTCCATTTGAAGTTATTGTAGACATTATAAAATACTTGGGAGTCTACCTGCCAAAACAAATCCAAGTGCTATAGGAACCCAATTACAAAATACTTCACACAAAGAAAGTCAGATCAAAATAACTGGACAAATATCAATTGCTTATGAGCGGGGCAAGCTAATAAAATCAAAATGACAATTCTATCTAAATTAACTTACTTATTCATTTCTATACCAAACTACCAAAAGTATTTTGTAGAGCTTGAAAAAATAATTACAAAATTTAACTGGAAAAACAGAAGTTCCAGAATATCAAGGGAAATAATAGAAAGAAATGCAAGGGAAGGTGGCCTAGCTTTAACAAATCTTAAATTGTATTATAAGGCAGCAATCATCAAAACAACTTGGTAGTGGCTAAGAAACAGAGTGGTGGATAAGTAGAATAGGTTAGGCATGCAAGAAACAATAGACAATGACTATAGTAATCCACTGCATATAAATCCAAAGACTCTAGCTTCTGGGATGATAACTCAGTATTTACCAAAAACTTCTAGGAAAGCTGAAAAATAGTATGGCAGAAACTAGGCATATATGAACATTTTCCACCCTATACCAACATAAAATCAAAATGGTTACATGATTTAGATATGAAAACTGATATTCTAAGCAAACAAGGAGAGGAAGGAATAGTGTGCCTGTAAGATCTTTGGAAAAGGGAAGAATTTATGATCAAACAAGACATAGAAAACATTATGAAATGCAAAATGGATGATTTTGTTTACATTAAGTTGAAATTTTTTTGCTCAAGCAAAGGCAATGCAACCAAGATTAGAATGGAAGCAGAATGCTGGGAAACTTTTTTGTTTTACAGCTAGTGTCTCTGATAAAGGGCTCATTTCTAAAATATATAGAGAACTGAATCAAACTTATAGGAATACAAATCATTTCCCAATTGATAAATAGCCAAAAGCTACAGACAGGCTATTTTCAGATGAACAAATGAAAACTATCTCTAATCATATGAAAAAATGCTCTGAATTACTATTGATTATAAAAATGCAAGTCAAAGCAATTCTGAGGTGCCACATCACACTTATTAGATTGGCTAACAGGACAAAACAGGAAAATGGTAAATGTTGGAGAAGATGTGGGAAATTTGGAACACTAATCCATTGTTGGTGGAGTAGTGAACTGACCCAACCATTCTGGAGAGCAATTTGGAACTATACCATAAAAGTGTGCATACCCTTTGACCCAGCAATACTGCTTCTAGGTCTGTATCCCAAAGAGATAATAAAAATAGGAAAAGGAATCATATGTTCAAAACTATCTATAGCAGCTCTTTTTGTGGTGTCCAAGAATTGGAAATTGAGGGGATGTTCATCAATTGGAGAGTAGCTGAACACGTTGTGGTATATGAATGCAATGGAAGTAGCATCGAAGATAATCATTTGTCCAAGTCCATAGCAAAACAGAAATCAGAAAAAAATACATACTTATAAGAATATATGTTAAAGATTGTATAGATAATACAGAGTGAAGATTCCCTCCCATTGGGAGGGTGAGGTAAGTGGGGAGTGAGATAACTCAGGTCAACTTAGAATTAATCCATGGGAAAGTCCCCTGAATTGTCCAGTGTAGCAATCTGAGGAGAGGAACAAGATGGAGACTCTAGTTCCTCATTTTTCAGGCTTTTTTTTTTAGGTTTTTTTTTTTCCTTCAGCAGCCTGAAGCAGGATTGGCTTGTCTTCTCTTTGGAAGCTGAATGCCAGAAGTGCCTGAAGTTTCTGAAGAGCTACAAGGAGGCTTTAAGAATCCAAAAAATGAGAAGTTGAAATTCTTCTCTCTGTTGCTCTTTTCAACTCTGCCTTGCTATTCTTGGTGGTACAATGCATTGCTCTCCACAAATGAGGAGAGAGTTCCATATCAATGGAATTTGGGACTTCCATTACATACCAACTTATTTAGTGTATGTGTTCAAGGGTGGAAATAGTAGTTTACAAATTCATTTATATAGGGAACACACTGCAAGGAAATCCCCTTTAACTATTTAGTAAACAAGTCAGAAATGTAAATAAAGTTAGTCTGAATAGATTTATTTTTGATGAAGACATGCTGCATTTGTTATCAACTCTTCGTATTATACATGCTCACTGTCTCTTTAATGATCTGTTCTAGAATTTTGCAAAAATTGAAATCGAAGTGATGGGCCTAAAATTTGCAAATGCTGTTCTCTTTTGTTTCCTTTCCTTTAAAAAAAGAATGAACACACTCTTTCCCAATCCCATAGCATCTTGTCTTTCTTGTTGTCCACAATTTTGGATATATCAGTATAAATTTTGATATATATCACTATCAAATTCACATTTGATTTCACAATCCAAATACTTGAATAGTGTGACTTGAAATCGCAAAGCTGGATGTCTTCTTACTAGATCTTACTCACCTTGGGAATCCACTATCTGTTAACAATTTTTGTTCTTTCATTTTCAAAGGGAAGGTTATTTTTCTGTGGAGACAAATCAGAAACAAAATGAGAATTGAGCAACTCTCCCTTCTCTTTTGTCATATTTTATCAGCATTTCATCCACTGGGAACATCCATCAACCTTTCTTTCATTTTTCTCTTTCATCCATTACAATTTCAAACAAAGAAAACATTTTCTTCTCTTTAGCTTTCCTCACAATATCAGGTCATATTGAGCCTTAGCACTCTGGACAATATTTTCACAGAACCATGTCATAACCTTGGATTTGTCCTCCATTATCTGTCCTTGCTTCAGTTTTCTAAACATATCAAAATAGAAGTTGAGTGATGCTTTTCTGGGTCTGATCTCTTCAATTTCACATTCAAATTGAGATTATTTCCTTTTATGTCTTCATAACTTCTTTCTTGACAGTTCCTTATCTTTTCTGGTCTGACTTCCCCATTTTAATTGTTTTTTTTTTTAAATTTCAGTATTGAAAAAAGATTTTTTTCAATTAAAAAGATTCATTCTTACTTTTTTTTAACCTCCCATCTCCTTCCCCCACTCTCCAGATGAATTTTAATCCAAAAGTTAAACCTATTGTTTCTCTGAACTTTTAAAATATTACATTCTGAAAATTAAGGGAACATGACTGGTGATGGCTGGCCTTTTTGTTTTATGTCACAAATTCTTTCAGGGATTTGTCACAAATCCAAGGGATATCATAATCTCAGCAAATAGTTTTTAACTTTTAGTGAGAGAAACATTCAGTAAAGAATTTCCCCTTGTTGGTTCCTGAACTTTTAGACAGATAAATTTATCTTATGACTTTAGGCAGATTGAGAACTTATTGGAAAATCCCAGCAGTGATTTGATAATTGAAGTGCCTCATCAATATGTTATCAGATAGTCTCTTTGTCAGGCTTCTATTTTATTTTAATTGAGATTTCAAATGATCTCAAATGAGATAACATTTTGATTTTCTGAATATTTCATTTTCTTCCAATTGCATGCAAATATAATTTAACTTTCATTTTTTTAATTGTGTTCCAAATTCCTTTCTCTCCTCCATTCCTCTCCAAACTCTTCATCTATTACCTCTTTTGAATCACTTTACCTTAGTATAATTTAATGAAAAAATATCCCTATCATTTGTCTTTCCATTGATCCATACCTCCATGCTTTTTAAATTTCTTCACATGAATATGCAATCTTGATCAACAATAATACTCTCCTTTTACCAGTTGCTTCAATCAAATAAAATCTCACTACCCAGAGCCATAATATAGTTGTTTTGTCCTAACATGTGTCACTTATAACCCAAAGGCCAATTTATGGTTCCTTATATCAGGATTTCTACTTTTTTTTTCTTTTTGCTTGTTGTCTAATCTTTATACATTTGAGTTCATGGCATGACTGTTTTAATTGGTTGCTGTGACATTTTTAAACTATTGACTTCTTTCTTAGATTTTTGTCTCTTGGGTAAAGTAGATAGGGAAAAATGAAAAAAGGGTCTTTAAAATACGTTTGATTAACTAATACTCATGACTAAATGAAATATGAATTATATTTACAAAGAAAAAATGTGTCACCTGCATAAAACAATTATAGGATGTAAAGTTTTTTTTTGTGGTGGTGATGAGGCTAATCATTCATTATATCATTATCACAGTTGCAATTCAGAAATATATACACATATGTATGCATGTATGAATGTAGGTATAATAAAATTCAATATAAATGACAAATATTTATTAAATGTCTAACATGCCCAATTTTTACCCACCCATTTTTAGTTTATCTATATCTATTGTCTATTAGTACCTCTATGTCTATTATCTACTACATATTGCCAACAAAGCCCAGCAACAAGAGATAGAAACAGAAATTGCATTTGTAATAACTATAGACAATATAAAATACTTGGGATCCTACTTGCCAAGACAAAGCCAGGAACTATATGAACACAATTACAAAACACTTTTCACTCAAATGAAGTCAGATCTAAAAAACTGAAAAAATATCAATTGCTCACGGAGGGTGAGGGGTGAGCCAAAATAATGATAATGCCAATTCTGTCAAGACCAGTTTACTTATTCAGTGCCATCCTAATAAAACTACCAAAAATTATTTTTAGAGTTAAAAAAAATAAAATTTATCTGGAAAAAAAAAGGTAAAAAATATTAAGGGAAGTAATAAAAAAAAATGCGAAGAAAGGTGGCCTAGCCAAACAAGATCTAAAATTACATTATAAGGCAGTAATCACCAAAATTATCTGGAACTGGCTAACAAATAAAGTGGTGGATCAGTGGAATAGATAGGTACCCAAGACACAGTAGCCGATGACTATAGTAATCTTCTATTAGATAAACCCAAAGACTCCAGCTTCTCGATAAGAACTCGCTATTTGTACACAGTTAGACATAAAGGATGATACCATAAGCAAATTAGGAGAGTAACGGTTCACCTGTCAGATCTATGGCAAATTGAATAACTTATGACAAAACAGGAGATAGCAAACTTTATGAAATGCAAAATGGATAATTTTGATTACATTAAATTGAAAAAGTTTTTGCACAAACACACCCAATGCTGACAAGGTTAGAATGGAAGCAGAATTCTGGGAAACAATTTTTAAAGCCAGTGTCTCTGATAAAAAGCCTTATTTCTGCACTATATAGAGAACTGAATCAAATTTGTAAGCCATTCCCTAATTGATAAATGGTCGAAGGGTATGAACAGGCAGTTTTCAGATGAAGAAATTAAAGCTATCTATAGTCATATGAAAAAATGTTTTAAATCACTGTTGATTAGAGAAATGCAAATTAAAAAATATAACTCTGTGGTACCACCTCATACCTATCAGATTGGTTAATATAACAAACAGGAAAATCATAAATGTTGGGAAAGGTGTGGGAAAATTGGAACACTATTACATTGTTGGTGGAGTTATGAATTGATCCAATCATTCTAGAGAACAATTTGGAACTATGCCCAAATTGCTATAAAACTGTGCATACCATTTGATCCAGCAATGCACTTTCAGTTCTGTATCCCAAAGATATTATAAAAAAGGGAAAAAGAACCCACATGTACAATTTTTTTTATAGCAGCTGTTTACGTGGTAGCAAAGAATTGGAAATTGAGGGGATTCCCATCAACTGGAGAATGGCCAAACATGTTGTGGTATATTAAAGTAATAGAATGATGTTGTTAGGTAAGAAATGATGAGTAGCTGGATTTCATAAAAAAACCTGGGAAGGCTTACATGAACTAATGCTGAATCAAGTGAGCAGAGCCAGGAGAACATTTTATAGAGTAACAGCAACATTATGTGATGACCAGCATTGATAGACTTAGTTCCTCTCAGCAATGCTATGATCTAAGACAATTCCAAAGACTCATGATAGAAAATGTTATCCACATCCAGAGAGATAACTATGGAGTCTGAAGGCAGATAGAAGCATACTATTTTCACTTTTGTTGTTGTCGTTGTTGTTGTTTGTCATTGTTTTTTTTTTCTTTCTCATGGTTATTCCCTTTACAACATAGCTAATGTGGGAATATGTTTAATATGATTGTACATGTATAGCCTATATCATATTGCATACCATCTTAGGGTGGAATAGAGGGGGAAAATTTAAAATTCAAAATCTTGTAAAAGTGAATGTTTAAAACTAAAACTAAGCAAATAAATAAATAAATTTAAGGAAACTGACAATTTCACAAAAACTCCTGGGAAAATTGGGAAACAATATGAAGTTCTTACACTGCATACTAAGATAAGGTCAAAATAGGTGCATGATTTAGACATAAATGATGATGCCATAGGCAAATTAGGAGAGCAAAGAATACTTTACCTGTCAGATCTATGAAGAAGGGAAGAATTTAAGATGAAACAAGAGAGAAACAGCATAGTAAAATGTAAAAAACCCATAATTTTGGTTACACTAAGTTAAAAAATTTTGCATAATAAAACCAATTATCAAGATTAGAAGAAAAGTAGAAAACTGGGAAACAATCTTTCTAGCAAGTATGTCTGATAAAGGCCTCTTTTCTCAAATATATAGAGAATTGACTTAAAATTATAGGAATAGAAGCCGTTTCCCAATTGAGAAATTGTCGAGGGATGTGAACAGGCAGTTTCCAGATGAAGGAAGCTGTCTACAGTCATATGAAGAAGTGATCTAAGTCACTTTTGGTTGGAGAAATGCAAATTAAAACATGTCTGAGGTACCATCTCACATCTATCAGACTAATGTGACAAAAATGGAAAAAAAATGATAAATATTAGAGATGTGGGAAAATTTAGAAACTAATGCATGTTGGTTGAGTTGTGAACTGAGCCAATTATTCTTTAGTGCAATATGGAATTATGCTTAAAGTGCTACCTAACTGTACATACTCTTTTATCCAGCAATATCACTAATGTATCCCAAAGAGAACATAAAAAGGGGGGAAAAAAGACCTACATTCACAAAGGTATTTATAGCAGCTATTTTTGTGGTGGAAAAAAATTGAAAATTGAGGGAATGCCCATCAATTGGAGAATGGGTGAACAAGTTGTGGTATATGAATGTAATGGGATATTATTGTGCAATAAGCGATGACAAGCAGAATGATTTCAGAAATAACATGGAAAGATTTATATGAACTGATACAAAATGAAACAAGCGGAACCAGAAGACCATTGTACAGAGTAATAGCCACATTGCATGATGATTATTTCTGACTGACTTAGCTCTTCCCAGCAATACAATGATCCAAGACAGTTACAAAGGTCTCATGATGAAAAATTCTATCTACAACCAGAGAAAGAACTGAAGGACTCTGAATGTATGTTTAAGCATACTATTCAAACTTTCTTTTTTTCTTTATCTTTTGCAACATGGCTAATATGGACATATGTTTCACATGTTTTACATGATTGCATGTATATAAACCATATCAAATTGCTTACCATTTCTGGAAGAGGGAAGTGGAGGGAAGGAGGGAGAAAACTTAAAAATTCAATATCTTGTAAAAATGAATGCAAAAGTATTTTTACATATAATTGGAAAAAAATTATTAAAATGTGCTTTTTTAAAGAGGCAATTGGGGAATATTTAACAAAATATTTTATTTAATTGTTGTTCATCCTTCATTTTCAAAGAGAACCAATGACATCACAGGTTAATGTCTTAACTTGCTTATGAATTGGTATTTAAGTGAAGCAGATTTGCAATGGCATCAGCCTTACTCTATCTTTCAGAGTCATCAAAGTTCAGTGACTAAGTAAACTGATGATAGGCCAGGATGACCTTGGTGCCTTCAATGTCTGACCAAGCTGTAAGCTATCCACTTCTGTGACCATTGGAATAAATTGTTTACATCCACCCATTCTGCTGTGGGCAATTTTGACATGTTTGTGGTGGACATCCTTTTAATTCCCCAATGTGTTTGAGGCCTGTTATTTACGCTAAACCTGATTTAGTCCATCTATTGAGCTGGTTTTATTGGGTTATGGCTGCTGCACATGATACAGCTTCTTGGAGCCACAGGTAAGAATTGGGTGAGAAACGGACACCAAAAGTGGCTGAACAACCCTGCAAAGGGCTAGGCAAACCCTCACACCAGTGGTGTTAGTCCTCCATGAACACGCCATACACCCTAACAAAATAAATAAAAATATGTTAAAATGAAAAGAAAAACAGAAATAATAATCAAAATTGAACGTCTCATAATTATCTAATTGTTCCACAAAGAAGAAATGAGAAAACTAAGCATCTATTTTTTCCCATAAGTAAGACAATGGGATATGTTAAACAAATAAATAAATATTGCTGTTCAGCAAAACTAATCAAGACATCAAAATTCTAACAAAAATACAGTTTATTTGTTTTTGGTAGTTCAAAGGATAGGGAAAAGTATACTTTAAAATAAATGCTGTATGAAATATACTATTTAACTTTTAAAGACAAATAACAGTCACATTAAGTTATTTTACTGCAGATAACTTCTAAGTACTGTCTGTGAGTTTCTGAGTGTGTGTGTGAGAAAGAAAGTGACAAAGACAAAAAAAATGTGCATTGGGAAAAGTGAGTTATGGGAAATAAGTAGGTGGGATTGTGTAGTGATGTTAAATTCAAATATAAATGAGGCTACTGAGCTATACATAAGGATTTCTGTTAATTCAGAAAACCATGTATCAACATTATCGATGTTTAATTGCATTTTGTTGATTGTTATTTAATTATTTCTCAACTACATTTTAATGTTTCCCCTCTGCTATAGTTGAACTTCTCTTAACTTCCATCATCCTGTTATACCATCTTTTAAAATGAGATAAGAAAAGCACCTATTTCAACCATTTGTTAAAAAAAATCAATCAGGAATGTGGAATGAACTTTGCAAATCTTAAAGTGCTATATAAATGTGAACTATATATTACATATGGCATCATCTTCTCTTGAATTTACTCCTCTTGTAGTTACTATGGGCCTCTCCTTTCCATACTCTTCCATCTGTCAAGAAGAATAAGAAACGGTTATTGTTGTTGTTGTTGTTGTTATTATTATTATTATTATTATTATTATTATTATTAATTTTCCTACACACACTTTGGCCTTACTCACCTAGTTCTACTATATTCTCAACTCAACAGAGTGTTTATTATCCCCTACCTTGCTTATAAACAAGAAAGTAATTTTTAATGTATCTGAGTTAGACTTGTTATGCAAATTGTTGACATTTAGAGGTTAAGAAGACACCATTAAAGGAGTTGGAGTTATACTTTAATTGACATTTTCTCAACATTAATAGCTTTTAAAAGACTTTGGGGGGCATTAATTATAAAATACAGAAGTCTAAGTGAGCTTGGTGAAATCTCTAATTATGAGGAATGAGTTTGAAGGGCAGAGGGAGCTTATCCTCCTGTAATTACTCACACACCTCAGAGTATTTTGCATGGGAAACATTGTAGCGCAGACCTCAAGCTGCCAATGGTTATATAGAGAAGAATGGAAAAAAAATAGGGGAATTTGGAATATAATGCAAGAATCAGTCAAAAGAATGAATTGGAAACATAAAGCAATGCTTCCGCATTTCTGGACTCCATATCTATACAAGGTTATAAATGTAAAGTTATAACTGCGTTCTGTATCATTATTCCAGACATGTATGGTGCTGCTCCATTGTGGATGGGCATTTGGTAAATTTACCTGAATCTGCAGGTGTTAGCTGGCAGGAAATCATTGAAAGTCTAATCTAATTTGCATTACTTCCTTGCCAGCAGAAATTAATCTGCAGGAATGTCAGAGGAATAAGGCTTCATTAAGATAGCCGTGATTTAATCTGATAGCTATTAGTGCTATAGACTGATGGCTTACTTTCCTTTTATTGATTGGGATATATTAAGATTCCCTTTCCAAAAACTCTAGTTACATAGTTCTTTACATACAAGAATCTCAATATGCTTAATAAACTGACTCATCAATATTTACAAATCCCATGATGTAACTGTAATATAGGTAATCACAATTTATTTTATATATAAAGCAGAAAGAATAAATTATTTGTTCAAGATAATTGCTTTTGTTTCTTTGCTCTTTTTCTTTTAATTTTAAAATATAATTTAGGGATTAATGAATTGGTATATTTTGATTAATTTACTATCTATTCAGAAAATAATTCTTTCAAATATTCTCTACTTTATCACATATGTCAAATAGGAAAATCATAAATTCTTATACCAATATATTGCCTCAAAGTCTATTAAATATTTGTATGACATACTGCTTGTTCTTTCATTCACCAATTCCCTCTTCCCAGCCCAACAATATTTTAAGTTTTATGTATCTTATAATACGTATTAGTAACTGAAATTTTATTATGGAAATTTTAATATAATTTCTACAGGATATGATGAAATCACCATAAAAATCTCATTTTAAGATGTCTCTTCTCACTTGAAGGAGTCTGACCTTCAGGACCCAAATTTTCAGAGAGAACTCTCTCTCTCTTGTTCTTTCAGGCAAGCACACATGCTTGCATGCATGTATGTACATACACAGAAAGAGAGGCACATTATTGTAGTTCTTTGATTTGATCATTTCATTTCAAAGAGTATTTCCATTTACATGTGTTAAGCATGCATATTTCTCTCTCTGTGTACAAATACACACAATAACATCCTTCTTATCCAGATGTGATATCCATCTGAAAACCTCAAAAAGATGTGAAAAGTGCTGTAAGGAAAGGAGGAAAACATCTGTCACAAAATCAGACACCTTACTTTGAAGGAGAGGCATGCAGCCAGATTTAGGAACCAATTAACTTATTATTTCATTATAAAATTAAGACTACTGATTGCTCATGCATGGTTATCTGTTTTCCTAGCAAACTTTTATTCTGATCAAATGATAGAAGACAGTTTTAGAAGGGTACAATATTAAGAGTCACACTGCAAGAGGCAGAAATCATCATGCCTGGATTTTGTTGATTTTTTAAAACTTTTTTTATATCCTTACATCAAATACAAGCTCATAGAGATTAGGGACCATGTCTTACTCATTTTTGCATTTGTCACTATTCCTAACACAATGAATTGCATCAGATAAGTACTTACATTTTTAAAATCTCTTGGGATAAAGATTTATGTGACATGATAAACACTGATTATTTCCTGAAATGTCTTCCTAATCTTACTTAACCTCTGGTGCACTACTCACCTTCCCCTCCCCCCCAAAAAAAAATAAACAAACTAGTAAGCCCCACTGTTACCTAACAAAAATTATTTGCTTGTGTGTGTGCATGTGTGTGTGTGTGTGTGTGTGTGTGTATGTGTGCGCGAGTGTGTGTCTATGAGGTGCTAGATGCTAGGAATGTGAAGACAATAAATCAAACTATCCCTTCCCTCACGATGCCAAATTATTTACAAAGGAATGGTGATTTGAGACAGAAGATTGAAAAACAAAAAAATCCCATGGTTATAAACATGAGTGACGGTTGCTGCTGCTCACAGAAATGGTGGAATTGTAATGATGAATAGGTTTAGAGGGAAGAATAATAGTCTTAGTTTTAGATATATTTCAGGTTTGAGGGTTACTCTGAGATGGCAAAGTCTTGTAGGCTATTGGAAATGTGGGCTACAAGCTAAGAAGTGAAGTAAGGTCTGATGGGTTTTTTTGAGTCATCTGTAAAAATCTGGTATTTCAATCAGTAACAGTAAAAAGCAGGTTTCCAAAGGAGAGAATGTAGAGAGGGAAAGAACTGAGGACAGAACTTTGGAGGGGAGAAGACAGCATCCATATTTAGAGAATGGGTAGAAGTATTTATGGAGGCAGGCAAGAGTTGCACTAGAATTTGTCATTGAAGCCAAAGAAGGAGAGAGTAAAAAACTGGAGAATATGGTCAGGAAGCCAAAATGTATGGGGAATTTCAGGACAAACTATAATGGAACCATTAATTAAATTTCATGGTTAGCATGTCATTGTGAACAGTGAGAGCAGTTGCAGTAGTAAGAGATGTCTCAGTGCAAGGAGATGAGGAGACAGTGGTCATTGGGGAAATACAGAGAACTTTTTTTTGATGGTGTGTGGTTCCAAATGGGTTGAAAGAAATAGGATGTTAGCTAAATGAGACAGAAGGGTCAAGGTAACCTTTAAAGATGGCTATAAACTTGTATCAGATTTGAAGAAGAAAATAGAAAGGAAGAATTCATAATGAATGTGAGAGCCATGATTAATAGATCTTCAAAATAATAGTCTTCAAAAGGGTGAAAAGAGGGTGGATCTATGGCACAAGCAGCAGAATTAGCTTTGTGATAAGGTGGAGAAGTGAGGTGAAGAGATAGAATATTCTCCAATTGATTAATAGTCTAGGTAAATGAACAGAGAATTTTCAGAGGAAGAAATCTGAACTATCAACAGTCTAAATCACTAATGATTCGACAAATGTAAATTTAAAAAGCTCTGAAGTACCACCTCACAGCCATCACACAAAAAGAAAATGAGAAATACTAAAGGAGATGTGGGAAAATAAGTACACTAATGCACAATTGGTGGAGAAAAGAAAGAGGCCAACCCTTCTGGAGATCAATCTGGAACTATATCCAAATAAGTATAAAGCTGTACATATCCCTTCACCCTGAAATACCACAACTAGGTCTATACCTCAAAGCTTTCAAAGAAAAAGGTCTAATGCATAAAACTATTTACAGCAGCTTTTTTTGTGGTGACAAAGAACTGGAAACTGAGAAGGGTGGAACCAAGATGGCAGAGTAAAAGCAGTGACTTGCTTGAGCTCTCCCCCAAACCCCTCCAAATACCTGTAAAAATGGCTCTAAACAAATTCAAGAACAGCAGAACCCACAAAAAGACAGAGCAAAAAAAATTTTTCAGCCCAAGACAACCAGGATGGTTGATGGGAATGGTCTGTTGTGATGGGCTGTCAGAGGAACACAGTTCCACATGGGCCCCACAGGCAAAGACAGGGCCTCAAGTGAACCTGGAGCAGGCATCAGGGTACTGAGTCACTAACAATTGTAGAGGTTTCCAGACTTCTTAACCCACAAATGCCAAAGACAACTTAGAAGGTCAGTAGGAAAGGTCAGTCAGATCTGAGTGAAAAAGGAGCACAATCCAGCCCTAGTCCTGGTGCAGACTGGGAGAAAGGCTACTTGCAGAGCTCTCCACCTACAGACAGTGGGGGCATCAAGCAGATGATCAGAGAATAATTTCAGGTATCTCTTCACTGGCACTGAGGCAGGATTCTCTTACTTTGCAAATGCTTGGATGTGGGTCACAGTTGTGGTTGGTGGTCCTGGGATAAGGAAGAGCAGTGGCATGGTGTAGCTTGTGGTGGTGGTAGAGAGGAAATCCTCCTCACAGTTCCAAGGCAGAAAAGAATGCTTGTGGTTACTTATAGACCAGAATACAGGACAGGAAAGAAGTGAATACCTCACCTTGATCATACCGCCTTGGAAGAACTGAACATTTACGGGTCTCTAGAAATATCTATACAAATAGCTTCACAAAACCCCTCAAGCTTGGGAAAGTACACTCTCCACCCTGGAAGCAGATCCCTACCATAACAAAGACTTTAAAAGTCAAATAATTGGCTGGGAACATGAGCAAACAGCTCCAAAAAAATCTCACATGATAGAATCTTACTTTGGTGACAAAGAAGATCAAAACATGCAACCAGAAGATAACAAAGTCAAAGCTCCTACATGCAAAGCTTCCAAGAAAAAAAATATGAATTAGTCCCAGGCCATGGAAGAGCTTAAAAAGGATTTTGAGAAACAAGTACGAGTAGTAGAGGAAAAGCTTTGAAGACAAATGAGAGTAATGCAAGAAAATCATGAAAAACAAGTCAACAGCTTGCTAAAGGAGACCCCAAAATACCGAAGTAAATAACACCTTAGAAAATAGCCTAATTTATTCTCTTCTCTAGTTTTGTTAGTTGTATGCTCAATTCATTGATCTCCTCTATTTCTATTTTATTTATGTAAGCATTTAGATATATAAAACTTCCCCTAAGAACTGCTTTCACTGCATCCCATAAGTTTTGGTATGTTCTTTCATTATTGCCATTCTCTTGAATGAAGTTATTGATAGTTTCTCTGATTTGTTGTTTGACCCAACCATTGTTTAGGATTAGATTATTTAGTTTCCAATTATTTTTTAGTCTATCTTTCCATAGCCCTTTATTACATATAATTTTTATTGCATCATGATCTGAAAAGGAAACATTTAATATTTCTCCCTTTCTTCATTAGATTCTGAGGTTTTTATGCTCTAATACATGGTCAATTTTTGGGTATGTGCCATGTACAGCCAAGAAAAAAAGTGAATTCCTTTCTATCCCCATTCAGTTTTCTCCAGAGTTCTATCATATCTAACTTTTCTAATATTCTATTTACCTCCTTAACTTCTTTCTTGTGTATTTTGTGGTTAGATTTATTTAGTTCAGAGAGGGGAGATTGAGGTGCCCCACTAGTATAGTTTTGCTGTCTGTGTCTTCCTGTAACTCCCTGAACTTCTCCTCTAAGAAGGTGGATGCCATATCACTTGGTACATATATGTTTACTAATGATATCACTTTATTATCTATGGTGTTTTTTATAGCAGGATGTAGTTTCCTAAAGAGATAAGATCTATTTTTGTTTTTGATTTGACTGAGATCAGGGTTGCTACCCCTGCATTTTTTAGTTCAGCTGAATCACAATATATTCTGGTCCAGCCTTTTATCTTTACACCATGTGTGTTACTCTTTTTCAAATGTGTTTCCTGTAAACAACATATTGTAGAATTATTGTCTTTAATCCATTCTGCTATCCATTTGCATTTTATCAAAGAACCACGCTCCCATTTACATTCACATTATGATTACTGTCTTTGTCTTTCTCTCCATCCTTTTCCCACCTGTTTATGCTTTTCTTTCTCTTTTCTCCTTTTCCCTCCTCACTAGTGTTTTGCTTTTGATCACCACCTCTCAGTCCCTTCTCCCTTCTATTAGGTCCTTCCCTTTTCTTCCTCTTTACCCTTATTACTTCTTTCCTCCCTCCTATCCCCCTCTCCATTTTCCCCCCCTTTTCCTTCCTACTGCCTATAGGACAAGTTAGATTTCTATACCTAACTGATCATGTTATTCCCTCCTCCTCCTCCTCCTCCTCCTCCTCCTCCTTCTTCTTCTTCTTCCGCTTCTGCTTTTGCTTCTTGGCAATTGGGGTTAAGCGACATGCTCAGGGTCACACACCTAGTAAGTGTCAAGTGTTTGGCCTGAGGCCAGATTTGAACCCAGGTCCTCCTGACTTCAGGGCTGGTGTTCTATCCACTATGCCATCTAGCTGCCCCTTGTTATTCCATTCTTGAGCCAAATATCGTGACACATTAAAACAATGCTCATCTCCCTCCTTTCTTTCCCTCTGCTGTAATAAGTTTTTGTGTCTTTTCCTGTAATGTAATTTACTCTTGTCTGCCTCCTCGTTTCCTTTGCTGTCAGTACATTTTCTTAGATCAGATTAATCCGCTTACTTGGATCCATTTAACCCACTTGATTATATATATATTTTTTTATCATTGCATCCAAGTCAACTTATATCCACCCCCTTTATACATACCCCTTGAACATGGTGTAATAACACAGTTCTCAAGAGTTACAAGTGTCATCTTCCCTTTTATGTATGTAAACAGTTTGCCCTTATTAAAAACATACTGTATCTTTCTGTCCCATTTACCTTTTTATATCTCTCTTGAGATATAAAGAAGATCTGTTGAGCTCTAGTCTTTTTATAAGAAAGGTTTGGAAGTCCCCTGTTTCATTGGATATCCTTCTCCTCCCCTTAAAGATCATGCTCATTTTCGCTGGGTAGTTGATCCTTGGTTTTAATCCAAGTTCTTTCGCTTTACAGAATATCATGTTCCATGCCCTGCGGTCTTTTAACGTAGAAGCTGCAAGGTCCTGTGTAATCCTGACTGTGGTTCCATGATATTTAAATTGTTTCTTTCTGTCTGATTGCAGTATTTTCCCTTTGACCTGGTAATTTTGGAACTTAGCTACTATATTCCTTAGAGTGTTCAATTTGGGAATTGATGGATTCTTCCTATGGCTATTTTACCTTATGGTTCTAGTACCTCCGGCAGTTTTCCTTTATGATTTCCTGAAATATCATCCAGGCTCTTTTTTTCATAGTGATTTTCAAGTAGGTCAATAATTTTTAAATTGTCTCTTCTGGAACAATTTTCCAGGTCAGTTGTTTTACCAATGAGGTATTTTATATTTTCATCTATTTTTTTCTTTTGTTTTTGTTTGACTGATTCTTGCTCTCTCATAGAGTCATTAGCTTCTATTTGCCCAATTCTAATTTTTAACAAATTGTTTTCTTCTATTAGATTTTGTACCTCCTTCCCCATTTGTCCAATTGTATTTTTTAGGGACTTGTTTTCTTCAGTATACTTTTTTTTCCAGTTGGCCAACTGTATTAAAAATCCTCAATTAAACAGCAAATTAGAGCTATTGAAAACCAAAGGAAAAATTAATAAAATTAAAATTAAGAAAACTATTGAACTAATATTAAAACTAAGAGCTGGTTTTGTGAAAAAAACCCAATAAAATAGATAAACCTTTGGTTAACTTAATTAACAAAAAAAGAAAGAAGAAAACCAAATTATCCACATCAAGAATGAAAAGGGTGAATCTACCACCAAGGAAGAGGAAATAAAACAATAATTAGGAACTATTTTGCCCAACTGTATGCCAATAAATTTGATAATCTTAGTGAAATGGATACATATTTACAAAAATATTAATTGCCCATATTAACAGAAGAGAAAGTAAAATACTTAAATAACCCCATCTCAGAAAAATAAATTGAACAAGCCAATGATCAGCTCCCTAGGAAAAAATCTCCAGGGCCAGATGGATTTACAAGCGAATTCTGTCAAACATTTAAAGAACAATTAATTCCAATAATATATAGACTATTTTGGAAAATAGATGAAGAAGAAATTTTGCCAAATTATTTTTATGATACAAACACGATGCTAATACCTAAACCAGGAGGAGTCAAAACAGAGAAAGAAAATTATAGATAAATTTATCTAATGCATATAGATGCAAAAATTTTAAATAAAATATTAGCAAATACGACTAATTTTGACTAATGACTAATATTCCTAAGCTTAACCCTTCCCAGCAATACAAGAATCTAAGATATCTCCAAAAGCTTCATGATTGAAAATGCTATCCACATGCAAAGAAAGAACTATGGAGTTTGAATGTAAATCAAAGCATACTATTTGCTATTTTTTTTTCTTCTGTTGATTTTTGTTTCCTCTTTCCAGTGGTTCCTCTTATTGCTTATAATTTTTACTTAAAACATCACTAATATGAAAATATGTTTAGTAAGAATGTATATATACAGCCTATATCAGATTGTGCAACATCTTGGGGAATGTGGTGGGTAAGAAGGGGGAGAAAAATTTAAACTCAAAAGCACATGGAAGTAATTGTTAAATTTAAATGCTAATTTAAAAAAAAGATGATATTTGTAACTCATGAAACCTTTCTCAGGTAGTTGGAGGGATATATATATATATATATATATATATATACACACACACACGTATATATATATATGCAAATAGATATAGATATAGATATACAGATAGATAATAGATAGATAGATAGATAGATAGATAGATAGATAGATAGACAGAGAGAAGGCAGAGGGTGAGTCGAAGATGAAGAAATGATATTTCAAAAATAAAATTAAGGGCTGAGAGAGGATTGTATTGGGAGAAAGAGAAAGGGAGAGGTATAAAGGGGTAAATTATCTCCCATAAAACAGATAAGAAAAAAACTTTTACAGTAGAGGTGATGAAGGGGGAGGTGAGAGGGAACGAGTGAATCTTACTCTCATCAGATTTGGCTTAAGGACAGAAAAACATACACATTCAATTGGGTATGGAAATCTATGTTACCCTACAGGAAAATAGTGTTATAAGGGGATAAGAGCAGGGAAATAATGGAAAGGAGGGCAGATTGGAGGAAGGGGTATTCAGGATGCACACTGTCTTGGGTTGGGGGAGGGAGAGAGATGGGGAGAATATTTGGAACTCAAAATGTTGTGGAAGTGAATGTTGAAAACTAAAAATTAACTAATTTTAAAAAAGAACCAGAAACTGAGGGGAAATCTATCTATTGGGTAATAACTGAATGAGTTATGGTATAGGGATGAGATGGAATAGTATTGCAAACTTTGCTAAAGCAAGGACTGGGAATTTCTCTCCTTAGTTTTTAGCACAATGGTTCAATAAATATGATGATGATGATGATGATGATGATGATGATGATGATGATGATAAAGATTATGATGATGTTTCTGATGATCATGAGAGCAACTGTGAAAAGCTTGGTGGGACTCCATACCATACTACTGTGATAAAATAGGGGTTAATATCATGGATGTTAATATATTCTTCTTAAATTTGGAATAACCATAATAAAATTGTTTTTAAAATTTGGATAATAAATAAAGGAAATAAAATATTTTTTTTGAGAGAGAGGGAGACAGGAATTTTGTGGAAAGGAGAAAGAAAATGAAGGGAGGAAGGGAATGAGCTCACCTCCATCAATGGCCTCAGTATTCTCAATGAAATAGAAGGGAGAGGGAGAGGGTTAAAGGAAAGATGATGAAATAAATCTTATAAAAATCTTATAATAGGAAATAAAATAGGGAAACTATAATTGAAACATATAAGGATTGTTAAGGAGGAGCAAGGTCCCAGGGAGTTTATGTTTAATGAATATGTACTAAATTAATTTGTCTTTATTTTATGATCACCTCCTCAAAGATTTCCCAAAATGAAAGTTGGGAGTGAGATATCCAACCAGTAGGTCATACAAATATATCTTACCCTCCTGGGAAGTAGAAAAAGAGGAAGATAGAAAGGATGTCCAATTAGGCAAGTAGTAGTCAGAATCAAAACAGTTTTAAGAAGAAACAGAGTGGAAGAAGAGAAAGAAGGGTAAACAGAGAAAGTGAGATTTCAATAATACACAGTAATGTGTACATGATCTAGACAAAAAGGGTGATACCAAAAGCAAATTAAGAGAGCATGGAATAGTTTGTCTGTTAGATCTATGCATAAGAGAATATTTTATGACCAAACAAGTGATATAGAGCATTGTAGGATCTAAAATGGATAATTTTAATCACATGAAATTTTTTTTTTAAAAAAAATTTTTTTGACAAGCAAAATTAATGCAGTCAAGATTAAAAGGAAAGGAGGACAATGGGAAAAATTTTGTAGCAGGTTTCTCTAATAAAGTCCTCATTTCTCAAATACACAGATTACTAAGTCAAATTTATAAGAATACAAGTTATTGCATTACTTATAACTGGTCAAAGATATAAATAGGCAGTTTTAAGATGAAATCAAACCTGTCTGTAGTTGCATAAAAAATACTCTAAATCACTTAGAGCAATGCAAATTAAAATAACTCTGATGTGCCACCTCACACCTATCAGATTAGATAATATGACAGAAAAGGAAGACGACAAATATGGGAAGAGATATGGGAAAATGAGGGCACAATTCGTGGAGTTGTAAGTTGATCCAACCATGCAGGAGGTGAATTTGGAATTATATCCAAAGGTCTATAAAACTATGAATACTCTTTGATCCACAGATACCCCTACTAGGTTTATATTCCAAAGAGATACAAATAAATAAAGGAAATGTACCTCCAAGTTCGTTGGTTGCTGCCCTTTGTTCTGGAAGAGGACCAACATGACATCAATATATTGGAGTCAAGGTACAGTGTGCTAACTGTGGCTGATTAGACCAATATAAGCTTGAAAGGCTCTACCACAGGTAAGATACAGAAAGTCCACATAAACATTTGGAGTGGAGATGTCTCTAAATGTGTGCATCTCCCATTCCTTTTGAGCTACCGTAATTCTGCTTCACTCAAAGAGTGAAGCACCTTCTTTGATACAGGCATGCCATGCTGGGTAGTCCTTTGCCAATGTTTCCCATGTCACACAATCAGTTCCAAAGTTATTCAGACAGACCTTGAGAGTGTTCTTGTATTGCTTCTTCTGACCTCCACATGACAATCTGCCTTGAATGAGTTCTCTGTTAAGATAGTCTTTTAGGCAACTGTCTGTTTGGCTTTTGAACAATGTGACCAGCCCATTGGATTTGCACTTTCTGCAGCAGAGTTTGAAAGCTTGGCAGATTAGCTCAAGAAGGGCCTCAGTGTCCCTTGCCTTATCTTGTCAGATGATCTTCGGAATCTTCCTAAGACAATTCAAACAGAAGCAGTTCACTTTCCTTTCATGGTGCTACTATACTTTCTAGGTTTCAGAGGCATACAACAATGAGGTTAGCCCAATAGCTCCATAGCCATTCAGTTTGGTAGGTAATTTAATAATTCTTCTCTTCTACAGTTTCCTTTGTAGCCTCCCAAATACTACATTAACTCTGGCAAGTATGTGTCAACTTCATTGTCAATGTGTACATCCCTGAAAAGTAGGTAAGTGAACTTATCCAAAGCATTTAATATTACCAAACATTACACATATGGATGGTGTAGTGATGGCTGGTGGGGAACTTGCATTTTCTTGGTGTTAATTATTAGTCCAAACTCAACACGAGTCAGAGAATCAATTGACATTTTGTTGCATCTCAGCCTCAGAGGCTACATTGACTGCACAAGCATTACACATACACATAAATATATATACGCATACATACACATACATACAAATATGTGTGTGTGTGTGTATATATATATATATGTATACATATATATATATATATATATATGTATTTATGTATGCATTCACGCACACATACAAATATTTGTAGCAGCTCTTTTTTTTTGGTGGTAAAGCATTAGAAATTGAGACGATGCCCATCACTTGAGGCTAAAGAAGTTGTGGCATTTGATTGTGATGAAATAGTATTGTGTTATAAGAAATGACAATCAGCATGCTTTAAAAAAAAAAACTTGCATGTCTTATGTGAACTGATGCAAATTGAACTGAGTAAAACCAGGAGAACATTGCTCACAACAACAGAGATATTTTAAGATGAGCAACTGTGAGTGATTTAGCTATTCCCAGCAAAACAGTGATCTGTTGTCTGGTTTTTTACTTTCTTTTTTAAAGAAAACCAATGACATCACAAGTAAAGTCTTGACTTATGCATGAATTGTATTTAAGAGAGTCAGAGTTGTATAAAGTCAACAGCCTCATTTTCTCTTCCAGAGTCATTGAAGTCCAGTGGTAAGAATAAGTCACAATGACTGGCAACTGCCTGGGATGCAGTGGATGGCTATCTTCGATGTCTGACCAGTATTAGAAATCACCTGCTTCAGCCACCTCCATGACCATTGGGACAAATTGTTTCCACCCGCCCATTCTGTTAGGGAAGTCTTTCCATGCTTGGTGTAGACATTCCCCTAACTCATCGATAGGTTTGAGGGCCATCAATTGCCCTAAACCCAGTTTGGCCTATCTGTTGAGATGGTTTTACTGGGATGTGGCCACTGCACATGCCACAGCTTCTTGGAGCCACAGGTGAGAGTTAGTTGGCAGGTGGACAAGAAAGGAATTTTCAAGGCTTCTTATACAATCTCTGCTTGAAAACTTTCAGTAATGGTGAATATAATGCTTCCTGAGCTAGCCCTTCGCACTGTTAGTATCCAGTATGCTTCCATATAAGATAAAAAAAAAAAAAAACACATTCCACTTATCTGTCACAGTATTTGAGGCAGGCCCAAGAGCTTACCTCTAACACTCCAATGTAAATGAATATGGCAGTGGCCTGTCCCAAAGATCCACAAATCTCTTTGGGTACAGGTACATAGGGAGGACATTGAGAGCAATGCATCCATTAATAGTAATGATCTAAGACCATTCTGAAGGACTTGTGATGAAAAATGCTGTCCACCTCCAGAGAAAGAACTGATGGGGTCTGAGTGCAGATTGAAACATACTTTGTGAAACATATATACATGTATGCATACACACATATATACATATATATCTATATCTATATCTATATCTATATCTATATCTATATCTATATCTATATCTATATCTATATCTATATCTATATCTATATCTATATCTATATCTATATCTATATCTATATCTATATCTATATCTATATCTATATCTATATCTATATCTATATCTATCTATATCTATATCTATACCTATATCTATATCTATATCTATCTATATCTGTCTTAGTTTTTTTTGGGGGGGTCAGTGTTTTCTTTCACAACATGACTAATGTGGAACTCTATTTTGCATGATTGCACATATATAACCTATATCAAATTACTTGCTTTCTCCATAGGGGAGAGACTAGTGAGAGAATTTAGAACTTATTTTTTTTAAGTGAATGCAAAAATTGTTTTACATGTAATTGGAAAAAATACCTTTAAAAGCTAATTGTTATAACTGGTCAGCTGATAAAGAGACAGTAATAACTCTCTTTTGATAAAGGTGGTTTATACTCTGGAGTTGAGACTTTCATTACCCCTACAACCTTGAAGGGATTACTTAGCCAGATGCCCATAGGGGACCTGGCTGAGCAGTGTGAGTAGGATTGGAACAAACATCCCCACAGTGTACAAAGGTTGTACTTATTTCTTTAAAAAATGGTATGAAATGTGTGGCTTTCTTTATCTTGCTTTTCCCTGAGTGTTAAGGGCCAGTACACTAGTGGACCTATGGCAGCTGAAGTTAAACCTTCCTTACCTCTAAACCATCCACTTGAACTCTTGTGAGCCAAGACACAGTATAATTGGCCTTATGAATATTTTATCAATTCACCTCTAAAACTGAAGATGATATGAGGAACCTGGGACTGCCCCAAGCCAGCATGCCCTGTGGGCTACAGTGTTATATAGTATACAAATATAAAAAGCCATGGTTTAGGAACCTGGTCTTTAGCTATTTCTTTCTTTTTTCCTCTAAAAATTGGCTTCTCTGTTATTTCAGTTTCAATTTTTCTCTTCCTCTTGTTAACTGATTTCTTGAGGGATGCATTTCTTATTTATTTGGTGTGATGAGTGGAAAATAGCACCCTAAGCTAATGCCTCATGCTGTTATCTTACCAAGATTCAATAGTGATGCTTTGTGAGATAGCTCTAGGTAAACAAAATGGACCTATTGACATCTTCCGAGGTCTGACCCACCACATTGAATAAATATGAAGAATACTGCCTTTGGACTTGTTGTAAATCTTAAAGGGAAAGTATTTTTTGGTGTCCTTATAGGTTTTGGGTGTTTTTTTTTGTTGTTGTTGTTTCCAACTGTATCAACATAAATAGAAGTGCCTATAACATTTATTCTAAGGCAAATGTTTGTTGTGATAAGCATGGCTTTGTTTAATTATTTTTGGTATAAAATTTGATAGAATACACAAATACATGTTTTTATATTTGTGTATAATGCCAGTCTATAAACTTATATTAAGCATGTACTATGTGCTAAGTACTTCGTTAAGTTCTAAAGATACCAAAAAAAAAATTAAAAGAGAGACTTTGCTCTTAAGGAATTAATAATTTAATGGGGAAGACAACAAGCTAACAAATACGTACAAACAAACCATACAGAGAAATTAATTAGAAGAGAGAAAGCATCAGAAATAGGACAAGTTGGGAAAGCCTTCTTGCAGAAGATGGAATTTAAGATGGGACTTGAAGGAAGCCAGGGAAGACCTCCAGGATGGATCTGAGGAGGGAAAAGTTCCCAGGTATGAGAGTCAGAGAAAATGATCAATAATGAGAAATGTAGTTTCTCATTCAAGGTATAGCAAGGAATACAGATCTTTGGATTGAAGAGTACAAGATGAGCAGTAAAGGATAAGAAGAATGAAAAGGTGGTTTGAGGAAATAGGTGCTGAAGTGCTGTGAATGATAACAGAACATGTTATACATAATCCTCAAGGAAATAGGAGTCATTGAAGTTTATTGAGTGGAAGTGTGAGGTCTAACTCTGCTTTAGGATCATCACTTTGGTGGCTAAATAGAACAACAATTGGAGTGGGGAGAAACTAATGGCAGTCAAACATATCAGCAGGCTATTAAAGTAGTGGAAGAATGATTCAAGGAAAGCCTGGACTAGGATGGTGACTATATCAGATGAGAGAATAACTTATACTTGAAAGATTTTGCAAAGGTGAAATTGACAGGTTTGGTCAACAGAATAGATATGGGAAGTAAGAGATAGTGAGGAGTCAAGGATGACACCCAGTTTGTAAGCCTGAGAGACTGGGAGGTTAGTGTTGTTTTTGTTTTTGTTTTTGTTTTTGTTTTTGTTTTGCAGGAATAGGGAAGATAAGAGAGAAGAACAATATAAGAAGAAAAAAAAGATTATTTTTGGACATTTTGACTTTAGGATGTACATAAGATATCTTCTAGATGTCTGAAAGACACTTATGAGTTAGAACTCAATAGAGATATTAGGAAGGATAAGTAGATTTGATAATCATCAACTTAGAGTTGATAATTAAATCCATAGGAGCTAATGATATCACTAAACGAGAGAGAAGAGAGACTGAACAGAGCCCTGGAAGACATATATGGTTAGTGGGTGTGAACTGGATGAGGTCCAACAAAGGAGATTCAGAAGGGGCAGTCTGAGAGATAGCAGGAGAAACAGAGTGGAGTCTGGAAAACATATAGAAAAGAGAGTATCAAGAAAGAGAGGAAATCAGCAGTCAGAAAGGATGCAGAGAGGTCAAAGAGAATGAAGACTGAGAAACCATTAGAGTTGGCAATTAAGAGATCATTGGTAACTTTGGAGAAAGAAGTTTTAATGGAATAATCAGAAATTATGTTGTATGAGGTAAGAAGTGAATGAGAAAAAATAAAGTGGAGGAACCTACTGCAGAAGCTCTTTTCAAGGAGCTTGGCCACAAGGGGCAAATGAGATAGAGAGTGAAAGCAAGGACAAAAAGGTTAAGAGAGGTGTTTTTTTTTTTCAATTGAGTAGACATACGCATATTTGTAGGATGATGGGAAGGAGCCAGTAGAAAGAAAGAGATTGAAAATAAATTACAGAATGGTTATAACAGATATGGCAAGTTGTTGGAGAAGATGGGATGGAATGGGATCTCTTGTGTAGGGAGGTACCTTGATAATGAGTAAGGTTATCTCTGTGTAAGACAGAGATCAAGGAGGAGATAGTGGTAGCAAGAATCTGAGGGATATGAGATGAGGAAGAGGAGAAAACAAAGCAGACAGCTCATGACAAATAACCTCAATTTTTCTGTGAAATATGGAGCAAGATTTTCAACTCATAGGGGTGCACGGAATTTGAGAGAGATGAAAAGGTGTGCTAGAGCTGCTGTGGCAAGTGGGATAGCAAATTGCTAAAAGAAAGGTATAATATAACAATAATCAGAGCCCAATTGAAGTTGTGTAACTAATATTTGTTTAGTCAACTAGATGGCTCAGTGGAAAGAGTGGTGTAGCTGGAGTTAGGAAGACCTGAGTTCAAATCTAACCTCAGACACTAGCCATGTGATCCTGGGCAATTCCTTAACTTTGGTTTGCCTAAGTCCACTGGAGGAGGAAATAGCAAACCACTCCAGCATCTTTGCCGACAAAACCCCATGGATAGACAGTATGGTCCACGGGGCCGTAAAGAGTTGGACATTAAAAACGACTGAACAACAATAATGACATATATTTCTAGGTGACCAAATCACAATAGTTATCTGACATTTTTTCTACTTAAATTAAACAGCACTTTTTTTGTTGTTTGTTTGTTTTTGTTTTTGTTTTGGATGTGACCTTTATTGAACTTATCCACCAGAGTGGAAATAAAAGTCTGTACAAGAGCAAATGTTTGTTACTATAACTTTTGCATCACGATTAATATCCAAACATATTTTTGAAAACAGTCAATTCAGCAAAACCCACTACTTCAGAATCAATAGCTTCTTTGAAGTCACAGTAACAGTTAAATATGGTTAAGACATCAATGCAGAAATTTAGCTGGCTGGAAAGCTAAGTAAGCTTCCAACTTAATCAGAACAGAATTATAAAAAGGCAAAATTGTGGTTTTCACAGTGATACAGTCCGCTGGAAGTCACCAACACTGTACAGTTGTTCTGTCCAACAGTCTTCTGTTGTCCTTTCTTTCTAATCAGAGATTTGTGTGGAATCACACCACCAACAATTGTTGCCTTAATAAGAGAGTCCAATTCTTCATCCCCACCAATGGCAAGCTGCAAGTGGATAGGAGTAATGCGCTTCACCTTTAAATCGTTTGATGCATTTCCTGCCAGTTCAAGAACCTCTGCAATTAGATATTCCAGGCCGCACTGTACACGGGGGCGGTGGCTCCCAAGCACCCGTGGCTCCTTGTCTGGGACTTCACATGCCTATGAATATGGCCCACTGGGAACTGCAAGACAGCCTTCTGCGAGAAGGAAAACGCCTTTGTCTTCACCTTTCCGGAGTCCTTGACAGCCTTCCCGCCAGCCTGGAGGGGGCACACACCCATGCGGGCAGGAGGAGGGGTCGGGGTTGAAGGTCCTCAGCCTGGCCGACACTACCTCTCCCCCACAAAACATGTTTAAGAATGGAGATCTGCAACATTACTAATTGCTCTCTAGAATTGTTGGATCAGGTCACAACTCCACCAACAATTCATTTTTTTTGATCATAGTTTTCTCATATCTTCTCCAGAATTTACCACTTCCTTTTTTTTTTATCTTATTAGCCAGCCAATCTGATAGACATGAGGTGGTATCACAGACTTGTTTTAATCTGTATTTCTCTAATTAATAGTGATTTAGAACTCCCCCTCCCAATTTACTATAGACAGTATTATATATATTGATTTCTTTGTCTGAAAACTGCCTATTCATATCCTTTAATCATTTATCAATTGAGGAATAATTTGTATTCTTATAAATTTAGTTCTCTATATATTTGAGAAGTGAGACCTTAATCAAAGATACTTTTTGAAAAAAAAATTCCCATTTTCTGCTTTCCTTACAATTTTGCTGGCATTGGTTTTATTTGTGCAAAACTTTTCAATTATACATAATAAAATCTTTTTAAAGATTATCATATTATTATTTAAACTATTTTATTTTATTTTAGTTACATTTTATATTATTTTAATATTATTGTTAAATTAAATTATTTTATTATAAATATTGTTTTATTTATATTTATTAATATTCATTACACAAAAATTATATGTACTATAAATATTGTTTTAAATATTATTATTATTAGTATTATTATTAAATATATCTTTTATTACATTTTTTAAAAAACTCTATATCTTATTTGGTCCTAAATTCTTCCCTTATGCATAGATCTGACAGATAAACTATTCCATGCTCTCCTTATTTGCTTATGGTATCACCCTTTATGTGTAAATCTTATACCCATTTTGACTTTATCTTGATACACACTGTGAAATACTGGTCTTTACCTAGTTTTGGCCATACTGTTTTCCAGTTTTTTTCAGCAGTTTTTGTCGAATAAAAATTTTTCTCCCAAAAGCCTGGATCTTTGTGTTTGTTGTACACTAGATTAGTATAATCATTTACTCTAACATATTGGTACCTGGTCTGTTCCAGTGCTCCATTACTTTATTTCTTAGACAGTACCAGATTGTTTTGATAATGACCGTTTTATAACATAGTTTGAGATCTGCTATGGCTAGACCACTTTCCTTTGCATTGATTTTCACTGATTTCATGGATTCATTCTTTTTCATTGATCTTTTGTTTTTTTAGATGAATTTTGTTATTCCTTTTTCTAGCTCTATAAATTATATGTAATAGTTTGATAGGTATGTCACTGTATAAGTAAATCAATTCAAGTAGAATTATCATTTTTATTATATTGGCTCAGCCTGCCCATGAGCAAAGGATTCATTTTTGGGCCTGGGACCAATTCATATTTTCCTTTGAGGCTTTGGGGTGCAGTTGTTTTGACTTTGTTTTCTTTTTCTGCATTTGTGTTTTTTTTTCTTTTAATCTTTCCTTTCACCATAATAACTCTTTATGGTCAAGTTTTTTTAATTATTATTTTTGTTGTTTTCTCATTTTTCTAGCCTGTTTCATGACTTCTAGCTTTATGATAAAGTTGAGTTCTGTTATCTGAGTGAAGGGGACACGGTCCAAAGCTTAAGGTTTTCTATGCTGCTGTTTTCAAGTCTAGTTCTGGGAGTTATAGGTTTTCAGTTCTTACAAGATGGTGTGATCTAATGAGATATGTTTTGTAATAAGTATTTATATAGTATCTACTATGCTTCAGATTCGGTGCTAAAGCCTTTTGCGAGATATTATTTAATTTTATGTTATGTGTCCTTTGGCAAATCACTTCAACACTTTAAACTTTTCCCTCTTTTGTAAAATGAAAGAATAATAACAATGATAAGAGATGGAAGTTTTATAGTACTTTATATGAATTGCCCTTGTTCCTCACAATAATTCTGCTAGTTGAAGAATTTTTCCTTTTACTCAAAATACTATACTGATTATCTTTATTGGGCAACTAGATTGTGTAGAGAATAGAATGATGGACTTGGGTATCAAAAAGCTCTGAGTTCAAATCCCTTTTCAGATATTTAATAACTGTGTGTCCCTGAGTCATCAAAACAATTGCCTCCTAAATTGGGAACCCTCCATAATGTCTTCCACAGCTTCGCTATTTTTTTTTCTGAATGTTCCTTTTGTGTTCCAACTAAATAGAAATATGTTTGGTATATTTCTTCTTCTCATGCATCCAACAATTAATTCATTTCTTTCCTGTGACTCTAGCTTTACGTACATGGTTTCCTCCACATTCAAATTCTATTCCCATTCCCACTTCTTGTTTAAATTCTTCACCCTTTTTTTTGGGGGGGGGGAGGCGATTGAGGTTAAGTGACTTGCCCAGAGTCACACAGCTAGTAAATGTTATGTTTCTGAGGTCAGATTTGAACTGAAGTCCTCCTGACTCCAGGGCCAGTGTTCTATCCACTGCGCCACCTAGCTGCCCCAAGACTTTCACATTTTTTAAAGCCAATATCATGTGCTACCTGTGTCATGAAGTTTTGCTTGGTATATATTTACATTGTATTTTTTCATGCCTTCCTAATGATCTTGTCATATCTGATTTTTACACTTAATTTGTTTGTGTCATATCCACCTACTAGACTGTAACTTTATTGAATATAGAGACTATATTTTATTTAGTCTATCTCACCTAGCATCTAACTTAGTCCTCTGGTTTTTTTTTGTTTGTTTGTTTTTTGTACTTGTTATTACATTGGTATTCTCCAAGTAAGGCAACTTTCAAGAAGCTGTATGCAACATGTAGAACTTCAATTTACAATCTTCTCATTTCCAGGGCCACTGAGGGACAGAATAATTTTCCTATGGTTATACATCAGTACTTATGCCAGGGAGGATTTTAACACAGGTCTTTCTAGCTTCCAGTAACTTCTTTGTGTAACTTCACATGATTTTTATCCAATTGTTCAAAGTCCTTTTAAATTAATTAAAGTCTTGTAAAACCTTAATTTACACTTTTGATTAATTGATTAGTTCAATCTACATGAACAAGCATTCTGTGCTTAAATGGGGTTGTGGTTGGAAACTTATGTCTTAGATTTTTATTCTCTCTTCTCTCTGTTCTTCTCTCCCTTTCTCTCATCACTTTCCTTAATATACCTTTCACACACACTTGCATATACCCAAAGAACATAATCACAGGATACTATTAAAATATTAATATAATTTTAATTAGGAATAGGAGAAGCTTTCAGTTTTCTTAAAACACTAAAACCTTTAGTGACTCACTTTGATATTGATGACAAAATCATAGCTCATCTGAAAGCCACATTACAATGTTATACCCTTTTAGAAATAGACTGTATTCAGGGGAGTTTGGTGGGATTAATGGGTTCATTGATTTCACTATAACAGAACTTGATGTCATTTAACAACATAGTGCTATTCCTTTGATTCAAGACTAAGGTATCAATTATGGCCACACTAGGGGAAAAAAACAAGAATACCTCTTTTAGCCAATGTTAATTAAAAACAAAACAGACAGCTTCCTTTTAGGGCTTTCCCAGTTAGAGGGAATTCCTGAAATATAGTGTCTGCTTCGGGAGTTTGTGCAACCATGTGCAGATTTTTAATGTTCATTGTGGTTAGCTATTTGATTATTCTATAAATTCTGAAGAAAGGCATGATTCTTGTTCATTAAAAACAATAAAAATGCATTATCAGGAGATAAATAATAATGTCTTTTAATAGCTTCCTGCTGATTCTAAATAAATAATGGAAAGGAGGAAGGAAGAGAGGGAAGAAGAAAATAAGTGAAGCATGCATGTACTGGAAAATAGGAGGGCATTTTTTTTAATAGGATACTGATAGTAACAATATTTCACATATAAAACTCAACTTTATGGTGAGAGGTGGGAAATGAATGCAAGCCTCCATCTCCTCCTTCATCTTTTTTACATGAACAGATATCTCTTTCTTTGCCAAGGTAAACCCTTCTACATGTACAAGTGACCCCACTCCATTGGGTCTTCTCTAGCAGATTGCCTCTTCTATCGTATCTACTTTTGAGAAATGTTTCCTAATTTTTAATCTCACTCTATCAACTGACTGCTCTGTTGTTGTTGTTAGTCATTTTCAGTAATGTCCAACACTTTATTTCTTGGTAAAGATCCTGGAGTCATTTGCCATTTCCCTCTCCTGCTCATTTTACAGATGACGGAAGTGAGGCAAACATAGATAAGTGACCCTAATGAAAGAACAGAGAAGAGACTGAATTTTATTTCCCCACCCAAATTTCTGAAACATGCTAAAAATCACTTATCATAAAAGCATGAACTTAATAAAACTCAGTAAAATTTGAATATTTTGCTACAAATTGTAGTGTTGAAAACAAAAAAAAATAGTAAGCCATATTAGTATGAATTGTGCTAACTTTTTGTTCATGAAATTAATACATTGTCTTCCTCTTTAATGTCAGACCTGATGTGTTATAGTGTCATTTTTTTCCATTTTAAGAAGATAAATTCTTTTTATTCTCTAGCAAGGGAAAATATATGAAATACCTGCTTTTAAACTAATAGACTATAAGGGAAAACATTATGGATGCTTGTGGGAGATATTAATTCTGAGTAATTAAAAATATTTCTAGAAACAAAAAAGATATCTTGGAAAAAATGTTTACTGAATTTTCAGTAAAAGGAACTGAATTTGAATCCCTTCTCTTGCAAGTACTGACCATGTATTTTTGGACACTTTGTACTTTGATTTTCGCTTTCTATATTCATAAGATGAGATCATTTCTAATTCTAAATTTTTTTGTTTTCCTTCTCAATTTTACATATGATTATTAAATCAGGTGACAAAATATTCTAAAATATTATTATTTGACTTGTATTTGGTGGTTATATATGATATAAATAGAAATGTGTTAGTAAACACATTGCAACTAGCTCAGAAAAAAATGTACACTTAGCACATTTTTAAGTATAATCTCACCATCATTTTTAAAATCTATACAATAAAAGTAACAAGTAAGCCTTGATTTGTAATATTTCTGATTTTCAAGATGTAAATGATTATATTGAAAAATTTATAATTGGCTTGCATTAGCTAGAACAAACTTATTCCTGCATACCCCTACAGACAGACTAATTCTATCCTCAGATAAAGAAAGGAAAGTTTTTTAATGGCTATACAATTTGTGAAACTGTGTAAACTGACTTCTGGGCTTAGAATGAACCATTTATTTACTCTTGTTCTTATAAAGTCACATTCTATTAAAGGACCTCTTACCCAATGATATTGTGTAGTGATCCTCTTATCTGAAATATAAAATGAGACACAGAAGGATGAGAGTTGTGTTCCCCAAAGATAAAGTGTCTGCTACTGGCATGGAAGATTTCCCAGTATGAAATAACAGTTGGAATGTGTGTGTGTGTGTGTGTGTGTATGTACATATATGTGTGTATGTATATATGTGTGCATGTGTGTGTGTGTGTATGTGTGTTCTAGATATTCGTATTTGTGAATAATATTGTAGGGATTTTGCCAAAATCCAGAAATTTCAATTGATTCTTAAATATAGTGCATAACAACTAAAGTAGTGCAGACTTTTTCTATAAGAAAATAAAAACAAACAAATCAGTGATAGGTTTCTATAGATATGAAACGGAAAGGCTTGCCCATAGAACTGGCTTATTCGTACATACATCTTAGAAAGACATTGAGGTTGAGCAATTAACTGAGTCAGAAGTGATGGAAGAGTAGGCTAGATGGTATTTGGGAAATTCTCCCAGTGATATTAGTGATCCCAAGATTTTCCCCTGAAAAAGGGCCTAATTAGTTTATTTCCAATATTTCTTTGGAAATGCTCTATGTATGAATACCATAGTCTCTGGAATTCAATTAGTAGGTCACCCAAAGGCCAAAGATAAAATTCATGGTGAATCTAAATTGTTTGTATTATATAATACCGATAAAAAACTGACCATAAAAAACTGGTGTAAAAGATGTCACCAAAATAGCATACAGCCCCAAAGGAAACAGGTTTGTTAGGTCAATGTGCTGTTGATGTAATAAGAATGAGGGTTAAGAGATGACCCTCAGACTACAAGCTCTATTTCTATCTACATTTTTTTAAGATCTAGGGCATTGCTTTCCGAAAATTATATAAATTATGAATACAAGATATATGAAAATGCAGAGACAAAACTGCACAGAATGAAAAAGTATAAAAGATTTGAATTCTGCACTAGTAGAATGATTATACCATTGAGACCACAGATCATGCAAAGCATCAATGTTATGAAAGTGTTTTTAGAAATAAACTTTAATAGAATAAGAATTAGCAGAGCACATGCCTATGTATCCATTAGCACATATATGTGTACACATATATGTACAGACATGTGACTATGTATGCAAATGTATATATTCAAGTGGATGTGTGATCTTATTAATGTGAATTTTTCCTCCATTCTATTTGTTTCACTCTGCTTCAGTTCATGTCTTCCCATGTTTCTCTATTTTCCCCAAAATCATTTTGTCTTGTTCTGATATAATATTTCCTTACATATGTCTCCTATAATTTGTAGAGATATTCCTAAATCAATAGGCAATTATCTTGCTTCTAGTTTTTGGCAGCCACAAAAGAAATTTAAGATCAGTATGCAGGATTTCTAAATGTATGACTTAGTATTAAAAAATACTAATTTCCACAGAATTTATGGTAATTAATGCTAGTTACTATTTTCAAATCTCTTTTTCACAGTCCTTCCCTACACCATAACAACCATCCACATACACTCATGCAAACTGCTATGCTCATTTCAGTATTAAAACTTTTCCTTTCAGGTGACTTTAACCTAGCACTTTGACTTAGACATTTCAGTTGAAAGACTTTGACCTAATATGCAACAGCTAATAAAATTATTTGGAGAATTGTGAAATATGGATTCCAAAAATGCACTACAACTTTGGTGAATCAAACAATTATTTCAAGAAAATGTTATTTCCCTTTTTTCATAGAAGTGTCATATGGAGAGCTATGTCAGATAAACCCACTGACTTAAGGTTTTCAATTTTTTTGAAATACAAACATACTTTTTTTTTCTTTTTTGTCCCATCTCATGTTTACACATGTATGTGTAGGAGAAGTGGAATGGAACCAATGCTGAACTCAAAACCAGACACACTAGGTTTAAATCCACCCCTGATATTCCCAATCTATTTGTCTAAAGACAAATTAAATCAGTTAACTTTTTTGAGTTTTAGTTTCTCATAGTTTTTTTTTAATAAATTGTTTTTCCCATATCTGTAATATAGAAAATCCATTGTGTGTCTCATACAGTTGCTGGAGAATAGTGGATGCCCTATAGACATTTCCAATCCAACATGCCTGAAACAGAATACATTTTCTTTTCTTCTGAATGTCAGCCCATCTTCCTACTTCTTTCGAGGTCACTACCATCCTCACAGGTTCACAACTCTGGCATCTTAACGCTTTACCCTTACTTAGGTAAATGTTGACATTTCTACCTGGTCGCTAGCTTTCATAGACTTCCTTTCTTCCCTAGTCACACAGCTACAACCTTAGTTTAGAACCTCATCACTTCTCCTTAGAGCACATCAATAACCTCCTCATTGACTCATCTCTCACTTCTCTAAATCTATCATAGGTATAAAGTGAAAATGAATTTTCTGAAGCAAAGATCTGACCATACCCCTTCATTATGTATACTCCAGTGGTCCTCTAATGCTCCCAATTTATGATATTTATCCTCTATTTGATTTTTAAAGCCTTTCAGATCTTGGTTTCAACTTACCTTTCTAGCTTCACTATATATTATTCTCCTTCCCTGACTCTACTGAGTAGCAAAACTAACCCTCCTATTCTTCGAGCATGAAACTCCATAACCAGTTTCAATACCTTTAGAACTGGAGAACTCTCCATTCTTCACTCCCTCCCTGACTCTGAGTCAGAGAATTTCTTACTTTTTTCAAGACTGATCATAAGTACCATATTTTCTACACAAAGCCTTTGCTGAGCTTTCTTTCTGCTAGTATGTTCCATTCCTAACTACTTTTTATTTAACAACCTTGGCTGAATTCTTTGGAACAGAGATTATTTTATTTGTTTTTGTATCCCCAATATGTTGCATCCAGTCTGGTGCATAAGAGTTTATAAATCTATTTCATGTGTTGATTCTATGTATTTTGCATTTGTACATATCCTGTCTACATGCATGTCTTTTCTGCCTGGCTAAAATTTAATCTCCCTGACTTCAGGAACTGTTTCACGCTTATCTTTGTATGCCCAGTGACTAACACAGTGATTGATTTAAAATAGATACAATTTTTTTTGCTTGTATGTTTGATTGAAAAATGTTAGAGTTTGAATAATAACCTCAAATTACCTCTGATCAATCAACCCACAACTATTTATTAGGTGCTGTTGTGTGCTTATGGCTGTGATAAACATCACTGGGAATACAAGAAAATTCTAGAAGGTCATTTGACTGTAACTAGTTTATAATGCTATGGAAAGTACGTTAACTAAGCAATTATTAGAGGAAAATATATGATCATTTGAACATACTGCAATGCAGTCCAATTCAAGCTAACAAACATTTATTAAATACTTACTATATGCAAGATAATATAAAAAATAGTCTAGGATTTCAAAGACCTTACATTCCACACCCTAAAACTTCTGGGGGGAAAAAAAGGATGACATTTGTTAAATATTGTGAGGGAAGAACAAGTTTCCCTCAGGAATAGACACTAGATAAATATATAAAATATAGTTTAGGAAAAGCTTAGTTTAATTTTAAATGGAGAGCTTTATATTTGTTTCACATATACATGCTCATGTACATAGAACAATAGCCACCAAAAACAGTGGCATTGATTAAAAGACCACAAGACAATCCTTTCTGTCAATGTTTAAGCTGAAACCAACTCGAAGATGTATATATATGTTTCTGTACACACACGTATGTATGTATGTATACATATGTATTTGTATATATGAACATATGTGCCATATATATATATATAGTGTATGCTTGATAGTAACTTAGTTTACCTCAACATCTTGAGTTCATTGTGGAACAATATTACGTTTACTCAGTTCTACTGATTAACCCCTTGTAACTTGAGGATTCCCCCCACAATTCCAGCATTAATTTGTCTTCTCTAACCCTACATTACATTCCTATTAAATCTAATCTTATACTTTCAGAAAGAAAAAAAAACGCTATTCCTCTTGGTCAAAAATTTAAAGTCCAGAGTTACCTTGACAAAGTTAATGAAAGTCCAAAGAGGGAAATTTTGCTTGCTCTACATCTAGAGAGCAGAACAGTTTTGAACAAAGCTCCTGCTGTGAGCAGGTGCTGGGCTTTTGCAATAATTTGGTTTCTTTCAATGGCATCAGTTAATTTTAAAGACACCATGAAAATTGCATGACATTGAATTAGAATGCTTTTAGGGTTCTTCCAGTTACTAAACACAGGCTTTAAATGACTTTCTTCCTCCAAGGCAATAGTCTCTATGTTATTACTATTTTCACGGTTGGGAGGAGTGGATAGGGAATGGTGAAGTGGATACTGACTTTGTGTGTGTATGTATATGTGTGCCTCTGTATGTCTGTGTGTGTGCTCATGCTTGCATGCACATATGTTTAGTGGGGCACAAATGGTCAGCACAGTTCACTTGAGAAGTGGATATAGTTTGTAATCTTTTCCTGAAATTAATAGTACTTAACAAGGTTTTCTTTATCATGAAATAGCTATAATGTAGATTTTTCCTGAGATTTCTATGGCTTCCATCAAGACATAGCTCAAATCTCACCTTCTACAACAGGTCTTTCCTGTTATTCCCTTAATTCTTCTCCTTTTCTCCACTCTCCCCACACTGCAAGTGCCTTATGATAAAATTACTCTGCATGTATGTAATACGGTTTAGCTCTGGCCCTATCTGGAGAGCCAGGTCTACTACTTACCCCCTTCTCCCCAACTCTGAGTTCTGAGTTAAGTTGTAGTGGGGCATTTTCTTTTTAAACTCTGTCATTGACTTTATTCTCCAGTGACTATGTTCTCACCATTTTTAGTGGCACTGTAATTAGAACGTCAATTCAATCTAATAATTTAATAACAGATTTATTTTTACAAGGGAATATTTACTTTAAAAATATAGCAAAATCATATGTAGAAATATTTCCTCAAAATCTTAATAGCAAAATCTTTACAGAAGCACACTTGATCTCTAGCTGGGGAGACAGACTAGACTCATGGTATGTCTTAGTTCATCCATAAAATTAGTCCCACCACTTCAAGTCAAAAGCCCCACTGGGCTAGCATTCCATAATTTTTCTTCTCAGGGCTTCTCTTCCAGACTGGCTGTAATATTTGCCTTATAATCCTGGACTCTGAGTATTACATGCTTCAGTTTCTCAGGTTTGAGATATCTATCCCTGCATCTAAAACTGAAAAGTACAAAGGAGTACATTGGTTTTTTGTTGCTGTTGTTTGTTTTGTTTGCTAAGTGATGGGGTTAAGTGACTTGCCCAGGGTCACACAGCTAGTAACTGTCAAGTGTCTGAAGTCATATTTGAACTGAGGTCCTCCTGACTCCAGGTCCAGTGACTCTATCTGCTGGGCCACCTAGCTACCCTGAAAAGGACAAAGGAAAAGACCAAAAACCACAGCTTTATTTCTTGGGGCCACATGGTGCTATTGTGCTCTATCACATCCCCACTTTTCTTCATGGTGTCACTTGCTGTGAGTGCAGTCCTTCATCCTTAGTCATGCGTAAAAGGAAAGAGAGGACATTTTGCTTGTTTAGTTAACTATAAAGATACAGATGTTTCTGGCTGTGCAGACAATGAAAAAAGGGTTGCTCCTGACTGCATGGCATATCAAAGGAGACTGTTTAAATATGCACCACTTTTTTCATTTCTGCAAAGTAGGTCCCCAGTAGGTATAAGCTTATATGAGTATTACCATTTTTTCATTGTCTGGACATCTGTAAAACACATGATAGATTAGACAGATAGATAGGAGACTGAAATATAAATATATATGTATATATATATATGCATGTATGTGCGTGTGTGCGTGTGTATATATATGTATGTGTATATATATTATATATATATATATATATATATATAGAGGGAGAGAGAGAGAGAGAGAGAGAGAGAGAGAGATGATCAGATACATGTTGTTTGTTGCTTTTCTCTTCCCCATTAGAATACATGCTTGAGTTCAGATACAATATTTTTTGGCCTGAATTTGTATCTCTGACATTTAGCACAGTGCCTGGAGGAATGCTTCTTGTTGTTGATATTTCATTCATGTCTTAGTAAGTAAATGATACATAGCAACTGTAAACTTGTCATAGATATAAATAATTGTGCAGCTCATTTTAATCTTTAATGACAATTTCTTCTTGGTCCTGAAGAATACTGAACAGTAACTTTTTTCTTATGCTCCAAAAAATAAATAAAACTAGAATAAACTAGCATGTATGTAGTACTTTAAGGTTTGCAAAATTATTTTCATATCTTTTCTTTTTTTTATCTTCACAATGAACCTAGAATGTAGGTGTTTTTATCATTCCCATTTTAGAGATGAGGAAACTCAGGGTTAGTGATTTTCCCCAGTGTTACACTGCTTTAGTAGGCAGTTGTCTGAGATATTTTAATTCAGGTCTTCCTAACTTCAAGTGTACAACTCAATCTATTATGCCATATAATGTTTCTATATGTGTGTAGGCCTAAGTTCTTTCTTACTGATTTGATCTGGACATAAAAAGTAATCATTGTATTTCAGATTTAGGGTTGGGGACCACAAAGGCCATCCAATCTAACCTTCTTATATAGTAGGTAAGGAAAAGGATACTGGGAGACATTAAGTGAATTGCCCAAGGTCAAAAAAGAAAAGGATTTGTTAAGCACTCTCTGTGCCAAACACTAAACTAAGTGCTAGGAATAAAATTGCAAAAAAAGGTAATGATTTCTGCCATTAAGGAACATATTTAAATAAGGAAAGAGAACATAGGGAGTAGTGTCTTAGAAATGGTGCATTAAGCCATTGGGTAAAGGAACATTGATCATGTAACTCCCCTTTCAGGAGGAGAGGAAAGTTTGTTACTCCTCTGCATATGTAAAAGTTGTGAACCTGCATACACTTTAGATATTTTGAGGTTTACATCATCTTTAATGGCAAAGAAATATCACATACTTTCCGGAAGGTGTAATTACTTCAAGGATGTATGAAAAAGAAGAGGAAACAGAGAGATGGAAGCAACAGAGTGACAAAAAGTTGCAAAGGGCATTCTTATAAAAGCAAGTTCTTATAAAAGGTACTCCTGTGGTATGCTTGTTAATATTTAACAACCAGCTATCTGAAAATATACACACATACACTCTCATGTATATACATGCACACATACCCATACATATACATGTGTGTATATACACACATACACATGACACATTTTAAGTTTATTTTCTATAAATAATATTTTCTCCGTAACTTCCTTAAGTCTTGATAATCACCAAAACTGATGAGTCAAAATCTGATTTGTAACATTTGCTGATTTTCAAGTTTACAGGGCAGCTAGGTGCCACAGTGGATTAGAGGGCTTGGCCTAAAGTCAGAAAGACTCATCTGAGTTCTAAAACCAGCATCAAGCCCTTACTAGCTGCATGAATCTGAATAAGTCACAACACTATGTGCCTCAATTTCCTCATCTGGCAAATGAGCTGTAGGAGGAAATGGCAAATTATTCCAATATCTTTGCCAAGAAAACTTCAAATGGGGTCTTGAAGAGTCAGACATGACAGAGCAACAATAGTAAGAAAGTATAAATACTTACATTGAACATTTTACAACCAGCTCTTCTTAGCCAGTTGAATTTGAATGCAACACACCCCTATCTAGCCCATTAAGAGAAGAGATAAGGTATGACTGCTTTCTTCACCACTGCAAACCCCCTTATCCACTTTAGCTTGGCATGATTGGGGCCTTTCTCTGAGCTTGTTCGTTTAAGTTGCTATAAGATGTATCCCATTTTATTTTACTGACCTAGTTTTATTGCTCACAAACATCTCTTTTTGAAGGAAACATGTGCATTTCTTCGTGTTCCTTGGTTGGAGCTTCCAAGTATTCAGCAGGTTAGCCCTGCTAGTTATTCATTTGTTGAAAGGCATGGACAGAGGTTTGTTTGTTGGTTGGTTTCTTTGTTTGTTTTTTCAAGTTGTGGGCTGGGAATTGTAACCCTATCCATTCACTAGAGAATCTCTTTCTAACTAGGAGAATATATTTTGTATCATTTTTCTGATGTTTTTGCTAGTTATAAGCTTTCCAAAGCAGACATTTTTACAGGGAGCTCAGGGCCATGTACTCCCTAAGAATAACAAATTTGACACTCATTATGGACCCACTTGCAGGACTATGAGGCAGGTTTATGAAGGAGAGTAAGAGGAGTCATTTTGATTTCAATTTTACATTCACCTTTATCCCCTTAAACTTTCTATACAGTGACCACAAGTATTATATTCTTTTTCCAAAGGTAATGTTACATTGATTCAATTACTGTTGAGTGAGGATGTGGAAGTCTAATGTGGAACGGCAGAAAGATGCGTAGAGTAATTGGGGATATGGAAAACTATCCACTACTTCTGAATCTCAGTGATTTTTTTTTTGTTGCTTCCAATCTGTAAAGTAGGGATTATAATATTGTACTATTTTTCCTATATGGCTGTTGTCAGAAAAATACTTTGTAAATGATAAAATGCCATATAAAAGTGAATAAGAATCAGCATAGGGCCTTATACCTTAAGAACATTTCCTTTTAAATTAGCAAAGTTAATCATTCATTCAAATAAGTTTGTACATTAGAAACCGCATAAATTTGCATACCATAGACCGGCAGGACATTGTTCCATTCCTTATTCATCGTCCTTTTCTGACATCATCGAGCTTTCCTCTACTGCTTGCTTCTCTATATCAAATGCCATTTATTTTGTTTTTATTAAGGTCCAATGCCTTAACACCTTAAAGGACTCATACCCCAAATCCTCTTTTTCCCAGTTTAGATTTATAATGTTTAACTGGGTTCTTTAAATGGGCAATTATATAGCCAATAGTACTGTCAAATGAGTGTGTTCTCAGAATGACCCCTTATATCACTTTTTAAAAATCACAATTTTAATTTCTATTGAATATCATAAAGCCCCTGGGTGCATGAACAGCACAGAGGCAAAAATAATTTCTAAAAATCTCTTTTATAGCTACTCTTGCATGGTGTTTGGACTTTAGTACCTGGGAAAACTAATAGAACAGCCAATGAAAATGAACAATAGCATTGCCACATTAGGTAAGGGAAGCGATACTCAATGATATGGCTTTGCCATTCAACTTGACAGAAGAGAACATTTGAAGGTTTTCAGTTGGGTTAATTGGCTGTTTTCTAACAATCAAGTGACTAGAAATGGGATGATTTGCATGATACTATATATATAATATAGATAGATAGATAGATAGATAGATAGATAGATAGATAGATAGATAGATAGATATAGATATAGATATAGTATGTGTGTGTGCTTTTGAAGTTAAATGTTCCCAAATATTAAAATGTTTCATACAATTTGCCCATTTTTAAAAACTGACGGGCCTGTAGGCCAGTAAATATTACTAGAGAGGCTATGAGTACATGTTTAAAGTGCCTTATTTTAAATTTTAAAATGTAACCTTAAATCATTTAATTTACAGTGATTATTCTCTGTAATTTATTAAAAGCTAAAATTTTGATGCATAATAAAAAACTATGATAACTTTTTAAAGTCAACATTCTTTATTGACTATCATATGAGTTGAGTTCATATTTTAATTGGAAAGAAATAAAGTCTATCCAAATACTATGAATATGTCCAAAGGAAATAAGACACAAATAAATATATTGGGTGCCTATATGAAATTATTCATTCTATCACTCTTTGTGATTGTAAAGACAGGAATGCAAGTGTATGACCACAGTTTAAGGAATGCCTGAAAAGAGCCATATATGTGAAAATAAGGGAAAATATTATGGAGGTAACATTTCCCTGGTGAATATCATAAATATAAACTGTGTAAAAATTTGTACATGGCCAGGATATGGGGCTTAAGGTAAAAAAGCAAGATTAGCAAAGAAGAAATAATACACATGATGAATGAGAAGGAGAAATACCTATAAAATAATTCAGAATCATATAAACAGAAACAAAAGGAAAAAATACGTGACTAAAAAACAAATAAAATTAGCATATTGCTAAAAAGGAAGATGAATTCTTCAATAAAGGAAAAATCAATGAAGGTCCCAGAGAAGACACGTGTTACTGAGGAAGTCTGGAATATGAAAGTCTCAGGTATACATGGGGACTTTGGGAGAGGATGATTGTATGCAAGCATAGGCTGCAGATTAGTTGCCAATTCTCCTCCAAGGTGAACTATGCCGTTAGAACCTTCATTTAATAGAAATATATATTTACATGATTGCAGATATATAACCTGTATAAAATTGCTTTCCATCTTGCTGGGGGAGGGGAGGGGATGGATGAGAAAATCTGGAACTCAAAAGTTTATTAAAAATGAATGTTAAAATTTTCTTTGCATGTAATTGGAAAAATTAAATACTATTTTTTTTAAAAGAACCTTCATTTAAAGGAAAATGCCCAGGCAAGTCATGTTTTCATTTCTCTCCAAGCTCCACTACTAATTCACCAGACTTTCTCTACATCAGCCCTATACCAGTGCCTTCTTCCTCCTCCATAACCTGTTTTTCAGTTTCCTTTTATGTGTTGTCTTTTACCATTAGAATGCAATTTCTATCTGAGGACAAGGGCTGTCTTTCTTTTCTCAAGTATTTGTCTTAGCCTTCAACACAACGTCTAGAACACTGTGCTGTTAGTGCTCAATGCATGTGTGTTGACTTTTCTTAGGCATACCAGGATAGAAACCCTGGAGAAAAGACTGAGTTCAAGATTACTTACTACAGTATGTGTGAATCACGGAATTCTAAATGTCTTTTGTTTCAGGAAAAGATTGGGTCAGAGAACACATGGCATGGAATATCAAGACATTATGACATCTGTACTACTTATGTCACAGGTTCTTTATAAGGAAAATATTTTAAGCCCTAAAGCACTATATTATTCCAGTTTATGAATACATTTTTATTTACTTAAGGCATTTATAATTTTGGAACAACTATTTCTATGTGATTGATGAATATAATAATTTTGTTGTGTCATACATTATTAGCAGGGATATTATGATAAAAATTTAACAACTAACTCTCCAAAAAAGACATATTTTAATGGTTTATCCTGAATCATTTTTTTCCATCATATATTTAAGTCTATCCAATAAACAAAACATTTAAACCCTCTTTTGGAGTATTTCTCAATTTCCAGTTAGGGCCAGCTAAGTGGCATAGTGACTAGAATTCTGGGCCTGAAGTCTGGAAGACTCCTCTTCCTGAGTTCAAATCTGACCTCAGACTCTTACTAGTTATGTGACCCTGGGCACATCATTTAACCCTGTTTGTTTTCATTCCTTATCTATAAAATTAGCTCAAGAAGTAAGTGGTAAACCACTCAAGTATTTTGCCCATGAAAACCCCAAATGGGGCAATGAATGAAAAGTCAGAAACAACTAAAATGATTGAACAACAATGATAATTTCCACACTGAAAGTTTTCTAGTTTCCATATTAACTATTTAAGTAGCTTAAGAAACATCTTATTAGGTTAACTGTATACATTTAGGCATGGATAAAACTTTAACAAAGGTGGGAAAGACTGGGGTGCTCTGCTTATTGGATGAAGGAATAGTGATGCTACATAGGAAATAATTTCATATTGGTCCAAAGAATCAGAAAATTATAGGCCTTTGTATAATACAGCAAGGAAGTGTAGAACCCCATATATTCACAGAAGTCCAATTTAGTGGTGGAGCAATTTTGACAAAGGAGTATTTGGGGAGAGGAGTTAGAAGTCAACCATATGAGTTAAAGAGGACCATTAGTAACTGCTACTAGCAGTTTCTTCATAGGTAGCTGAGGTATACATTAAAAATTAGGTAGACCCCTGCATAAGGTGGTAGTGACAGCCTAAGAATGTAACCTTTAACCCCACAAAAATGTAAACTGCAAGAGAAATTCCAGTTATCCCATGGGATACTTGCACATGACTTCTTTGTCCTATTTTACACCTGAGCTGGACTAAGGTGGGTGGGGAGATCCATCACTTTGTCCTGTTGCTGCCACAGGGCTTGTCTAATGAGAGTAAATTGCCCATTTACAACCCAATTAGCCCTCACACACACACACACACACACACACACACACACACACACACACAGGAGAGAGAAAGAGAGAGAGAGAGAGAGAGAAGAGAGAGAGAGAGAGAGAGAGAGAGAGAGAGAGAGAGAGAGAGATTATATACCACACTGGTGTGATCAGCTCCTATCTTCTCCTTTCTTTGGAATATGAATACCTTGTCATTATGGTTGAATTTTTCCTGTGGATGATGCAAACACCTACACCCTGAGGAAAGGTAGCTTCAAGACTCTTAAAAGGCATCAGCCCTTTATTCTTAGCAGAGAGATATATCTAAGGATACTCAATGAGGATTCCATGAGGAGGCAGACAGGAGGAAGAACTTCTGGCCACTAGAATCTATTAGGTTATCTTTTGATCACATATGCTGTCTAAGTTTGAGCCACTGTTGCCAGGGTCTGTGTACATGCAAAGGTAGAATGTTGACGTGATACTTTTATATTAGTTGAGGTGATATTTTCATAATTGTCCTAGATATACTTTCTTAGTTAATAACCATTTTAAGATTTTGTGTCTGGTTGATTTATGGTAATTAGAGGTACACTGGTAGAAAGGTCATCACAAATGCTTGTTTAAAACACAGTAGGGACATGTATTCAGATGCTTTCTGGGAATCATCACATCTAATGAAAGAAGGAAGTAGAGAAGTAGCCCCAGAGGTGGGCACTACAATATTGGGCTTCATCTGAAACAATTTTCTGGCCCTCTGCATCCTTAAGGATCCATTAGGGAGATCTGGAACTATCATTCTTAGATACCTTAGTATTATATGATTCACTAGAAAAAAATCACATTTCTCTCTCTCTCTCTCTCTCTTTTTCTCTGTCTTTCTCTCTCTCTTTCTCCTGTAATTAATTTGTTTTCTGGCATATTTGCATATAATCCAGACCAATTTCTTTATGATAATTTGTGTTTGATTGAATGCTTAGGTATTAATATTTATTGTATTATTCCACCTTTGTGAGTATAGAAACTATGAGGTGTATGGATATTTGTACCTGTAAAATAATGGTACCTAATGGTATGCTTAGAATACATTGTAATAGTTAATAAAGGTTCATCTTTTTAAAATTGCTTAATCAGATACAATGTCTTTGCTTACATATTATATGAATTCCAGACACCTTTTCTGAGACTAGCTTCCTTTCAAAACTGGCTTTTCTCCTAGCAGTGACCTTGTTGCAACCCAGGGTGTCTGTTGGGGGCAGGGCTATCCCCACATCTGATGGTGCCTTTCTTCTCTCTTGCTCTTGTTCCTACTTGCACTTGTATGTTCTACATAGAGGCCACGTACTATTCCCTAAGGTAGTACAACAACAGTTAAAGTTATAGATGACATAAATGTTTAGGTCTCAATTCTGGAGCCAAACATAATCAACTAAAATAGAAAACTATGGGAGTCTCAGAAAAGGAACCCAGGAAGGCCCATTTTGAACATTTATTTTAGTGCTAAGCATAAATACAAATGCATCAGCTATATTTGAAGTGTTAAACACTTGCTAATATAAGATCTATATTGCTTACTGCCCTTCAAGAGAAAAGAAAGTAAAATGCATGTTTCTGTTCAATCAGTAGGAATTGATGAGGTACAATAGTGCTTGGCAAATAGTGTGATATTAATAAATATTTATTGCATTTCAGTGAAATAAGAATTCTCTTCTGGTTAAAATTTGCTTGGATGAACACTACAACTAGTTTGAAATACGGTGAAGGGCAGGATCAAATTTTTCCCTTTAATTTTTTTTCTCAAATTCCTAAAAACACTAACATCATTTGATATCTGACATAGTCATCAGACATCATAAGATGAAGTTTAGCTAAAGAGAGTAATTCTGTCTGAAGAAAACTATACCTTCTTTGAAAAACACTGCGTTGTTATGGTTGAAACTATTGAAGTATAGAGGAAAGTCAAGTCCCCCACTGGAGAACTGTGAGCCAAAATAACAAGGTTATTTCTCCAATGAAAAATTAGAATTCTTTACAGTTGGCTGAGGCTCTTTCCAAGCTGAAGATAGCATACAAATTACTTCTGTCCCTGTCTCTGTCTGACTGTCTCAGTCTGTCTGTCTGTCTCTGTCTGTCTGTCTGTCTCTGTCTGTCTCTGTCTCTCTGTCTCTGTCTCTCTGTCTCTGTCTCTCTCTCTCTCTCTCTCTCTCTCTCTCTCTCTCTCTCTCTCTCTCTTTGTTGTCTGGGTTAGTCAAGCTGCCAGAGGAATGATAAATCTACCCAATCCTTTCTGATTTTTTTTTTCCTCCTTGAATTTAGGTGAATGATTCATTCAGTTAGATCTGTAGGAATTTATGTGAGGGATATATTTTTTAGCTTTGGGTATAGAAGATAGTTTATTTAACAATATTCAATGTATTTATTTTTCCTGTTAATACGTTCTTCTTTGTTGCACCTTTGAGACTTTCATCCTAAGAATCCTAAAGAATCTACCAAAAACTTACATGGACGAATAATTTAGTACATCATTTTGCATTCTTTCTATTGAGTCACAAAAAGCATAAATGAGGGGATAAAAGTTTTATCATTTTTCACAGAGCGGGACTACATAGTATAAAGTGACCAAAGAAGTATTCACATTCCACAATAATATTCTAAATATGAGGAATGATACTACTAGAACAGTTTGTGAGATCTATTCTTTTTAAAGCTTTCAAAAGTAATAAGTATGTCTTTATTTTGCAATGTTTTCAACAATGTATTCTTAACCTTTTTGTGTCATAGACCTCTCTGACAATCTAGTGAAATCTTTGGACTTCTGTTCAGAAAAATGTTTTTAAATACATAAAATAAGATATATATATATATATATATATATATATATATATATATATATATATAATTACAAAGGAGGACAGAGGGAAGGGAAAATGGTAATCAAAATATGATTTATTTTTTTAATCAAGTTCATAGACATCAAGTGAAGAATTCCTAGGTTAAACTTAACCATTCAGGAAACCAGAACCAACTGGAAAGTCTTTAGTGCTCCACACCTGCCCCCTTACTAAATGTTTATAAATGAGATCAAATAATGTGTTGGGTAAAATAGAGATAGATCTGTAAAAATATATAGAAATATTTATATCTACGTGTAATCTATGTATGTTTATATATTCTACATTCATATCAAAAATATATCTATATTTAACTATATCTAAAAGTATTCTTCTTAGACTGTATTAAAAAAACACTATAGGATAAGATAGGTAGAGGGTTTGGATAGGAGAAAGATGTGTGCTCAAAGACAGTCTTGCTCTTTGCAGGGTAAACTTAAATGAGTGAGTAATGGTTGTTGAAGAGTTTGGACTTGAGAATTAAGCTGAACAAAACAGTAGGTGGAGGTACTAAGAGAGTATATACCAGTCGTGGGAGATATAGATATAGATTTAAAGAAGTATTGAAGTCAATGTTATTTTTGAAGAATAGTACAAAGCCTAGTGTCATTTGACCTTAGAGTACATATATGTATACACACACACATATACATACATATATATTAACACACATACATAAACACATATATACATATATATGTACACATACACGCATATATACATACATATGCATATACATAAAAAAAGACCAGAGGAATGCAAGTGCAACCTGGCCCAAAATGGAGTTAATTGGGGGCTTCAAAGGGTAGAGAGTACAGAGATGTGAGTTTGGGGCTGATGGGGTCTTGCAGGATGGAGAGGTTCCAGGTGGAGAAATAAAAATAAAACAATTGCTAGACTGGTTGCCCTCGTTAGGGAAAGTCACTATGCCATTACAAATCTGTACCTTGACTTAAAAATTTACATGGGTGTAAAAGTGACTCACCCAGAACCTCATAGTCAGTATTTTTCTATCTAGATTTGGAATCCTGTCTACCTGACTCTAAGACCAGTTCCCTACCCACTACAATGAACTTCCTGTCTTCTAAGCATTTGAGGAGATAAAAAAAAAATGGTTCTGATCTTTCTAGGATTCATAATCTAATAGGTTCCAAAGCCTATGTAATCCCTGAGACTGAAGTCTAATAAATGGTCTCCCACTTAAAAACCAAATTTAAAAAAAAAGTTCTTAAAGTTTGTCAATATTTTCTTTACTTTTTTTTCCCTATCTTGCATCATTTCCTGATACTGTCAGTATCCGATTTAGAAAAAAATGTTATTCTGAAAATCATTGGTAAGTCAGCTATTTTGGAAATGAGTGCCTGCATATGCTAGAGACAAAGTTAAGTTCCTTGAGGGCAGAAGCTGTTTATTTATTTATTTTTGTCCGTATACACAGTGCCTAATAAAGTGCATGGAACAAAAGAGACACAATAAATACTTAATAAATGAGTAGTTAACTGACAAAGGTTAACAAACCAAAAGTCAGTCATAAGAGCACACGTATGTGCATATTTATATGTGAATATATATGCATTTATATCACTTATTTATTTATTTATTCATTCATTCATTCATTCATTCATTCATTTATTTATTTATTTGCTTTTTTTTTTTGGTGAGGCAATCAGGGTTAAGTGACTTGCCCAAGGTCACACAGCTAGGAAGTGTTAAGTGTCTGAGGCTGGATTTGAACTCAGGTCCTTCTGACTCCAAGACCAGAACTCTATCCACTTGACACTTAGCTGCCCCTATATAATTTATAAATGCACAAATATACACATATTTTAATGACAGTGTGGGTGATTAAAAATAGATTATTGATTTAAGATACCAGGGAAGTTTAGGCTCCTTGTCTATTGATTCCCTGGCTATTTCTTCACATAGCCTTTTTTTTTTTCTTGTCATACTCCTTATTTTTTCTGATGGTGCAGAGCTTAATTTCTCCCTTTTCTGTCAATCTACCTGTTACTTCCAATCAGGCTTTCCCTCTTGTTTTAGGCCCTACAATGATATTATTGCTGTAACATATTTCCATCAAAATATTATTTCTCCTTCCTTATGTCTTCTTCTAGATGTTTTTTTAACCAACCAATCTACTTTTTACCATTACTCTTTTACTTACATAAATTTATTTGTTTTTAGTTTTCAACATTTACTTCCACAAGATTTTGAGTTCCAAATTTTCACCCCATCTTGCCCCTCCCTCCACCCCAAGATGGCATGCATTCTGAATACCACTTCCTCTAGTCTGCCCTCTCTTCTATCTCTCCCCCCCCTTTTATCCCCTTCCCCCTCTGTTTTCCTGTAGGGCAGGATAGACTTCTGTACCCCATTTCCTGTATTTCTTATTTCCCAATTGCATGTGAAAACTTTTTTTTAAACATGTATTTTTAAAACTTTGGGTTCCAAATTTTCTCCCTTCCTCACCTCCCACCCACCCTTATTGAAAAGGCAAGTAACTCAATATAGGTTATACATGTGCAGTTACACAAAACCTTCTATAGTAGACATGTTGTGAAAAACTAACTCTATTTCCCTTAATGCTATCCTGCCAACCCCATTTATGCTATTTTTCTTTTGACCCTGTCTCTCCTCAGCAGTATTTCCTTCTGATTAACTCCTTTCCCAGTCTACCCTACTCTCTATCATCCCCCTGCTCTCTTGTCCCCTTTCCCCCCTATTTTCCTGTAGAGTAAGACAGCTTTTCATACCCAATTGAATGTGTATGTTATTCCCTCCAATTCAGTACTTTTCTGCTTTTTTGGGGGGAGATAATTTACCCTGTTCTGCCTTTCCCTTTCTTCTTCTCCTAGAATAATCTTCTCTCATCTCTTAATTTTATTCTCCAGATATGACCCCTTAATCTTTAACTCACCCTGTGCCCTCTACCTACCTACCTATCTATCTATCTATCTATCTATCTATCTATCTATCTATCTATCATCTATCTATCTATCTATCTACCTATCCATCTGCATACATAATAATTTTTCCCCTCCAACTTCCCTGATACTGACAAAGATCTCATGAGTTATAAAAATCATATTTCTATGCAGGAATGTAAACAGTTCAACCTTAATAAGTCTCTTATGGTTCCTCTTTCTTATTTACCTCTTCATGTTCCACTTGAGTCTTCTGTTTGAAAGTCAAATTTTCTATTCAGCTCTGGTCTTTTCATCAGAAATGCTTGAAAGTCCTCTATTTCACTGAATAACTACCTTTTCCCCTAAAGGATTATAGTCAGTTTTGCTGGGTACGTGATTCTTGGTTGTAATCCTATGTCCTTTGCCCTCCAGAATATTATATTCCATGCCCTGAAGTCTTTCAATGTAGAAGCTGCTAAATCTTGTGTTATCCTGATTGTTTCCACATACTTGAATTGTTTCTTTCTGGCAGCTTGTAATATTTTCTTCTTACCTGGGAACTCTGGAATTTGGCTACAATATTCCTAGGAGTTTTCCTTTGAGGATCTCTTTCAGGAGGGGATCTGTGGATTCATTCAATTTCTATTTTGCCCTCTGGTTCTAAAATATCAGGGCAGTTTTCCTTGAGAATTTCTTGAAAGATGATGTCTAGGCTCTTTTTTTGATCATGGCTTTCAGATAGTCCAATAATTTTTAAATTGTCTCTCCTGGATCTATTTTCCAGGTCAGTTGTTTTTCCAATGAGATATTTCACATTTTTCTAATTTTTCATTCTTTTGGATTTGTTTTACAGTGTCTTGATTTCTCATAAAGTCACTAGCTTCCAATTCTCTATTCTAATTTTTAAGGAAGTATTTTCTTTAGTAATCTTTTGGACTCCCTTTTTCATTTTGCCAATTTTTCTTTTTAGGGCATGCTCCTTATTGTCTTTTTGGACCTCTTTTGCCATTTGTGTTAGGCTGTTTTCTAAGGTGTTATTTTCTTCAGTATTTTTTTGGGTCTCCTGTAGCAAGCTGTTGACTTGTTTTTCATGATTTTCTTGCATCACCCTCATTTATCTTCCCAGTTTTTCCTCTACTTCTTTTACTTCCTTCTCAAAATCCCTTTTGAGCTCTTCCAAAGCCTGGGACTGATTCATATTTTTCTTGGAGGCTTTGGATGTAGGAGCTTTTACTTTGTTGTCTTATTCTGGTTGTATCTTCTTTGTCAACATAGTAAGAAAATGTAGTCTGACTCTTTTTGCGCTGCTTGCTCTTGATCCCAGACAATTACTTGAGTTTTAAACTCTTTGTTAAGGTAAGAGTCTGCTTCCAATGTGGAGAATGCACGGTCCCAAGCTTTGGGGGTTTATACAGCTGTTTTCAGAGATACTTGTAGGGGCCTGTAAATTTTCAGTTCTTCCAACGTTGTATGATAAGGGACAAAGTGTTTACTCCATTCCTGGCCTGTGCTCTGCTCTATTAGTGACCAGAAGCACTCCTTTCTGTCCTGGAACTGTGAAGAAGGTTTCCTCTTCATTGCCACTACAGGCTCCACCATGCCAGCACTCCTTCTCACTCCAGGACTGCTGACCAGAACTGTGACCCAGATCCAAGCATGGGCAAAGCAAGAGATTCCTGCCTCAGCACTGGCAAATAAATCCCTGAAATCCCTCTCTGATCAGCCACTGGATTCTCCCTCAGTCTCTGGGCCGGAAACTCAGGTCACAGTCACCACCCCGGTGCCCATGCTCTGTGCTCTGTGCTCTGGAGGTGGCTCTGACCTAGCTCCTCTCTCAGCACCGCAGAAACAGACTTTTCCCGCTGACCTTCTAAGTTGTCTTAGGTATTTGTTGGTTGAGAGGTCTGGAAGCTGCCACAGCTGCCTGAGATTCAGTCCTCTGAGGCCTGCTCCAGGTTCATTGCGGCCTGTGTGCCTATGCCACACTGGGCTCCTCCCCCCACCCAGCGTGATATACCTTTCTGATCAACCATCCAGGTTGTCTTGGGTTGGAAATTTGCTTCACTGTGTCTTTTTGTGGGTTCTGCAGCTTTAGAATTTGTTTAGAGCTATTTTTATAGGTATTTGAAGGGGTTTGGGGGAGAGCTCAAGCAAGCCAGTGCTTTTACTCCGCCGTCTTGGTTCCACCCCCCATCCAGATGTTTGTCAACCTTCTTAGGTGCATGTGTTTCCATACACACATCTGGTGGACATATACATGCACACACAGATTTATGTACAAATGACATAAACATAACTGAATAAAACTGAAGATTACATTTATATTGCTTTCTTTTATTATTTATTGTAGGAATATTTTATTACTCAAAATACATTTCAAGCTTTGAGAGAAAGAACCATGTTTCATATTACTTTGGCTACTCCAGATTTGCTGCCAAATGACAATATAGACTTAACATTTTAATTTAATTGAAGAAAAATAAACATAAATAAAAATCCATTCAGCCCATGTTCCCAGGAACTGCATTCTTGACTTGGCCTTTTTCAGTAACTGAATTTTTCTTCAATAAAAATTACTTCCTTCAGGCAATCATGCTAACATCAATATTCATCTAAATATTATGAAAAGTCTTTTTCCCAAATCTTTGGAGACAGTTCCTCATCCTGATATTCCTGAAATAGGAGACATATTAACTGTGAATCTATCAATAAGTTTTCATGAGGAAATCAGAAACAGCTTAAAAATGTATACATATTATCCAAAATGTTCCATTAATTATGCATGCTTAATTGCATAGTTTGTGTTAGTTATGATGGATTGTGTCCTTTTAAAGTGGATTTCTTATCTTGTTTAAATAATTGTAATAAAAGTTATGCTCTCTTTATAAAACTAGCCAATTTAAGGATATCATATTGGTTGTCTAAAAGTACATTTTAGATTATTTTTCTTGGTATCTGAAATTATTAGTAAGAAAAAAATTTATTAATTTTTGACACGCTGAACTTATTCCATGAGAGAAAATATATTGACAGCAATATGATTTTTCACATTATCAGAATTAATCCAGTCAGTGTTGAGATCTCACTTGTCTCTCAATCAAATAATCAGTGTGAAAAACATGAAAGTGTCAGATGTAGAAGAGATTGGTAGTGAAAATCAAATACAATCTATTTAATTACCTTTAAAATGTTCCTATGTCCTAAATTAAGTTAACATATAGCAAAAGTGAAGGAAAATATAAGAAATTTGTGATACACACACACACACACACACACACACGCTACTGTTTGATATAACCAAAGAATCCATCTTTTTGAATAAGAACTCCATATTTGACAAAAACTGCTGAGAAAACTGTAAAATATTATGGCAGAAACTAGAAGGAGATCAACATCTCACACCCTACAAAAAGATAAAGTCAAAATAGGTACATGATTTGGAGATAAAGGTTGATACCATAGGTAAATTAGGAAGGCAAGGAATAGTTTACTTGTCAGATCTATGGAGAAGGAAGAATTTGTGAATAAACAAGTGATGGAGAATATTATGAAATACAAAATGGATAATTTTGTATTACATTAAATTAAAAGGCTTTTGCACAGAGTCAATGCAACTAAATTATTAGGGAAGCAGAAAGCTAGAAAACAATTTTTATAGCCAGTGTCTCTAATAAAGGCCCTGTTTCTAAAATATATAGAAAAACGAGTCAAATTTATTAAAAAAATACAAGTGATTCACCAATTGATAAATGGCTAAAACCTATGAATAGGCAGCTTTTAGATGAAGAAATTAAAGCTATCTATAGTCATATGAAAAGATACTCTAGATCTCCACTGATGAGATAAATAAAAATTAAAACAACTCAGCTACCATCTCACACCTATCAGATTTGCTAATATTGCAAAATAAGGAAAATCATAAATGTTGGAGAAGATGTGGAAAAATTGGAATATTAAAGCATTGTTAGTGGAGTTGTGAACTGATCCAACCTTTCTTGAGAGCAACTTAGAACCATGCCTAAAGAGTTATAAAACTGTGAATACTCTTTGATCCAGCAACACCACTACTATGTCTGTATCCCAAAGAAATCATAAAAATGGGACAAGGACCCACATGTACAAAAATATTTATAGCAGCTCTTTTTGTGGTGGCAATGGATTGAGGGGATGCACATTAATTGGGAAATGGTTGAACAAGTTGTGATATATGGATGCAATGGAAATCTATTGTGCTATAAGGAATGATGAGCAGGTGGATTTCAGAAAAAATTTTGAGAACATTTACGTGAGTTGATGCTGAGTGAAGGGAGTAGAACCAGGAGAACATTGCACATAGTAATAGCTACTTTATGGGATGGTCATAGTAACTCTTCTACATCTGACACTTTCATGTTTTTCACACTGATTATTTGATTGAGAAGACAAGTGAGATCTCAACACTGACTGGATTAATTCTGATAATGTGAAAAATCATATTGCTGTCAATATATTTTCTCTCATGGAATAAGTTCAGCGTGTCAAAAATTAATAAATTTTTTTCTTACTAATAATTTCAGATACCAAGAAAAATAATCTAAAATGTACTTTTAGACAACCAATATGATATCCTTAAATTGGCTAGTTTTATAAAGAGAGCATAACTTTTATTACAATTATTTAAACAAGATAAGAAATCCACTTTAAAAGGACACAATCCATCATAACTAACACAAACTATGCAATTAAGCATGCATAATTAATGGAACATTTTGGATAATATGTATACATTTTTAAGCTGTTTCTGATTTCTTCATGAAAACTTATTGATAGATTCACAGTTAATATGTCTCCTATTTCAGGAATATCAGGATGAGGAACTGTCTCCAAAGATTTGGGAAAAAGACTTTTCATAATATTTAGATGAATATTGATGTTAGCATGATTGCCTGAAGGAAGTAATTTTTATTGAAGAAAAATTCAGTTACTGAAATTCAACTTTGATTGACCTAGCTCATCTCAACAATACAATGATCTAAGATATTTCAAAAAACCCTTCATGAAAAATGCTATCCAAATTAACTGAAATAACTATGGAGTTTGAAGGTGGATTGAAGAATGTATTTTCTCTTTTTTCACATTGCTTTCCCCCTTTTTCCTGATTCTTCTTTCAAAGCATGACTAATGTGCAAAGCTATTTAATATGATTGTACATGTACAGCCTATATCAGATTGCTTGTTATCTTGGGGATGGGTTTGGTGAGGCTGGGAGTAACTAAAAAATTCTAACCCAGAATTTTATAAAAGTGAATGTTGAAAATTATTTTTACATATCATTAAAAAAATAAAAAGACTATTAACTGGAGAAAATAAACAGAACAATAAATAAACAAACAAACAAATAAATAATTTAACTCCCCTGAAAAAAGAAAAGAAAATGAAAGAGCCATAAATGAATTCATACAGTGGATACAAAAAATGGATCTGGGATGGCACATAACATTTAAATGTAATTCTCATTGGAATGGGTTCTAATATGGAATAAAATACATACTCATTTGGGTATAGAACTTTATCTTACCCCTGCAGGAAAGTAGGAAGAGAAAGACAGGTATTTGGGGGGCATGGTGACAGAAAGGAGGATGGATTGGTGGAGGTTGTGGTCAGAAGTAAAATAATTTCAAGGGGGGATAGGTTTAGGGATGCTGAAGGATGAAAAGATGATAAAAACAAGATGAAAGGAAACAAATATTTAGGAATCATAACTTTAAATGTGAATGGGATGAGCTCAGCCGTTAAACCGAATGATTAAAAAAACAGAATCATACAATGTTTTATTTAAAAGAAATACATATATAGCTGTAGAAAGATCTATTATACTTCAGCTGATGTAAAAAATGAAAAAGAAAATAAAACAAAACTGAACTATCATGATCTCAGACAAAGGAAAAGTGAAAATAGATCTGATTAAAAATACATAAACAAGAATAATACATCATCTTAAAAGGTATTTTAGATAATGAAGTGATAAAAGTAGTAAAATTTATGTGCACCAAATAGTCTCACATCCACATTCTTAAAGGGAATGTTAAATGAATTACAGGAGTAAATAGAAAGTGAAAGCATACTGGAGGGGAAACTCAACTTTCCCCTCTCAGAGCTAAGGAAATATAACAAAAAAATTCTTAGTTAAGGAGATGAATCAAATTTTTGAAAACTTAGATATGATAGACCTCTAGAGAAAACTGAATAGGAATAGAAAAGAACACAGCTTTTTTTTTTCTTATTGGTAATTGGTACCAACACATAAAATTGATCATGTATTAGGCCATAAAAACTCATAGGAAAATGCAGAAAAGCAGAAATATTAAATGCATCATTTTCAGATCATAATGCAATAAAATTACATTCAATGAAGAGTTGGGGAAACAGATTAAAATTATTTGGAAACTAAATAATCTAATCCTAAAAATGAATGGGTAAAAGAAAGCATCTTTTTTCTCTGTGTAGCTACATACAGTGTCAGAATAGAACAGATAAAATAAAGGGCATAGTCTATAATTAGGAGTGTTTTCCTTGTGCAACTCTCTATGTGTGGTGTGTCCCTGATCCCTCTCCAACTGGCACCCAGTCAAAGTATCTGCAAGATCCGATCCATTTTTCTGCTTCCCTTGTCCATCGTTCATTCATAGTAGGGGAATAATTTGCTTCTCTGCCAGCTCATGAAAGAAGTTCAGTACTAACCCTTCCAGTCAGTCACATCCACAGTCTCTGTCTTCCTTGGTTCTCACCTTCCCCTCATCCAATTTATCTAGATAGTCACTGTATCTTAGCAGTCCCCTTCAACAACGTTGTTTTTATTTGTTTCTTTTCCCCCATTCACACTCTGGCCAACAGTCCAGTTTAGCCATCATCATTTCTCACATGAATATAGCATCCTAAATCATGCTTTACAACCTCTCTTCCACATAATACATCGTACTTAAGCACTAATCTGACTATGTCATTTTCTGTCCTCAAAACAAAACAAAACAACACACACACACATACAAACAACAAAAGCTCTCTATTACCCGTAGGCTAAAATATAGAATGAATTTTTAGGCATTTGAAATTCTTCACAACCTGGCCCCTTCCCTTACTATACTTATTTCTTTATATATCACTACCCCCCCCACAATATGCATTCCAGTCACATAAGTCTGCTTGCTCTACTTTAAATGAAACATTACATCTTCGTGCTCTACGTCTTTGTCCTAGTCCCAAATTCTCTCTCTTTTTAATTCCATCAATTGGGATTTGTCTTCCTTTATTATTTAGACATCAGAAAGAAGTCTTTCCTCCTCTTCTCTCCTTCTAGTATCTTCCTGTGTAAGTAGTAAGTACTCAAAGCTAGAGTTTTTTCATCCCATTAAAACTAGCACCAAGATGACATCATTAATTCTTTGCTATGATACATATACTAAACAGATGCAAAGGAAAAAAAAATCATGCAATAACAGTCCCTTCACAAATCTGGGTCATACTTTAAAAAAAATGTTCACAGTATCCATAAGGGAGAGTGAGCTTAGAGTTATAGACATCTGGTAAGAAGGCACAAGAGCAGAGAAATACATGGGCCTGAGGCAACTCCTGACTCTGGACTTCTAGCACTTTTTTTCTTGGAATCCTTAAGGAAAATATTCTGTACTGCAACTCAGCTTCTGAGTAAAGCTATTTTTCTCCTGGCTGTACTATTCAAATAGTTGTTTAGTTGAGCTCTATTGAAATGCAGCACTTTAAAAAAAAATCAAAACAATGAAAGCAATTTCCCTCAGCCTGGGGTGTGGATCTATTTAAGTTTGTTCTCTTGACTAGGCTCTGAAGTTTCTTCTTTACAAGCAGGAGGTTGTAGAAATTGAGAAAGGAAATTAATCTCTCCTTTCCCAAGATAACTATGTTAAATGACACATAGTGACTCTATGACTGGGCAAGTCACTTCAGGTCTCAGAGCTCTAAGCAACTCTCTGAGACCCTAAGTTTTAGAGAAGGTGTAAAAGGAGGTTCTTCATTTTGAATTCTCTACATCTGTAAAATCACAGGACTGCTCTCCCCCTATTCTTACTTGTATACGTTACTGGTAATGCTTTTTACAACCCTAAATTTTATTATGCTGAAAATAATTCCATAAGCAGTTTATTTCAGTTCAATGTACCTCCTTCTCCTTCTCTAAAGAAAACAGAAAAGCAAGGAGCTCCCCTCCTGCGAATGCTTTAACAGCACCAAGCAATTGCTTTTATTTGCCAGTTAATTTACTCCTGGATCAATCAAGTCAGATGTAACTTCGGTTGGTATTAAAACTCCAAAATTCTAGGGGCAATGGAAGTTAAATTGTAAACAAAATATTTCACTGGCATTGATCTTGAGGGCTTGCTGACAGGGTTTCTTAAAAAAAATAATTGTCAACAGTAGTGAATAAATCTCACCAAAGTGATGAAAGCAATACATTTGATTACTGTGAAAGGTACATTCCTTTAATGGTGTAAGTGTTTATCAATTTTTAAAAGATTAAATGAATCATAATTTCCTTTAGTTACTGCCACAGCCAGTGGAGTGATTATCCAGGGTTAATCAGGTTATGCCAACGACTGGGTAGTTTTCTCATTCTCTTAGACAACCTGAAATTTATTAAAATTATTGCATATTCTGGAACCCTTTGGATATGACTACAAGTAGACTGAATGCCCTTAATTCACCAACATGTACAGTGGAGTCTCAGCAGTTCATTGTAGTAGCAATCCAAGGTTGTAATACCATACCCTAAATCTCTGTTTTGAAAAAAATAAGGAAATCTATTCCATAATTATTTACTGTCACTAAAAGGTTTATTGAAATGATCAATCATGACGTTTTCTTCTTTTTATTCTTGTGTGTGTGAGAGAGAAAAAGTAAAACTGCATATAGAAGAAAAAAGTATGCTTCACAATTTTCAAAAGCAAATGCATTGATTTAAATTGGTGTCCTAATGAAGTTTTCAAAACTAGCTACTAAAATGGCCCCAAATACTTAAATAAGAGGGAGGAGAAGGGGCAGGTAAAATCATTAATTTCATACACTCATGAAACTTGATTGTATTTCTCTATCCATTACCTAACTAGCTAGCTAGTATATAATTTTACAGATAACCCAAGATTAAATTTATCTCTTATGATACCTACTGTTCTGAAGCAAATGTGGTTTTGTGGTGGAATTATTTAAACTGATTTTTCAATTATTCCTTTTCCCCATGTATTTATTAACATAGGCTTAGAAATTATCCAAATCTTGAAATATGTATGCTTCATTTTCAGTTTTATGTTGAGAAAAAATGAGGAAATATGTATTTGATTACCTGATGACTTTTGAGGCATTACATCCTACATTCAAGTTAACTTTGTAGGTCATACATAATCACACACAAAACTTCTAGGATGAAAGTTTGACATCCATTTTCATGACTTAAATACTCATTTCAACATTACCAGTTATAATTGGTATGAAACAGAACATAAATTATTAAGTTCTGGTATTTGGTCAAGAATGTCAATATTCTTTCATTTGTCTTTTTGAATGCACCATAGTCTAATACTTATCACTGACATACGGCATGGATTTACTATAAATGTTTGAGTAGTATCATTTGACAACTTAAGCAGAAATGTGGCCCTGTCATTGCTACCCAATGCTTCTATGAAAAAAAAAATCTGCCAAGTTACAAACAAAAACAGCAACAACAATTTACCAGGTGTCACAATCCCCATGAATATACAAAGACATTTCATGTGTCTAAATGAAGAAAAAAAATTATGAAGAATTCCTGCAGATATGTCTTTGTTTTAAGAGTAAGAAATAATCATCTCAGTAAAGCCATCTCCGTTTGTGTCTGAACAATTATTGCATTTATTTTTTTTAGAAGTTGTGCTTTCTACCAGAGTATATAATCATCCTAACTGATATTGCTGATAGTGAAAAAAATACACCAAAAATTGATACTGAACACCCATATGAAAATTTTGTCTTCCAAGCCACTGCGTATTTCACTGATGAATGCCTATCTTCAACTCTCTAGAGGTTCACCAGATCAGTTAAGACTCTTACTGATTGTTCAGAGATTTGACTATGTCAGTGTGATGAGAAAGCATGCATGAATACAGGAACAAGAAAGAGGCTAATAAAGTCAAACTTGAATAACAGTGCTCGACAGGTCCAAAAGTGCCTATCATACACTTCCTCTCTTTCTACTCAGTGGGTTTTTAGAATAATAAAGCAAATAAATATTTCAATGTGTTTTCCACCCTGGTCATTTGATGACATCATCAAAAGAAAAACTTAAAATAAAATTGAAACAAAGGGATTGTGGTAAATGTGTCACTTTAAATTTTAGTTTATGTAAGCTAGAAATTAAGATATTTTTCACCAGCAAATCTGACTTTAGCTAATTGGTGAAATCAAATGGGAATAGTCATACTTTATGGAGTATACCATGCTCACTGATCCAAGATATTTTGCTTTTTCAGTACTATTAGAGTGTTTATAGGGATTTGATTTTTTAAGTGAGAAGAATTACATTTGCCAATTATCTGTCACTTGTAATATAGGCAGTCGTATACTGTCTAATTGAAAACTGTCTACAATTCTATTAGAAACTATAAACAAAAGTAATCCATATCTGAATGATTGACAAGTTTCCCTTGGGGAATCATGTGGGGGATATAATTTATTAAAAGTCTTTTTTTTTAAACCTGAGGCAGCAAATTACAATGTACTCTGAGAGTTCTGAGCTAAAAGAAGACATTAAATTGTGGCTGCTTATTAAAATCATATTTTAAATAGATTTCTGTAAATTACTGTGAAGATACAACTATCCATTTTTGAATCACTGAGGGAAAAAAGTACATCCACCAGACCTTGCATTATTCTCTAATCATAAAGATAAAATATTTGACAGCCCTAAATATAACACTCTTTTTATGAGGAAAAAGTATGACTTAACTCTTCTTGTCTCCAGCACTGAGCACAGCATCTAGCATACCATAATGGCTTGAATATTCTTGTTTATTGATTTAGTGCTTTTTTAACCACAAATTATATACCAGGAAGATACATAAGAGGTCAGTCATCTATTAAAAATTTCTTCTTTTTATTTAGAATTTTATTTCCCCTGTTTACATGTAAAAACAATTTTTAAAAGACATTTTTAAACCTTTTAGTTCCAAATTCTCTCTCTTCTTCCCTCCTTGCCACCCCTCTTTAAGAAGGCAAACAATTCAATGCAGGAGATGAATGTGGAATTATGCAAAACATTTCTATTATAGTCATGTTGTGAAAGAAAACATTGACAAAAAAACTCGAGAAAAATTAAGAAAAAATTAATTTAAAAATCTGCATTCAGACACTATCAGTTTTTTTTTTTGTCTGAGGATGGATAATATTTTTCATCATATATCCTTCACAGTTGTCTTGTATCATTGAATTGCTAAGAAGACCTAAGTCACTCACAGCTTATCATCTTACAATATTGCTGTTATTCTGTACACAGCACATTTCCCTTTGCATTAGCTCATCTAAATCTTTTCAAGTTTTGGTTTTTTTCTGAGAGCATCCTGCTCATCATTTCTTATAGTACAATAGTATTCCATCATAATCACATACAATAACATGTTCAGCCAATCTCCAATTAATTTGTAATAATGAGTATGCCCTCAATTTCTAATTATTTGCCCCCAGAAAAGAACTGTTATACATTTTTATACATGTAGGTCATTTTCATTTTTGTGTTTTATCTATTTTGGGATATAAACTTAGTAGTTGAATGGCTAGGTCAGAGTGTGCATGGTTTTATAGCCCTTTAGGCATAATTATGAATTCCTTTGCAGCACAGTTGAATCAGTTCACAGCTCCACCTATAGTGCATTAATGTCTCATTTCTTTTTCACATCCCCTCCAACATTTGTCATTTATCTTTTCTGTCCTATTAACCAATGTAATAGGTATGAGGTAATATCTTGGAATTATTTTAATTTACATTTCTCCAATAAATAGTGAATTAGAGTATTTTTTCATATGACTATAGATGGCTTTGATTACTTCATCAGAAAACTGTAAATATCTCTTGATTGTTATCAATTGAGGGATGACTTATTTTTATGAACTTTAATTACTTCTCTGTATGTATGATGAATGAGACCTTTATCAGAGAAATTTGTTTCAATTATTTTTTTCATAATTACTATTGATAAATGAATTTGTCCCCATCTTATTCCCCCCATTTACTCTACTTTCACCTTTCACCATAGTCCTTCTCAAAAATGTTTTGCTTCTGACTACATTTTTCCCCTATCTGTCCTCTTTTCCATCACTCCTATTTCTCTTATCCTCCTCCTCTCCTACTTTTCTGTAGGTTAAGATAGATTTCTATACCCAATTGAACGTGTATGCTATTCCCTCATTGAGCCAATTCTGCTGTAAGTTTTGTTCACCCCGCCTCAACTCCCCTCTCTTCCCCTTCACTGTAAAAACTTTTTTTCTTGCCTCTTTTATGTGAGATAATTTCATTCTTCTACCTGTCTTTTTTTCTCCTATTATATTTTTCTCTCACACGTTAATCTTACTTTTTAGATATCATCCCTTCATATTCAACTCACACCTGTCTATATACACTCCTTATAACTACCCTAATAATGAGAAAGTGCTTAGGAGTTACAAACATTCTCTGCCCATGTAGGAATGCAAATAGTTTAAACTTAAGTCTCCTGTGTTTTCTGCTTTCTGTTTACCTTTTTATGCTTCTCTTGAGTCTTGTATTTGAAAATCAAATTTTCTATTCAGCTCTGGAATTTTCATCAAGAAAGATTGAAAATCCTCTATTTCATTGAATGCCCATTCCCCACCCCACACCCTGAAGGATTATATTCAGTTTTGCTGGATAGGAGATTCTTGATTGTAATCCTAACTCCTTTGCTCTCTGGAATATCATACTCCAAGCCCTTCAATCCTTTAATGTAGAAGCTGCAAAATCTTGTGTTATACTGACTGTGGCTCGACGATACTTGAATCACTTCTTTCTGGCTGCTTACAATATTTCCTCCTTGTCTTGGGACATCTGGAATATGGCTATAATATTCCTGGCAGTTTTCATTTTGGGATCTCTTTCAGAAGGTCATCATTCTTTTGATTTCTATTTTACCCTTTGGTTCTACCATATCAGTGCAGTTTTCCTAGATAATTTCTTGAAAGGTGATGTATAAGCTTTTTTTCTTTTATCATGGTTTTCAGGAAGTCCATTTTTTTTTACAAATATCTCTTCTGCATCTGTTTCCCAGCTCAGTTGTTCTTCCAATGAAATATTTCACATTGTCTTCTGTTTGTTCATTCTTTTGATTTTGTTTTATTGTTTCTTGATTTCTCATAAAATCATTAGCTTCCATTTGTTCCAATATAATTTTCAAGCATTTATTTTTTTTTTCAGTGACCTTTTGTACCTACTTTTCCATTTGGCCAATTGTGCTTTTTAAGACATGCTTTTCCTCAACAGCTCTTTTACCCTTTGGCCTACTCTTTTTTAAGGTGTTATTTTCTCCAGCATTTTTCTTTCTCCTTTACCAAGTTGTGACTTTTTTTTCCATTTTTTTTCATGCATCACTCTCATTTCTCTTTCCAATTTTTCCTCTATCTATATTACTTGGTTTTCAAAATCCTTTTTGAGCTCTTCTGTGACCTGAGACCAATTCACATTTTTCTGGCAGACCTTGGATGTAGAAGCTTTGATTTTGTTGTCTTCTTCTGTGTGTGTGTTTTGATCTTTTCACAACATGAATTTTCTCTAGTCTGAGGTATTTTTTTCCTTTTTGGTGGGTTGTTTGCTCATTTTCTCATCCTATTATTTGACTGTTTTATTCTTTGTTAAAGCAGGGCTATGTTTCTGTGTTGGAGGGCATCTGTCCCAAGCTTCAAAGTTTTTGTGCAGTTGTTTTTAGAGATACTTCTAATATGTTAGTTTTCAGTTCTTCCAAGGTTGTATTATCCAAGGAGAAGAATGTTTCCTATTCTCCTGGCCTTTACTCTGGTCTTGTGAGTGACCACAAGCACTCTTTTCTTCCCTAGAATTGTGAGAATTCCACCTTCACCATGGCTGCAAGTTCTGCTGTGCAAATACTCCCTCTTGCACTAGGACTGCCATCCAGGACTGAGACCTGGATTTCAGTATGGGCAAAGTAACAGAGTCCTGCCTCAGTGGTAGCAAAAGACCCCTGTATTCTTCTTCTGATCAATTGTTGGATCCCCTTACCTTCTGTACACTCAGAGCTCTGGAAGCAGCCCCTACAGCTGCAGCTGTTAATTCAGTCACCCCCAAGTTCTGCTTCTGGTTTCCTGGGTCAGAGACTGGGCTGGCATGGCTTGCACTGGACTGCACTCCACTCTTACCCTCATGCACCAGACCTTTCCTTTTGACCTTCTAAGTTGCTTTTGGCTTCTGTTGTATGAGAAGTCTGGAAACCACCACAGTTGTCAGTGATTCAATCACTCCAAAGCCTGCACTGGGTTTTGTGGGGCCTGATCTGTGCTAACTGGGCATGTGCTGGACTGTGCTCTTCTCTCACCCTCGTGTGACAGACCTTTCTTGATGACCTTGCAATTTATCTTGGGCTGGAAATTTGTTTCACTGTGTGTTTTTGTGAGTTCTGCTGCTCTCGAATTTTTAGAGTAGTTTTTAAATGGTATTTATTTGGAGGGGTTGGGGGTAGATCTTAAGTAAGTCTTTAACGTTATTCAACTATTGTGGCTTTGCCTCCCCAAATTTCTACTTTTCTAGAAGAAAAACAAAACAAGACCCAAGGAGCAGAAGTCACAGTCAATTCATTTCTCAAGTACTTACTGGAATAAAAGTTTCATAGTCTTTGACCTAAGTTATCTAAGTCTTCTGTGACAGTTGTGACATATGCACAAATAAAATCATAATTTTATAAATCATATATTTTGCAGTATAAGATCTCTTAAAGCTGAGTTCAAACTAATCATTTTTGAATGAGGAAACTGAGACACATAGTTAAATGTTTTGTCCAACATCAAGTAGCTATTACATGTCTGACGCATAACTTCTACTAAGGTATTTTTGTTTACAAGTCTGATGTTCTATCTACTAAGAGGTGTTATGCGGTAGGGCTATAGGGAAATCGAGAGAGAGTTCTATTAGAATACAGGAGGATAGAAAAATTCTCTTCTAGCTTGGGAAAAGGGCCTGGGAAGGAGATTAGGGAGGAAGAGCCTCCTTCTCTAGGCATCAAAAAATAATTCATATCATCCTCAAGTTAGTCACTTTCTGTTATTTGATTTTCACTACTCTCCTCACTTCTTGTTATCTGAGTTGGTCAAAGAGGTAAGAAAAGAACAAAAATACTTGTGTAATGAAATGCTTTTCATTCAATGTAGAAAGTGGAGAAAATAGAGATAGAGTAAAAGAAAGGTAGAGTAAAAGGAGAATTAGTTTAATTACAAACTGTAAGCATGTAGGGTAGGTGGAGAAGAGGTATTTAAAAGGAAAGAAAAAAATATTAAAATCTGTGTTTGGGCTCTGGAAAAAGAAAACAAAAGAAGAGGGGAAGAAAAACAAGTCAAAAGGATGATAGCTTTTAAATGAGCCAAGATTAAAAGGGAAATAGTTAACTATGGGTGGAAAAATCCCTTCAACAGGTGTCTCTGATAAAGTTCTTATTTCTAAGATATCTAAGGAACTAATTCATATGGATATGAACTATTCTCCAATTAGGTTAATGGTCACAGGATAGCAAGTGGCTCTTTTCAAAGGAAGAAATGCCAATTATCAATATACTTATTAAAATGCCCAAATCACTAATACTTGTAGAAATTTAATTAAATCAACTCTGAGGTTCTACAAGAGCCTCAGTATGGCAAAAATAATGAAAACTAGAAAATACTAAATATTATATGGTTTATGGGAAGACAAGGACATTAATAGATTGTGGATAGAAGTGTGAATTGACCCATTCTTTCTGAGTTCTCTTCTTGAATGCCTAAACAAGAAATTAAAAGTTGATTTAAAAAAACCAAACATTTTAAGTTAAAATTTGTGTGTGGGAACTAAAACTAATATTAAAATTACGTTGTTCTGTGTCATAGATACAGGTTAATAATCATACTTTGATGAGAATAGGTCAGTGAAAACATACATATAAAAGACTGATGATTTAGCAACAGACTCCATAAAACATCATTTTCATGTGTAACTTTTAGACCATGGAATATTTTCAAACACTGACCTGTGTCCTTATTATAGTTCTAAAGGAAAAAAAAAACATAAAATAAACAAACCCCCATGCTAATTGTTATGCATAGCATAACAATACGTAAAATAAAAATAACATTGAGGATAAAATACTACTTTCACTATTAACCAATTTCTGCTTTCTTGAAGATATTTCCTTTAAAATGTCAACTGTTGCACTGAGTAATCTACAGAAAATATTTAGCAAATATGGTTGATTTCTAGACATTCAAAATATTAATATAAAAGAATACATAAATATTATAGCCTTAGAAGATCTCTGTGTACTATAACAAGTACTATTTGAATAAGTGACTGAACTATAACAAAGATTTAACAACATGATGCCAAAAACAACTCACCAGTCTATAAAACTTTAAACTTTACAAAACATTATTTTTCTTTTTTTAAATTTTATTAATTTATTTTGAATTATCAACAATCACTTCTATACGCTTTTGAGTTGAAAGTTTTTCTTCCCCTTCCTATCCCCCACCCTCCCCAGGCTGGCTCACAATCTGATATAGGCTTCACATTTACATTCCTATTACACATATTTTCACTTTAGTGAAGTTTTAAGTAAAAATTAAAACCAATAGGAGGAACCATCAGAAAGAGGAAACAAAACTCAACAAAAAGTAAAAATAAGTGATAGCGATTCAACTTCCACAGTCCTTTCTTTGGATGTGGACAGCATTTTCCATTCCGAGGCCTCTGGAGATGTCTTAGATCCTTGTAATGCTGAGAAGGGTTCAGTTTAACAATACTAGTCATGGCATACCATGGCTGTTATTGTGTACAAAGTACTCTTGGTTCTGCTGACTTAATTCAGCATCAGACCATATAAGTCTTTCCAGGTTTTTCTGAAGTCAGCCTGTTCATCATTTCTTATAGCACAATAGTATTCCATTACATTCATATACCACAACTTGCTCAGCCATTCCCCAATTGATGGGCATCCTCTCAATTTCCAATTCTTTGCCACCACAAAAAGAGCTGCTATGAATATTTTTGTACATGTGGGTCCTTTTCCCATTTGTTTGATCTCTTTGGGATATAGCCCTAGAAGTGCTATTGCTGGATCAAAGGGTATGCACATTTTTGTAGCCCTTTGGGCATAGTTCCAAATTGTTCTCCAAAATGGTTGGATCATTTCACAACTCCACCAACAATGTATTAGTGTTCCAATTTTCCCACATCTTCTCCAACATTTATCATTTTCCTGTTTTGTCATGTTGGCCAATGTTGTGATGTGGTACCTCAGAGTTGTGTTGATTTGCATTTCTCTAATCAATAATTATTTAGAGCATTTTTTCATATGACTATAGATGGCTTTAATTTCTTCATCTGAGAACTGTCTGTTCATATCCTTTGACCATTTATCAATTGGGGAATGGCTTGTGTTCTTATAAATTTGTCTTAATTCTCTATATATTTTAGAAATGAGGCCTTTATCAGAGAGACTGGTTGTAAAAATTCTTTCCCAATTTTCTACCTTCCTTCTAATCTTAGTTGCATTGGCTTTGTTTGTGCAAAAACTTTTCAATTTAATGTAATCAAAATTATCCATTTTGCTTTTCATAATGTTCTCTATCTCCTGTTTTGTCATGAATTCTTCTGTTCTCCATAGATCTGATAGGTAAACTATTCCTTGTTCTCCCAGTTTACTTATGGTATCAGCCTTTACATCTAAGTCATGAACCCATTTTGACTTTATTTTGGTATATGGTGTGAGATTTGGGTCTATGCCTAGTTTCTGCCATACTCTTTTCCAGTTTTCCCAGCAGTTTTTTTCAAAGAAGAGGGTTCTTATCCCAGAAGCTGGGGTCTTTGGGTTTATCAAATAATAGATTACTATAGTCATTGACTACTGTGTCTTGCATATTTAACCTATTCCACTGATCCACCTCCCTATTTCTTAGCCAGTACCAAGCAGTTTTGATGATTGCTGCTTCATAATACAATTTAAGATCTGGAATTGCTAGGCCACCTTCCCCTGCATTTCTTTTCATTAGTTCCTTTGATATTCTGGACCTTTTGTTTTTCCAAATGAATCTTGTTATTATTTTTCTAACTCTATAAAATAATTTTTTGGTAGTTTGATTGGTATGGCACTGAATAAGTAAATTAGCTTAGGTAGGATTGTCATTTTTATTATATTAGCTCGGCCTACCCATGAGCAACTGATGTTTTTCCAATTATTTAGATCTGATTTTATTTGTGTGAAAAGTGTTTTGTAATTGTGTTCATAGAGTTCCTGGGTTTGTTTCGGGAGGTAGACTCCTAAATATTTTATAATGTCTACAGTAAGTTTAAATGGGATTTCTCTTTCTATCTCTTGCTGTTGGGCTTTGTTGGTAATATATAGAAATGCTGATGATTTATGTGGGTTTATTTCATAGCCTGCAACTTTGCTAAAGTTGTTTATTATTTCAAGTAGTTTTTTACTTGATTCTCTAGGATTCTCTAAGTATATCATCATGTCATCTGCAAAGAGTGATAGCTTTGTTTCTTCTTTGCCTATTCTAATGCCTTCAATTTCTTTTTCTTCTCTTATTGCTAAAGCTAAGGTTTCCAGTACAATATTGAATAACAGTGGTGATAATGGACATCCTTGTTTCACCCCGATCTTATTGGAAATGCTTCTAGCCTGTCCCCATTACATATAATGCTTGCTGAAGGTTTTAGATAATGCTATTTATTATTTTAAGGAAGACTCCATTTATACCTATGCTTTCTAGTGTTTTTAATAGGAATGGGTGTTGTATTTTATCAAAAGCTTTTTCTGCATCTATTGAGATGATCATGTGGTTTCTGTTGGTTTTGTGTTGATATGCTCAATGATGCTGATAGTTTTCCTAATATTGAACCAACCCTGCATTCCTGGTATAAATCCTACCTGGTCATAGTGTATTATTCTTGTGATAAGTTGCTGCAATCTTTGCTAGTATTTTGTTTAAAATTTTTGCATCTATATTCATTAGAGAAATTGGTCTATAATTTTCTTTCTCTATTTTGACTCTTCCTGGTTTAGGTATCAACACCATATTTGTATCATAAAAAGAATTTGGTAAGACTCCTTCTTCACCTATTTTCCCAAATAGTCTATATAGTATTGGAATTAATTGTTCTTTAAATGTTTGATAGAATTCGCATGTAAATCCATCTGGCCCTGGAGATTTTTTCCTAGGGAGTTCATCAATGCTTGTTCAATTTCTTTTTCTGAGATGGGGTTATTTAAGTATTTTACTTCCTCTTGGTTAATCTGGGCAATTTATATTTTTGTAAATATGTATCCATTTCACTAAGATTGTCAAATTTGTTGGCATATAGTTGGGCAAAATAATTCCTAATTATTGTTTTAATTTCCTCTTCCTTGGTGGTAGCTTCACCCTTTTCATTCTTGATACTAGTATTTGGTTTTCTTTTCTTCTTTTTTTTTAATTAAATTAACAAAGGCTTTATTGGTTTATTTATTTTTTTCATAAAACCAGCTCTTAGTTTTATTTATTAGTTCAATAGTTTTCTTAATTTCAATTTTATTAATTTTTCCTTTGGTTTTCAATATTTCTAATTTGGTGTTTAATTGAGGATTTTTAATTGTTCTTTTTCTAGTTTTTTTTTTAGTTGTATGCCTAATTCATTAATCTCCTCTTTTTCTATTTTATTTATGTAAGCATTTAGAGATATAAAACTTCCCCTAAGAACTGCTTTTGCTGCATCCCATAGGTTTTGGTATGTTGTCTCATTATTGTCATTCTCTTGAATGAAATTATTGATTGTTTCTATGATTTGTTGTTTGACCCAATCATTTTTTAGGATTAGATTATTTAGTTTCCAATTATTTTTTAGTCTATCTTTCCATGGCCCTTTATTACATATAATTTTTATTGCATCATGATCTGAAAAGGATGCATTTAATATTTCTGCCTTTCTGCATTGGATTGTGAGGTTTTTATGCCCTAGTACATGGTCAATTTTTGTGTATGTGCCATGTACTGCTGAGAAAAAAGTATATTCCTTTCTATCCCCATTCAGTTTTCTCCAGAGGTCTATCATACCTAACTTTTCTAATGTTCTATTCACCTCCTTAACTTCTTTCTTGTTTATTTTGTGGTTAGATTTATCTAGTGCAGAGAGGGGGAGGTTCAGGTCCCCACTAGTATAGTTTTGCTGTCTATTTCTTCCTGTAACTCCCTGAACTTCTCCTCTAAGAATTTGGATGCTATACCATTTGGTGCATATATGTTTAGTAATGATATTACTTCATTGTCTATGGTGCCTTTTAGCAGGATGTAGTTTCCTTCCTTATCTCTTTTGATTAGATCTATTTTTGCTTTTGCTTTGTCTGAGATCAGGATTGCTACCCCTGCTTTTTTTCTTCAGCTGAACATAATATATTCTGCTCCAGCCTTTTACCTTTACCCTGTATGTGTCACTCTTTTTCAAATGTGTTTCCTGTAAACAACATATTGTAGGATTATGGTTTTTAATCCATTCTGCAATCCATTTCCGTTTTATGGGAGAGTTCATCCCATTCACATTCACAGTTATGATTACTATCTGTGTCTTTTTCTCCATCCTTTCCCCCCCATTTATGCTTTTTTTCTCCTTTTTCCTTTTAGTGTTTTGCTTTTGACCACCCCTCCTTCAGTCCTCTCCCTTTTATTATCCCTTTCCCTTTTCTTCCCTTTACTCTTACTGCTTCTTCCCTCCCTTCTTTCCCCCCTCCTTTTCTTTCCCCCTCCCTTTTCTTTCCCTTCTTCTGCCTATAGGGCAAGTTAGATTTCTATACCTAACTGATTATTATGCCCTTCTTGAGCCAAATCTGATGAGAGTAAGGTTCAAACAATGCTCCCCCCCCTCTTCTTTCCCTCTGCTGTAATAGGATTTTGTGTCTTTTCCTGTAATGTAATTTACCCTTGTCTGCCTCCTCCTTTCTCAGTACATTTTCTAAGATCAGATTGATCAGCTTATTTGGATCCATTTAACCCACTTGATTAGATTTTTTTTATCATTACATCAAAGTCAACTAATATCCACCCTCTTTATGTATACTCCTTTAACATGGTGTAATAACAATACAGTTCTCAAGGGTTGCAAGTGTCATATTCCCTTGTAGGGGTTTAAACAGCCCCCCCCATTAACAACATATTGTATCTTTCTGTCCCATTTACCTTTTTAAGTCCTTCTTGAGTCCTGTACTTGAAGATCAAATTTTTTGTTGAGCTCTGGTCTTTTTATCAGGAAAGTTTGGAAGTCTCCTATTTCATTGAATATCCACCTCCTCCCTTGAAAAATGATGCTCATTTTTGCTGGGTAATTGATCCTTGGCTGCATTCCAAGCTCCTTTGCCTTAGGAATATCATGTTCCATGCCCTGTGGTCTTTTAATGTAGAAGCTGCAAGGTCCTGTGTAATCCTTACTGTGGTTCCATGATATTTAAATGGTTTCTTTCTGGCTGCTTGCAGCACCTTCTCTTTCATCTGGTAATTTTGGAATTTTGCTATTATGTTCCTTGGCGTTGTCAATTTTTGGGATCTCTTTCGGGTGGTGATCAGTGAATTCTTTCTATGGTTATTTTCCCTTCTGGTTCTAGGACTTCAAGGCAGTTTTCCTTTATGATTTCCAGAAAGATACTGTCCAGGCTCTTTTTTTCATCATGATTTTCAGGTAGTCCAGTAATTTTTAAATTGTCTCTCCTGAGTCGATTTTCCAGGTCGCTTGTTTTACTGATGAGGTATTTTATGTTTTCATCTATTTTTTCATTTTTTTGTTTCTGTTTGACTGATTCTTGCTCTCTCATAGAGACATTAGTTTCCATTTGTCCAATTCTAGTTTTTAACAGATTGTTTTCTTCTGTTAGTTTTTGTCCTTCCTTCTTCAACTGGCCAATTGTGTTTTTTAGGGACTTGTTTTCTTCAGTGTTTTTTTTTCCAATTGGCCAATTGTATTTTTGAAGGACTCTTCTACCTCTCTCATTTGACTATTAAAATCCTTCTTGAGGTCTTCTAAGAAGGCTTTTTGGGCTTCCGACCAGTTCATATGTTGCAGATGTGGGTTTGCAATTTGTTCTTCAGAATTTCTGTCTTGATCTTCACTCTTCTCATAATATGAATCTATAGTAAGTTTCTTTTTAGTAATGGTGTTTCTTTATTTCCCGTCCTTTAAAGAGATTTAGCTCTCCTGTTGGGGAACAGAGGCACTGACCCAAGCTTCTTGTTTTGGGATCCTAGGTCTTAGTCACTAGCTTTGTGTACTGGGGCCTCTTATGTTGGCAATTGGAGCCTGTAGTTTTCTTGCAGCTTACCTCATATTGGGCTGGAATCAGCAAGGCTGGAACTTTCAGGCAATTCTAGGTTGCCTGCTTTTCCTCTCCTTTAGCTTTATTCAGCTCCTTTTAGATGGCTGCTGCTAGGTGTTTATTTGCCTGGGGCCCTCTACAGTGTTGTCTCCCTTGTTTCTGCTAATGCACTGGGAGATTCCTTTGTGGTAGAGTGCCCAGGCACCTTGTGGTTTTCTGAGCTGCTTTCCACTGCCTCACTGCGGTACTCGGAGGTCCAGGTGTTGGTGTTTGCTTGCTCTACCACCTGGAATTCAGGATTTCTTCACAATTGGAGGCTGCAAGGCTCTGACAGCTCACCTGATGTTGGGCTGGAACCAGCAAGGCTGGGGCTTTAGGAAGCCTTTAAGTTGTTTTCTTCACCTCCTTTCAGATGAATGCTGCAGGGTACTTATCTGCCTGGGGCCCCTCGAACTTCTGCCTCCCTTATTTTTGCTGAGGCACTGGGAGACCCCTTTTGCTGGGCTGCTGCACTGCTGCTCCCTATCTTTCTTCTACTTCAGCTGTTCCAAGTTTTTTTTTTTTTTTCTGGGGTGATATTTTCTGGATTTTCAGAGGTTGATAGGGGAGAGTGAGAGCAACTACCTTTTCACTGTGCCATCTTGGCTCCCAGAAGTGGAAGTGCCATAAAACATTATTTTTCAAGAACAGATTGGTAAGCTAGGAAGTTCAAATGTTATTACTCACATTTTACAGAAAAATTTAACCTGAAGGTAACAGAGGTTAAGCCATTTGTATAGAGATCCACAGCTATTAAGTGTGAAAGCTGTGATGCATACTAATTTTGATTCTGTTTCATAAGAAGAGAAGAAAATGGAGAGAGAAGAGAGAGGAGAGAGGAGAGAGAGAGAGAAAGAGAGAGAGAGAGAGAGAGAGAGAGAGAGAGAGAGAGAGAGAGAGGAGAGAGAGAGAGAGAGAGAGACAGAGAGAGAGAGAGAGAGAGAGAGAGAGAGAGACAGAGAGAGAGAGAGAGAGAGAGAGAGAGAGAGAGAGAGAGAGATTAGAGAAAGGGTATGCAGTTTTTTTTAGCCCTTGCAATATACTTCTAAATTGTTCTCAAAATGTTTAGATCATTTCACAACTGTACGAACAGTACTTTAGTATACCTATTTTCCCTCATCCCTTCCAGCATTTGTTATTTCTGATAAGTGTGATGTGGTACCCCAGAGATGTCTTAATTTGCATTTCTCTAATTAAAACTGATTTTTTAATAAAAATTTACTCAAGTAGGCAGTGATGTTTTCCTCTGAAAATTTCTATTTCATATTCTTTGATGACTTTTTGACTCAGAAATGGCTCTTTTTTAAAATAAATTGAGCTTAATTATATATATAATTGATAAGTGAAGTATTTATCAGATAAACTTGCTATAATTTTTTTTTGATCTTATGATACTACATTGTCTATGGTATCTTTTAGGTAAATATAGCTTCCTTGATTGTATTTTTTAACTAAAGATTTTTTTTTTTGCGTTTGTTGAGATCATGATAGGTAACAGCCTATTTTATTCTGTGCATGTTTCTGATTCCAGTGTGTCTCTTATACATAACATTATTGGGTTTTTTTGCTAATCAATTCTGTTATCCACCTCTGTTTTGTGGGTGAGCACATCCCATTCACCTTCATAGTTTTTATTACTGTGTATTTCCCTCCCTCCTATTTTCTTCTTTTTGTCCTGTCTCTTCTTAAAATACTATTTTGCTTCTGACCACTGCCTTCCTTAATCCATGTTCCCTTTTATCATTCACACTACAAATCTCTTATCCCCTTCCCTGCTATTTCCTTTTTGAAAAAGGGAAAGATTTCTAAACTACACTGAGTATGCTACACAGACATATTCATAAACATATACACATATGAATATAATACACATGTACATGCGAATAAACATACATGCGTCTATAAATATATGCATACATATGCACATACATATAGATACATACATATGCATATGACTATGCATATACATATATACATATATATACAGATAAACACAAATATTTAGATAGACATACACACACATATATAAACATACACATACATACATATATAAACACATATGCCTATGTACACATACATACATAAATGTTGTGTAAATATGGATATATGTATATATATACATATATACAAGTGTACATATACATACATATGTTTCCTTCCACTATAAAAACTCTTCCTTTCTCACCTTGTTTGTGTGAGAAAATTTGATGCATTCCAACTCTCCCTTTCCCTTTCTTCTAGTACTTTTCTTTTTCACTTCTACTCTTTAGAGATCATGTATCCCAAAATAATTCACTCACATTTATAACCTCTTTTTATGTAGAATACTTTTAATTACCTTAATAGTGATAAGGTTCTTAAGGTTCTTACAAGTAGCATCTTCCCATGTGGAAGTGGAAATAATTCAGTCCTAATTAATCCTTTATAATTTTTCTTTCCTGTTTACATTTTTATACTTCTCTTGAGTTTTGTCATTGAAAGTTAAATTTTCTATTCAGCTGTGCTCTTTTCATCAGAAATACTTGGAAGTTCTCTGTTTCCTTAAATATCCATTTTTGTCACAAAGGTCTATACACAATCCTAACACTTTTGCTTTCCAGAATGTTATGTTCCAAGGCTCCAATATTTTTTACATGGAAGCTGCTAAATCTTGTTCAGTCTTTACTGTAGCTCCACAGTATTTGAGTTGAGTCTTTTTGGCTACTTACAATATATGTTTTTCCTTGATCTGGGAGCTAAGACATTTGGCTATAATATTTCTAGGAGTTTACATATTGTGGATCTCTTTCATGTGTTGATCAGTAGATTCTTTCACATTCTATTTTCCTTTAGGAGCTAAGACATTGAGGCAGTTTTCCTTGATGATTTCTTCAAAAATAATGTCCAGGCTGTTTTTTAAAAAATTATTATTGCTTTCAGGTACTCCATTGATTCTTAAATCTCTCTTCTCAATATGTTTTCCAGGTCAATGATATTTCCAATGCAATATTTCACATTTTCTTCTTTTTTTTTCATTTTCTGCCATTTTTATTATTTCTTGATATCTGATGTAGTCATTAGCTTCTATATGTCCATTTTTAAATTTTTATACAATTATTTTGTTTAGTGAACTTTTGTACCTACTTTTCAATTTGGCCAACTTCACGTTTTAAGGATTTCTTTTCTTTAATGATTTTTTGTGTCTATTTAACTATTGAGACAGTTCACTTTTAAGTTCTCAATTTCTTCAGAGCTTTTTTGTCCGTGTGTATATGTGTGTGTTTGTGTGTGTGTGTGTGTGTCTGTGTGTGTGTGTGTATATTTTGCTAAACTTTTAATTTTCTTTTAACAATTTTCTTGGACCACTCTAATTTTTTCCTCAATTTTTTTCTGTTATCTCTCTTATCTCTTGATTTAATTTTTCCAGGAATTATTGTTGGACTTGGGTACAATTAATATATTTCTTTGAGGTTTTGTGGTTATTTTCACATTGTTATCAAGGTCTTCCCCAGTAGTTTTTTTTAATGGTCCAGTTCTTTTTCTTGTTGTTTCTTCATTTTCTCAGTTTATATCTTCACTTTGAATTTTGTGTTAAAATTAGGCTTTCCTCAGCTGAGATGCAGAAGGTAGTGTGACAAGCTTTAGATTTTTTCTTGTTGCTCTTTTCAGAGCTAGTTCTTGAGATTTGCAAGTTTTCAGTGCTTCTAAATTAGTATTATACTAGAAGAGGTGTGGTCCCTGATATACTGGTCTATATGCTCATCTTTAGCCAGGAAGGGCCCCTTTTTTGTTGCTGTCCCAATTACTAGTGCTCCTCTTGGTTCTGTAACTGTGGTCAGGGCTCCTGCACTTTTACCATTGATCACAAGTATGTTTCTCAGCCTTGGAACTGCAACACAGAACTGCATATTGTCAGTAGAAAAGCCAATCAGAGCCAGCTGTACCCAGTGCCAGGAAAGAGTCTCTGTTATCTCTGAACAGTTGCCCAACCACTTTACTGTTTCTGTAGTAAGAGCTGTCCCATCTGCTGCTGCTGTCATAGCTGCCTCCAAGACCCACCACCGGTGCTCATGCTGCACACTGGGCCTGTTCCTATCTTGTTGTTACAGCCTTCTTTTGCAGACCTCCTAAGTTGTCTTAGCCTAATATCTCCCTCTCACCTTTTGTTGGCTCTGTTTCTCCAAAACTTGATTTGATGCAGTATTTTAAAGTTGCTCAGAGGGGAATGTTGGAAGCGTTCAACTGGGTCCTATTCTATCCTCCATCATCTAGAGAAGGAATTAATTGAATTAGTATTATTTTAAAAATTAGCTTGAAATCTCTTGGGCTGCTTTTTTCTGAATTTTTTTCAAGTCATGACTAGATATTAGTTTACAAGGGATAAAATTTTAATCATCTATTTCCTAAAATTTTATACATAATTGTTTGTGTTTGTGTGTGTAATTTGACTAAGTACCATATTAACTCATTCTTTTGTATTTTCCCTATTTATTATTGTTAAGGGATTTAATATATAGCTATGTATACATAATTTTACTTATTCACATTATAAATTTATTTGTATCATACACTTAACCTTCAGTGCAGAGCAAAATCATGAATAAACATACAAATTAAGAATTATAATGTATATTAATGCTAATTATTTCAATTCATGGAACCCAATTGACAGAAAATAACAAACAAGAAACAGGTTTCATTTACAATTCATCTGAGACTGATCATCCTATGACTTTATTTTCAGGTTCTATATAACATAGAAAACACATTTGCAATTCTAGTTTAGCTTCTTTTGTTTTCCATAAATATTTCCTTATATGTCATAATTCCTATTTTGTGACACAGTGTTATTCTGTTATATTACCATCCAATGATTTATTAAGCTATTCTTTAATTATTGCTTATACAAGTAGTTTGCAGGCTTTTGCTTATTTGAAATAAGTATAAATAATGAGTATGTTTTATAGCTATGGATATATTTATGCATGTAAATTTCATTTTCCAACCCTTTCTTTTGCATTTTAGAATAATGTAATAGCATAGAAATTGCTGGGTTAAAAGTCCTGACTATTCATGTGACCTTATATTTTTTATAATAACATAATATTATTGAAAACTATCTGTATCAGCCGTTGTCCTACAATTACCATAATGTCTGTCGCCTTTCTCTAACAACATTACATCTGATCTTTTTCTATACTAATGGACTTGTTGTATCCTGAGCATTTATTTGAATATTACTGAATTTGAACAACTTTTCATATATTTATCAACTCATTTGTTTTCTCCTATGAAAACCATCTACAAACTTTGACACCTGCTTATTTGTGAATATTGTACTCATATGACAGATGTGTATGAGTTCTTCATTAATTGTCTATGTTAAAGCTATGTGACATATTTATCTTACTATTTCTATAAAATCTGATTTTTTAAAAAAATAATTTATAGGTATGGGGATATTTGTTGCTTTTATTGCTACTTTTTATGACCACATTATACTGACTAGTTCTTTTTGAGGAATGTCTCCTAAATAACTTCTACTAAAATTCTTGGCATGGCCTTCTTTATAGCATTAGGTAGTTCACTTTAGAAGAAAAATATAGAAATTCAATACGAATTTTACCAATCCTCACTTAAGAAAATGTATAACATTTTGAATGAGATTGCAATTTTTGTCTACATTAGTATTTATATCTTTACTTAGTTAACTCCTGGCCTCCTTCTGGTTGACGTAAAATTCATGTGATTGGTGACATTTGAGTTAACCAAGCAGCAGATTAATTTTGGGGTCTGTGGGTGGATGGACACTTAGAGGGAACATTGAGGTTTCCTTCATTCTATGAGAAGGTGTGAACACTAATGATATCCTCTCAGTTCTTCTGCTCTCAGATATTTGCAAAGCTAATAACTCTGCTCAATATCTCCCCACTCCACCTTAAATATCTTACTTCTGTTACTCCATTTGGGTTGCCTCAGGGCTCCTGCCTCTTTGCCCAGCTTTATATGACCACACTCTCAGCACCTAGCCCTTGGAATTTCTATATGGTTCTCCTTTTATGTGTTTCTCCCAGTTCTTTCCTTTTACATCCACTTAGAAATGGACCAAATCAATCACATAATGTTTTTGGTTGATTTAAGGAGATTTAAAGACCCGGCTCATATTCAGTTATGAGTGATACAATCAAGAAATATTTTTACCTAGCAATTATGGTTACTTTTAGGTAGATAGGGTAATGAATTCTGAACCATCCTTACACTATTCTCTAATTTTAATACTTGACACCCTCAGCGAATGGATTGACATTTGGCAAATCAGGAAGTACGAATACTGGATAGGTCTCAGTGACTTAGAGTGACTTAGAGAAATTTTGCTTTATATATTTTGAAGGTCTTACTCACAGTCTTGTACTGAAGAGATTCAGGAAATTTTTTTTTGGCACACCTTGCAATAAATATGAGAAGTAACAATGTAGTCCTAACCTTACATGTCCAAATTTGTGTTCAGGTTTTCTGTTTATAGAATGTATGCAAGTGTGCATGAATGTTTTTACTTTTCTACTCTCCTATTCACAAACCAACCTATGAATTATCTAGATAATTCTTTGGTGTTTCTTACCACATGTCACAAAGTATGAAAGGAACAATTTACATTATTTTATATTTTCATGAAGATATTTGCTGTTATTTAGTCCTAAAAAGATTAATATAATTTTAGGTGCCACTTTAGATAAGAGGAACAATAAACAATAGCAATGAAGGCAACATGGTACAGTACAAAAAATACTGACAGCAGACTCAGAGGACATGGGTTCAAATTTGGTTAAATGTTCTCTGAAGTCCCTTCTAGCTTCAGAACTAACATCTAATAAATTAGCATACAATATTCTGTGTGGTAGGTTCAGGGAGTCTCTCAGTGAGGTGGTTATATCTTGGATTTTTGTTGTTTTTGATGTTGCCTGCAGCTGGCCATAACTTATGGTCTAGACAAGTCACCTAGGGCCCTGATAGGGTATGTTTTTTGTCCATAGTCACAGAACTAGTATGTGTGAGATGCAGAACATTCACCAAGATCCTTTGACTCTGGTCAATGATCTTTCCACAATACCATGATGACTTCGTAGCTAATATGCAATCGCAGGAATAACCCTTTTTAACGTATACAGACAGTTCTTTCTCTATTCAAGAGGACCTTTTTGCAGACCTCTTTATATAAAGCAATTCTGTAAAGAAATTTTTACATAATGCAAATTTTCCTGGATGTGGGGAGGGAAGGTAGGTAGGGAGATAGGAAGAGGCCACAAGTTCAAGGAATGTGGGAGCCAGGGACACAGAAGCAAGAGCAGGAGAAGGAACACATGGGGCAGAGCTAGGTATGTAAGGGCCTGGCCAGAACTGAGAGAAAATACATAGGGGTCAGGACTGGGAGTGGTGATATGTAGGGGTCAAATATGGGTAAAGACAAAGAAAGGACATGTGACAAGTGGAGGCCAGACTGGGTGGGTCGGCAGAGCACAGGAAAAGTCTCCTATCTTGGCACCAAGCCCTTTATCTGGCTGCAGTGACCAGTACTTGATGCATCAGTAATTCTGCTTTCTTTTCCCACAACTTAATAGCATTTTATTTTATCGATTTACTTGTAAAGGTGGTTTTCAACATGATTCACTTTTATAAGATTTTGAGTTCCAATTTTTTTTCTCTATCTCTCCCCTCACCCCTCCCCAAGACAAAATGCAATCTGATATATGCTATCAATGCAGAATCATATTAAGAATATTTCCACATTAGTCATGCTGTGAAAGAAGAATCAAAACAAAAGGGAAAAAACACCAAGAAGAAAAAAGAAAGAGAAAATGGTATGCTTTGATCTGCATTCAGGTTCCATAGTTCTTTCTCTGGATGTGCATAGAATTTTCTGCCATGTCTTTTGGAATTTTCTTAGATCATTCTATCAGTGAGAAGAGCTAAGTCTATCAAAGTTGGTTATCACACAATGTTGATGATGCTGTATATAATGTTCCTTTCAAATTTTATTTAAATATTTGTTTTTAGTTTCCAACATTCACTTCCACAAGATTTCGACTTCCAATTTTTTCCTCATCTTGCCCCTTTCCCCACCCCAAGACTGTGTGCATTCTGAATACCTCTTCCAATTATCTGCCCTCCCTTCTATCACCTCCCCTGTCTCTTATTTCCTTCCACTTCTATTTTCCTGTAGGACAGAATAGATTCCTATATACCATTCCCTGTATACCTTATTTCCCAGTTTCATGTAAAACAATTTTAAACATTTGTTTTAAAACTTTGGGTTTCCAATTTTCTCCCTTCCTCCCTCCCCATCCACCTTCATTGAGAAGGAAAGCAACTCAATGCAGGTTATACATGTGTAGTCATGCAAAACAATTCCATAGTAGTCATATTGTGGAAAACTAAGTGTATTCCCCTTCATCATATCCCACCCTCTAGTTATTCTATTCTCTCTTTTGACCCTGTCCTTCCTCAGAAGTGTTTGCTTCTGATTAACCCCTCCACCAACATTCCCTTACCTCTAACATACCCACCTTTTATTCTCTTCCTCCTTATTTTCCTGTGTGGTAGGATAGATTTCCATACCCAATAGAGTGTGTGTGTTATTCCCTCATTAAGCCAAATCTGATGAGAATAAGATTCACTCGTTCTCTCTCACTTTCCTCCACTTCCTCTCCACTGGGAAAGTTTTTTTCTAGTTTGTTTCATTTGAGATAATTTACCTCATTCTACCTCTCCCTTTTTCCTCCCAGTATAATCCTCTCTCACACATTAACTTTGTTTTTTAGATGTCACCCTTTCACCTTCAACTCACCCTGTGCCATCTATCTATGTATCTATCTATGTATCTATCTATGTATCTATCTATGTATCTATCTATGTATGTATCTATCTATGTATCTATCTATCTATCTATCTAAATATATATGTATATTTTACCTTCCAACTACCCTTATACTGACAAAGGTCTAATGAGTTATGAATATCATCTTTCCATGTAGGAATGTAAACAGTTCAACATTAAGAAGTCCCTTATGGTATCTCTTTCATGTTTAACTTTTCATGCTGTTCTTGAGTCTTGTGTTTGAAAGTCAATTTTTCTATTCTGTTCTGGTATTTTCATCAAGAATGCTTGAAAGTCCTCTATTTCACTGAATGTCCATTTTTCTCCAGAAGGATTATATTTAGTTTTGCAGGGTAGGTGATTCTTGGTTGTAATCCTATCTCTTTTGACTTCAAGAATATCATATTCCAAGACCTCTGATCCATTAATGTAGAAGCTACTAAATCTTGTGTTATCCTGATTGTGCTTCCACAATACTTGAAGTGCTTCTTTCTGGCTACTTGCAATATTTTCTCCTGACCTGATAACTCTGGAGTTTGGCTATAATATTCCTAAGAGTTTTCCTTTGGGGATCTCTTTCAGGAGGTGATCGGTGGGTTCTTTTGATTTCTATTTTACCCCGTGGTTCGAGTGTATTAGGCAATTTTCCTTGATAATTTCTTGAAAGATGATGTTTAGGCTCTTTTTTTTTTTTAATCATGGCTTTCACATAGTCCAATGATATTTAAATTTTCTCTCCTGGATTTATTTTCAAGGTCAGTTTTTTTGTTTTTTTCCCCAATGTGATATTTCACATTGTTTTCTATTCTTTCTTTCTTTCTTTCTTTCTTTCTTTCTTTCTTTCTTTCTTTCTTTCTTTCTTTCTTTCTTTCTTTCTTTCTTTCTTTCTTTTTCTTTCTGTCTTTCTTCTTCTTCTTCTTCTTCTTCTTCTTTCTTCTTCTTCTTCTTCCTCCTCCTCCTCCTCCTCGCTCTTTGATCGTAGCTTTCAAATAGTCTAATAATTCCAAAAAAATTCATCCTTGATCTATTTTCCAGGACATTTTTGATGAGCTATTTCACATATTCTTCTATTTTTCTCTTCAAAGATTTATGGAGACATTAGCTTCTACTTCCTCAATTCTAATTTTTCAGGAATTATTTTTGTCAATGAGTTTTTATAGTTGTTTTACCACTTGGTCGCATCTGCTTTTTAAGTTCTTTCTTCAGTGAGGTTTTGTACCTCTTTTATTTTGTAAAGTGTTGTTTTCTTTGGTATTTTTTGTCTTTTTATGTAGTTGTTTATCTCTTTCCATATTTTTTGTATTACTCTAATTTATTTTTTTCAGTTTTCCTTTATGACTCTTTTTTGACTTTTACATCTTTTCTCTCTGCTCTTTCTTTTGCTCTTTAATGTTTATTGTAGGATTTGAAACCAAATTGAATTTTTTTGTTATGTTTCACCTTTAGCTGTTTTGCTATCATTGTTTCTGAGTTTGCTTCTGTGTTACCGTGTTAGATTTTTATGGTCATATATATTTTTTTGGTTTTGTTTGCTGATTTCTCTAGCATATTAGCTTTGAACTTAATGTTAGAATTAGTCTTTGCTCATTGGAGTAGGGGTCAGGGAAGTAACTATCCACAATTTCAGGAAACTTTGCTCTGTCTTCCACCTAATACTTACATATAGGTCCTTTGTAATCAATCTCTTTTTTCTCTAGTTTTGTAATCCCCTTATCAGATCTGAGTTGAGAACTCTTGAAGCTATTGCTCCTACCAACACAGCTGCTTCCAATGCCCATAGTAATGTCAAATCAGTGGTGACTCTAATGTAATAGGTCTCTCCTTCCAACTTTCTAACTTGTCTTGGGTTGGAAAACTATCTCTGTCTACCATTTATCTCTTCTACTGAAGAATTCTATTCCAGGTACTCTTTTAAAATTGTTTGGAGGGTAACATTGGTTAAATTTGGCATCAAGACTTCTCTTATTCCACTATTTTGGCACAAACTATATTGCTTCACTGCTTCCACCATTTCCTATTCTAATCAACTGGTCAAGAAGCATTTGAGGAAGCTGAAGTGAATTCAAGAATTGAATGAATACAGGTATGAGACTTGGGTTCACCACTGGGAGATCTAATGTTAAAATTGTTCCTTTCTCTAATGCTATGAACAGGCAGTTTTTAGAGGAGGAATTTAAAGTTATCATCATATGAAAATATTCTCTAAATTACTATTGATTAGAAAAATGTAAATTAAAACAACTAGAGATGCCATATCATACGTATAAGATTAGCTAATATGCCAAAACAGGAAAATAATAAATATTGGAGAAGATGTGGGATAATTGGAACACTCATGCATTGTTGATGGAATTGTGAACTGATCCAATTTTTCTGGAAAGCAACTTGGAACTATGCCCAATTGTGTATAAAACTGCAAAATACCATTAGTTTTTCTGTATTCACAAGTTATCATAAAAAAGGGAAAAGGACCAACATGTACAAACATACACACACACACACACACACGAATATGTATGCATGTATATATAAAAATACATACATGCATACATATATGTGTATGTATATATACATACATATGTGTATATGTGTGTGTGCATGTTTATATAAGTATGTGTGTATATGTATGTGTGTGTGTGTGTGTGTGTGTGTGTGTATAGCCTCCTCACAGTTCCAAGGCAGAAAAGAGTGCTTGGGGTCAATCACAGACCAGAACCCAGGCTAGGAAGCAAGCAAACACCTCACCAATCATCATACTATCTTGGAAGAACTGAACATTTACAGTTCCCTAGAAGTATCTCTGAAAACAGCTGCTCAAAACCCTGAAACTTGGGACAGTACATTTTCCACGCTGCAAGGAAAGAGAGAAAGAGAGAAGAGAGAGAAGAGAGAGAGAGAGAGGAGAGAGAGAGAGAGAAGAGAGAGAGAGAGAGAGAATAAACAGAAGAAAATAGTATACAGGAAAATATATACTGATCATAACTATGAATGTGAATAGGATGAACTCACCAGTGAAACAAAAACATTTCCCCCCCCCAATCCATAATATATTGACAACCAGAATTCAACAATATGGTGTTTTTAAAAAAAAACAACAACAAAAACCATATGATTATTTCAATAAATTAAACAAAAGCTTTTGCAAAGATACAACACCCATTCGTATTAAAATTTGAGAAAGCAGAGGAATCAGTTGAGCCTTTCTTAAAATGATAAGTGGTATCTACCTAAAACTAAAAGCAAGTATTATCTGCAATGGGAATAATTTGAAGCTTCCCCAATAAGAACAGGGGTCAATTAATGACATCCGTTTAGATTAGTATTATTTAAATAATACATTAAAATGCTATTGATAATAATATGTCAAGAGAAATAAATTGAAAGAATAAAAATTGTCAGAGGAATAAAAATATCACTCTTTGCATATGTGATGATATAATTAGTGATTCTAAGAGAATCAACTAAAAATTAATTGAATCAATTAACACATTTATTAAACTTTAAAGATGTAAAGTGAATCTATTTAAATCATGAGCATTTCAATATATTACCAACAAATACCAGCAAGAGGAGATAGAAAGAGAAATTCAATTTAAAATAACTATAGACTATACAAAATACAAACCCAGGGATTATGAAGAGAATTTAAAACAAAAACACTTCACACAAATTATGACACATCTAAACATCTGGAAAAATAATTGCTCATGTGTAAGCAAAGCCAAAATAATAAAAACTGTAATTCTATATTAATTATTTATTCAGTATTGTACTAATGAAATACTGAGAAATTATATTACAGAGCTAGAAAAAAATCACAAAAAAATTCATCTAGAATTACAAAAGAAAAACAAGAATACCAATAGAATATCAAGATAAAAAAAGAATAAATGAAAAACGTGAAGGAAGGCTGCCTGGCAGTACTAGATTTCAAATGGCATTGCACAGTGTTAAAAACAATATGGAACTGGTTTAGAAATTGAGTTGGGTATCAGAGGATCAGATTAAGTATACAATACACAGCAGCAAGTAATCAGAGTAATGTAGTGTTTAATAAACCAAAGATCCAAGCTTTTGGCACAGGAACCCAATATTTAACTAAAATTGCTGGGAAAACTGAAAAGCAGTTTGGTAGAAACTAGGCATGGACCAACAACTTATACCATATAACAAGATTAAGTAAAAAGAAAAAGTGCATGATTTGTAGATAAAGGGCAATATCATAAGCAATTTAAGGGAGCATGGAAAAAATGTCTTACAAATTTATGAATAAGAAAATAATTTACAACCAAATAAGAAATAGAGGATCATAAAAATTAAAATATTTTTATCGTATGAAATTTAAAATGAATTTATATAACCAAAATCAATGCAGCCAAAATTAGAAGGAAAGTGGAAAATGGGGAAAATTTACAGCAAATTTCTCTGATAAAAGCTTGTTGCTCAAACATATAAGGAACTGAGACGAATTCATTCATTCGATAAATGGTCAAGGATATGAACAGGAAATTTTCACTAGAAATCAAAGATCTTTAGAATCATATAAAAATGCTTTATAGCACTGTTTTGGAGAAATTCAAATTAAAACACCACTGAAGTACCACTTCACACCTATCAGATTGATTATCATGAAAGAAAGGACAAAGGAGAAATTCAACTGGGGATGTGGAAAAATAGGTACACAAATTGTGAATCCATCCAAACATTTTGGAGAGCAACTTGGGACTATTCCCAGAGAGTTATATAACTGTGCATACTTTTTGACCCAGTAATACCACTACAAAGACTGTATTACAAAGAGATAAAAGAATATGTACACAAATATATATATATATATATATATACATATATATATACTTACATATATATACACACAAATATATATTAATAGCAGCTTGTTGTGGTTACAAAGAATTAGAAATTGAGGAGATGCTCATAAATTGGGGAGTGACTAAACAAGGTGTGGAAAATGATTGTAATGGAATAGTATCAGGCTATAAGAAATGAAAAGCAGAATATTATAGAAAAAAAATTGGAATATGTAAATGAACTGATGAAAATGAAGTGAGTGGAACCAGGATAACATTCTAAACAGTAGCGTCAATTCTGTAATGATGATAAATTGTGAAATACTTAGCTATTCTAATGAATACAATATTCCAAAGCAATCTCTAAGGACTTATGATGACAATCCTATCCACTTCCAAAAAGAGAACTGATGAAATCTGAATGCAGATTAAAGTTTACAGCTTTTCACTTTCTATAATTTGGTTGCTTTAAAAAATGTAGGTAATATGGAGATAAGTTTTATATTTTTTCACATGTGTAATTGATACATTGTTTGCCTTCTCAATGGGTGGAAAAGGGCTGAGAGAGAAACAGAATCTGGAAACAATTTTTTTAAATGACGTTTAATAAAAATGATGATGATGATGATGATGATGATGATGATTTCAGAGAAACCTGAGACTTATATGAACTGATGCAAAGTGAAGTTAGAAGACTCAAAAAAAGTTATATAATAACAGCAATATAGTAAATACCAATAACTGAAAAATTTAGCAATTCTGAACAACAGTGACATTCCACAAAATATTTAGTTTACTATTTACTTATCTATTTATTTTTTAAAATTATTTTCCTGTTACATGTAAAAAAACATTTTTTGAGATTTCATTTTTATAACTTTGAATTCCAAATTGTTTCCCTCCCTCCCTCCCACCCATTGAGAAGGCAAGCAGTTTGATACAGCTCATACATTTGTACTCATGCAAAACATATTCATAATATCCATGTCGTGAAAGGCAACATGACAAAGAAGTCAAGAAAAATAAAAAGTGAAACAAAAATGTGTGTTTCAATCTGTATTCAGACACCATCAGTTCTTTCTCTGGGGATGGATAGCAGTTGTCTTGGATTGTTTTATTGCTGAGAATAGCTTAGTCATTCACAGCAGATATTCTTACAATACTGTTGATACTTTGTTCTCAGGACATTTCACTTTGTTTCAGCTCATGTAAATCTTTGTAGGTTTTTCTGAGAGAATTCTGCTCATCATTAGTATAGTATTCCATCATAAACACATACCATAAATTGTTCAGCCATATCTCAATTGATGTGCATCCCCTCAATTTCTAATTCTTTGCCCCCCAGAAATAAGCTATAAATATTTTTGTACATATAAGTCCTTTTCATTTTTAATCTCTTTTGGAATAGAGATGTACTAGTGGTATTGCTAGTGCAAAGGGCATGCATGGTTTTATAGCTCTTTGGGCATAGTTCTGAAGTGCTCTACAGAACAGTTGAATCAGTTTACAACTCCACCAACAATGCATTCATGTTTCATTTTTCCCACATTCCCTCTAACATCTGTCATTTACTATTTCTGTCCTATTAGTCAACCTAATAGGTAGGAGGTAGTAGCTCAGAATTGTTTTAATTTCCATTTCTCCAGCCAATAGTGAGTTAGAGTATTTTTTCATACACCTATAGATAGCTTTGAGTATTTCACCTGAAAATTCATCATATCTTTTTGATCATTTATCAATTGAGGATGGCTCTTTTTAATAATTTCTTGATAATTTCTTGAAAGGTGATGTCTAAGCTAATTTTTTGACTCATTTCTCCATAGATTTGAGAAATGAGGTATTTGTAAGATCAACTTATTTCAAGATTTTTTGACAGTTACTATTGCTACCTCTATTTCTCTCCATCCTATCCCCATTGATTCTACTTCTTTAGACTTTCACCCTGTCTCTCCTCAAAAAGTGTTTTGCTTTTCACTACCTCATCCTCCAATCTGCCCTGCCTTCTATCATCCCTATCCTTCTTTTATCTCCTTCCTCTCCTATTTTCTTGTAGGGTAAGATTGATTTCCTTACCCAGTTAAGTGCACATGTTATTCCCTGTTTTAGCCAACTTTGATGAGAATAAGGTTCACTCACTTCCCATGACCTACCCCCTCTTCCCCTCCTCTGTAAAAGCTCTTTCTTACCTCTTCTTTGTGAGACAATTTGCCCCATTCTATATCTGCCTTTCTCTTTTCTTTGGTACATTCCTCTCTCACACAATTTTATTTTTTTATATATCATCCCTTCATATTCAACTCACATTTGTGACCTCGGTCTATATACACTTCTTGTAACTACCCTAATAATGAGAAAGGTCTTATGAGTTACAAATATCCTCTTCCCATATAGGAATATTTAAACTTATTCAGTCCTTTATGATTTGCCTTACATGTTTGCCTTTTTATGCTTCTCGAGTCTTGTTTTGAAGTCAAATTTTCTATTCAGCTTTTTAATTTTCAACAAGAATGCTTGAACATCCTCTATTTCATTAAATATACATTTTACCTCTGAAGGATTATACTTAGTTTTGCTGGTTGTAATCGTAGCTCTTTTGCCTTCCAGAATGTCATATTCCAAGTCCTTCGATCCTTTAATGTAGAAACTGCTAAATCTTGCATTATCCTAACTGAAGCTTCATGATAACTGAACAGTTCCTTCCTGACTGCTTGCAATATTTTCTTCTTGAACTAGAAGCTCTGGAGTTTGATTGTAATATTCCTGACAATTTTTATTTTTGGTCATTTTCAGCAGGTCATCAGTGAATTCTTCAAATTTCTATTTTATCCTTTGGTTCTAGAATATCAGAGCAGTTTTCCTTGATAATTTCCTCAAAGGTAATGTCTAAGTTCTTTTTTTGATCATGGATTTCAGGTAGTTCAATAATATTTAAATTATCTCTCCTGGATCTATTTTCTAGGTCACATGTTTTTCTGATGTAATATTTCACATTATATTCCTTTTTTCATTTTTTTTCAGTTTTCTTTTATCATTTGATTTCTCATAAAGTCATTGGCTTTCACTTTCTCCATTCTAATTTTTAAAGAGTTATTTTCTTCAGTGAACTTTTGTACCTTCTTTTCCTTTTGGCCAATTGTGATTTTTAAGGCATTCTTCTTCTCATTGGCTTTTTGGACTTCTTTTACCATTTGGTAAAGTCCTGCCTTAGTCCTAATAAAAAAGACCCTTGTAATCTCCTTCTGACAAGTTGTTTGACTCCTTCACCATCTGTTTCCTGAGAGCTCCAGAAGCAGCCATTGACACTGCAGCTTCTGCTTCAGTGGCTCCCAAGGTCTGCTAATGGTTTGCTGGGGCCTGGTCTGTGCTGGCACAGCCTGTGCTGGACTGAACTCTTCTCTCACCTGGTGCCACAGAACTTTTCTGATGACCTTGAAAGTTGTATTGGCCTAGAAATTTGTTTCACTCTATATTTTTGTAGGTTCTGCTCCTCCAGAATTTGTTTAGACTCATTTTAAAAAGGTATTTGACTGATTTTGAGGGAGAGCTCAGGTGAATCCATACCTTTACTTGATGATCTTGGCTCCACCTCAGACCTTCCACAATTTTAAAGTATTCACAATTAAATAGTCTGCCTATATTTGCAGAGAAAGCAGATAGACTGAAAACACAAATTGAAATTTTTTTGATAGAACAAATGTGGGTATTTGTTTTGCTTGAATATACATATTTGTAATAGGTTTTGTTTTTCTACCATTCTCAATGGGTTTAGGGAGTAGGGAGAGGTTGGAAGGAGATAAATCATACCTAAAATGAAAATATAATTGAATTTAAAACAAAATACTGGAACAGACAAATAATAGCTTAGGCTGATTGAGTTCTCAGTCATCTATGGTAAAAAAAATAAAAATATGATAAATTGTGAATTAATGGATTTTACCTCCAAGATTAATCAATACTGACCCTGATTTCACATTCAAGGAAAAATATCAGTGCTTCCTCTTTCTGTTTTAAAAAGTTTTAAAAAATATTTTAAAATATTTTAAAAATATTTTAAAAATATTAAAAATCTGTTTTAAAAAGTTTTTAAAAATATTTAAAAATATAGAAAGCATATTTATAATCCACTCCCTCAGTATATGTTTAACCTTTTGGGTCTACTTCATATATACATTTTCTCTTCTGACTAAGCAAATTTCATTGTCTTTGGCACAGTTTCCATCTCTGAACCTTAGCTGGTGCATTATCCCTATCAGAAACATCATTTTATTCTCTTTATTGACTGACATTAAACAAGTATCTTTAAGATATCAATAAGAGAAATATAGATCATGATCATAAGGAGTTTACCTAGCTATAATTTATTGATTAAAAAAGTCAAAGTTACATGGCACAATTTATCATAGTTACTCTGATCCCTTTTGTCTGTATCTTTGGATTCACTACATCAGTGGTGTCAAACTCAAATAGAAACAGAGACCAGTAAACTGTACATTAGGGTCTCTGTGGGTTGCATATTGATTTAGAAAACTATATTTGTGATACTGTATTTCTTTTCAATTTATAATGTATTTCTCTGGTTAAGCATTTCCTATTTACATTTTAATTTGGTTTGGGTTGCCCTTGGGATTGTTGTGAGCCATTTGCAACCCACAGACTGCCACATATTTGACATTTCTGCACTACCATACATGCAACTTTTAATATAACAAAATAATAATTGAAGACTGATCTCAAATGGGTGTCAACCATGAGTCTATCTGTTGCTTAAATGATACCTCCTTCACAATAAGACTCTGATTACTGGTATGGGAAAATCCATTATTTTATTTTAACAGAAGCTGGAAATTTTTGCATTTTTGCAAGCATGTGTTTTTATTGTGCTGCGTTGGAAGCAGCCAAACTGAGTATATAATGAATGAAGAGATATTTTGTAAAACAATACAATAATGAGAGGATCATGACAGGAATCTATAAAAAAATTAACTTCATAATTCAGCATTCCTGATAAAAGACTTATGAAACAAAAAATAATGAAATGGTGTTCATCTCTCATTTAACAAACTAAATGAATGTAATCTCCATAAGCATGCTACTTTTTAGCATAATGATCCATTATCAATTATTTTAGGCTAATTTAACATCATATTATTAACCATGTACAGCCATTGAGCTGATATCCTTACACTTAGTGAAGTTTAGTAAATGGCTTTGTGGACAAAAGGATCTGGGGGAACTTTATTGTACTCTGAGAGGCCACTAGGTTTCTGATAACAGAGGAAATTAAGGGCTTGCTACTACTATCATACCTCTTTTTATTTGAATATCCCCACACACATTTCAGGACTGGCATATGGGTTGAAATAATATGACTAGACTGGGAAATGTGAGGGAGTATTACTTTACTTGAGAAGTTACGGCTGCTTAAATTTTCAGAAGAGATTAGAGGTCTGAAAGTCTGGGATGAGTGCATATTTTTTGATGAGATAACTTCTGTTTTGTTATATGCTTGATGATCTTTCTTGGGACAAGAAAAAGAATAGATTCTTATGGAACTACCTGAATTAAGCAAAAAAAAAATTAAAACCAAAGTGTTTTTGTCAACCTGTAACTTACATAATTTTTCTAATATACCTGAGTAATTTCTTCTATTAATTTATTCAGAAAACTTTGGTGCCTTCACTTGAATACAAATAAAATATAAATTCCTTAAGTAATTGGAGTAGTGAATATAATAATGGGTTTAGAAAAAAGATCTGATATTAAAACTTTTCTGAGATACTTGATAGCTGGGTGACCCTGAGAAAGACTAGTTTCATGTGGAATTACTTGTTTCATCTATAAAATGAAGATAATAATTACCCCTAGTATTAATTGTGGGCCAGGGTCTGTATTAGGCATCTACAATACAAAGAGATAAAATCCTCAAGGACTTATATTCTCCCAAATGTGATCAGAAAGTACTTTGTGAAAAAATAAAATTGCCACATGAAATAAATATTTTGACTTATTCTGCTTGACCCAGAGAGTAAAGTCAAAAACAAGAAGTAGAAGTTATGAGAAGGCTAATGATGTTAAAAAAAAATGAAAAACAGACTCACAAAAAGGAAAACAACAAAGGAAAAGTTCTCCCTAATAATTTAGAGTTGTCCTAAAGTAGAAGATATGAAAGATATTAAAATAAGGGAGTGATGGGTGCTTTGGGTATGAGGTCATGGCTCCATTACAATGAAGATTTCTTTAAATGTTAAAGGGTCTATGATATTGGAATATGTAGGATTTTAACCTAATCTTGAAATATTAATCAGATTTTAAGTGATGGGCATAGAATGGTGTAGTCTATTTTAGGCTGAGCCAATGACATAATCTGAATAAAGGGAATAAAGAACAAGAAGTTTGATGGTGGAATAGTTTCTCAGTCATAGCTGATTCCATTGTAGCTACTTATCTATTTCATATGTGCAAAAATTAAAAAAGTATAAAAGAGGAAATCATTATAAAGCATTATGAAGTAATGCCAATAAAAGTTTGAAAGAAAGAAGTGACACAGCAAGTGTTTATCCTATAACTTGCAACTTCTTTTTCCTATACTTTCTCCTCCTTAATATATGTACATAGAATACAGGAAAAGTGTTTTTATTTTGCCTGTGTTCTGAAATTATTCTTAGTCTCAAAGAATCTGATATTTTTCCTCCAGATTCAAAGCAAGTCTATGACAGGAAGGAAAACATATAGAATACTATGCTTGGAAGATTTTAATTATATTTAAATTGTTTGAAATAAATTGGAGAATGATTATTTTTTTATAAAATAATGTTTTTCAACTCACCATTTTTCATCAAAGGCTATGATAAAATAACAATATTTTCAAATTATTACATTTTGATAATTTTATTACTTACTGACCTCACTGAAATTGAGTATTTTCTTTTGTTGATTTATACATATTTTTTTAATTGCATTTAAAAATTATGTTCCAAATTGTCTCCTCCCTCCTTGTATCCCAGTCCCATTGTCCCTCATTAAGAAGTCAGACAATTGGATATAGATTTTACATATGGAGTCATGGAAGCAAATATGCCCATATTATTCATGTTTTGGAAGAAAGACCAAAGAAGAAAAATAAAGCCTTCAAAAAAAAAAGGTTGTTTCAATATGCTTTCAGACTTCATCATTTCTTTCTGTGGAGTAGAATATTATTTTTCATCCTGAGTAGGTAATTTGAAATTGTTTTAGATTATTGTGTTGTTGAGAATAGCTGTCATTCACAGTTGATCATTATACAACTTGTTGTTACTATGTAAAGTGTTCTATTAGTTCTGTTCACTTCACACTGCATCAGTTCCTAAAGTTCTTTCCAGGTTTTTCTGAAAGCACCTGTTTGTCATTGCTTATAGCCTAATAGTGCCCCATCAAAATAACACACTAAATTTTTTTCAGCCAATTACCCAAATGATTGGCATCCATGCAATTTTCAATTCGTCACCATCACTAAAAGAGCTTCTATGATATGTGTGTGTATGTGTGTGTGTATGTGTGTGTGTACATATATTTTGCAAATACATGCTTTTCTCTTTTTAATGTTTTGGGATACAGACTTAGTAATACTTTTTCTGGATCAAAGAGTACTCACATATGACTTTAGGCATAGTTCCAAATTATAGAATGGTTGGATCTGTTCATAACTTTACCAACACTGCTTTAGTGTAGCAGTTTTTTCCACATTCCTCCAAAATGTGTTATTTTCCTTTTCTGTCATATTTTCCAATCTGATAAATATGAAGTGGTACCTCAGAGTTGTTTTTAATTTACATTTCTGCCTTGATAATTAATTTATTTTTAGCTTTCAACAATCACTTTCATAAGATTTTGAGTTTTAACTTTTCTCCTCCTCCCATTCCTTTCCCCCCAACCAGAATGGCATTCAGTCTAATATAGGCTTCACTTATAAATTCATATTAAGCATATTTCCCATTAGTCATGATGTAAAGAACAATTAGAAATAATGGGAGGAAACATGAGAATGAAGTATTAAAACAAAACACAGGAAAAGGAGAGCAAATAGTATGGTTTCATCTGCATTGAAACTTCATAGTCCTTTCTCTGGCTGTGGATAGCAATTTCCATCATGAGTCTTTTGCAGTTGTCTTAGATTTTTGCATTGCTGTAAAGAGCCAAGCCTATCGAAGTCAGTCATCTCACAGTGTTGCTGTCATTATGTAAAATGTACTCCTGGTTCTGCTCATTTCACTCTGTATCAGTTCATGTAAGTCTTTCCAGATTTTTTTTGAAGTCTGACTCCTCATCATTTCTTTATAGCAAAATAGTATTCCATTACATTCACACACCACAACTTGTTCAGCCATTCCCCAGCTGATGGCCATCCCCTCAATTTCCAATTCTTTGCCACCACAAAAAGAGCTGCTATAAGTATTTTTGTTCATGTGGGTCCTTTTCCCATTTTTATGACCTCTTTGGGATACAACTTTAAAAGAGCTATTGCTGGGTCAAAGGGTGTGCACAATTTTATAGCCCTTTGATGTAGTTCCAAGTTACTCTCCAAGGTGGTTGGATCATTTCACAACTCTATCAGCAATGCATTGGAGTTTCAATTATCCCACATCTTCTGTAACATTTATCATTGTCATTTTTGTCATGTTAGCCAATCTGATAGATGTGATGTGGTAAATTTTTATTTTTCAAATCAATAGTGATTTAGAGCATGTTTTCCTATGAGTAAAGGAGCTTTGATTTCTTCATCTGAAAATTACCTCTTCATATCCTTTGACCTCTTATCATTTGGGGAATGACATATATTCTTATAAATTTGACTCAATTCTTTATATATTGGAGAAAGGAGACATTTATGAAAAAAAAATAGCAGTAAAAATCCACCCACCTCCAGTTTTCTGCTTTCCTTTTAATGTTGATGGCATTGGATTTGTTTGTAAAAAAATTTTTAATTTAATGTTATCAAGATTTTCAATTTTATATTCCATAATGTCTTTTATCTCTTGTTTATACACAAGTTCTTCCCTTATCCATAGACATGACAGGAAAAGTATTCTAATGATCCCCTAATCTGATTTGGTGTCATTCTTTATAATTAAAGCATGTATCCATTTTGACATTACCTTGTTATATTATGTGTTATGTTGGTTTGCACCTAATTTCCAGTTTTCCCAAAATTTTTTTATAAAATAGAAATTTCTTGTCCCAAAAGCTTGGATCTTTCCATTTATCAATTACTCTGATTACTAAGTTATTCTGGGCATATGCTTTTTTTAATGTATGTAGTAATCTATTCCATTGATCCACCACTCTATTTCTTAGGCAGTATCAATTGTTCTGATGACACCACTTTGTCACAGTTTGAGCTATGGTACAGCTAGGTCATTTTCCTTCACATTTTTTTCATTGATTCCCTTGACATTATTGACCTTTTTGTTTTTTCAAATGCATTTTATTATTTTTCTAGCTCTATAAAAATTTTTTTTGTACTTTAATTTGCATGGCATTGAATAAGTACATTAATTTGGATAGATTTCTAATTCTTCTTTTATTATACTGGGTCAGCCTACCCATGAGCAATTATTGATGTTTCAGTTGTTTAATTCTGACTTAAGGGTTTAAAAAACATTTTGTAATTTTGTCCATATGGTTTCTGGGTTTGTCTTGGCAAGTAGCCCTTCACATATTTTAGATTATTACACTTACTTAAAAATGATTTCTCTTTTTATCTCTTGCTGCTGGACCTTGTTGGTAATATATGGAAATGGTGATGATTTACTTGGGTTTATTCTATATCATGCAACTTTGCCAAAGTTCTTAATTATTTCAAATGTTTTGGGTAGATTTTCTTGGATTATTTAACAATACAAAGTCATTGTTTTGTTTCTTCATATCCTACTCTAATTATTTTAGAGTCTTTTTTTCTTATTGCTATAACTGTTGTTTCTAGTATAATAAATAATGATTAATGTTAATAAACATCCATGCTTTATCCATGATATTATTGGGTAGTCTTCTAGCTTAACACCATTACAAAAATGTTTACTATTCATTTTCTATAGATAGCAGTTATCATTTTAAGGAAAGTTCCACTTATTCTTAAGCTTTCTGTCATTTTTAATTAGAAAGAGTATTGTATTTTGTCAAAAGCCTTTTCTAAATCTTTTGATTTTATCCTCTGAGTTCTGTTGGTTTTGTTATTCATCTGATCAATTACATTTATAATTTTCTAATATTGAAGCATCCCAGCATTCAAGTATAAATCCCACCTGGCCATAGTGTTTGGTCTTTTTGATATATTGCTATAATTGTCATGCTGATATTGTATTTAACATATTTGCATCAATATCCAGTAGAGGAATTGTCTATAGTTCTCTTTATTTTCATTCTTTCTGGTTTAGATATCAAATATTTGGTATCAAATATTTGTGTCATAAAAGGAATTTGGTAGGACTACTTCTTTTTCTATTTTCCCAAATAGTTTGAATAGTTATTAGAAATGTTAGTTCTTTAAATGTTTTGTAGAATTCACTTGTGAATCCACCTGCTCCTACTGCTTTTTTCTTTGGAAGGTCATTGATTGTTCATTCAATTTATTTTTTCTGAGATGCAGTTATTTAAGTATTTTATTCCCTCTTCTATTAATGTGGGAAAATTTTATTTTTTGGTAAATATTCAGCCAATCCACTTAGATTGATGGATTTATTGCATATAATTGGACAAAATAGCTCCTAATAGCTCCTTGGTTTTCTTTCTTTTTTTTCTTTTTCTGAAGTCAAATTATCCAATGCTTTTTCTGTTTTATTAGCTTTATTATAAATCTAGCTCCTAGTTTTATTTATCAGTTTACTTCAAGTTTTATTAATGTTGCTTGCTTGCCAAGTGTTTTATACACTGGACTAGGCTCCATTCTCACCCCGATGAGACAGACCTTTTCTGCTCACCTTCTAAGTTTACTTGGGCAAGTGTTCCCCTCTCAGATTGATTTTTTTGACTAGGTAAAGGAGGACATTCTTTGCCTTATTTCTTACCTAGCTTTAGTCATGTGATGCACATATTTAGAGACATTCCCACTCCAAATATGTATATGGACTATATATACCCAACCTGTGGTAGAGCCTTCCTAACTCATATTGGCCTGATCAGCCACATACAGACACACTGTATCAAGTTGACCCCAACATAGTGATGTCATTTCTGTGCTCTTTGAGAGCAACACCACCATCACCACTAAAAAATACAGGTTTTGTAATTGTATGACAAATTTGGCAAATATTGTTTTTAAAATAACAGTTTTATATTTAGGGAGATACTTGTATTCATTATAAACACTATGCAGTTTCCCAAAGGAAATTCAAACATCAATCTTCTCAGCTCTAAATATTTTTTACGAGTTCCACTTGATTCTCCACACACAGTGTCTGTTCAAGATACGTAATACAAATGCATACGTATATAAATGTGTGTTTAAATATTCTGATAAGTAAATAATGATAATGAAGACAATGATACATTTTGTAGCACCTACTATGCACTAAGAACCATGCTAAGTACTTTAAAATATATTATTGAATTTTCGCAATAACTCTGCAGGGAAGGTGCTATAATACTTATTTTATAGATGAGGAGACTGAGGTAAACAGAGGTTAAGTGACTTACCCAGAGTCACATAGATAGTGAGTGTCTGAAGCCAGATTGGAACTGAGGTACTCCTGACTAACCACTGCTTCATAATGCTTCATATCTATGTGGATATGTATACACGCACATATATGCATATATTGCACATAAATGTGTGTGTGAACATGTACGTGTATGTATAAGGTTTTGCCCTAAGTCAAATAATTTGTTAAATAATTGATACAAAAAGGGATCTTGCATTTTCTGCATTATTCAATCAATTGTTTAATCATTGCCAATATTGCACCTTCTTATATCAATTCAGACTGGTCAAGTACCTTATGGTTCATGAACTCAGTGCATTCCAAACTAGGCAGGAAATGATTTTCTATTGGAAACGTGGATAACGTTAGATGTATTGTCAAGAAAAGAGCCATTAATTCATCTTAGAACTCAGCTTGATACTTAATTTATAAGTGATTATCGTTATTATTACTATTATTATTATTATTACTTCTTTTCCATAATTTTTCAAACACTAGAGCAAGAAGGTTCTCATGGATTAGACAATATTTTATAAGCATAAGAAGGCTGCTATAGAAAGCTAAAAAACTGACTTTTTATTAAAGAGTAGTGTGAAATATCACAAAGAACTAGTCATTTAGGAAAATGTCACCAGCCTATTTGATTTGCTTGTGAAGTGTTAAGGAACAGAATCCAAATAAATCAGAGTACTGAAGCACTTAATATCTTTGCTAATGATTTTGGTAATTAACTCTGTGCTGTCTTGTGAATCTAGTTAATTATACCGGTTAGAATGCTGTACCTAGAAAAAGGAATAAGTTCAAATCTGGCCTTAGACACTTACTAGCTTTGTGTTCTTTGGTAAATCACTTAACCCAGTTTGTCTCAGTTCCTCATCTTTAAAATGAGCTGAAAAAGAAATAGTAAAGCACTTCAATATCTTTGCCAATAAAAGCCTAAATGTTGTAATGAAGAGGTAGACACAACCAAACAGCACCAAGCAGGCTACACAGTTTATTGATTAGGGTAATGTTAAGGTTGTACTTGAATATGTGTACATGGAAAAACCTAATATGAATTATTGTTAGAAAAGTAATAATCAACAGCAACCAAAGTAATAAGCATTTATTACGTGCCTAAGTATAATAAGTATATTTCTGCACATATGAAGTTTTTCGTATAAATTGCCTAGGCCACAAGCATATGCTTAATGAAGGCTTTTTGCCTGACTGACTAACTAACTTGTAGGACATCTAGGTTGAAATGTCTAGGAATTATTTCAAAATATAGAACTGAAACTCAAGTAGTGAGAGCTAGAGGTTTTTGGTAATGAGTTCCCAATAGGTGGTTACTAAATTTTTTTTTCAAGGGTGTTGACTTTGAAATATCTTGACAAAACAGCCATGTTTATAGATTTATTAGCTTTCCTCAACATTTCAATAGATTCAGAATTTCCTTACTGTAGGTATTCCCTTTTCTGTCACTGACCACGCTCCTGATACAACTTTCCATACTGTTGTCAATTCCTATATGTTACTATAAATTATAAATCATAAGATCTCATAACAATGAAGTTAGAAGCAACCCTATACAAAATCCAGTGTAACTTCCTCATTTTATAAATGATTAAGTCATATAAAGGAAAATTTAAGAGCTAATTGAAATAATTTGCCAAAAGGCACATGATTTAAAAGGGATAAAAATGAGAATTTGAACCCATGTCCTTTGGTTCTACTGAAAACTCAGCCTTCTTTCCATGGTAATGGCCTGCTTGCCAGGTAACAGACATCCATGTTGCCATTGGAATCATAGGGCTTTAGAACTTAGAAGAGAAGAAATTAAAATCCATTTCAACTTAAACTCCCTTTCACATATGTTCAAAATTAAATTAAAATTTAAGTGACTTGCCCAAGATCACATAGCAAATAAGTAGCAAATGCAGGATTCAAAACAGGATTCAAAAAACAGGATCACAGAATCATAGAATATATAGGAATTTTAAAAGTTGTCAAGCTCAACCTATATCTGAACAGTTATCATTCTTACCACTACCAGGAATGTATTCATAAATATTTAATAGCCAATTTTCAATGTTATCTTTCATTATAGTTTAGTTTCCTTAGTCTCTAAATGTTTTGCAAATAGAAATTTTTTTGCATATCATTATTGAAACTCCAGGTTTTCTGGAATTTAGTGAAGCATGGTAAATTATAGGTCATTGTTAGTATAACTTCTGGCAATCTATGTATTTACTTTATAAAACGTATGGTTGTATTGGAATATTTTGGAATGAAATACATTGCTTATTGCCTATTTCTAAAGTCACTTCCTTATCAGTCAGTCAATCAACAAGTATTTCTGTGCTTACAGTATGCCAGGCATTATATTAAGCTCTGGGAATACAAAGAAAAACAAACAAACAACAACAACAAATAATTACTGCTTCCTCTCAAGGATCATATATTTTTTAAAGAGTATTTTTCCCCCAGTTGTATGTCAAGAAAAATTTCAGCATTCATTTTTACAAGATTTTGAGTTCCAAAAATTTCCCTTTCCCTTCTCCTCTCCTTTTCCAAAATGATAACCAATTTGATATAGTTTATACATGTGATATCATGTAAAAATGTTTCCATATCAGTCACAGTAGTGAAAGAAAAAAACAGATAAAAAATCCCAAAGAATAAGGTAAATGAAAAAAATTCTTCAATCTGCATTCAGAGTCCACCAGTTCTTTATCTGGATATGGATATCATTTTCCTTTGGACTTCTCTTGGATGATTGTATTTCTGAGAAGAGTTGAGTCATCCATAGTTGATCATTACACAATTTTGCTGATACTGTGTGCAATGGCTTCCTGGTTCTGAAGGATCATATGTTTTAATGGTGGAAACAACGTATAAATAACTAGACACTGATAAGATACAGAGTAGAGGGAAGGTAATTTGAATGAGGAGTCATCAGTAGCCAAGGAGTCTAGGAAGACCTCCTGTAGAACAGAGTTTTTTGAGCTGATCTTTAAAGCAATCGTTGAAAACCAAAGGTAGAGGTGAAGGGACATAGCATTCTATGGTATACAATACAGACAGTGGGAATGGAGTATCACATTCATGGATTAGCAAGAAGACTAGTACAACTGGAGTATGAAGAAGAGAGTAAAGTGTAAAAACGTTAAAAAATATAGGAAAGGAACAAGTTATGAAGAGCTTTAAATGCAAAAAACCCAGACTTTTTATTTAATTCTAGTGGAAATAAGAAGCCTTTAGCAGAGTTCCAACCTACATCTTAAGAAAAAAATACTTCAGTAGTTCACTTGAGAAGATTAGTTAGATGGCTAATGTAGTAGTCCAGGCTGGAGATGATAAGAGTTTGCATTAAGACATCTATGTCTCTATGAGAAGAGAGAAGGAAACATTTACAAGATTTCACAATGGATTGGAATTCAGGATGAGAGAGGATGAGTTGAGGAAGACACTAACATGTAAACTTGGAGAACTGGGAAAATGGTGATGTCTTGGAGTGTATACATATTTGATAGAGATATTTGAGATATCTGATATCTCATATAATGATAGAAGAGACATCTGAAAGAGGGGAAATTTTTTTTGAGGGGATGAGTTCTGTTATGGAAATATTGAATTTAAGAAGCTTACAAAAAATCGAAGAGATAGTGAGTATATGTGGCTGCAGCTTAGAAGAAAGTACAGTTATGAATGTGGATTTGAGGACCATCTACAAAGAGATGACAACCAAACCCGTAGAAGCAGATGAGATTACTAAATAAAATAATGGTAAGAGAAGAGAGCTCAGTAAAGATCTTGAGGAACACCTATAGTGAGTGGGTTTCATATTGATAAATAATCAGTAAAGATGATGGAGAAGCACATACAGGAGAAGAGCCTGGAAAAAGCAGTACCAAACAACAATAACAACAATAACAACAATAATAACAACAACAATAACTACAAACTAAACTAAAGTAAAACTAGTAAAGAGAGATGATGCTTCTGAGTCACTTGAAATTTTAGTTTATTTCTATTGCAATTCTGTTAATTTTAACCTGACAGTTATATTCTATATTTCCTAAAAATTTTCTTGAATAATCTTCTGAATAACAATGGTAAGAACAGGTTCCCAACAGATATTGGGAAGCCTTATAATTTCATCACTATCTATATTTTCTTTGTACTCTGGATCTATCAGTTTTTTCTTCATTACTTCAAAATCTGTTTTCCTTCTTAATTTATTCTTAATTTAAAAAAAGTCTAGAATGATTCTCTTCATAAAATAGTTGATTTTCATTCTGACTTCTGGGAGACAAGATTGTGGAGTAAGCAATAAATTTCTGCCTCTTGCCCATATTCCCATTGAAAAACCCCATAAAATTGCACCTCAGAGCAAATCCTGTAACAATGGAGCCTGTTACAGAAAAAGAGAGTGGAGCAGTCTTTTAGCCTGGGAAAAATGGAGGAGGGCTTAGAATATGATATTCCAGAATGCAAAGGAGCTTGGATTATAACCAAGAAGCAACTACCCAGAAAACTTGAGCATAATCTATCAGAGAAAAGATGGATATTCAACAAAATAATGGACTTTCAATCACTCTTGATTTAAAAAAAACAGAACTGAATGGAAAATTTGATATTCAAATTCAAGACTCAAGAGAAGCATAAAAAAAGTAAAGAGAAAAGAAAGAAAAAATATGTTTTTCAATGAGTTTAAAATGTGTACATCCCTAAGTGGAAAGGTGATATTTCTAACTGTTGAGTAATATATCTTTATTATGACATATAGAAGGGGTATACATGGACAGAGGGTGTGAGTATGAGTTGATATTGATATGATGATAAAAATAATTAAGGGTTAAAAAAGGAATGTCCTGGGAGAAGAGGACAACAGGGGGCAGAAAAGGGTAAAATATGTCACATGAAGAGGTGCGAAGAACTATTACAGTAGATGGAAAAAGGGGGAGGCAAGCATTGTTCGAACCTTACTCTCCTCATATTTGAATAAAGAAGGAATAGCATAAACATTCTATTGGTTATAAAAATCAATCATACTCTATAGGAAAGTAAGAGGAGAAATTGGAAAGAAAAGGGAGGAACGTGTATAAAAGAGAGGGCAGATAAAGGGAGGCAGAGGTTAAAGCAAAACACTAGTGAGGAGGGAAAGAATGAAAAGAAATAGAAAAGTATAAATGAAGGAGAAGTAGGATGGAGAGAAAGACACAGTTACTAATCATAACCATGAAAGTGAATGGAATGAACTCTCTCATAATATGGAAGCAGATAGCAGAGTAGATTAAAAACCATAATCCTAAAATATGTTGTTTATAAGAAATACATTTGAAAAATAAAGATACAGACAGAATAAAGGTAAAGGCTGAAGCAGAGTGTATTTTGGTTGAACTGAAATAAAATCTTCATCTCAGACAGAGCAAAAAAAAAAAGTAGTTCTAATTAAAAGAGACAAAGAAGGAAACCACATCTTTTTTAAAAGTAACATAGAGTGGTGCATCAATGGAATAGGTTAGGTGCACGTGACCCAATAGTCAATGGCTATGGTAATTTACTATTTGATAAACTCAAAGACTTGCTTCTGGGTAAGAACTCACTCTTTGACAAAATTTGCTGGAAAAACTGGAAAATAGTATGGAAGAAACTAGATACAGACCAACATATTACAACATATATCAAGATAAGATAAAATGGGTACATGATTTAGATATAAATGGTGATATAAGGAATTTTGGACAGTGAGGGATAGTTTACCTGTCAGTCTGTGGAGAGGTGACGAATTTGTGATGAAATAAGAGTTAGAGAATACTATGAAATGAAAAACGTATAATATTGATTACATTAAATTAACAAGCTTTTGTACACACACACACACACACACACACACACAAAATAAAAACAATGCATTCAAGATTAGATGTGAAGCAGATAGATGGGAAACATTTTTTAACAACCAGTGTCTCTGATAAAGGCCTCATTTCTAAGATACATAGAGAAATGAGTAAAATTTATAAGAATATAAGTCATTCTCCAACTGAGAAATGGTCAAAGGATGTGAACAGGCAATTTTCAGATCAATAAATTAAAGCTATCTTTAGCATTGTGAAAAAAATGCTCTAAATCACCATTGATTAGAAAATGAGAATTTTTAAAACTCTATCATACCACCTCACACCTATCAGATTGCCTAATATGCCAAACATGAATATGATAAATGTTGGAGAAGATATGGGAAATTTGTGACCCCAATGAATTATTGGTGGAGTTGTGAACTGATCCAAACATTCTGGAGAAGAATTTGGAAGCATATCCAAAAGGCTATAAAACTGCATACTCTTTGATCCAACAGTACCACTTCTAGGTCTGTATCCCACAGAGATCATAAAAATTAGAAAAGGACCCACATGTACTAAAATATCTATAGCAGCTCTTTTTGTAGTGTGAAAGAACTCAAAAATTGAGGGGATGTCCATCAATTGAGGAATGACTGAACAAGTTGCAGTATGTGAATGTAATTGTTCTGTAAGAAATGATGAGCATGTGGATTTCAGAAAAAAACAAAACAAAACCTAGAAAACCTTGCATTAACTGATGCTGAATGAAGTGATCAGAACCAGGAGAACATTGTACACAGTAACAGGAACACTATGAAAGTATCAACTTTGATAGACTTAACTCTTCTAAATAATATAATGACTTAAGACCTTTCAAAATACTCATGATGGAAAATGCTATCCATATCCAGAGAAAGAACTATGGAGCCTGAATACAAGTGGAAGGATACTATTTTCTCTCTCCTTTTTTCCTCTTTTATGGATTTTCCCCCTTTTGTCTTGATTCTTCTTTCACAACTTGACTAATGAAGAAATATGTTTAATATGATTGTACATGTATAGCCTAAATCAGATTGCATGCCATCTTGGGGATGGGAGAGGGGAGGGAGAGAAAAAATTTTGGAACTCAAAATCTTATAAACGTGAATATTCAAAACTAAAAATTAAAAAAAAAATCAACCTTATTTTATGTACTTGTTTTGTTCATAGTTGATAAACTTCATTTTATCAAAATCATCTTTACTTCAAATTCCTTTAACCACATTCATATATTTATTTAATCTTGTGACATTTTTGCTAATTTAATTTATTTTTTCAATTTTTCAAGCATGTTCAATTTTGTTATTTCCTTTATTTCTTGATTTCACCCTACTGTTACTTTTCATGCTATAGTAATATAGGCTATGTGTGCCCAGATGGGTCTGTTTACATATGGTTCACATGTATAGATATATGTTTTGATTTTCCTCCTCTCTCTTTTTCACAAGGAAAATATTGATTCCTGACAGGAGTTGAGGCAATCCAATCCAATCCAATCCAATCCAATCCTACAAGCATTTATTAAGTTACCTTTGATGTACTAGCACTGTGCATTGAGGATAAAGACTCTCCCTCCAAAAAAACAAAAACAAAAAGAAAAACAACAACCTTGTAACCTAAAAGGCAGACAAAACATACAAAAGTAGGCAGAAAAGCAAAGTGGAGTAGAATTGGGAGTACTTGGAATGTGTATATTTGTCCCATGAAATTGAAGCCACGTGGAGATGTAGATGCAATATGGAGTAATTCGAGGGTCCATTTTTTACCCTTTATAAAGGAGATGTTGAGAAGAGTTTGGTACTTTGCCCTTCAACTCTCCAAAGAGAAGGGAGATAAGAATAAAAAAGCTATTGTCAGTTAAGGCTTGAGTTAGCAGAATTGTGTTACGTTTAGAGGTGATGACCCCATTCAGGTCAGATACCTTGTTTTGTGGAATTGAAGTCAGGATGGGCAGAAGATGTTAAGTGAAATGATGTGAGAGTCCAGACATAAAGTCCAGTGATCTAAGAGATAGAAAGTTTTGGCCATTTGCTCGTTACACTATTTTCCTTACAGAAGAGGTCACTAAATTACAATTATTTCTATCTGCCCTCACGTAAATATTTTTAATGTAGAGGAAATATTTTTTTTAATTTAAGGTGAATCTTTATCTCTAAACCTTATTAAGGGAAAGGTTTCCCCAGACAATATATTCTAAGCTCATTTCTCCTCACCAACTGTGAATTCATTACATGATGTACATACATAGGAAATAGTTAATAAAGACACATGTCAATAGCAAATAGAAATCGGGGAAAATATACAGATGAGAACATGAAACAAAAAATACACAGTGTTTCTGCGCTCTCTCAATAGGAGAAATCCAAGCTCAACCAAGTTGTAGGTTCCCTGATCCCATGGAAGGGAAAATTCCCTGAGATAGCTAGCTTATTAAGCTGAAGATATGGTCAAGAAAAAGGTGCAAATAACTCTATATTTCATTACTTTCTCTGATTCTTTCTCTCCCTTTAGGGATCTGAAGGCAGTCCAGAACCAAAAGACTTCTGTCTTGAAACTGGAATCCAGAAGACCCTTGTTTCCTTCTTTCAAGTTCTTATGAACTTGTTCCTCCCTCTAGAGAGGAGAACTGAATAATCAATCTCCGCCAATAAGGAGTCTTACACAAATGAGCTATTAGTGAAGGGTTACACTGCTCTTCTATTTCAGTAAATTTTTCCTTCTCACATTTTTGTTTGTGCCTTTTCACACATACTATTTTAAATTTGTTAAAATTGTTCTTTAGTTTGCTCATTTATTTGACTGATTCTAAAACAATTTGTGAAGACTTTAGATATTTTCACTACTTTGAGAACATTTCCCTTACTATTTTTACCTTTTATGATTCTACAATACAAAGTATCTAATTTTAATGTACCTAATTTTCTGCCATAATATTCATAATGAGTTCAATCTGAATCTCTTTAATATTATATATTTCTTAAAATTCAAAGACTATATTTTCACTGTGCCACATGAATTGGCCTTATATGAATATGCTACTAAATTCTACCCAAATGTAAACTGAATTATGGAATTATGTTTTCCTATTAACTACTAAACATGGAATAGATATTTTTAAAACCTTTTATTGTTGGTAAGATTTGAATAAATCCAAAATTATTCTAATATTTAAAGATATATTAATTAAATTATTATTTGCTTTGACTAGCCACAATCAAATGTTCTCAAAAACATATCTTAATGGTACTCCTGCCAGCAAAATCATGTATATAAATGAAGCCATTCCTTTCTAAAATTCCTGAAGTTAAAAGATATTATTTTTTGGTTAGCCAATAATCAAGCTAGACCAATCCCCATCAGTTTCATCCTAGTAAGCAATTAACCACACGTAAAATATTTTCTCTTGAAAAGAATAAATCTGGATATAAAGGTTTGATCATCTGATTCCACATGAATTGTATATGAAATGCCATGAAGAAAGCATTAAAAATCATAGCACCAAGAATGACATGAACTGAAGAAATTATGACATAATGTAGCTGGGAAAAAAATCCTTATATAGGATTTATGAGTTATGTACTAGAGATTTAATCCTGGAAAACAAAAACAAATCCTCTGAGCTTGAAAGCTTTAGTATGCCTGTCATTTTTCCACTAAGCTTGTGATAAAGAGTGATTTGAAAGTCATACAACTGAGGCTGCAGAGTCCAAGACAATTTCAAAATTCACCAAGTGTGGAACCTACTAATAGTAACGTGCAGTGTGATGCCTGCTACCTGATTTTGTTGCGATTCAGCACGTGTGTATGTTTTTGAAAGAATAGAGAAGCAGGAAAAGGACACTGAAATAATAAAGTAGAAAATAAGAAAGAGGGAAATGAATTAAAACAAAGGAGAAAGGAGATAAGAGAGAACAGTAAAGAATAATAAGAATCTGAATACAGACCATAAAAGTACTGACAAAAGAATATCTTTTTTTTATAGGCATTAAAAAAATATCTCAATGATCAAGCTTAATCTTGCCCTGTCCCATCTCAGTATGTAAATTCTATGGTTACTCTCCTAGAACTAGACATAATTTTTTGGTGATCCTAACCCTCCATTTCCAATAATGCACATAATGTAAAAGTTATTTGTCCATTCAGATACTGGTTTTGTGATTGTTAATGTCCTCCCTGCATGATAAGTTTCTCAGTTTAAGAGAAAGCCTGACATAATGGAAAAAATAGAATTTTGAGAATCAGAATATATTATTCCTAACCCCTTCTGTCAATATTCTTTCTCATCACACAACTTGGGCCCTATTATACTTATTACATAGTCCCCTCTCCCTCAAGTGAAGCATAATAGAGTGAAGAGACAACTGACCTTGGAGTCAGGAAAACTTGAATTCAAATCTTACCTTTGACACATATTGTCTGTGTGAAATGGGACAAATCACTCATCTTCCTGTTTCTTTAGGTCACAGGTTTTACAAATGTAGTTGAGAAATACTTGACAAATAAATAACAATACAGATAATAATATTTGAATTGATAATTTATGAAATCATGAAATATGGAAATATGGGTAGGCACACTTTGTTCTTTGAATACTTTCAAAGAAAAGTCATTATAGACAGTGGGAAATGGGGTGGCTATCACACTTTAGTAACTCTAACATCCATAAAGGATGTGTGGGCAAACACCACAGAAAATACAGAGATAAGCAAAAAAAAAAAAGTATTCCATACAGAGGCAGATGACTTGGGGTCAGAGGAATGGGATGATAAAGTGAGACAGGAAGTATAAGAAAGTGATGGAAAGGGGATGAATCATTTATATAACTGGATTGGAGTTTGGGATCACTCAAGCAGTATGGACCTTTAGGAAATGGGTGCTTAGGAGATAGAAGTTAGAGATCTCATTTTTATAGGTATTTTTTTTTTGGGGGGGGAAACAGACCAACTCCAATCTTGGGCCACTTCAGGATTAATTCATCAACATATCCAAATCATCTCAAAATATTGGTAAAACCTCAAGGTCATTATCACAAAGTTATAAAGCACATTTTGATATCATGTTTTTCTAGACCTGTGGACCTCCTGATTTTGTCTGGACAAGAATCTTGACAAGCAGAGACCAGGTGGTTTCCCTCCATTCAGCATATATTACCAAGATGTGAATTTTGGTTAATATATGATATAATTTGTAAATGATACTCCTTTGATCCTTGGGACAGTTTCTACAAGACTTTCAGGTTCCCCTTTGTGATCTTATGTCCTGCTGTTGATCTTTTATATTAGGTACTTATAAACTTATTATACTGAGTAGAAGGGGATGAAGGCCAAGGCACACACAAAAAGCTATGAATTTAGTACAATGCTAATTTGTGGTTTTCTAAGTCAATATGCAATCTCCAAGTGTCTGTATGCATATTTTAACCACCCCTCCATTACTATTTGAGTTTGGGGATGTTTAATATTCCAAAATATTGTAATTGTCATAAGGTAGACAGTTCTTTTTCAATTACAACTAACTTTTTCAATTACTAATTGATTACACAGACATTTAAAATGTGCTTATCATGTATAAAGCAATGTCTTATAGCAAAACAAAGATCATAAGACAGTTCCTGCTTCCATGAACCTTATAATCTTAAGAGGGATCTGAATTCCTAGCACTTGTGTGCTTTATTTACTCTATAATTTTGTTCTTCATGCATGACAAACTTTAAAATGACCTTAACATACAAATGTGTAATTGAAGAGTCAAAGAATCTGCTACTGTTTATGCACTTAATGTATTTCCCAATTCAGAATATATTGGGTGAAATGAATCTAGAAATGACAAAATTTAGAAATCTCAGGAGATCTGTAGGCAAATCACTTGGTGGTGGTGGTGGTGGTGGTGGTGGTAAAACAGATAGCAGACACAGTACATGGAATGTTGGGCCTAGAGTCAGGAATATCTGACTTCAAATCTAGTCTCAGGCACTAGTATTGTGATGCTGGATAAGTCAATTAACTTCTGACAGCCTCAGTTTCCTCATCTATAAAATATAGATAATAAAAGCACCTACATCCCAGTATTATCATGAGGATCCAATGAGGCAATGTATATAATACTCTTGGAAAACCTTAAAGATCTCTATAGTAACAGCTGCAACAGCAGCAGGAGTAGTAATACAGTGCCTGGCATATAGTAAGCATTAAATGTCTATTGACCAACTGTTGACTAGTAGATGGAACAAGGTGTTTACACAATATGTAATATATAATAACCAAGAACTGTCAAAGACCTGGAATGAAGGATGTATTAAACACAATGTGTGAGTGAAAAAGGAGGTGGGCTGTTCATGTGGTAAGAGATAAGGATAACCACCGGAAAGTCCATGTGCTGCACTGGTATCTTCTGAATATCAGGAGTAATATTACTTCTGATTCCTTAGAAACAATGATACAACATTGCCAGATTTTATGTAGATCTTTAAGATTTGCAAAACATTTTTAAAATATCATCTAATTTTATCCATACAACAAACCTTAGAGGTAAATGCAATTATTATTTACATTTTCAGATGAGGAAACTGAGACGGTCATAGGTTATATGACTTGTCCAGAGTTTTGCAAGAATTTAGTGATTGAGGCTGGATTTGAACACAACCTCTTCCTGAATCTAGGTCAAGCTCTCAAATAATGAATCAATGAACATTTATTAAGTACCTATTATGTAGTCCCCGAAATGTGCTAAGTACCAGGGATGCAAAAAAGAGGCAAAAGATAGGCCATCCCCTCAAGGAGCTTACACTCTAATGATAGAGACAACACACAAACAAATCTATACAAAGTAAGCTATATGCAGGATAAATATGAAATAATCAACAGAGGAAAGGTATTAGAACTAAGATAGATTATGGAAGTCTTTTTGTAAAGGGTGGGATTTTAGATAAGACTTAAAGAAAACCAGGGAGGTCAGTAGTTACAACTGAAGAAAAATATATTCCAAATGTGAAAGACAGACAGAAAGAATGCCAGGAACCAAGAGATGGAGGATCTTGTTCATGAACCAGCCAGGAGGCCGGTGTCACTGCAATACATGTCAAGGATTAAGGTATAAGAAGACAGGAAAGATAGGAGACAGGTTAAAATATCATCTAGCCAGGTTATAAAAAGGCTTTGAATGTCAGAGAACTTTGTATTTGTTTGTGGAGGAAATAGGAAGCTACTGTAGTTTACTGAGTATGGAGTATCATAATCTGACCTGCATTTTGAAAAATCACTTTAGTGGTTTTTCACTAAATCATCACTAAATCACTAAAAATCAATTTAGTAATTTTTCATCTGCCAGAATGGAGGATGGATTTGAGTGTGGAGAGCTGCAGGAAGACCCACTAAGGTCTTTGTGATAATCCAGATGTGAAGTGAGGTGGACCTGTACTACAATGATAGCAGACAAGAGAAAGGATTTTAATCAAGAGATGCTGCAAAGATGAAATAGACAGGCCTTGGCAAGAGCTTGATATGGGGAGGGGGAGTGAATGATAGTGAGGACTCCAGGTTTGAAGCATGAGGAACTAGGAGGAAGGCATTTTTCTCAAAAGTGATAGAAGAACTGGGGGTAGGTTTGGGGAAAATAATGAGTTCCATTTTGGACATATTGAGTTTAAGATGCCAAACGGATATAAAATTTGAGCATCTGAAAGGTAGTAGGAGATGTAAGATTAGAAGACAGCAGAGAGTTTGAGCAGGAAAGGTAGATTTGGAAATCATCTAAGTAGAGATGGTAATTAAATCCATAGGACATGATAAGATCAGCAAGTAAAGTAATATAAAGAGAGAAGAGAAGATGGCACAAGAGAGAATCTTGAGGGAAATATATAATTACAGGTAATTATCTGAAGAATGCAATAAATGAGGAATGGTCAGATAGGCTGAGGGAGAACAGAGAGTGGGGTCTCAAAACCCTAGAGAGAAGAGACTATAAAGGATGAGAGTGTATTCAACAGCGTCAAAGCTTACAGTGTGGTAAAGAAATGGAGACTTCAAACAGGTCATTGGATTCTCAATTAATACATCATTTTTAACTTTGCAGACAGCAATTTAAGTGAAATGATTAGGTCAGAAGCTGAAATGGTAAGAGGTTGAGTGTGAGGAGAGGAAACAGCATTTCCTATTGTAAACTACTTTTGCAAGTAATTTAGAAGAGAGATAAAACAATAGTTAGCAGGGGTGGAAAGATCAAGTGAGGATTTTTTTTTTTAAGAATTGAGAAGGGACATGGGCCTGTTTTCAAGTAAAAGGAAATAAACCAGGAAGAGATTTAAAAAAGTGGGTGAAAGAATAAATATAGAGGGGACAATGTGTTGGGAGGGGGAGGATGGGATAGAATGAAACTGCTTGAATAAAGCATTATCCTATGTAAGGAGTATGGGGACTGCATCATGTGAAACAGAGTTGAAGAAGGAGATATTGGCAGAAGCCATCTCAGTTATAGAAAACAAGGAAGTGGGGAGAAGTAGGAGCACATGGCAAATGGCCTCAATTTTTCTGTAGAGTTTGAAAAGAAAAAGGATTCTCAGCTGAGAGATTGGGGCAAGGACAGCTATGAGAGGTTTGTGGAGTGATGCAAAAATGCTCAGAAGAGGTGCTGTGGAGAGTGGGGTAGTAACTTGCTAAAAGAGGCATGGTAGGATTGCTTAGCAGTATTGAGAAATTAGTTGAGGTTATGCAACTTAAATTTGTAGTAAAATTAGTTAGAATGATTATGTGATTTTTCTCCAACTCCCTTCAGCAGCATGTATGAAGAAATGAAGAGGGAAATTGTTGAGAATGATCCAAGACTAAGGCTTGGCTGGGTATAATCTACAGGGCTAGGGATTCAAGAGAAGAGAACATTGTAGCATTGAATTTGTTAACTAAAAGGTCAATATGGGAAGGAGTGAGAAGAAGGTCTAGTGTCGTGGGGAATGGTCTGAAAGAATATTGAGACATCAAGGTATTTGAAGTCATGGTACAGATGAGGAGTAGTGTTTTATAGAGGAAAATAGAGGCAGAGGTGAAAAGCCAAAAGAGCGTGTCCAAATTCTTGAACATAGAGGTGGTAGGTTTGTTGGTTATGACAAGATCAAAGAAATGACCATTATTCTGTGCAGCTGAGGTGTAGTAGAGTAGCGTGATTGAAGTGAGTAGGTTGAGGAACTAAATGGTTAGGGTATGTGAAGGAGAGTCAATATGCATATTGAAGACCTCTAGTATTATTGCAGGATTTGGGGAGGAGAGAAAAATGGTAACAATTGTAGCAAGCTCATTATTGAAGGAGGATGGGAGGTTAACTAGAGGGTCTGTAGACAACAGCTAACACAATTTTGATAGGTTGGTAGATGGTATGAGTGCCAATAGAAAAGAGATTACTGAATGACGGAGGAAGAGGGAGAACTTGGGAAGTGGAACTGGGGAGTAAGGAGTATTCTAACTCCTCTACCTCAACCAGGAGACCTTAGTGGGCGTTGTCATGCGGAATGGCTATCATATGGAAATTAGCATGTTTTAAATATCTTGTTATACTTGATCCCAGAGGGCACAACAAGGAATAGTAGTTGGAACGTACCAAGAGGTAGCTTGTGAAGCAGTGAGTTAATGGCACAGGAAGAAGTAGGTAGCAATGGGGTGGAAGAGCAGGGTAAGGATGATGAAAGACAGCAGGATGTAAAAAGAGAGTAAAATAAAGTAGCAGGTATGAAGAATGTAATGTTACCATGACATCATCATATTGCTAGGAAGACTAGTTGTGTCCTTTCTATGTCAATTGTCTTTTTTTTTTTTTGCTCATCTGCAGAAAAGATGCATCATCGTACCAGGAAGTGTACAATGTTTAATGGACTGGATTGTTTTCATAGTGACATTGCAGAAACTAGCCCATAATATTGCTACTCAGCAGATCAGAAATAACTGAGTGACAAGAAAGCCCATTCTGTTTTCAGTGTTGTCTCTGGGCTTTGTCTCATAATAATACTAAGAATGAGTCATGTTGGAGAAGGGGAGGAAACACAATTCGTTGTTAAAAAATGCTTACTATAATACCTGCTTATAAATGCAGCTTAGATAGAAATATATATTAATTAATAGCTGGACAGAATGATAGATTAATAGATGATTGATTGGTAGATTGAGCGATAGAATGATAGATTGATTGATAGATTCATACATAGAACCAAATTACTTCAAGGTTAAATAACATAGTATTAATATAAAGAGTATCTTAATATTTATTCAGATTTTTAGTTTATACATCAATATATTTGAAAATGGAAGAGAACGAATGTGAAATAACTGTACACTGAAATGCATTATTTTTTTAAGGAATACTGTAAAATCACTTGACCAGATGCAGGAAATTGTGGGCTAGAAAAACTAGTACAATTTGAACTGATGATTCCTTTCCACTGATGTTCAATGGATAATTCAAATATATATTTCTCAATAAAAAGGGAAAGAGATGAACTAATGTGGGAAATATGTTTCTTCTTTTTCCATAACAGTAATAAAAGCCAAAAACAGATTAAGAGCAATTTATTGATATGACATTAATATGAATTGTGAATAAAAGTCTATTCCATTTGCCCTATGTCTTTTCAGCTGTTAATGTTTTTCTCTATTACAGGTTGTTGTGCCTAAGTTTATCATGAATCCCACTTGTAGTTCATTTACCTATTTGGGGACTGAAACTAAAATTCGAAGCCTTGGGATATATTAGAAACTGCTTGTGTTTCTTTAAACAATTTGTCAGCCTTGACATTCTTAAATTTTCTTTGCACAATAAGTTAACTGAACCTTGTCTTGAGAAATACATTCTGCAATTGCAATGGGGTGTCTCTGTTGTTTTATTGCATTGATTTTAAATTGCTGACAGTCTGAGTTCACATCAACAGTGATTGAATTGCAAACAGGATAGAAAATCTAAGTTTCAATATTCCACCCATTAAATGGCTGCCAACTGGAAAATTTTACTTTAATGATGATGAATGTTTAAAAACACAAGTTAAAAATGCTAAATAAATGTCTTTCATAGTTTAGTCTTTAAAGACAGAATAATGTTCAGCCTTTTGGTAGTGGTCAATATTTTATAAAGATGAAGTTAAATTTTATTTTTAAAAGAAATAATTTGCTGGACTATGAATGAATATGATACATATATTGAAGGTTCTTAGTGTTTATTGACATGCTGCATGGTCCTTATTTCATCTTTTTTAGACTAAACAGTATCGTCCATATTTTAACATTATTTTATTAGGGATGAAAAACATTAATCATATCTGTGTGTCTAGTTTTAAAAAGGTGAGTAAAGACATAAAAATCTTTATATTGGTGAAGACTGACTCTCACTTTAGCCCACTACATGTAAGATTTCATTATATATGTAGCTCAATATCTCAGTGCTGTCTGTATGTGATTATGTGTATATGTATACATATACGCATACACGCATATACACGTGTGTATGTATGTATGTATGTATGCATGCATGTGTGTGTTTCCTCAATTTAGTCCTGAGTATTGTTTAGAATATGAGCCTCTTAGCAACCTCATAGATATGAATCAGGTTTTTACATTGTAGTTGGAAATAGCATATCGTAAAATAATTTTAATTTATTCTAGCCTGAAAATTAACCGTCATATTTCCATCCCGATGACCAAAATTACCATTAACCATTTCTTTCCCTAATACAAATTAAATGATTTCTTTCTGAGGATAGTTTCTTTACCTTAATGCCAACTTTCTAAACAGGAACTTTCGGTCCATTTATTCAGTAACTGGTATGCCAAGGTAGTTGCAGCATATTGATGCGGTCTTCTATGAGTAGTCAGAATCAATGGCAGAAATGACTGTCAATGAACCCCAACTACTTATCTATGATTATGACTCATTCATTTTATTACCTTGTGTCCTCAATTATGAGATCTGACACATTAGTTTCTTCCCAAAGTGAGATGTGGATCAAAACTTTTAGTTTTGATGGCTTTTAGTTTAATGGCTTTTAGTTTAATGAGCAGTTTCATTGGATTAAGTAAGAGGAAAATGAATTGTAAACAACAAATTGATACAACATATCTAAAAAGTAGCAACTATCTAAAATTTCGCCATCACCCAGGGGAGGATCTAACCACAAAAGGCCCATTTTTCAATATAAGCCTCCTGAATCCTTCTGTAAAAAAGATGACATAAAAATAACACCAATTGAGACCTATATTATTCCCCCTTTATTGAAATGCTTATAATATGTCATATCAATACTCACTGGATATACTCTTTGTTCCCTCATTAACTTCAACAGATGGAAACTTGATCATTTTGTTAACAACTTCCACTACCCCAATGAGGTCCGCTTCATGTCCTTATACCAATGTAGATACAAGATGATTTATCTGCTACCCTTCTTTGACATCAGAGAAAAGATCAGCCCCCTGCTTCACCTTTCTCAGTCTCAGAACTCCTAAACTTTGCCTTCAAAATGCGTGGATCTGAAGTCACTTTCCTGTTTCTGAATGGCTAATTAGCACCTCAGCCATGTGCTTTGCATCTCAAGAGGCAAATAGGACAGCTATAATTATGTTATGGCATTACAGTCCTAGCAAGGAAATTGGAATGCCCCACATTCAAGCCTAAACATTTGTGTTGGTGAGGTTTTGTGTGTGTGTGTGTGTGTGTGTGTGTGTGTGTGTGTGTGTGTGTGCTTTTTTTTTTTCCTGCTTGGGATTCCACTTGCTTTATTGATATCCAGCTATCACCTTCTGCTGTTCTAATCACTCTGATTCAGAAACCTCATCTGTCCACATGAAAAATAAAGCAAACAGACCCTCTCACTTTTGATATTGCTCTCTATTTCCCATACAACTCTACTCTAATGTTCTTCAGTCCCTATTCTTCCACTGTGTACTATTCAACCTATAGTCATTGGTTAACAAGCCTCCCCTAATCCTAAATCTTTTCTTCTTACATTCGTTCCATCTTCTACTACTAATTGAAATAACTGAAGGTTGACTCCCCTCTACCAACAAAAACAATATACTATTTGCCAGATTGTAACATATTAGTCAAGTCTGCTCTTATTCCACCAAGCACAAAAGACAGCAATCACAATATTGTATTATGTTAATCTGCCCCAAAACTTGCTACTATCATCTGCAATTCTTTAAGTCATCTTTGATTAATTCTACAATTAGTTGAACAAGTAGGGTGAGGTTTTTGTTTCCCTTCATCTTTGGTAACAGTAATATTCTTTACCTAACATCCTTTTATCAACTGAAAATTCTGATGACTTTTCTCCATTCTATTTTAGCTACTCAAAAGGATAATCAAACCATGTAAATTTCCAATCACAAAGATTTGTTCTACTTCTAAGTTAAGACAGTAAATCTCAAGAAAAATGAAATCCAAGTTTCTGATGACTATCCACTTTCCTTTCTCTATTTGATTACTTGGCACTGATAGTCAGGATCTAAATTACTCCCTTTTCTCTCTATCAAACCACTAGATAGAATCCATTTTATCTATCCTAGTTTTGTTTTCCCTTTTTTTCTTTATCATTATGAGAAAAACAACAACAACAACAACTTTTATTCATCTCTTACTGAATCCTATCAAATCATCATAGCATGATGTGTAAAGAGCTGACATTTGGGAAGATCTGAGACCAAATCTACCTCAAAGACATATGACTGGTGTGACCTCAGACAAGCCACTTAACCATACAGTACCCCTGGGCCATTCAATGTGTTTCATATTCTTTGCTGATGTGGTTTGATAGGGTGAACTGTATCTATCTCTATCTGTCTAGGTAAATACACACACACACACACACAAACACACACACACATATATACATACGCACATATAATACGGAGATAGATATATTGAAATGGACAAATATTTACATATAAACATCTATGTCTATATAGCCACATAGAAATAGATAGATATAAATATAGCTATTGATGTTCACATATTGGAAATTGCCTACCGTGATGAAATCATGGGTCCAGAAACAAAACAAACAAAACAAAAACTTCTTTATCTCATTTTCATTTCCTACAACGGATGTTCCAATATTTTTTTCTTTTCTTAAATTTCTAATGGTATGCCCACCTTTTTTAAAGTAGATGTTTCAGTGTTCTATTTTTATAAGAAGATTGAGGCTTTTTATCTTGATCTTTTTCATCTCTAAACTCCAAAATCATTCTATACTCTTTTTTTTGCTTCAATCTCAAATGATGAGGTTTCCCTTTTATTTACCAAAGCTATATCTTAAACAGTATTGTAGTAATAAGGATTAAATACCATTATATCTGCATAGCGCTTTTCAAATCTTAAAGTGATACATAAATGCTAGTTGTTGTTACTGTTACTGCTATTACTACTAGTTCTAGTACTACTACTACTGCTATTACTACTACTACTGCTGCTACTACTTACCATTGACTATTCCATTCCCATGCTAAACTTAAAATCTTAAGGACATCATCTGTGGTGATGATGGAAGAGAAGGACTTTAGGAAAGAAGGATAGATTTTTGCACTTACGAAAAAGAAGTAAGAATGGAATTAAGGTCTCTTGATAATTGTTTAAAAAAATGATTATGGGGGAAGGCAAACTAATGATTGAGAGTAAAATATACATTTGCCTGTAGTTTTGCAGATCTGGTTGAGAACTTTAAGCTAAACATTGGGAGAACGGTGGACACCTGTTCATTTCTCTTTGTTCAGACATATAACACAGAATTTAAAAAAAAGAATATGAACATTAGTAGAGAGCAGTGATTCTCATGGAACTATATCCAAGGAAAAAGATAGCTCCAAAGTAAAATCACATGACTTCAAAAATTGCACAAAACATGCCTGATAAATAAGACAATTTAGAGATATTAGTGCATACAATTAACTTCATATGCATTTCTTACACTTGGTGGGATGGGACTCATAAATTGAATAAAACTTGAGAATTGGATGTTATTGAAAAGGAAATCAGTAGATAACAGTGACAGTGGAGTATGGTTGAATTTGTTTAGCTTCTTAGTACTACTTTCCCAATTTCCAATTTGAATTGTCTAGCTTTGTCCACCAAGGGTGGCTAAGTATTTTCTCCTGTCAGGGCTCTAGGGGAACTTTCAGAGTCACTGAAGTTTCTTGCAACATCAGTCATGTGTCCCCATAACACCTACTCCTCACTTATTATTGGCTAGAGTTGAATAAGTTTAAGGGTCTTTATTGTATAGAAACAGTAAAGAAAGTTGTTAAATTAGCATACTCTGATACAAGGGCACACTCTCCTATTGCACATACAAGGTATATGGGAAAGTAGGCTCAAACTAAGAGAGAACATTTGTCAAGATGGAAAACTCACCATGTCTAGTTACTGGAAGTCCTTTCTCCCTTGAAATCAAGTCTTCAAATTTCTCTTAGGTATTGCTTTCTGCTGAGTTTTACGGTGAGTACCCTTGTAGTGTAGTAAAGCTGACTATCTTATGTTATATCTTACCTACTCTCAGAGGGTCTCTTGGGTCTTTATGCAGGCACTGCCATTAACTATTGTTGGAAATGCTGATGAAACCTTTCAAATTTTGCCTTATCAGTGGAGGAGGGAAAGTAAAAAACAGGTCTTCCAATGGTTCCTCCCCCAACAGCAATTTTCTCCCAGGAGTCCTTCACCACTGAATGCAACCACTATTGTATTTACTGCTTTTAGAATCTTTAATTCTGAATTTTCTTAATGTATTATATAGGTTAAGAACGTGTCTTATTCTTTTCAATCAATCATTACATTTCTTGTAATTTGTTATCTGTTGATAATGATCAAAATACTTCATTCCTCCCAAAATGATTCAAGTCTTGATCACTTCTAGGTCAGATTGGTTGAATAATTCATCCAGCTGGCTGGACTTTCTATGATTACATTAATTTGCTGTGGGGCAGAAATTCCTAATCTGAAATGAAGAAATGCTGAACCTAGTATGTTTATGTGTGTGGGGGGAAGAGGGGGTGAGAAAGCAATGGAAGAAGAAATATCAATAACATGACTAGTGCATATCACCCAAAATGAAGGATGATGAAAAAATATTTTTAAAATAGATAACAAAACTAATATGGAAGATAAAACTAATATGGGAGATAAAAATAATGATTAGAGGCCTCAGAAATTTTTGTTGTTTCTGTAACATTTTCTGCAAAAAGCAGAGCAACTGATAAGGTTAAAAAAAATCACCTTAATGATCATTTCATTTTTTAAAAGGTAATGAAAACTGCCTCCAAAATTGAGTAGTTGGATATATTTGGATATAATTCCAATCAATTTAAAAAACCTGTTATTAAAGTGCAAATGATGGGAATCTTGGAAGAATGTGACCAATTCTTCTAAGGAAGAGTTAATGACTTTGAAGGAAGTTTGATCTCTAATGAAAGTGGAAAAGCCTGGAGATTTTGACGACAGAATTGATTGGTAGATGGCAAAGCCCAGGTGCAGTGAAGATACTACAGCAGGGGAAATGAAAATGTCCAGTGATCCACACAGCAAGCTCAGGGAGGATGTATAAGGGAGACAAAATGGATATGCAACGACATCCAAACAAAAATCTATTTCAGTAGTCAGAGGTACTAAAGACCTGGAAACAAAAAGTCCTGGACATCAAAAATTTTGGTCCTCTAAAATATTTCAAAATCTAGAAACAGATGTCATCTTTTCCAAGCCCCTTATTTTATAGATAAGAAAAATAAAACTAAGAAATACCTACAATCCTCTTCTTTTAAACCTTGAAAAAGAGTCCTAATATTTCTTTAATCTTCTGATTGAACTAAATCATTAGTAAATCCCTCTTGGTTTTCAACATTTTGTGGAAATTTTCTATTTTGTGACTTTTATTGATTCTTACTCTATTATTCAGAATTTTGTCTCTCTTTGTATTCATCCACCTTTTTCTCCCCCCTTTCTTTCCAAATTTATCTTGTCCCATGAATTCCCTATGCATCCACATCATTTTCTATTCAGGCTTTCCTTTTCTCTTTTACTGGAATTGGTTGTTCTTAGCTTCTGTGACAATTAATTTCATTCCTGACAGTTTCATATACTTCTTAGGCTTGTTTACAAAGTAGAATTTTACGTCAGAGGATAGTATCTATCTTTGGTTGGATATTTTGAATACTGCTCACCATATATCTAGGGTACAGAAGTATTCTGACTAGCTTCCCATTCCTTCAAAGTCATTAACTCTTCCTTAGAAGAAGTGATCACATTCTTCCAAGATTCCCATCATTTGCACTTTAATAACAAGTTCTTTAAATTGATTAGAATTATATCCAACTATATCTAACTATTCCTTTTTGGACATGGTTTTCATTACCTTTGAAAAAATGAAATGATCGTTAGGGTGATTTTTTTAAACCTTATCAGTTGCTCCGCTTTTTGCAGAAAAAGTTACAGGGAACAGCAAAAATTTTTGAGGCCTCTAATCATTATTTTTATCTTTTTTTTTATCTTCCACATTAGTTTTTCCCTTTGTGTCCCTCCCTTTCACAAAGGGGCATAATGGGAAAGTTTGAATCTAAGCACTGGAAATGTGTTTCCTTGAGCCCTTGGTTTTTGCTTACCTATCAAATTGTCATGAATTTGTGCAAAGAGAGGTAGCCAGCACTTGCTTAGTCTCAAAAAGTATTTTATCTTATTCATTTTCTTATTGTTCTTACTAAACAGCTAAAGAAAATTTAGTCCATGTTTTTTGGTGAGTCATCTCTATTGGCTTTTGTGAATACCATCAGGACCAGCAAGGACAAGAGGGGTGCAAAGGTTTGTTTGTTTGTTTGTTTGTTTTTGTGGGGGTAAGGAAACCTAAGACATAAGAGATGTGTTTAGAAAAAATCTACACACACTAAATTCTTAAAATAATGAGATGAAAATTGCCTTCCTGAAAAGGGGAGAGAGGTAGCCAGCTTTTTGTAAACTAGAGAGACCAATATTACCACCTAGCATCAGCTAGTATTGGATTGCATACATAAACACTGAGGGTAGTATTGTAAATAACAGTACCTCCACGCCCACTATCCTTATTAATAAAAAGAAGCAGGCAACTGAATATGCTTGCCCCATGTTGGTTACATCAGGGAAATCATGAAGCATTTAAGTGTGATTGGTCTCATGCACCCTGTTCTGAGAGCCAAGTCTTGTAGAGGAGGTATGGATAGATAATCAGACTTGATCAAAGAGAAAAATATCTACTGATGCATCAATAATGGGCAAAATCCTCTGTCTCTCTCCATATATGTTTGTGTGTATGTATGTTTGTATAGAGTATGGATATGTGTGTATACACACACATCCTCATATATACATATATAATAACTGACATATTCTCTGATTTTGGCGCTTGGCCAGTGATATGCAAAATTAATCAATTAATCATGTGATAAAAAGAAAATGTTACTACTATATTCCATTTCCCAAGGCTATGGAGATAATTCCTGTAATAGTTTACAAAACTAATTTTAACTTCATGAATTTCAATTCATCCTGAATATGCTAATTTGAATCCATGGCTAAATAGTAATACTTAATCAGTAAAAATAAATTAATATTGATATTAGACTCTTTCAATACTGAATTTATAGCACCCTCAAAGCAAGTTAGACTTTCCACCAAGCAATCAGTATGCTGATATGTCAATTCAAATCCTAATGCCTAGTATTTGAAATTCTTGGTGTCACAAAGAGTTATTAAATATTTATTCCTTGATGATTTATCTCTCAAATGAGCTTGCAAAACTTTTTTTTTCACCTTTCTAAATGGATAACCTGGAGACATTGATTTCCTCTACATTGGATTACACAAGCATTTTCCAGTACCAGGCAAGCAAATAATAAGAAATGGTAATTAAGGAAGGATGCAATATACAAAATGTCTCATCTAGTAGTGCGAAGTCATTTGGAAAATTAGAGTGGACAGAGTACTGCATAGTGAAAAGTAGTTTCATCTTTTATTTTTAATTTATTTCTACATATACATTTAACCAATGCATTATGTTCTTTACTATAATATTATAATACTACTTTTTTTAGGAGAAGATATATTTCATTCAACTTCGCCCTATCTTAAACATCTCAATACTAATTCAACATGTCCAATTCTTGCTTTCATTAAAATGATCAGAGGTACAAGATAGAGGAATGAGGAATTTTATAGTTTCAAATATATCAAAAATTGAAGGGATGATAAAAAACATAAAATATTCCTCCTTGACAATAAAGGTATTCCTTGTAGAGGCAAACTACAGAAATGACCTTTCAGTTATGCTACTGATTCTCAAACCTCCCGAGGGCTTCTATAATCCACCATAACTTACATCATTTTTCTTTTCTCCTTCCTTGACTCTCAAAAAATGAGAAGAGGACAACAAAATTTTATATTTTTACACTCTCAAAATATACTTGGCCTTCATTCATGTAATAAATAATAACTAACATTTCTATAGCACTTAATGTGTTATGAAGGACTTTACTTATGCTATCTCCCTTGATTCTCACAACCCTAAAAGGTAGCTGCTATTAGTATCCTCATTTTACAATTGAAGACACTGAGGCAGGTAGAAGATAAGTGACATATCTGGAGTTATATAGCTCTCTGATGCAGGATTCAAGCTCAGGTCTTCCTAATTCCAAATCTAAACTCTATTTACTATGCCACATAAATGCTTTTTATTCTGTAAGCAATATGTTTCTAATAGAAAGAGTACGGAGACAGTGGCGAGTGAGGACAATATGAAAAAATGACTGATTGTTTTTAAAAGCAGATCGTAGCAGTGATGGGTTATACTAATGTGATCTAATTATTCTTTCTAGATAGCACATTGGAATGTTTTTAGTCATAGAAGCTTTGATTTGTAGCAGAATTGAGAGACCACATAGTCTGAATCATGCATTTTCCAAATGAGAAAACTAAAGTTCAGAAAGTTTTGGATTTGGATTTTCTAACTCCTTAAAGATTTAATTGTTTTAATTGAGACAAGGAGTTTATCATTTAGTTCAACTCCAGAGTATGTGGGAGTGAGCTCAAATCAACACGCAAGAGTACATTGTTAAATTATTAGTGTAAACATTCACATCTCAAAAATCATTCAACACAACAAATCAGCACTTGATTTATTATTTTCTTGATTTTCTATGCATGAAAGTGATAAATAAAATATGAATAATGAAGATTAAACTCTCATTTGTACTTTTTATTCTGTTTTCACAAGATGGTCAGTTATTTAATATTTACGAGTATAGCCTTGGTCCAATTTCTTCAATTTATAGACTAGATGTTCCCTCAGTTCACAAAAGTATGAAATGGAAGAACTTTGATTCATAATTCTTTTTATTGAATTCAGCTTAAGTAGGCTAAGAGAGTTAAGGCTAAAATGAACTTAAAAGGCCCAACGGGTCAAACATTTCATTTTATCAAAAATGCAACCAGTCCTCAAGAATATTAAGTGACTTGCTCAAATTCCTATACGTGGTAAGTGGAAAAGCCAGGATTTTAAATTAGTTTTCTAAATTCAGGTTCAATACTCTTTTTTTTTTTTTTGCAATTGGGGTTAAGTGATTTACCTAGGGTCACACAGCTAGTAAGTGCTAAGTGTTTGGTCTAAGGCTGGATTTGAACTCAGGTCCTTCTGACTTCAGGGCTAGTGCTCTATCCACTGTGCCATCTAGCAACTACATTACATTTTCTCCCCATTTTAGTCTCTCTGACCTCACAGTAAGTTCCCCATTAAATAATGCTTTGACCTACAGTTTAAGAAATATGTGTGGCACATTGGTGTTGTAATAGTGAAAATGTGGTGTAAGAAATATGGATAGAACCATTGTGACTGATCCATACTAAATGCACATGACATCTGATACCTCCAAATCTGCCCTGAAAAGGAAAGAATCACAACATTTAAAGGTATAGAACTGAATAATTAGTTATACATTTAAAGAATAACTTCCCCTTTCACAAACATGAATGATCTTAGAGAAGAATAAATTTTACACAGCTTTTATTCAAATACATCTCAAAAACAACCACATTTCTTAAATATTCTTCCCATCTTTTTTTTTCTGCTTTCTGGATATGTTTTCTTCTTTCTGTTGTACATGTACATTTTTTTCTAATTCTTTATTTCAATATTCCTTCCCCTAGGCTTCTTAAAGTTATGAAACTAGTAAAAGATTTTAGGAAGTAGTATATATTGTTTATGTAGATATTCTCCATATAATGTTGATGTACTTAGCATTTTTTCTATATATTCTAGGAGCAATTTTTCTCTTCCTATAAAATTCATTCTAAAACTAAGGAAAAGTAATTAAAATATTGGTGGTTTCTTGTACATTATCTGTAGATATTGTAAAAGAAGGAAAAAAATACATACATGAAATATTGCATAAACCATGAATTACATGTTCTTCAAGTCATGGCCTTTTGTGAGGCTGGAAAACCAGGCAGAATTATTCCATCTACATTAATTAGATAGAGCGGCTCATACTAGCAATGTTTTGTTCTTATCCCCCAAGGGTAGAGAGAGGACCAATTATCAATATCAGACAAGAGATTAGTCTATCATAAAACTAAACTTTGTAACTAAAGAGCATTAGCTATCAAAATTTAAAAGGTACACAATCCTAGGTAAAAAAAAAAGGATAATTTATCATAGGATCTACAAATATACCACATAAGATTCCTTACTCTTTTTCCTACCCTAATCTTTCAACTAGCAAAGAGATACCCTTTGGATATTCCATTTCTTTTTAATTCAAGTATGCAGAATAGTGCCTCATTATTGATTGTCCTTTACTGGAGTCCAGAGGACAATTATTATCTACTACACTTTGTGTTATTTGTTAAGTCCTCAGAAAGAACAGTTGAAAGATCATCACCCACACAGGAGAGGAAGCTACATAAAGTGGATAGGATTTGAAACTTTGTTTAGTACTTCATTTTCCCCCAATTACAAGTAAAACAATTTTAACATTCATTTTAAAAACTTTGAGTCCCAAATTCTCTCCCTTCCTCCCTTCCCAACATCGTCATTGACAGGGCAAGCAATTAAGTATAGATTATACATGTGTAGTCATGCAAAACGTATTTCCATATAGTTATGTTGTGAAAGAAAACATAGACTAAAAAAAGTCCAAGAAAAAATAAAGTTTCAAAAATGTATGCCTTTATCTGTATTCAGATATCATCAGTTCTTTCCCTGGAGATGTATAGCATTTTTCATCATAACTTCTTCAGAGTTGTCTGGGATTATTGTGTTCCCAAGAATAGCTAAGTAGTCACAGCTGAACATTTTACAATATTGCTATTACTTTGTATGCAATATATATCATTTTGCATCAGCTCATGTAATTCTTTCTAGGTTTTTCTGAGAGCATCCTTCTCCTCATTTCTCATGGCACAATAATATTCTATCATATTTACATAGCACAATTTGTTTAGTCATTCACTCAAATGACTGGCATGCTCCCATTTTCCAAATCCCTGCCACCAGAAAAGAGCTGCTATAAGTACGTAAAGAATTTTTCCTTTTTTTTTTTTTTTAAACTTTTTGGATAGAGAACTAGTAGTGACACTGGTAGGACAAAAGGTATGCACAGTTTCATAGCCCTTTGGTCATAGCTACAAATTGTTCCACAGAATAATTGAATCAGTTCACAACTCCACCAACAATAAATTAATGTCCCCTTTTTTCCCCACAATCCTTCCAAGATTTATAATTATCCTTTTCTGTCCTATTCACCAATCTAAAAAGTATGAGATAGTACTTCAGAATTGTTTCAATTTGCATTCCTCTCATCAATATCGATTTAGAGTACTTTCTCATATGGCTATAGTGAGCTTTGACTACTTCATCTGAAAACTGTTAATATTTCTTGATCATTTATCAAATGGGGAATAGATCCTATTTTTATAAATCTGTCTCAGTTCTCTATATATTTAAGAAATGAGGGCATTATCAAAGAAATGTTCTTTAAATTTTTTTTCACAGTTATAACTGCTAGGTGTATTTCTCTCTATCCTATTATCCTTATTTATTCTATTCTTTCTCATTTCATCTGATACCTCCTCAAAAGTATTTTGCTTCTGACTACACCCTCCCACAATATGTCCTCCTGTCTATCTCCTCTTTCCCTTCTCTTCTCCCCTTGCCTTCCTTATTTCCTGTATATTTCTATACACAATTGTGAATGTTATTCCCTTTCTGAACCAATCTAATGAGAGAAATGTTCAATTACTCCCTGTTCCCACATCCTCCAACTTCTATTCCACTGTAAAAGTTTTTTCTTGCCTTTTTATGTGAGATTATTTACCCCATTCTACCCCTCCCAAGTGTCTTCCTTTTTCTCACCCTTTAATTTTATTTAACTTAGCTATTATTCATCCATATTCAACTCAATTTGTACTCTCTCTCACTCTCTCTCCATGTATGTATGCATGTGTATACACATGCACACACATTCATAAGGGACTTAATGAGGTTAAAGTGTTTACATTCCTAAATGGGAAGACAATACTTGGGCTCATATGTACTTTCTCGGCATTAGGGCACTTAGTAGTATATATACTATATACGAACTATATATAACTAAATGTAGTATATATACTAACTGCCCTAATGACAACTAACTAACCCTCAATTTGCATGTCTGTAATCAATAGTGATTTAGAGTATTTTTTCAGATGACTGTAGATAGCTTTAATTTCTTTATTAGAAAACTGAAGCAAATGGCAGTTAATAACTTTGTGAGAAACCAAGAAACAATAAAACAAAAAAAATGAAAATATAAAAGACAATTTCAAACATCTCATTGTAAAAACAAGTGACCTGGAAAATATACGCAGGAGAGATAATTTTAAAACTATTGAACCACCTGAAAGCTATGATTAAGAAAAAGAAGAAGAATTTAGACATCATATTTCAAGAAATTATAGAGGACTTTCAGGAGCCAAGATGGTGGAGTAAGTAATATATCACTTTCATTCTCCCTTACTGACCACCACAAAACCCCCCCAAAAAATAGCACCCCAGGAAAAATACTGAAACAGCAAAGACAGCAGAAAGACAGGGAGAAGCCATCTCTTAGTCTGGGAAACTAGGCGAAACACCGCAAAAATTCCATTTTACTTGGGTAAAAGTGAAGCACAGTTCAGGAATGGGAGGCATCCTAGTAAGCCAGCAAAAGCCCCACCTCAGGAAACCAGCAGATGACTCTGATCCCCAGGGAGGTGGAAAAGTCAAACACCAACATCTGGATCCCTCCCATATGCCTTAGCAAAACTAGGGGAACCAGCAGACTCCATCTCTGAGAACCATAACATGTTTCAGCACAAGGCAGGGCAGGCAGGCATACTCCAGTAGCTAAATATATCTTTGCTTCAGTGCAGCTCTGAGTGGGAAGGAGTCCCCCAGAAGCTGAAATTCCCTGTACTTCAGTGTAACCCTGGGGAAATGCAGAAAAACCCCACCTGACCTCAGCACATGACTAACATTGTCATTAGGAGCCCAGCTCAGCACCAAGGTAAGCTTCCAGACTCCTAGATCTCACACTTGGCAGCAATTGAGGCCCTAGAAAACAAAGCCAACGACCAGGTCCCTAGGTCCAAGAAAAAGAAGCTTGGTATAGTGCCCTCTGTCCTGCAACAGGGCTACACAACTGTGAATACCCTTTCATCAAGCAATACCATTTCTATGTCTATATCCCAAGGAGATCATAAAAATGGGAAAAGGACTCATGTATAAAAAGATTTACAACAGCTCCTTTTGTGGTGTCCAGGAACTGGAAACTGAGTGGATGCCTATCAATTGTGGAATGCCTTAATAAGTTGTGGTATAAGAATGTAATAGAATGCTATTGTTAAATAACAAATGATGAGGCAGACTTCAGAAAAAATCTGGAAAGGCTTGCATTAAGTGAGCAGAACCTAGAAAATATTGTACATACCAATAGTAACATTGTGTGATGACCAACTTTGATAGACTTAGCTCTCTTCACCAATGCAAGGATCATAGATAAGTCCAAAAGACTCATGATGGAAAATACCATCCACATCTACAGAAAGAACTGGAGGTTCTGAATGCTGATTGAAGCCAACTGTCTCTTTTTTGTTTCTTCTTTCTCATGGCTTTACTATTTCCCACTAATTCTTCTTCATAACATGAGTAATGTGGAAATGTATGGTCTATATCAGATTGAATGCTATCTTGGAGAGGGGAAAAGGTATGAAAGGTGAGAAGATATAAAACCATGTCTTACAAAATTGAATTTTGAAAACTAAAACCAACTAACTTAATAAAATTTTTTAAAAAATAGTTGATCAAGGCAAACTGCCCTGTTATTCTAGAACTGGAGATTAAAATAGAAATTAAAATAATCCACCAATCACCTACTAAAAGAGATCCCAAAATGAAAAGTGACGGGAATAGTATAGCCAAATTTCATAGCTCCCAGGTCAAGGAGAGAATATTGGAAGCATCCAGAAACAAACAATTCAAGTATTGTTGAGTCATAGTCACGGTGACTCAAGATTCAGCAGCTTTTATGTGAAAAGATCAGAGGGCTTGGAATATGATATTCCAGGGGACAAAGGAGTTACGATTGCAACAAGAATCACCTAATTAGCAAAACTAAATGTAATTCTTCAGTGGTAAATAAGGGCATTTCCAATGAAAAGACCAAAGCTGAATAGAAAATTTGACTATCAAATATAAGAGCTACAGAAGTATAAAAAAGTAAACTGGAAAGAGAAATTATGAGTTAGTCAATAAAATTGAGCTGTTTACATTCCTAATTAGGAAGATGATACTTGTAATGCCTAAAACATTCCCCTTATTAGGGCAGTTAGACTATGAGTTGACTGGATGAGACAATACAAAAAAAAATAAAGGATGAGAAGGAGGTATTCAATGAGAGAAGGATGAAGACAGAGGTGGAGGAGGAGAGGGAAAGCATAAGATAAGGGAAAGAAGGGAGGGAGAATTGGTGAAAGAGAGAGATCAGAAAAGGTTAAAGGAGAGAGAGAAGAATAAATGGGGAGAAACAGGATAGAGAGAAATAAACTGTTTGTAATCATAACTGAATGTGAACAGGAGGAACTCACCCATAAAATATAAGTGGTTTACAGAGTGGATTAAAAAGAAAACAGAATCCTATAATATGTTGTTTACAGGAAAAATACTGGAAACAGAGACACAGAAATAATAATTGTAAGGAGATTCAGAAGAAACTATTATACTTCAGCTGAAGTAAAAAAAAATGCATAGATAGCAATCATGATCTCAGACAAAACTAAAGCAAAAATTGATCTAAATAAAATAAGCAAAGAAACTACATTTTTGCTAAAAGGCACCATAGGCAATGAAGTAATATTGATAAATACAAAATACACACCAAATGGTAAGGCAGCCAAATGCTTAAAGGAAAAGTAAAATTAGTTATAGGTAAAACACAATAGAGTAAAACTTAACTAGTGGGGGATCTCATCTTCCTTCTCTCTGAATATGATAAACTTAATGAAAACATAAACAATAAATGAGATGAATAGACTTTTAGAAAAGTTAGATGGATAGAACTCTGTAATAAATTGAATGGGAATAGAAAGAGATATATTTTTTTTCACAGTGATACATGGCACTCACACAAAGTGATCATATATTAGGCCATAAAAACCTCAAAACTAAATGCAGAAAAGCAGAAATATTAAATATGTACTTTCTAGATCATCACGTAACAAAAATATTTTTAGTAAAGTGTCATGAAAGCATAGGTTAAAAATTAAGTGGAAATTAGATTATCTAATCATAAAGAAAGTGAATCAAAGAAAAAAAGATAGAAGCAAAAAAAAAAACCTTAGAAGATAATTTATATCTCCAAATGCTTAAATCAGTAAAAGGGGAAGAGTAGATCAATGAATTCACCATGAAACAAAAAAAAAAATAGAAAAAATAATAAATTAAAAATTTATAATGAAAAACCAAATTAAGAATTCTGCAAATCAAATGAGTGATTAATAAAATTGAATATAAAAAAGATATTGAACTAACAAATCAAACAAGAAAGTGGTTTTATTATTTAAAAGCATTTTAAAAAGACAAAAATTAAGTTTATCCTCCTCTCTCTTCTTTCACTTTATCTTCAAAAGTGTTTTTCCTCTCACTGTTGCCTCTCCCAATCTTTTCTCCCTTCTATCAGCTTCTCTCCCCACTAAATTCTCATATCCCCTTTCCCTCCTGCTTCCTTTTATGGTAAGATTTCTATACCCAAATTACTGTGTAGGTTATTCTGTCTTGGAGTCAATTTTGAAGAAAGTAAAGTTCATGTGCTCTCCTTCCTTTCTATAGGAATTCTTACTTTAAAATACATAAAATTGTTTTTATATGTAATTGGGAAATTTGTTTTAATGCCAAGTCAAATTACTATTGGGAAGATTCCCTTTCAGTACACAGTAACAGATCATAATTTTTTTTAAAGATTATAACCACTTGAAACCTTTCAGCTTGGGTATACAAGCTGGACCACTTATTACATAACTCCTGATCATCTTTATCTACCAAAGCATATCAGTGCCAGCTCTTCAATTTATAGATTTAAATGAATAGAGCAGCCAGGTTAAGTGACTTCCCAGAGTCAATCAGGCAATATGTGTCAGATGTAGAGCTCTCATCTTCAATGTTAAAAATTCAGTATTTTTAGACCTTTTAAATTTTTGTCATAAACCTTACTGTGTAGTCTTTGTGTACCATATTATGATGGTAGTGATTTGTTATACTCATTCTCAGTATAATTATTAGAACTTGCAGGGAGTAGCCTGACCACCACGATAATCATAGCTGGCTTTTCAAGTTACTGAATGTCTTCCCTTACTTAAGTTATCTGGAAGAAACAACCAAGTATAATATTCTTTTACAAATAATAGCTTTTCATGCTATGGCTACTGAGGGTATTGAATGTGCGTTAAGACTGAGCTACTGCAGTTACTTAGATCTAAATAATTGAAATAATATTTATTGTGTTTGCGGGTAAAGTTAATATTTTTAAATGACAAATTTTCCTAATTAATCTATTTCTGTAATACCATCCCCATTAAATTACTAAAAAAAAAAATCATCTTACTGAGCCAGAAAAAAAATAATAGGTCTCATTTGGGTCAGGAACTTCAAAGAAACCAAGGAAAAAGAAATGTGAAGGAACTAGATTCAGAAGTAATAGACCTTAAATATAGTATAATGTGAGAACAGTGTTGAAGTTTAAAATGGGTTATTCTGATTATTTTAAATGAAAATTTGCCTTTATAAATAAATTCTAAATAACCAAGAATAGAAAGAAAATTTGGGAACAAAAAAAAGAAACTCATAGACGATCTTCCAGATAGAATGTGATTTGGTCAGAATATGATTGTGGTGTGGGAAATGATGAATTGGTGGGTTTAGAGAAATGTGCAAAGGCCTACATATATGAAGGAAGATGCTACCCACTTACAGAGAAACAGTGACAAGTGGAAATAAACACAATGTGGCCTTAGCTACATATGTTTGTATGCATATATGTGTATGCATGTATATGTGTACACACACACTTATGTGTGTATGTTTGTGGATATCTGTGTATATGTATATATGCATGTGTGTGCATACAGACACGTGTATACATGCATACGAATACACACACATTTAATTATTGTAGCCCTCTTGAGGTAAGGAAGGGGAAATACTTTTTTTCCCTTTTCTTATTTTGTATCTAAGCTTAAAATAAATTAAAATATAATAAAAAAGACTGAGCTACTAAAATGATCAAATGTAAGTTAAGAAAAACTGTCTACACATTCAGCTCATTGTACCGTTTTTCAGTCAGTGTCCCTTACTGCCAAATCTTTAGTGGTAACACAAATTTGAAGTTTTGCTCATAAACACATCATATACAATGTGCATTGTGTGTACATACAAATATATATGTGTATGTGTGTATACACACACACAGACACACAGGCACACAAACAGGCACACATACATATACATACATACATATACACATACATACATACACATATACATACATACATACATATGTGCATATATATGTATGTGTGTGTATACACACACACACACACATATCTATATATATATATATATATATATGTTTGTATGGATGTAAGTGATGTCTTCAGGTACCTAACTCAATAGTAAACACTCTTATCATGAATCAATATGTAGGCACTGGTGTGAATGTAGAATGGATTTCATGCACCTGCGCCTACACATACACATACACACATATGTGTGTTTCTGTTAAGGTGTCTGATCATCAGGCACACACAGACACACATATGCACAAACCCTCCACTCACATACACACTCATATTCCCCACATATACACACATATGTGTACATGTAAGCATATATGTGCAAATGTACTTGTGTGTGTGTGAAATCCAACGTACTTTAGCACTATTACCTATATATTGATTTATGATTTATTGGTGTAGTAATACTAAGACTTATTACTTACTTCAAAGAAATCTTAGAAGCTGTCATATTCCAGAACTGCAATCCATAATGAGATGGATAATATGCCATGCACTTCAATCAAGCCTACTTTCATACGTAAATGATGTGTCCAACTCTTCTTTTTTTTCATTTACTCATATATCTTTCCTTTCCCTAATTTATGCACATAATGATAATCATTATGTTGGGGAACTGTCAGGAAATACTTATCACTTTTGGTGACTATATTTATCTTCCAAATTCAGGATAAGTGGGATAGGGTGAAATGTAATCAATACTATATAGATTAAAAAAATTCTAAAAGGACTATGGTTTGGTTTAACAAAACAATACTGTTTTTCTTTTAACAATGACTGTAATGTCTGGGTTTGACTTCATGATTGTTTCGGCCATGCTGATAAATATTTTACATTGGTAAAGATATGCATTTAGGAGGTGCAGTACCTAATTATCAAAAATGGGGGATCTAAGATATCTAGTCTATCAACTAGAGATTTAGCTCTAAGAAAAATGAAGAGCAAAGTGATAAAAAGGCAGCTTTTCTGGACAAGAAGATCAAGATTTCCCAAAAATCATGAAGAAAATAACTCCAAAGTAAAGATGTGAGTTTTGAAAGAATGCCTTAGTACCTTTTCCACTTTGGGTAGTAAGAAGGAAAATCCATTGCTTCTCCAGTTCTACAGTCAAAGAAAGCAATGTGAGATAGGCACAACTAAATACAAAGCTAGGTTATTGAGCACATAAGAATGGTCATTTTGAAGGGACTGGCATGGGAAAAATGGTAACTATCACAGGCCTGGGTTCAGGCATTCAGATCTAAACATTTCAGATAATATTTAGGAAAGTTAAGAGAGCAAATAACTTTGGCAACTGAATTAATGTGTTAAAAAGTTAGAATTAATCAAAAAAAACCTTAAAACAACAGCAGCAACTTGACAAATATAATTATCCAGTAACAAAAAGATATCTAAGGAAGAATAAGTCTTAACATGATATGTATAACAGCATAATTAACTATTAAGATGTCTGTAACTTGAGAGTGGAGCCAACATTGCAGAGAAAAAGCAGTGACTTGCTTGAGCTCTCCCCTAAACCCCTCCAAATACCTGTAAAAAATGGCTGTAAACAAATTCTAAAGCAGCAGAAACCTCAAAAAGACAGAGTGAAACTAATTTCCAGCCCAAGACAGCCTGGACGGTTAATCAGAATGGTCTATCGCACTGGGCTGGGAGAGTAATGAACTCCAGCAAAAGCAAAACATGCCTCAGTGAACCTGGAGCAGGCCTTAGAGGAACTTTGGGCAGCTTTGGCTGTTTCCAGACCTCTCAACCCACAAACACCAAAGACAGCTTAGAAGGTCAGTAGGACTGCAGTGAGAGAGAGTCCCTGAGTTTGGCCCCGTGATGGCTGCCTCCAGAGCTTCTGGCCCACAGACTGAGGAGGCATTGGGTGGCTGATCAGAAGTGGATTGCAGGGATCTCTTGCAAAAAATGTCAGACCATAGAATCTTTCTTTGGTAACAAAGAAGATGAAAACATACAACCAGAAGAAGAAAACAAAGCAAAAGCTCCTACATGTAAATCCTCCAAGCAAAATATGAATCAGTCCCAGGCCATGGAAGAGTTCAAAAAGGATTTTGAGAAACAGGTAAGGGAAAAAGAGGAAAAACTGGGAAAAGAAATGAAAGAGATGCAAGAAAATCATGAAAAACAAGTCAACAGCTTGCTAAAGGAGACCTAAAAAAATACTGAGTAAAATAACACCTTAAAAAATAGCCTAACCCAAATGGCAAGAGATCCCAAAAGCCAATGAGGAGAAGAATGCCTTAGAAAGCAAAACTGAACAAATGGAAAAGGAAGTCCAAAAGCTTACTGAAGAAAATAGTTCCTTAAAAATCAGAATAGAGCAATTGGAAGCTAGTGATTTTATGAGAAATCAAGACACTGTAAAACAAATCCAAAAGAATGAAAAAAAAATAGAAAACAATGTGAAATATCTCACTGGAAAAACAACTGACCTGGAAAATAGATCCAGGAGAGATAATTTAAAAATTATTGGACTCTCTGAAAGCCATGATCAAAAAAGAGCCTAAAGATCATCTTTCAAGAAATTATCAAGGAAAACTGCCCTGATATTTTAGAACTATAGGGTAAAATAGAAATGAAAAGAATCCACTGATTATCTCCTGAAAGAGATTCCCAAAGAAAAACTCCTAGGAATATTGTAGCCAAATTCCAGAGTTCCCAAGTCAAGGAGAACATATTGCAAACAGCCAAAAAGAAACAATTCAAGTATCATGGAAACATAATCAGGACAACACAAGATTTAGAAGCTTCTACATTAAGGGACCACAGGACATGGAATATAACATTCCAGAGGTGAAAGGAGATAGGATTACAATCAAGAATCCCCCTATCCAGCAAAACTGAGTATAATGTTACAGGAGAAAAAATGAATATTTAGTGAAATATAGGACTTTCAAGCATTCTTGATGAAAAGACCAGAGCTGGATAGAAAAATTGACTTTCAAGTACAAGACTCAAATGAAACAGAAAGAGGTAAACAGCAAAGAGAAATCATAAGAGACTTATTAAGGTTGAACTGCTTACATTCTTCCATGGAAAGTTAATATTTGCAACTCATGAGACTTTGGCAGTATTAGTGTACTTGGAGGGGAAAATTATATATATGTAGATAGATGATAGATAGATAGGTAGATAGATAGATAGATAGATAGATAGATAGATAGATAGATAGATGGCACAGGGTGAGTTGAAGATGAAGGGGTGACATCTGGAGAATAAAATTAAGGGGTGAAAGAGGCTTATCCTGGGAGTAGAAAGGGTGTGGTAGAATGGGGTAAATTATCTCACATTAAACAGACAAGAAAAGGCTTTTACTGTGGAGGGGAAGTGGGGGAAAGTGAGAGGGAATGAGTGAATCTTATTCTCATTGAATTTTGCTTAAGGAGAGAATAATATACACACTAATTGGCTATGGGAATCTATCTTACCCTCCACAAAAATAGGAGAGGAAGGGGACAAGAGAGCAAGGGGATGATAGAGGGGAGAACAGATTGAGGGAGGGGTAATCATAAGCAAACATTTCTGAGAAGGGACAAAGTCAAAAGAGAGAATAGAATAAATGGGGGGCAGGATAGGATTAAGGGAAATTTGGTTAGTTTTTCACAACATGAAAAAAAAAGATGTCGGTAACTTGTGCAAAACTTAAGTCGTCTCACCAAGAACACTTGTGCATATACACACAGACACACACACAGTCCTACTCACCGAATTCTACCCTAATTTGTGGTTCAGCATCTACCTAAGATTATATCCCTGGAGTCCCAGTTGTGTTTGCTTCATAAGGCTTGATACATAATAGTTCAAAATAAAAGATATTGATGAATAAATCAGCAAAAAAGAAAATGAGCAGCAGACACCAATAAGTCCATATAAGTACTGGGAATTAAAAAAAAATACCAGAAGTCACAAGAGACTACATGGTGTCATGTTCCACAACTTTTGAACCAGATATGTAGAGGGTATGGATATAAGTGACAGACAGTATTATTAAAATATTTTATATATACTATTGCTATCAACTTTTACAATTTGTATTGTCAGTCTTGATATTTTAACCTGGTTACCCTGCTTTAAATTCCTTAATTAGGCCCTCAATAGCTTCATCATGCTGAAAGATCAAAGCAGTTTTCATACTTGTACCTCATCGGTGCTTGCTGTCCTAAGACAGCCCTCTGAATAAATGGTAGAGCTGATAGTTCCTCACAAAATTCTACTTAGGGGAAGCTAGGAGGCTCAGTGGATAAAGCACCAGCCCTGAAGTCAGGAGGATCTGGTTTAAATCCGGCCTCAGACCAGACACTTGACACTAACTAGCTGTGTGATCCTCCGCAAGTCACTTAACCCCTATTGCCTAAAAAAACAAAATTCACTTAAACAGGGCCAGCAGGCCAGCCATCTCTTTGTTCCCCCTCAGCTACATTTCTATGAACTTCATCATTTCCTCCACCTCAGGATAAGAATTTCCTCCCTTTACATTTTTAAATCTTTTGTGTTATTGACTATTTGTTCAGGGAAAATCTATTTAAGCTTCTACTTTTATGAATTAATTACAAATAATTTTTACTCATTTAAAAATAGTACATCCCTACTAGGCACTATTTGGTCAGACTGGGGTGTACATCATGTTCAGGAAAGATTGTTACCTGTGGCATGAGGGTTGCTGAGCCCTTTTCAGTCCACCTATGGTGCCCACCTAATTTACCCAACTCTCACCTATGGCTCCAAGAAGCTGTACCATGAACTGTGGCCACACTCCAGTAAACTGTTTCAGCACATAGGCTGACCCAAGTTGAGGGTAACTGAAGGGTACCTTTCAGTGAGTTAGGGAGGTATCTACCCCAACCACATGAAGGCTTACCCTGGTGGAATGGGTGGATGTAAACAATTTGCTCCATAGCATGAAAAGCTAAAGCAGGTACAATGGAGCACTTACAGCTTGGTAAGACATCAAAGACACCAAGGTCATCCACTGCATCCCAAGCCATCACCTTGTCTTAAGTTTTGTGTTGTCACTAATCTTTGATGTCTGCAGAAGAGAAAGTGAGGCCTATGACTTCTCACAACTCTGCCTCACTTAAATCCAATTTGTGCATGAATCAAAAGACATCATTCACAATATTTAATCATTTTTATCTACCTCAAAGGTCTGTGGTGGCAGGCAATTGATGAAGCAGAAGGTGTGAATCCATTTTGAGCTGTAGTCAGAATCTAGCACACAGGTGGCCTAGGCCATAGGGTAGGCTTCTCACTGGACAGAAGCAGCAGCAGGATTCAGTAGCTCCCTAGGTTTCTGAGCAGCCTTTTTGAAGAATAAAATTGCTCACTTCCTGGCATGAGAAAAGGGGCTAGAAAAGGCCCTAAATATTGTCCGCTTCACCCAAAGCTGGTCTGCTTGCTACAGAAGGCTGGGATCCCACCCTGCAGTTGTAACACATGCAAAACAATTTACAAAAACATTTGAAAAGATGATTTCACTCACTATTGGTGCATGGAATGTGTTCATACTTATGTACAACATGAAATTCAGTAGGCCTAAAAGATGAGCGTATCTCGTTGCAAGAGAACTCAGCAGATGTTACTTCCAAATAGCAGCCATAAGTTAAACAAGGCTGGCAAATGAAGGCCAGCTTACCATAGTCAGAACTGAACACACTTTTTTTTTTTAATGGAGTGGCTGCAGTGATGGGGGGCACTGTGAAGTTGGCATAGTTTTTGTAATCAAATCTAATCTAGTCAACAAGTTTGTATCCCTACTAAAAGGAGTGAATGACAGGTTTATGATAACGTCACTTTCAGGAAAGCACCATACCACTATCATCGTTATGTGTGCTCCCATCATCACAAACCCTGAGGAAGGCAAAGAAAAACTTTATGAAGACCTAGAGACCCTCAAGATCAATTTGCTAAACTATAAACTATACCAAACTGCCTACCACTTTCTTTATTTTTAGGGTTTTTTTTTTTGCCAAACCTCTCTTTTTTCTTTTTTATTAATTTATTTTAATTTATCAACAATAACTTCCATAAGCTTTTGAATTTTAATTTTTTTTCTCCCTCTCCCCTCCCTTCTTTCCCAAGACATCACACAATCTGATACATATACATTCCCATTGAACATTTTCACATTAGTCTTGTTGTAAGGAAGAGCTAAAACTAATAGGAGGAAACACAAGAAAGAGGAAACAAAGCAAAACAGAAGAAAAGAAAATAGCGAATATTATGCTTCAATCTGCATTCAAACTGCATAGTTCTTTCTTTGGATGTGGATAGCATTCTCTATCATGACACTTTTGGAGATGTCTTAGATTCTTGCATTGCTGAGAAGAGCTAAGTCTATCAAAATTAGTCATTGTACAGTGTGGCTGCTACTGTGTACAACATTCTCCTGGTTCTGCTCACTTTACTCAGCATCAGTCCATGTAAGTCTTTCCATGTTTTTTCGGGTCTGCCTGATCATCAATTCTCATAGCCTAATAATATTCTGTTACATTCATATACCACGTGCTCAGCCATTCCCCAGTTGATGAACATCCCCTCAATTTCCAATTCTTTGCCACTACCAAAAGAGCTGCTATAAATATTTTTGTACCAGTGGGTCCTTTTCCCATTTGTATGATCTCTTTGGGATACAGCCCCAGAAGTGGTATTGTTGGGTCAAAGGGCATGCACATTTTTGTAGCCCTTTGGGCATAGTTACAAATTGTTCTCCAAAATGGTTGAATCATTTCACAACTCCACCAATAATGCATTAGTATTCCAATTTCCCCATATCTTCTCCAACAATTTTCATTTTTCTGTTTTGTTTTGTTATTCAATCTGAAAGTTGTGATGTGGTAACTCAGAGATGCTTTGATTTGCATTTCTCTAATCAACAGTTATTTACAGCATTTTTTTTCATATGACTACAGATGGCTTTAATTTCTTCATCTGAGAACTGCCTGTTCATCTCCTTTGAACATTTACCAATTGAGGAATGACTTGTATTCTTATTAATTTCACTTACTTCTCTATATATTTTAGAAATGAGGTCCTTATCAGAGATACTGGTTATTAACATTTTCAGAAGACAGGAGGAGAAGGAGGAAGAAAAAATTTTGAACTCAAAATCTTGTTAAAATGAAAGCTAATTTTTTTCTTAACATGCAATTGGAAAAAATGAAATATTGTCAAAAAAAACAAAAAAATGATCAATATGCTGAATGAGGACAAGCTTATAATTCTTGGGGATTTTAATGCAAGAATAGGCACAGACTATCAGAAATGGCAAAGAGTCCTTGGGAGGAATGGAGTGAGAACCAGTGACCGCAATCTTCACTTATTCTTGAAGATTTATGGATCTCATGAATTCTAGTCACCAATATTCTTCCATTTACCTGAAAAATAATAAAACTTCCTGGATTCACTCTTGTAGCAAACACTGGCATTTAATAGACTATGTCATTGTAAGGAAAAGAGACAAACAGGATATGAGAGTAATGAAGATGATGTGTGGCATGTAGTTCTGCACTGATTGTACACTAATTTTCTTCAGGCTAAATATTTTCAGTTAACAAAAGTGGTGACCCCAAAGCAAGATGACTACTGTAAGACTTAATATCAAAATCATTCAGTGAGAACGATTAATTGCTAACGTGGAAGGGAAGAAGAGCCAACACACAGTTGACAACAGTTGTGCAGAAAAGGAGTCAGTAGCTTTCAGAAATATGGTGCAAAGCAATGTGTTTACTCATCAGGGACAGAACATTGGCAAACTTCAAGATTGGTTTGATTAAAATATTGAGGAAATTAAGATTCTGTTAAAGGAAAAATGAGAACTACACAGGTTTTGCCAGCAGGAAAGTTCATCCATCTCTAAGAAGGAAGTGTTTAACTCTACCAAAAGTAAAATGCAAGTGAAGCTTAGACTTGCAAGATTCTTGGCTAAGTAAGAAGACAGATGACATTCAGTTTTATGGTGATATTAACAATCCAGAGTACATTTATGATGCCCTGAATGCTATTTATAGGCCAAAGACCTATGATGCATCTCAACTGCTCAGTGCTACATTAATTGATGATAAGGACATGATCCTAGAGGGATGGGTTGAACACTTCCCTAGTGTTCTCAACATAATCAATCAATGTTGAAGTCATTGACCATGTATCTCAGGTTGAAATCAATTCTTCTGTAGCTTAACTTCCAAATGAAAAAAAGGTTGTACATACCATCTAGCTCCTCTCATTTGATGAATTTCCTGGTGCTGATTCTATTCCAGCTAAGATTTGCAAAGCAGAGGGTCCACTGGTCATACAAAAACTGAATGAAATATTCTGGTTTATATAGCAAGAAGAGGTATCACCCAGGAGTTAAACGATGCATCTATTGTCCATCCCTATAAAGATAAAGGAAATTGATTGTCTTATGATAGTCACAGAGGAGTTTGTTAGTCATTGCTGGCAAAAATCCTTACCAGAGTCCTTTTTAATAGGCTGCTTCTTTACTGTGAAGACTGTCATCTACTTGAAAGCCAGTGCTGCTTAAGGTAGGCCCAAGGAAGGGTTGACCTGGTGTTTGCTGCCCAATAACTCCAGGAGAAATGACAAGAGCAGAAGAGAGGTTTGCATGCAATATTTTGTTGATCTGGCCCATGCTGCTTATATTATCAGTCATTAAGGGCTTGTGGAAAATTCTGTCAAAACTTGGGTACCTAGAGAAGTTCATCAGTGTTTTACGTCAGTTTCATGCTTACACAGGTTTTGGGTAAGGGACAATAATCTTGTGACTTCCCAGTTAGAAAAGGAGTGAAGCAAGGTTGTGCTCTTGCTTCCATGCTTTTTAGTATGATGTTTTCACAATGTTGTCAAATGCTTTTTGGCGAGGATGAAAATGGCATCAAGGTAGACTACCATGCTGATAGTAACTAATTTAACTTGAAAAGGCTACAAGCCAATACTAAAGTGGAGGAAGAATTGGTGCATGATTTTGTTTGCAAATGATTGTGCACTCAATGTAGCTTCTGAGGCTGAAATGCAACAAAACCTCAATTGATTCTCTGCTGTTTGTGCTATTTGGCTTAACAATTAACAACAAGAAAACAGAGCTTCTCCACCAGCCAGAATCACACCATCCATATGTGGAATCATCATTTACAGCTAATGGAGAAATTTTGAATACTGTGGATAAGTGCACTTACCTTGACAGTATACTTTCCAGTTAAGTAGGCTTAGATGATGAGGTTGATGCATGAATTATTAGCACTGTCTCAATGTTTGGGAGGCTCTAAAGGAAAGTGTGGGAAAGAATTAGACTGAAGGTTTACAGAGCTGTTGTGCTGATCTCATTTTTTCATGCCTGTGAAACCTGCACAGTATACCAGAACCATGCCAGAAGAGTGAATTGCTTCCATTTGAATTGTATTAGGAAGATTCTGAAGATCTCCTGACAATGTAAGATACCACACACTGAGGTCCTTTTTCATAATAAACTGCCAAACATTCAAACTCTACTGCAGAAAGTTCAATTCTGATGGACTGACTACATTGTTTGAATGCCAAAAGTATGTTTGCCTAAAAGACTATTTTACAGAGAGCACACATAAGGCAAGTGCTCACATGAAGCTCAGAAGAAGTAGTATGTGGAAATTCTCAAGGTCTCTCAGAAGAACTTTGGAACTGATTGCATGATGGGGGAAATATTGCCAAAGGCCCACCCAGCATGAAGTACCCCCATCAAAGAAAACTGGTGCTCCATAAGCAAAACAGAATTGGAGTAGCTCAAATGAAACATGAGACGTATAATTATAGCGACATCTCCACTCTCAATGTTCACGTGGACTATTTGTTCTTGACCTGTTGTAGAGCCTTCTGAACTAGTATTGATCTGACAGAGCACAGTTGGACAAATTGCACCTAAACTAAACAAAGTGATGTTATTTTGGTACTCCTCAAGAATGAAAGACAACTAACCAATTTAGTCAAGCTACTGCCAATTATTTCATGAAGTTAAAAATGATGAAAAAATATTTCTTTAAAACTTTACAGAGTAGTATTATCATAAATTTAAAATCTTTATTTTCCTACTTATAAGTTACTGAAGTTTAGTTTTGATAGCTATGTCATAATGTCATAAATATGGTTTATCTAATAGATCAAAGTGTTTAGACTTTTTCACATAGTTCTTATTAAATAAATGATATCTGGATTATACTGAAAAAATAACTTGTTCAGAAGTTGGGTTGTATAATTTATAGGGGCACTAAAAAGTTTTTCATTATTATATTTATCTCTATAAATCTGAATTTTGTGTATTTTTATTTTTCCAAAACAAAGCTTCCTATTTTATTGAAGACCATAGATCATATTTTATGGGCTTTTACACTAAGTTTCAGCGTAGACATGAAATTGCTTGCATTTTAAAGAAGTTACTCTTTGGCATTCATTTGATTTAAAAGCCACTACACTCTCAACTTCATTATGCCTTTTAAAATGACAAGCAAAAACACTGAATAATATATTTATATCATCCATTAATAACCAAGCATCCATTTAAAAGTTTCATCATAATGCATTCTGGAAATCTGAAAATTAATAATGCAAAAGCCAGAATGACTATAAAATTGAAATGCTTAAGAATTTAAACAATACAATAAAAAGCTATTATGTAAGGCCCAGTGGTATTTTTCTAACTTTGTACATATCAGTATTAGATTTAGAAAATAAATCAGCTTTCATATTGTCAAAATATTGGCACTTTGAAAATTAACTGGCCTTTTATTCCTCTAATTATTTCATGTCATTTCCAATTTGTAATTTAGAAGCTCATTAAAATAGAAATGAATTCAAAAAGTATGCAGAATTAAAAGACTATGTAGAGACATGATAATTTAATATTTATAAAGAATTTAAATATAGGAGACTCTATATGCAATGAGATTAAGATCAATATTAATGTTAAAAGAAATTGAAAGGAATAATCAGTTACTAACCTCCTATTACTTTCTAGGTACTATGAAAAGCCTTGTACCAATTTCATCTTATTTAATTCTTAAAAGGATCCTGTGAAGAGAGTACTATTACTATCCCCACTATGCAGTTGAAGAAACTGAGAAAGACAGAGTCTGAGAGACATGCCCAGGGCCATATAGATAGTAAATGTGTAAGGGTGGATTTGGACTTAGGTGTCCCTACTTCAGACCTAGGATGCTGTCCACTGTTGCGTCTTGATGTCTATGTAGATATCATTTTACATGATCGCATTGCCATCCTAAATCAATCCTAAGAAGTAGCTGCAATTATTATTCCTGTTTTACAGATGAGGAAGTTCAAGTTTTAATTGCTTTAGTGATTTTTTTTCCTGTCATTGTAAAGCTCAGTAGTGTCTGAGGAAATATCTGAATCCAAGTGAAGTGTCATTTAATTCAAACTCCTCTCTTTGCAGATGAGGAAATTGAAGTTCAAGGTGGTTAAGCTGCATGAACATGGTTCCAAGCTTAATAAGTGTCTGAAGTGAGACTTAAACGCAGATCATCCTGAATACAATTCTTATATTCTAACCAGTGTGCAAAACTGTCTCATGGGGGAGGTAATTAATAATAGTAATACTAATAACAGTAATACACTATGTTGCTCAGCATGTAGCAGACTAAACACTAGAAATGGAACTAACAGTTAATATAATGAACAATTGAATATTTTGTATTTTATGCCAGAGTTGTGTATCACAAAGAGTCAAAGGTTCTAGCTACTGCAATGTTTTCAACCATGGTTTAAATGCACATGAGTACAAGAAGTAGGTTACCTTCAATTGTGGCATACCCATAAACATTGTGCATGCCACTAGGAATATATGTTTTAGAAATGTATGACATTTGTTTTTAAGATTCCTTACAATTTTTTACCAAAGTTTTTGTTTTGGTCATGACATTCAGTTCATCCAATTTTTTTTTTTTAATATTTCCCCCTCTATCTGTTTTCCTGGTCATTTGGCTCAATATCATATACCTTATATTTTGAGGCAGGAAAGCAGAACAATGGATGGAATGTTGGGCATGGAATCAAGAAGACTCAAGTTTACATACGCCCTCAGACACTAGCTTTGTGACCCTAGGCAAATCACTTAGTTTCCTTATTTATAAGATGAGCTGGAGAAGATAATGGCAAATAGCTCGATTATCTTCACCAAAAAAAAAAAATTTAAAAAAGGTTGTGAAGAGCTAGACATTATTGAAAATGACTGAACAACAACCACTTATATTTTCCTGTAATTTTTCTTCAATCTTTTGACTTTCTTATGATATTTCTTATTGTCTGTCTGATGGAGTAATTTTCCCACTTTGAGCCAGACTAATCTTTTTCTCCCCACTTAATAGCATTTTATTTTTTCCAATTACATACAAAGGCAGATTAAAACATTACTTTTACAAGATTTTCAGTTCCATTTTTTTCTTTCCCTCTGAGAAACAGCATAAAGTCTGATATAGCGTACATGTACACTCATATTAAACATATTTTCACATTAGTGATGTTGTGAAAGAAGAATCAGAACAAAAGGTAAATATCACAAGAAAGAAAGAAAAACCCAAAAAGATAGAAAATAGAATGCTTCAGTCTGTATTCAGACTCCACACTTCTTTATCAGGATATGGACAGCATTTTTCATCATGAGTCTCTTAGCATTGTATTAGATCATTTGACTGCTGAGAAGAGCTCAGTCAGTCATAGTTGATCATCGCATAACGTTGCTGTTATTGTGTAATGTGTTCTCAAAGTTCTACTCACTTCACTAAGCATCAGTTCATGTAAATTTTTCTAGGTTTTTTCTGAACTCCACCTGCTTGTTATTTCTTATAGAACAATAGTATTCCAATGCATTCATAGATAACAACTTGTCAGCCATTCCCCAACAGATGGACATCCCCTCAATTTCCAATTCTTTGCCATCACAAAAAAAGCTGCTACAAATATATATTATACAGGTAGGTTCTTTCTTTCTTTCTTTCTTTCTTTCTTTCTTTCTTTCTTTCTTTCTTTCTTTCTTTCTTTCTTTCTTGGTTAATCTCTTTGGGATACACATTCAGTAATGCCATTGCTGGGTCAAATGGTATGCACAGTTTGCCTTTTGGGCATAGTTATGAAACTGTATCTTTCTGACTCTGAGTTTAAGACGTAATTTAGGGGATGTCCATCAATTGGGGAATATCTGAACAAATTTTAGTTTATGATTGTGATGGAATATTATTTTGCTATAAGGAATAATGAGCAGGATACTTTCAAAAAAACCTGAAATGACTTACACGAACTGATACAAAGTGAAGCAAGCATAACCAAGAGGACGCTGTACACAGTACCTGCAATAACGTAATGTGGATCCATTGTAAATGAATTAGAGCATTGTTTTAATACTCTAATATAATTCTGAAGCACTTATGGTAAAAAATGCTATCCACCTCCGGAGAAATTACTCGTAGAGTCTGAATCCAGTTGAAAGCTTTTTTTTTTTAAACTTTCTATACTATTCTTTTTTTTTTGTCTGTGTTTTCTTTTGCAACATGGCTTATGTGGAAATGTTTTGATGACTACATATGTATAATCTATAGCAAATTGCTTGCCTTATCAAGGAGGGAAAGGGGAGTGAGTGAGATAATTTTGAACTAAAAAAAATGAATGTTAAAATTTTTGTTTACATATTCAGAAAAAAATAAAATTAAAAAATAAAAAGACATTGTTTGCATTTATGAAATCTGAAAGAAAAACATAACACTGAATGAAGTTATTTCTGCACATAGTATACAATAATGCCAGTCTAATTCCATAGCTTCTTTTTCAATAACTATAAGCACCAATGATTTCCTGGATTTATTACCTTGAGAATCACTCTTCTCAATACTTTGTTATTGTTTCCACTCTAAAAACACTTCTAAGTTTATTCATTCCTGATTTTTATGTGACCTTTTTATTTCTCGTTCTTTCATTCTCTGTTATTTTCAAACCATTGATCCATTTGTCTCTGTCACTGAATCTTGTCTGTACCATATTAATGTTAATTAACAGGACATTCCATCCCCCTGGAAATCTTCTCTATTTCATCTCCATCAATATCCAATTTAAAATTCAGATCTTTCAGGAATTTTTCTATAGTACTTATTTTACGTCTGGTCTCTTATCTATAAACTTTTCCTTCAGTATTCATGTACATAATTGGAGTAGGCTAATCTGTACTAAAAAAAAGACTAGTTGCTGTAATCTTGGTGTAACTTGAGGCTTAAGGCTCATTTGCATAAGATTTTTCTCAGTGGTGAGGACAGGTTTTTCAATGCCCATACCTAACTGAGTGTTGAAATTGATGAGTGATTGAAATAGGAGAGATCCTGGTCTTCTTCCTTTTAGCTCTGAGAAAGAAGACACATAATTTGAAACTCTCTTCAGGCCTCTGAAGAGAGATATATTCTGGGGAAAAAAAACAAGCATGTAGAGGAGCCAACTGCTTGATCATGCCTCTATTTCTGGTTTATTACACTAGACATGTCATGGACTTTGGCTTTACATGAGATCTAAGGTTCTCTCTCTCTCAGTTTAGCTGATATATCTTACTGTCAAATTGGGAATTCATTCCCCCCTGTATTTTATCTGGTGTGTATTCATGTGTATAATTTATCTGCTTTTTCTTTGATATTGGCTTAATCAAATGGGTTATTCTCTATGTGTAGACTTTATGAATGATATTTGGTGAGAAGGAAGCTTAACCTTGGCTATGTATATTGGGACATTCTTTTTTCTATTAAAGGATAGCATTCTACAGCTTAGTTGGAACTGAAAATCATTTCCCCTGAGTCACAATATTTACAGGAGAAGACAGACAGAATTCTAGCCTTATACTTCCTTTCTCTAACATAAACAGTGTTGCCAATATCTTCTTCCAATCTCCTGATTCCCTTCCTAGCAGAATTCCATTTATCCCTTAAAGAATGGTGGGTTGAAGGAACACAAAAGTTTCTATTTAGGCCTCCTTGCAAGCCATGTTTTGACAAACCTATTGGAAAACACAAAACCTAGCAATAGCACTCATATTTGTGCGTGCATGTCTATGTGTGCACACATACACATGTGTACCCATGTGCATGCATGCAAACCCTAAGATTAGAGAATGCCATGGTTTGGGAAGTAGCATAAATAGGTTTATCACGCACCTCTCCAAATTAGTATCTGTGTGATAATGGCCAAGTTCACTAAATTCTTCTTTTGCAACCTCTTTTCTTCATGCTTTGCAGTTGTTTTTCCATTCCCATTCCCATCTTAGGTCCCTATAGACTGTTTAAAAATTTTGAATTCACATTCTTAACTAACTACTGTGTCAATTTGGTTTTGGCTCAGATAATAGATGTATAGAAAATTAAAAAAAAAATAAAGCAGAAAGAAAAGACAGTAAAAATAAAAATAGAAATAGACTTTCATGACATTCTGTTTGAAATAGTAATTGTTGTAGTTGGAGAAAATCAAAGCTATGGTTGGAAATCAGGAGATGAAGAGGTAGCAAAAGTGTTCCATGAGATAGTATTTTTCCCTTTTATTAGCTAAGGTTGTACTGATATTTGCTTTTACAGCAAAATGTGTTTTACTGATAGAGATACAAAATTTATTATTTAAAATAAATTTGTTGTTCAGTTATTTCAGTTATGTCTGACTCTTTGTGATCCCATCGGGGTTTTCTTGGCAGAGATACTGAAGTGGTTTGCCATTTCCTTCTTGAGCTCATTTTACAAGTGACAAAACTGAGATAGACAGGTTTCAAGGACTTGCCCAAGATCACACAACTAGTTAAGTGTCTGTGGCTAGATTTGAACTCGAGAAGATGAATCTTTCTGAATCCAGGTCCAGCACTCTGTCCACTACACCAAAATACATACAGTTTGAATAAATACATAAAATACAGGCTCATTAATTTCATAGTTTTAATAACACTATCAAATATTTTCTGAAGTGTTAATCAATTAATTACAAGTCAATAATTATATTGGATGAACCTAATTTTATCTTGTAATTTTAATTGAGTATGATGTTCTGCCCTAACATTTCTTTATTTGTCTGGTGGAGAGTTAATTAATATTTCCAAAGTGCTCCAATTCACTGAAATGCAAAGAAAGTATTATCACAAGAATTGGAGTCTGTTAGATTTCATATCAGATAAATCTGTAAATATAGCGAACAAGAAAAACTCATTAAGGAAAGACACCCTGAGCTCTATTACTTCTCAAGAGCCACATTTTTTTTGATGCATTTTCTTACTGTCCTTGTGAATAAGAAGTCTTCATGCATGAGTGCATGGATAGAATGGATGTGAAAAGATGTTAATTACTTGTTGTCATTTGTTTGGTTAAAGAGTTTATATGTGGATTTTAGGCCAATACATGTGTTCCAGAGGAAAAGGATGGGATGATTTTGCAAAAATTTGGTATATTTCATAATGGTTATTTTTATTTGAGAGTCCTCGGGGATGGGAAAACATACCAGGGAAGCTTCCCACTATAGAGGAAATTTTCTATTGCCAAAAATCTGAGTTCATGTTTTACATTCAATATTTTCTTCTTCATCATAAGGACAGGAACTGGAGTTCTGCTTATATATCTTAGGAGTTTTTCTATTTAAGAGAAATCCAGAAATCTTTAGCAATTCTTTTCCCCAAATAATAGTCATACAAAATTTAACTGGGATTTCATATTACTTTGAATGACCTCAGTTGAATGGGCACTGGAAAATACTAGATCAAAATAAATAATTAATTAGTATGTAATAAAGATATAGGAGTGCATTCAGTGTTTGTCAACTGTAGACTAGCCTAGATAAGATTGGAGAAATTAATCTTGTCCCTCAAGACATAATTTTATTTTCTCCATGAAGTCAGTCCAGGGATAACCAAAATGGATAAACAAACAATCCTTGAAACATTGAGTCGCACAAAGGTGAGAGGGACAGTTAGCACGTTATATAAAATAGCCATGATCCAAAAATATATTGAAAGCTTAGAACATGGGGTTTAATCTAATTTAATGGCATTTAGTGGGAATGAATGCAAAAATTTAACTTGAATTCAAAAAACCCAGTTTCACATTAACAAGATGGGTGAAATATGGGTTTAAAAAGTAAATCTTTTTTCCCCCATCATTATAAGAACAGTAAGATGGAAGATACACATAAAAGATTAACATCTTTTCCTTCAAACATTATGTGATCTATTTTGAAAAAAAAAACATGATTCTAATGGGCAAATTGGAAAGTTGGAATTAATGTAAAAATGAATTGGTAAAATGTGTGAATTCAGAAGGCAGTTAGATTAAGACTGAGTGAAGCTGTCTTGAAGGAAAGGAGAATTAAAATAGACCATTAAGTAGTAATGGAAAATTAGGACAGACCTTCTAAAGTATTGTAGCCTTATCAATTAAGGAGTTTAAAATGACTAACATGGTCTGTGGGAAGAGATTTAGATTAAGATCTAAAAAACTTTTCATATCAGAGTTTTGCCATGTATTGTTTCTTTATATATTTTTATTTCATTAAATATTTCCCAATTACATGTTTAAAAAATGACAATTATTCTTTAACTTTTGAGTTCCAATTTCTCTCCCAACCTCCCACTCCTCCATCTCCTAGATGCACTTTAATTTTGATTACACATGTGAGGTCATACAAAACATACACCTAAATTAGGCATGTTGCAAAAGAGAACACAAAATAAAACAATAAAAATAAAGTTTAAAAAGAAGTATGTTTTACTCTGTAATCAGAGTTCATCATTTCTTCCTGTGGAGGTGGATAGTGTTTTTCATCATGGAATGGTTTTGAATCATTGTCTGGATCAAAGTAGCTAAGTCTTTCACAGCTGATAATCTTTACAGCTGCTCTTATTGTGTATGGTATTCTCCCGCTTGTGCTTACTTTAGCTCTTCCAAGGTGTTTTTTTTTTATTGTTGTTATTATTATTGTTGTTTGTTTGCTTTGGTCTTTTTTTTTTTTTACTGAAAACATCATGCTCATCATTTATTATAGCACAACAGTATCCCACCATAATCATATACCAAAACTTGTTCAGCTATTTCATAATTGGTAGGCATCACCTCAATTTCTAATTCTTTGCTACCATTAAATGACTGGCTATAAATATTTTTGAACAAATGTGTGCTTTTCTTTTTGCTCTGATCTCTTTGGAATTCAGATCTAGTATTGCTATTTCTAGGTTGAAAGCTCCACAAATTTTATAACCTGTTGGATATAGTTAGAGGATAGTTGAGTAAAAGAATAATTGTCAATTTTTAACATGTAATGAGGAAATATTTAATGAAATTAAAATATTAAAAAAATTGCATGGCAAAACTCTGATATAAACAGTTTTTTTTTCAGATCTGAATCTAAATCCTTTCTCACAGCACTATGTAAATCATATAACCATGTTATATTAAATTATGTCAGTAAATTAAAGTAATTTCTAAGGTGAGGGGGGAAGGGTGAAATTCTTTTCTCCTATGAGAGGGGTTAACAAACACTCCCTATTGACTCAAGGGAAGGGAGTGGGAAAAAGGAGTGACCAGGATTATAAGGAGGTGTTTCAAAATTCCTTAATGATCTATCACAAAACCTCCAGAATCTGCTAAGATGTTTCTAATTGTTGTAACTTTTCCCTATAACCTCCTTGAAGAAAGGTCTAGGGGTGTAGAGAAAAGGAAGTAAGCCTCTTGGAACCAAAAAGCACCTGCAGTTTTCCCAATTCCCTAGTGCCAACAGAATTGACAAAATTGGGCATACACTTTCCAGATAGGGTGTTCATTGTACTCTATGCTGTGAAAGGTGTACCCAGGTCCATGGCCTCAAACTGAACCAGTGTAGCAAGAGCCCAAGAACATCAGGTTGAGTGTGAGAAAGTCTCCTAATTGTCTGCCCAAAAAGCACTTCCATGCCTTCCTAGGTTCTTGGAGGCAAGAAAGAGCATGTGTGTCAGGAAGGCTTATATACCTTCCAGTCTTGGCTGGAGAAGAGCATGGGGTTAGGGAGTTTCCCTATATGGGCCACCAAAATGTTGAGGTTTGGAGGTTTAGGGGTGCTGGGAACCCAAATTCATCACACAAGGGTCCTGCTTGAATGAATTCAATCTTAGATTTTTTTCAGACAAGGGGGAACAAGGGGTGAAGGGGAAAATAAAGCAAAAAGAGCACAGCAGAGAAAAATAGAAAACCTACAAGGAACTAAATAAAAGCTAGAGAGGTTCAAAAACAATATGTAGCATTTATTTAATAGATTTTGTGAAAAGGAAATTTATTGCTTTAAATTGAATCCTCTCTTATTTTCTACTGTGTACATGACATTTTTTCTTATTTTGTATTTAAGTTTAAAATAATTTATAAACTTGAAAAAATATTTCCCTAATCAATAGTGATTTAGTTTATTTATTTATTTTTTTCCTGTCACTGTTGATAAAATAAATTTCTTCCCAAAACTTCCTGTTCATAGCCTATCATTTCTTAGCTGGAAAATGGTTCTTTTTTTTTTTTCTATATTAGACTCAGTTCCCTATATATTTGAGAAATGAGATCTTTATCAGAGAAACTTGTAAATTCCCCTTCGCCATTTTTTGTTTTCCTTTTAATTTTGTCTGCAGTAGTTTGCATGTGTGTGTGTATGTGTTTGTGTTTGCATGTGTGTGTGTGTGTGTGTGTGTGTGCAAGTGTAAGTAAAAGCTTTAATTTCATCTAACCAAAATTATCTATTTCACTTCCCGTAATCTTTCTAGCTCATCCATGTTTGATCATATCTTATCCATAGATCTGATTTTTCCCAAGTTTTCTAAATTTACTTATGATATCACCCTTTATGTCTAAATTATTTATCCATTTTGACCTTTTCTTGGTATACATGGTGAGATATTGGTCTATGCTTCATTCTTCCAAAATGCTTTCCTCTTTTTTCATTGATTTCCATCAAATGTTGAGCTGTTACCTGAAAAGCTTGAATTTGGGGGTTTATCAAACATAAATCACTATGGTCACTTATTGCTATGTATTATGTAATTAATATATTCCAATTATCCACCACTCTATTTTTTTAGCCTGTACCAGATTGTTGCAATGGTTATTGCATTGCAATATACTTTGAAATCTGAAACTGCTAGACTTCTTTCCTTAAGTTTTTTTTATTCATTCCTTTGATATTCTTGACTTTTTGTTTTCCAGATTAATTTTGTTATTATTTTCTCTAGCTCCATAAAATAATTATTTATTGATTTGTTTGATATGGACACTCAAGGAGTGAAGTAACTTAGATAGAATTGACATTTTTATTATATTGACTCAGACTACTTATGAGCCATTGTTATTTCTCCAATTTTTGTCTTTATTTGTGTGAAAAGTGTTTTGTAATTGTGTTAATGTGTTCATGGTTTATATTAACATGTAAAGTAAGAGGTGTCCTATAATGTCTGCAGTTATTTTAAATTGAATTTATCTTTCTATCTCTTGCTGCTGGACTATGTTGGTAATATACAGAAATGCCAATGATTTTATGTGGGTATATTTTATATCTTGTAGGTTTGCTGAAGATGTTAATCATTTCAACTAGTTTTTTGTTTTACTGGATTCTCTAGGGTTTTCTTAGTATACCATCATATCATATGCAAATGATTTTTTTTTCCTTCTTGCCTATTTTCATTTCTTTAATTTCTTTTTTTTTTGTCTTGGTGCTATAGGTAGCATTTCTAGTAAAACTTTAGGAAAATTACAGGTTATAAATTAACATTACATCAATCATCATCATTTCTATGGCTTGTTGCCAAGTACAGCAGAAAGAGATAGAAAGAGAAAATCCACTTAAAATAGTTATAGACAATATAAGTTATTTGGTATATTACCTGCCAAGTCAAATCCATAGACTGTGTGAGCACAATTACACAATATTTTTCACACAAATAAAGTCAGACCTAAACAATTGGAGAAATACTAATTGTTCATAGGTTGTCCAAGTCAATTAATAACAATGACAACTCTATATCAATTCCCTTATTCAGTGCCATACTAATTAAATTTACAGTGAATTATTTCATAGTGTTAGAAAAAATAAAATTCTTTTGGATGAACAAAATGTCAAAGATACCAAGTTAATCAAGGGGAAAAAGTGAGGAAAGGGCGTATCAGTTCTCTGTTTCAAACTACATCATGAAGTAATAATCATCAAAACAATCTTGTATAGTCCAAGAAATGGAGTGGTGGATCAATGGAATAGATTAGGAACAAAATAAACAGTAAAAATTCCTATAGTAATCTAGTGTTTGATAAATCTCCAAATCCAAGCTATTGGTGTAATAACTCAAACTTTCACCTTAAATGCTGGAGAAATGGGAAAGTATTTGGCAGAAACTATGAATAGAACAGTATCTCACAATATGTGACAAGATAAAGTCAAAATGTATAAATGATTTACATCTATAATATTACATATTATACTTATGTTTTATATATCAATATATAAATTATATATTTTATTTACATTTGTATATATATAAAAGATGGTATCACAAGTAAATTAAGAAAGCTTTTAAAAATGCACCTGTCAGATCTATGGGTAAGGAAACAGTTTATGACAAAATAGGAGATAGAGAGATTATGGGAAGTAACATAGACAATTTTGATTACATGAAATTAAAAAGCTTTTGTGCAAACAAAACTACCACAACCAATACTAGAAGACAACAAGATACTGGGGAGGAAAGTTTGTAACAGATTTATCTAATAAAAGTCTCATTTCTCAAACATCTAGGAAACTGAGGCAAATGTAGAAAAATAAATGACATTCTCAAGCTGAGAAATGTTCAAACCATATAAATAGGCAATTTAAAAAAGGATAAATCAAAGCTATCAATAGTCCCATGAAATAAATGCTATAACTCAATACTGATTATAGAAATGCAAATTCCTCACATTTGTCAGATTGAGTGATAGAGATGAGAAATGAGAGGATATCCAAAAATTGGGACACTAATGAATTATTGTTGGAGTTTTGAACTAGTCTAATACTGAGGCTTTAGTCCCCTGAAATTCATTGATCTTTTAAAAAAAAATTCCTCAAGGGACTTTCTGAAGCTATAGCTCTACCTTCCTATTATTGCCATACTGTTTTCAATGCAAATATTGTGGCTTTACATTTTTCACTTCTAAATTTCAAATTTTCATATGCAGATCATTCTATCCCACTGAGGATTTTTTAGATCCTGATGTTTTCACCTGTCAGCTTAGCTACCATATTACCAATCCACAGATTTGACATTCATGCCACTTTCCACTTGTCTTCATCAAAAATCAGTGATTTTTAAAAAAGAACAACCTAAACCCAAAGACATTTTTTTAGAACTTAAATAAAAACACCATAAAATGATATATTAACCAGTATTTTTTGGATCTGGTAAATCAGTTTTAATCCTCCTACTATGGGAATTTTGGCTCAACCTTTCTATTTTTACTATAAATTAGGTGATAGTTATAAGGAAAATAAGTTAGCAGTAGTACTGTGAAAACAACAGAGTTGAGATAATATAATGAAGGCAGCAGGCCAGCTGAACTCTCCCAACACTTCCTTCTAAACAACTTTAAAATAATTCCTAAAATCAAATTTTGGAGGGACAGAGCCAACAGGAGGTGGGAATGAAATATTTTCCAGCCTAAAACAACTTAGAAGGTCAGCAGGAGCTGTCTGGGACACAGGTTGGCACAGGCCCTGAGTGCAAAGCAAACAGTGGTAACACCAGCCATGGCTCTTGGAGGTGGATACAACATCTGCAGCAGCTTTGTGACTTCTCAGCTGAGAGACAGTGGGGGGTGAGGGGTGTCAGAACACTGATCAGAAAGAGATTAGAGGGAATCTTTTGCTAGTGGTGACTGCAGCTAGTACTGATTGGCAACTCCATTGCTCATAAGCAATGCTGGTCACAGTTCAGAGTGGAAAGGAGAACTTGTGGACAATCATTATAGAGCTGGAGTCCTGGTCCCATGTCCGATATAAGCGCTAGCACTAGTGGCTACCAGAGAACAGGAGCCCTGGTCACAGTTGCAGGGCAAAGATGAGCTGTAACAGCTAACGGGGAACAGGAGCCCTTCCTGGAATAAAGAACAGGAAGTAGAATGGGAAACTGAGTAGTCACCACACTTCTCTCCATATCACACCAACTTGGAATTTCTCTGAAAACAGCATCAAGAAAAAGCCTCAAGCAGTTTATATGCACATCCAAATGAACAAAGCCAAATTTTAACATAATGTTCAACATTAAGAAATAGTTTGGTAAAATGAGCAAACAATGAAAAAAGACCTTGACCAAAAAAAGCTGCAGTGGTGGCGTGGAAAACCACGACATAAACACAGAAAAAAAAAAAAAAGACAATGATGCAAAAAGTAAGTACAAGCAAAGCCTCAAAGAAAATGCTACTTGGACCGAAGCACAACAAGAATTCCTGGAAAGTTAAAGAAATAAGATTAGTGGAGAAAAATAGGAAAAGAAATAAGATTGATATAAGAAAATTTTGAAAACAGAATTAACAGCTTGATAAAAGAGGTACAAAAATACTGAAAAAAGTACTTTAAAAAGCAGAATAGACCAAATGGAAGAAGAGGTACAAAAGCCCTGAATAAAATACCTTAACAATGACAATTGAAAAACTGGAAGCTACTTCATAGGACATCAAGAAAAAATAAAATTTAAGAATTATGAGACTAAATAGGGGTGAAGCTAAAATGGCAGAGTAGACAAACACTTAACTGAGCTCTCCCAAATTCACCTCCAAATCACTCCAAAATAATACTACAAATAAATAACAGTAGGTTAAGTGAAATAATTTCCTAGCCTAAGACAGAGTAGAGAGAACATTCAGCTGAGTTTACCCGGTATCTATATGTGAACAACTTTTAAAATAATACCTAAAATTAAATCCGGAAGTGTTAGAGCCAACAGAAGATCAGAATAAGACATTCTTAACCCCAAGGCAACTTAGCAGTTTGGAAAGAAAAAATGTGTGACATAGGGGTAGAGGCTGACCTGACACCCAACTGAAATTAAAAAGCTTTTGGACAAACAAAACTAATGAAGCCAAAATTAGGAGGAAAACAGGAAATTTAGAAAAAAAAATATAAGAATTTTCTCTAAGGACTTCATTTCTGAAACACATAGAAAACTGAGGTAAATTTATAAAAATAAGACCCATTGTCTATTTGATAAATGGTGAAAGGATATTAATAAGAAATTTTTAGAAGAAGTCAAAACTATTAATGGTTTCGTGAAAAATAAAAACAAAAAACTCTGAATCACAGTTACTTAGAAAAATGCAAATTAAAACAACTCTGATCTACCAGCCCACACCTGTTATATTGATTAACATGACAAAAATGAAAATTATGAATATTGGAGGCAATATGAAAAATTGGGCACTAATGAATTGTGTGTGGAGTGCTCTCCATTCAGGAGAGCAATTTGGAACCACACCCAAAGAGCTATAAAACTGTGGAAAACCTTTTGGCAATGCCTTTCTTTGTCCCCTTCTAGATGGCTAAATCAATCACTTTTTTTTAGTAGTCTCTGATTTCAGACCTTTCGTTCTATTGAGGGATCAATGTCACCAATTAAATTTTATCATGACAAAAAAGAATTTCTGAATACCCTCACTCTCAATAAAGTATGTCTCTTCTATTTGGGTTTATCATAGGACTTCTTCATGATGGTTGTGATTAACTTGATGAGCCTCTGCCACTTTGTCTTCAAATTACAGGTTCCTCAAAATAATTAGGAGAGGTAGATGATTGCTGGCTAAAAATAAAAGTGTACACAGAAGGATATTTTAGGCTTTTGCAAATATGTTGAAATTTGCTAATTAAAATTGAATAATTTTATATACAAATTTTAATTTTGTATAATAAATACTTGTTTTGCTAAAATGTTTCCTTTGTCAATAAAATATACAACTTCTATACAAACCAGTTCAATAAACATTTATTAAATATCATCTGATAAATTACGTGAGACACTAGCTATACAGTAACAAAATGAATCATTTTCTCATTTCAAGGACTTGAATTCTAATGAAAGGAATAGAAAGGAGGCAATTTATTGACAATTATTATTTTAATCCATATAATGAAAACTATATATTTATTTGCATATGCTTATGTGACTGTTTTTATTTTTCATAAGTCTAGATTTGAGAGGAACCATGGAGATGATTTTACTGTAATTTCTATGATGTACAGAGGAAGCAACTAGGTTGCAAAGAATAGGGAACTTGGCCAAAGTCACAGAAATTGTGTAGCAGCTATGCAAATTAAGATCTTATGATTTTAAATTCAATGTTCTTTATAGTATATCACATTGCCACATAGTTATATTTCTCCACTGAATTAAATGAATTTAACTTTAATCCCTTAATACTGAAGATTAATATTGAAAGTCTAGAAAAGGATTTGACATGGTTCAGAAGTTGTGATTTCTTAGCTTTTTAGACTCCTCCTTGGTTGTTTGAAATATATATTTTTTCAGAGATGAAGACCACATAGTTCTCATGGTGGAAAGTCATCAGATCAACCAGTCAGATTTGTCTTTTGACATACTTAATAAATGAGTCAAATCCCTTTGTAGATGAATCTATCTTTTTTTGTTGTTTGAAAACAATAACAAAAATAAAAGGGATCATGCTAAACAGTTGATTCTGTAAACAGTCAACATATCTAAAATCTTAAAATACAAAAAAAATCACTTTTGAATATTAGAAAAAAAATTTTCTGAGTATTGTCGGTATAACTAATCCATATTAATAACTGCTATCAGAACAGCAGGGTGCACTGTGTTAGAAATAATAAGTTTTGGTTTGAAATTCCACCTCAATCACTTTCCATGTGCATGAACTTGGAGAAACAATTGAACTCTCTAGGGCTCAGTTTTGTCATCTGAAAAATAAAGATGTGAAGTAGATAATATCTAATCCCTTTCTTGTTCTAAATCTATGATGAAATTTTTTATTAATTAATTAAAATATGTATGCATTTGTTTTGTTTCCTGTTCTTCCCAAGAACTCTGTTCTAATCCTGATTGTTAACATTCCTCAGCTATGCTTATAGAAAATTCACTTTAACCTCATCTTGCCTTCAAAAAAGAAGGCTGAAAAACAGAGACCCTACTTATCCCACAGAATTACTGTTAAGGATCAATTCAATTCCACCAACATTTACTGAGAGCCTGTCAGGTGTCAAGGGCTTTGCAAGAGACTTTAATGACTTAATATGTGAAAGTGCTTTGAAAATTATAAAGCACTACCCGAACCCATGTAATCGTTACTGATTATATCCTTTTATCATTTAACAGTTCTACAATGTAATACAAAAACTATGATTTGATTTCTTCCTAGAAAAGGAAATTTTTTAAAAAAAGTTTCTTATGACTCAAGGATTCAGTTTGATAGACTTTTCACCTTTGAGCCATCCTTGGTGGCTCTGTGTGTTCTGGGAATCAAGAAATATTTAGAAATGATGTTTCTCCTGCTTATTCCTTTATTACAACATAAGTGAGAGAGTGGGAAATTGCCCAGCAGCCTGTGTTCACGGGAGATTACTGCCATGGGCAGATGGATTTTTCATTACCGGCTGTAATGAACTACACATTTATAAGAGCAGCAGTAACCATGCAGTCTATCTTGAAATTGGGGACCTATCCCTCTATAGAGAGCACATTTTCCAGCCAGATGTTTTGCCAAAGCATGGGTGAGAAATAACTTTCTGATATTAAGAAAGTTTGGCTGGCAATCTGTGGAATGTTACATATGGCTGTAATCATGTTGAGAAATTACCAAACTGCTGGCAATGTATTCATTATAATATTTCTGTGCATATAAAAATAGAGTATTTTTATGATTTCACATATTTAGATATCTGAACTATCTAAAAGATGCCCATGTATTATAGAGAGCTATTAAATATGGTATTTATTTTGTTTTGTTTTGTTTAATGTGGTCATGAAACAAATAGGGCACTAGAGCAAGTTCATTAAATGCCTGAAGAAAATGAATATTTGTTGGGATCAAAAATCTCAATGCATTTTTCTACCTTGATCTGTCTTAGGAATTTATAAGTGAGATTTGTAGAATGAGAGATATATGATCATCTAAAAGTAATGACATCTACTTATTTCAAAAATAATATAAAGGTACTATATTTAGAGTACTTAAAGCAATTTCATTGAAAGCACAAGTGATGCTACTATAATACTAACAACATTAAATTACAACAAAAGCTTCCATACCATTTTATCTGGGCTGTAACATTTTGATGCTTACAACTTCAGTGAGAAGTTTCTGGAAACTTCTGTGGGATGCAATAGCCATTGGTTTATTATTTTTTTTAATCCTGAAACATATTTCCAAGAGTTTTCACTGTATTTCCTCATACTGATCTTGAAAATGAATTACCAAACATTAACATTTATCTTGATTTAGTTTCTGAGCTTCAGTGTTTTTTTCAAGGAATTCCTCTACCTCTTCATCCACTATGTCAAATGTTGGCATACAATTATATCGCTGATTTTTTTTTATTGTTGAAAATGTTCATCTGAGCACTTCAATAGTAGGGGACTAAATGTCTCATGAAATTTTTTTCTTCTTTTTTTTTACTATCTAAAAATGTATTTATTCCTTTACTATCTATGACCCAGCAACACAATTTGTAGCTACTTTTTTATACTAGAAAACCTATTTCTTTACATCATGAGTTTTTTTAATTACCAGGCAATTATTTTCTTTCCCTCACACCTCTATTACAATATGTCCATTTCCTCCATTAGGTGAAAAAATAATTTAAAAACCATATAACAAATATGCATAGTTAAACAAATTAATCCTAGTGCAACTGCAACTTTGTTAAAATTGTTGATTGTTTCAACTAGTTTTTAGTTGATTCTTTAGAGTTCTTTATACAATGATATCATCTTCAAAGAGTGATTGTTTTCTTTCCTCATTGCTTGTTTGCATTACTTCAATTTCATCACATTTAATTTTTCATCTTAGGAATTTATTGTGGATAATATGGAATTCTCAGAAAACTAAACAGTAACATGAGCTATGAAAGATTCAGCCTTGCTTAGCGATCATGTCCAATTATGTTTATTCAGAAATTCAAGTGTCAAAAAAGCATTGTGTGTGTGTGAGTGTGTGTGTGTCTATGTGTTTGGCATTAAACAACCAATCAATAATATTTATTAAGCAGACTCTGTGTTAATCACCAGAATTTTTTTTAAAGCAAAAGACAATTCTTTCTCCTGACAAACTCACACTCTGATGGGGTAGACAACAAGCAACATTTATGTATGGAAAAGGTATCTACAAAATAAAGAGGAAATAATTAAAAGAAAGAAGGCACTAGAATTAAGAGGGTCTGGGAAAGGCTTCTTATGTGATTCTAGAGTTCAGTTTCTTAACCTGGGTTCTCTGAACATTAAATACATAGACATTCAAATAAACAGCTAGATAAATACATTTTGATATGATTGCTTTCTTTTGTTATCCTATGCACTTCTGAGACTAGTCTGAAATGTAAGGTTTCCCAAGTCTCTTCAGGGCCTCAAATTCCAAAAAAATAATAATATTAACTTGGAAAACAATCAGAAATTACTTAATATTTAATTTATTTATTCATTTATCTGTTTATCAACCTGTCTGCATGTCTGTCTTTCACTGAATCCTGACTTTCTCCTGATCATGAAGCCTCCCTAACCTTTCCAGTACTCAATGAACCTTCACACTACCCCTTTGGCTCAGAACAAACAATACAATGTAGATATATCTCTAAGTTTTTGGCATTGCCTAGAGAAAAGTGAAAAACTGAGACTATCTATTCACTCTCCTATTTCCTTTCAACATGTCTGATAACCACGTTTTCTTTTGGGGGGGGTTAAGGGGAGGGTTCAAGTCCCACTCTTTTCTTTCAAATTTTATTCTTAATTTATGGAACAAAACAAGCATTTCCATAATTAGATATAATCCAACAAAAATACAATAAAAGATGAGTGTACATGAAACTGAAAATCTACTATTCACAACTTGCTATTCCTTTCTTTTTTCAAATTAATTTATTTTTTGTTTTCAACATTCACTTTCATAAGATATTGAGTTCCAAATTTTCTCCCCATCTCTCCCCTCACCCCACCTCAAGATTGTGTGCAGTCTAAATACCTTTTCCCCCAATCTGCCCTCCCTTCTATCACCCCCCATTCTTTAATCCCTGTCCCCTTCTATTTTCCTGTAGGGTAGAAATGATTTCTATACCCCTTTGCCTGTATATCTTATTTCCCAGTTTTATGTAAAAACATTTTTTAACATTCATTTTTAAAACTTTGAGCTCTGAATTCTCCCCTTTCCTCACTCCCTACTCACCCTCATTGAGAAGGCAAGCAATACAATTTATATTATACATGTGTAGTCATGCAAAACACTTCCATAATAATGGTGTTATGAAAGACTAACTATATTTCCCTCCATCTTATCCCACTCCATTTTTATTCTATTCTCTCCTTTTACCCTGTGTCTCCTCAAAAGTGTTTGTTTTTGATTAACCCCTCCCCCAAATTGCCCTCCCATTTATCACCTCCAACTCATCTTATCCCCTTTCCCCCTACTTTCCTATAGATAGATTTCCATACCCAATTGAGTGTTTATGTTATTCCCTCATAAGCCAAATCCAATGAGAGTAAGATTCACTCATTCCGTCTCACCTCTCCCATCTTCCCCTCCACTGTAAAAGCTTTTTCATGCATCTTGAAGTGAGAGAATTTGCCCCATTCTACTCTCCCTTTTTATTTATCCCTCTCTCACCCCTTAATTTTTGTTTTAGATATCACCCCTTCACATTCAACTCACATTTGTGTCTTCTGTCCATATATACTCCATCTAGCTACTCTAATAGTGATAAAGGTCTTATGAGTTAAAAATATCAACTTTCCATATAGAAATGGAAATTAACAGTTAATCTTTAGTAAGTCCCTTATGATTTTGATTTCCTGTTTACCTTTTCATGCTTCTCTTGAGTCTTGTATTTGAAAGTAAAATTTTCTATTCAACTCTGGGCTTTTCATCAAGAATGCTTGAAAGACCCCTATTTCATTGACTTTCCATTTTTTACCCTCAAGAATTATACTTAGTTTTGCTGGGTAGGTGATTCTTGGTTTTAATCCTAGCTCCTTTCACCTCCAGAATATCATATTCCAAGGCCTGTGATCATTTAATGTAAAAATCACTAAATCTTGTGCTGTCTTGAACGTGTTTCCACAATACTTGACTTGCTTTTTTTGTTTGTTTGTTTGTTTTCTGGCTGCAGGAAATATTTTTTCCTTGACCTGGGAAATCTGGAATTTGGCTATAATATTCCTAGGAGGTTTCCTTTTGAGATCTCATTCAGAAAGTGGTCAGTGGATTCTTTCAAGTTCTATTTTACCCTCTGGTTTGAGAATATCAGGGCAGTTATCCTTAATAATTTCTTGAAAGATGGTGTCTAGGCTCTTTTTTGATCATGGTTTTCAGGTAGTCTAATAATTTTTAAATTATCTCTCCTGGATCGATTTTCCAGGTTAGTTGTTTTTCCAATGAGATATATCACATTGTCTTCTATTTTTTTTTCATTCTTTTGATTTTGTTTTATAATTTCTTGATTTCTCATAGAGTCATTAGCTTCCATTTTCTCCACTCTAATGTTAAAGAATTATTTTCTTCAATGATGTTTTGACCTCCTTTTCCATTTTTCCAATTCTGCTTTTGAAGACATTCTTCTCCTCATTGGCTTTTTGGATCTTTTTTGCTATTTGATTAGTATATTTGTTAGTGTTATTTTCTTCAGTATTTTTTTTGGGTTCTACTTTAGCAAGCTATTGACTCATTTTTCATGCTTTTCAAGCATCACTCTTATTCTTCTTACCACTTTTTCCTCTACTTCTCTTTCTTAATTTTCAAAATATTTTTGACCTCTTCCATGGCCTGAGACCAAGTCATATTTTTCTTGGAGACTTTGGATGTAGGAGCTTTGGTTTTGTTGTCTTCTGGTTGAATGTTTTGATCTTTTTTTGTCATCAGAGTAAGACTTTATAGTCTGAGTTTCTTGCTTCTCTTTGCTAAGGTTTCCAGCTAATTACTTAATTTTTTAATTCTTTATTAAGGGAAGGCTCTGCTTCCAGAGTGGAGGGTGTACTGTCCCAAATTTCGGGGGTTTTGCACTTTTCAGAGATACTTCTCAGGACCTGTAAATTTCCAGTTCTTCCAAGGTGATGTGATCAAAGGAGAGGTGTTTACTGTTTTCCTGGCCTGTGCTCTGGTCTGTGTGTGACCACAAGCACTCTTTTCTGCCTTGGGATTGTAAAGAGGATTCACTCTGTACCCCAGCCATAAGCTCTACCACACCAGTGCTCTTCCTTGCCCCAGGGCTGCCACCCAGGACAGTAGCCCAGATCCAAGTGTGGGCAAAACAAAAGAATCCTGTTTCAGTGCCAGCAAAGAGATCCCTGCAATACCCCTCTGATCAGCTGCTTGATTCCTTCCACCACCTGTGGGCTCAGATTTCTGGAAGCAACTGCTACCACTGTGGCCACCCCCTTAGAGCTGCACTAGGGCTAGGATTGACCAAGGCTCCTCTTTCACCCAGGTCTGACAGATATTTCTCACTGACCTTCTAAGTTGTCTTTTCCATTTGTGGGTTGAGAAGTCTGGAAACAGCCACAGCTTTCTGTGATTCAGTACCATAAGGCCTGTTTAAGATTTCCTCTGGCCCTATCTTTGACTTCATGGCCCACGCTGAACTGTGCTCCTCTCCTACTCCTGTGCAACAGACCATTTCTATTAACCATCCAGGTTGTCTTAGACTGGAAATGTGTTTCACTCTATCTTTTTGTGGGTTCTGCTGCTCTCAAATTTTTTTTTTAGATTTGTTTCTTACTGGTATTTTGAGGGGCTTGAGGGAGAGCTCAAGGAAGTCATTGCTTTTACTCTACGATCTTGACTCTGCTCCCTATTCCTTTCAAATATAGAATAAGATTGTAATGCAAGTTTCTTTTTTTCTTTATTTTCTTCCCTCCCTCTACTCCTATCCATTACACACAGATATATGGATGCAAACTTATTCTATACATACTTCTGTTCTTTAGTTCTTTCTCTTGGTTTTTCTCTTTTCACTCTTCATTATTTCATGCAAGTCTTTCCATGTTTTTTTTTTCCTAAAATCACTGAGCTCATCATTTTTTGTAGTTTAGTAGTATTCCATCACAATCACATAGCACAACTTTTTAGCCATTAGTTGATGGACATCCCTGAAATTTCAAGTTCTTTGCCACCACAAACAGAGCTACTATAAACACTTAAAAACTTACAGGCTATTTTTATTTTTCTGTAATCATCTCTGGTAAATCATCAGGAAGCAGATGTTCTTGCTTGTCCTTCATTCCCGTGAGGACCGTGGCATCAAGAAGGTGATACCATGACTTAAGTGAGGGAGGATGGTGCAAAGTCACCAGTCTCACTTTCTCCACTGGAGCCATCTGGATCCAGTGGCAAGTTCTAGATCAGAATGACTAGAGATGGCCTCAGATGCAGTGAGAGAACATTGCCTTTTTATGTTAAGACCTTTAACTGGTCTCAGTTTGCCTCTGTGTCAAATCATATAAGCAGTTTAATAATTCTTTGGACATTATTCCAGATTGCTTCCAGATCATTTCATAATTCCACCAATAATGAATTGTTGTCCCAATTTTTCTACACCCTCTCCAACATTTGTCACTTTCCCCTTCTGTTATTTTAGCCAATCTTTAGGTATGAAATGATATCTCAAGGTTGTTTTAATCCACAATTCTCTAATAAATAATTCTATACAGCATTTCTATATGATTATAAATTGGTTTGATTTCTTCATTTGAAAACTGCCTGTTTGTATCCTTTGACCATTTGTCAACTGGATAATTTTCCAGTCATGCATATTTTGGTGGGATCATTCCCAGAAATTCTTATGTTTATTATTGATGCTATAGGCTACAATTTGGATCCCTCTTGCACTTTTGATTATCTTCCACTTTGTCTTTGGAAATTGTGGTTTTCCTCTTGCTCAGTGGCTCACAAATAACTATGTCATCTAAGTACTTTTGCATTGACTGCCATGTATATCCTTTCTTCTAGGAAATAAAGTATTTGTCAACTTGTAGGAATAGCTGATAGTCAAGTTTGTCTAAAATTTGAAGTGTTAGAAAAGGAAATACTATAAATTAAAGCCAGGAATAATGTGAAATACATATCTGGAGGCAGTTTGTGAAGTGTCTTAAATTCTGGCTGATGAGGAGATAACCTAGGAGAAAGTGAAAGTTTTTGAGTAGAGAGGTGCACATGGTCAGAAAATGGACTTTGGAAGAAAATATTGGCAGCTTGTTCAAGGTGAATTAGAGAGAAGAAAGAATGTAAGCAGGGAGGAAAAACTAGGGGACAATTCAATCCTATAGAAGAAGAGGGTAGGTAAATATCAAACCTCTGATTTATTGAAACTAATCAAATTCATTAATTTGAGGTCAAAAGAAAAATAAAGAATATTTTTCAAATACATACAGCGCTAAATTTGTCCACTCACCCACAGTATTTTATTAGTCAGTTAAATATCCTTTAGTCTACTAATGATCATTGATAAACTCTTCTCAATATTCTCCAAAAGTGATTGGACCAACAAAGACTTCAGTGGGGTTGTAAATGTCTTCATTCTGCACTTTGAATCTCAACAGAGTATAAGATACTGATATATCTTATTTTGGTTCTTTATGCTGTATCACGTTATTGACTCTTAATGGACATGAAGTCTGGAAAAAAGAAAACCCTAGTAGCTTTGCCTTGTGAACTTTTAATCTAACAATTACTCCTCAGTTGTATTCCTATGAAGTTGCTTTTTTGAACAAAGTTCAAATTTAATGTTTCTCTTTATTAAGTTCCTTTCAGCAATTAACTCAAAGATTTAGACCATGTAGGAAATATTTAATACTATATTCTAATTTTTACCAAGAATAAAACTCACAAGTTATCAAGGGTGAACATTGTGGCTAGCATTTTAATTTTCTGTTACTGCCTTAGGCCTCTTTCATGATCTTAGAAATAACTGCCTTTCCTTTTGTAGTACACCCAGAGGAAGTGAAATAAATATGTATAAAACTTAGTTTGCAAGAAGCCATGGATGCTTTTCCCTGATCCAAAGCAGCCAAATTATGTGTGGATATTGACATATTTCTTGCTTGCTACAAGACTATATGGGGAATGTGACAAGGAGGCTCTTGAATTATGCTTTAAATGACAGATGAAATACCTAGCATTCCTCAATGATTTTATTTACTTCTTTGTGGTATCCCTTGTGTGTGTGTGTAAGATTTCTACTTAACACATGTTTTTGGGCTAAAATGCTGTGTCAGTCCTCTTCCACTTATGGCGATGTATGTATCTGTACACACACACACACACACACACACACACACACACACACACACACACACAGTGGAGGCACAAGAGTATTTTCCTGTATAGTACATTTCAAAGATAGAAATGAGTTGAATACATACATGTACATGCACATATATGTATATACAAAAGTATGAATATATGTATAAGTGATACAACTGAAAATCAGTCTTTGACACAGATACTAAAGCCATTATTAAAAATATGAAGTTGCAAAGTAATTTATAATCAAATCCTAATCCTAATCCAATTATTTTTGCTGCCTGTACCAGTGTGAAACCCAAACATCCCACATCTTATTTATAAAGTAGTGGTGAGAGAGAGAGATAATACTTTTTCTCTGCAACAATTATGTGTAAATATATGCGTATTCCTGTACATATATACATATACATACATACACATGCGTGTGTGTATGTGTGTGTGTGTGTGTGTGTGTGTGTTTATACACAAACTGTGACCCTGTATGCTAGTGGCAGGACTTAAGGGTAACTGAATCAGTAGCAGTGACTTCCTGAGCTCTAAACCACTGGTCAGAAGAAAGTGACATAGGATCCTTTACTGATCCTGTGCGCAGGATTCTGTTGCACCACACATATGCATTTCTCAGAGAGAGGAAAAGTACTTATAGGAGTGGGGACCCTGGGCACAGTTTCAGGGGGGAAAAAGGATAGATACAGTGGGTCAAAATCAAAGCACAGTCCAAAAGAACAGTCACCACACCTCTACTTAGATACTATCACTTTGGAAGAAATGAAAACTCTTAGACTACCATAAATAGCCCTGAAAACAGGAACAAGGAAAAAACTTAAACACCCTACAGCACCCCCTTCACCCTAGTAGCAGAGTTCAACTTTAACATAAAGTTAAAAATCAAGAAATGGACAGAAAAAATGAGAAAACAGCAATAACAAAAAGGGACCAGAGCATAGAAAGTTAACACGGTGACAAAGAAAATCAAAACACAAACTCAGAAGAGAACAACAATGTTAAAACAACTACATGCAATACCTCAAAGAAAATGTGAATTGTTTTCAAGTCCAAAAGGAATTCCTGGAAGAGCTTCAGAAAGAGATAATGTGGACATATTTAAATGACTGCATATGTATAATATTTATGAAACTGTTTGCCTTTTCATATGGGGGTGTGGAGGGAATGAGTGAGCAAAGTTGGAACTACAAATTTTAAAAAGAATGTTAAAATTTTTGTTTACATGTAATTGAGAAAAAATACAATAAAAAATGAAAAAAAAGCCATAAGATTGAGAACCTATATAAAAGCTCCTAATGGATACTTGTAACAATTGCTATGAAAGATTTTTTCCTAATCTCATAAATATCATTACATAAATGTGAAAAACATAATTTATCTCAATCATTAATCAGGCATATAAAGTTAGTGCATTCCATTTGTGTTAGGAACAATATAAAATCCTAGTTCTTTGAAAAATATCTGGACCAAAGCTTTTTGCATTCCTAGAAAGCCTCTGTTGTCCTCATACTCTCTATATAAGTCACAGTAGAGTCATTGAACAAGGGATGGAAATCTCTAAGATTTCTGTCAGATTCCAAATCCTGATACTTTTAAGTTGCCCATGACAGAAAACGCAAATGATATTTTGATCACTATATGATTAGCTTTTAAATTAATGGAAGTGTACAATGTCACAGCTAAATGGAAATAGTATCCTGAAGGTATATGTGTTATTTTATTATAATTTTCCATAAAGTTATTATTATCTAAAGACTAGAATTCCACTTATAATTTTTACCAAACATAAATATACTATTCAGAAGCATCTTACCAGTCACTGATTTTCTTAGATGGAATAATAAAAGACAATAAAATTGGACATTATAAAAATTTAGCAATGTATTATGATTTATTTTTATAAGATACATATGAGAACCATGAAAACATGATTTTTACATGTTGCAAGTTTTTGATGCACCTTAAAACCAATATTTTCATATAAGTATGCTATATTATTTCTAAATGCAGAAAACATATTTTTGATGCTATTATAATATTCTTAAAAATCATTCAGAGAGGCCGCTAAGTGGTGCAGTGGATAAAGCACTGAAGTCAGGAAGACCTGAGTTCAAATCTGACTTTGGAAACATAACACTCACTTAGCTGTGTGACTCTGGACAAGTCACTTAACCCTGATTACCTCACACACTCAAAAATATATGTGTATATATACATATATATATATATATGTATATATATACATATATATACATATATATACATATATATATGTATATATATACATATATATACATATATATATAAACAAACAGATAGATAGATCAATAAATGAATGAATGAATGAATGAATAATAAGGGGGAAGAGGATAAGACAATGGGGGTGATGGTGGTGATAGAACGAAGGGTAGATTGTGGGAGGGGGTAATCAGAAGCAAACACTTCTGAGGAGGGTTAAGGTTAAAAGAGAGAATAGAATAAATGGGGGGCAAGACAGGATGAAGAGAAATATAGTAGTTTTTTTCCCAATGTGACTGCTATGGAAGTGTTTTGAATGACTACACAAGTATAATTCGTATGAGTTACTTGCCTTCTTAATGAGGGTGGGTGGGGAGGGAGGGAGGAAGGGAGAGAATTTGGAAGCCTGAGTTCTAAAAACAAATGTTAAAAATTGTTTTCACATGCAACTGCTAAATAAGATATATAGGCAATGGGGTATAGAAATCTATCTTACCCTACATAAAAATAGAAGTGGGAGGGGGGTGTGTGATAGAAGGGAGGGCAGATTAGGATAAGAGGTATTCAGAATGCACATCATCTTAGGGTAGGGGGAGAGATGAGATGGGGTGAAAATTTGGAACTCAAAATCTTGTGGAAGTGAATGTGGAAAAATAAAAATAAATTAATAAACATTTAATATTAAAAAATCATTCAGAAAAGAATATTATGATCTCTTTTTAATCTAATTAAGCTCATTCTGTTAGAAACTACCTTTCTGTATCTACTTCAAAGAGATGTATGTTGTTCACAATGCTTTTTTTTCAAGTTATTACAAAGAATAAAGTTTTTTTTTTCTCATCCATGGCCACCAATCGTTAAAATAAATTGCTCAGAGGTGAAATATAAGTGAAAAAGCCACTTTTTTAAGGAGAGAAAAGTCATGAAACCACAAATCTACCTTTTTATAAAAATAAAAGAATGATAAAAGCAATCCAGTACCAAGTTCTGAGGAAGTTAAACCTTGAGAAACAGTTTATAGGTAATGAATAACCAATTTATTCATTTATTGATATATTGATTTATTATCCCCTTTAGGGTAGCTGGCAATCAATTAATAGTCAGTGATTTCTCTTGGTAACCAAAGACAACTCCTTAGGGAGTCTGAAAACTTTGTATGCTTTTTGAAAAAGAATGCTCCTAACGAGTAAACAATCAACTGTTATTGGTGGACATTTAATCATTGGGATGGCTAGAAATCTTCAGCTCCTCCTGCTGAGAATGTGATTTGATCCTGAGACTCCACCATCTCCAGCAATCTGGATAGGAGACTCCATCTCCCTCTAACCACTCTGTTTTTCTCCTTTGTGAGATGGGCTGCCCTAAACTCTAATGCAGGGGTACAAGGAAAGGGGCTTTTTTCCTCCAAGTAAGAACTTTCATAGACTGGATTGTGTTCACATTCTAAACAAAAGTTGGGTCTCCTAGTTGGGAAGGGTCCTGCCCAGGATTGTAAAGCATATTCCTTGAGGGCTAGAACAATCTCATCAAAAAATCATGTCCTTCAGAGACTGACTTTTTATAGGCTATGGGCCTTGAAAGAGAAATAAAGGATAAAAGTTTTGATCCCAAATTAATAATTAATCATCAATATAATAGCAAAAGAATTTCTCTCAAAATCCATTAAATATTGTTAACCACACCAAACCAGTCTTTAACCTTCAGAAGGCTTAAACCAACAGAGCAGAACAGGCAAAAGACAGGAGAGTCAGGAATGAAACAGAAGTTTAATTAGTTTGTGAGGAAACGGCCTGCAAGCAAAGGCCTCTTTCCTAAGAAAAGAGGGAAATTAGACAGATGTGCTGCCCCAGGTTCCCCAATGGGTGACCTGTGTTAATGTGGACAAATCTCAATACATATAGCAATGGTTACACAATGCGTTTTAGCCCCAACAATGAGACAAGTTTGATTCATAGCAGGACTTCATGAGTATAACATGGGTACTACAGGTGCTTATCCAAGTTCAGAGAATACCTGGTGCTGGTGTGGAACAATTCTGGGATTCTGCTGTGGCTGAGTACATGCAGAGTGTGAGTACAAAGGATTGTTGTTATGTCAAGCTCGAAGCATAGCTTCTTTGCTGGGCCTTAGCTCTGGAAAACAGGGTATCTCCTAATAGCATCTTGACAATTAAAAAAAAATAAACTGGTCCTTTTGATGATTACTAATTGAAAAGAGATAAAGGCTTTGAGAAAGGAAATGAGTATTTATTAAGTAATATGAAAGGCACTATACGAAGGGAACAATCCTAGGAGATAGGTGGTATTTTTATCTCCATTTTAAGTTTGTGGAAACAGGGGCAGGAAAAGGTCAAATGACTTGCTTAGGATGGTGTCCAAGACTGGATTTCAACTTGGTGTTCCTACCTCCAGATTCAATGTTTCTTCTACTCACTTTACTACCTCACTGCTCTATTAGAGATAGGGGCAAAAAGCTATTTCTTGAACTGTGTATAAGTGTTCCCCTCCAGTTCCCGACTTCAAGGAACTTAACTTAACAACATAGCTCTGCAATGGGAATAAAAGACAGGAGAAACAATGAGATTCCCCTTTGGGGTAAAAAGGGTTGGGCAAGGGAAAATAGCTCAACAAAAAAGGATCTTAATGTGTGTTTGTTTTGTTATGGACCTCTTTGGCAGAATAGTGAAGACTGTGGGGGCATTTTTCAGAATCTTTTTTAAATTAAAAAAAATAAAATATATTATATTAGACAAGAAACCAATTATAATGAAATAGATGCTTTATATTTTTAAACTGCACCATGTCACTTAGGAAAATCAAGAGTAATTTAATATTTGATTGCATTCAAAGAATATCTGGATGAAACTGCTAGGCATTGAGGTAGATAAATTTCAGGATTTACTATTCACAACATATAAATTCAAATCTTGCTTTTGATAATTACTAGCTGTATGACCCAGAGCAAGTCACTTAACTTCTCTGAAAGTCAATTTCCTGATCTGTAAAAAAGGGGAAATAATCACAACTTTCTTGATGAGAATTAAATAAGATAACATGTACAAAGTACTTTTAAATTTCTAGAGAATCATTGATAGACTATAATGTAGACTGTGATATAGAGTGGCCCGAAAACAATTAATAATTATTATTTACATGTTTTCTTATTATCTTATGCATTTATTATATCTTGTGCTCAAGCCTCTCTGAGTTACTTATAAGTAACACCTTGCAAGCCGATTTCAACAAATAGGATTTCCTAGCAAATGAGTCTGGCAAGAATACACATTTTGATGGACAAAGATAAAAAATTTAAATTCTACATATTTTAACTCTCTAATAAACAATGCTGGTCCTTTTTTTTACATGAATTGTTTTGTTTCTATAGGAGTAATGAAGTGATAAACAATGCAATTATATTCAACAGCAAAATATCATCCCAAATCTGAACCATATTTTTTTCAAGAAAAAATTAAATTAACTATAAAGTGATTACAATAAAGATTGCATTTCTTTTCTTAGAAACACATTTTTTTAATCTCTTCAGCATTTTACCTATTTTTCTAGAATATACTGATCATTCTTTAATTGATGAAATGTTCAAATCCAGTTTGCAGAATTGCCATTATTTTATGTCTTCTATTCTCTTTCAAAACTCTGTAGTTTTTTTTTCTTTTGTGGCCAAAATTTTACAATGCCTTTTTGTACATTACTTTTCTCTTCATGCAAAGAAATTGAGCTTCTCCCAGATTCACACGTGGCTCCTTTTCTCCCTACAGCATCTCTTTGCCCACCTATCACTGATATTGATTTGTACTGGGATCATGTAAACTCATTTCTACCTGCCAAAATCAAAAATTTGTGATGGTAAATATAAAAAAAGTCTGGATCTTCTGAGAGCATTGAGTAAAAAGTTCATATGAAATCTGTCACAGTTCTATTTTGACTTTCTTTAAAAATTACTCAGAGCAACTTACCAGCTACTGATCTGGGGGGAGAACAAAAAATTAACAGTTTTATTTTTTATTTATACATATTTTATGAGACAAAATAAAAACTTTCACTCATACTCAGGAATTGTAATGTCTATTTTTCTGACCAGAAAAAAATTACTGCTTACATGCTTTTGGGAAATTCATGATCCAGGCTTTGTTCTTATATGATAAACAGTACATAAGAAATATATAGAAAGACAAATACCTACACAGTCTCTTCAACATATTCAAAAAATGGAAGAGAGATTCATGAAAGTATAAACAGTAAAAATAAATTAGTTCATCGATCCATGTCTATGTGGTGAAGACAGCCTGTAGCACTGTAATTATCTCATGCATAAAAATCTTACATTCAGATAATTACACACTTATTCAACCTTGGTATAATGTATAAGCCTATCACGGTTAAATTACAGTGTTAGATTAAATGTGAAATGCAAACTTTAAGAGGAATCAGCAAACTATATTGAAGCATTATTTTATATGTCTGAAATCATAATACACCATTAGCTTCTATAACACAAATTTTTCTGCATAATTGGTTGCTGCTGTTTTGTATTTTTCCTTCTCAATGCTAATCATTACTGCTTGCCTAAAAATAAATAAATAAACAAAAAGTGAATAGAAAAATAAATAAATGAGTTTTCCAACCACTTGAAAATGTTTTCAGTGAATCTTCGGATAAATTTAGAAATAATAATTTCAACAGAAAGAGAGGAATCACTGCAAGTCCATCTACCTGGACATTATTAACAAAACACTGTGGTTTTGAGCTTCACATTTTATTTTTAAAAAGTGGTGAACATAATGTATTCAGAGTTAATATTAGCTTGATTGTCATTAACATTTTATGACAAGGTACAGAAAGCTTTCTTATTCTTTTATCTTGTTTTTCTAGAAAGCTTACAAAAGCTACTGATGATTTAGAATTTAGCAATGCAAACCTGTTTTAATTCTTTTTCTAAATTTTATTGCTTATTTGTTCTTTGGAGTTTAATTAAAAACGAAATTTAAGTCTAATATCTAACACTTTCTAAGTTTCTTATCAACCTAAGCTTCCCAGATGAGTTAGAATTTTCACAGGAAATTTTGCTACTTATTTTTTTGCCTGATGCAGAACAGTTCATCACACCACTACCTGCCATGATGTTGACAACTGTTATATTTAAATAAAAATGATGCATGAATAATTTAGATCAATGTCTAGAAATTCAAATACACACATACAACAAATCATATATTCATAGAATTAAGAACTTCAAGCTGTCTTGTAGAGGTTTGAATCTATAATCCTAACCCTTCATTTTATGGGTACCATAAATGAGAAAAACATTATGGGTACCATAAATGAGAAAAACAAGGCCAAGGAAGTTTTGAAATAATTGCAAGAAGGGTATGGGGAAATAGATGGAGTGACAAGACTAATCAAAAGAAAGTTTAATGAACAGGTCATTAAGTACATAGAAAGTGACATAAGATAGCTGGCAAGTGATTGACAATGAAATATTGTTCCAAAGTGGAGTCCAAATTAGAGAAGGATTTCAATAGCCTAGAGCATTATTCAGACTTGGATAGAGAGTGAATGCAAATTGATGCTCATTGGACTTCAGCCACCTAAATTGAAAGAGTGGTGGTGGTAATGGTATTGGGAAATATTTTCAATTTATTGAGTAAGGACAGTCGTCAACCTGACTACCTCATTGTTAGAACAAATGATGTGGTTTAGGGCATTGTTCTCTCAATGTTACTCTCACAAGCAGAAAATATCACTCAATGATTTTAATATAAGATTATATGATCAAATAAGATGGGAAATCAAGGGAACCAGAGGTCTTAAAATAAGTAATTATAGACAAGGAACTTAACCTGTTGTTTTAATTAACGAAGAATGCTTTAAAATGGAAGGCAAGCAGATTGGTGGGGTGAAGCAGTTTTCAAAAGTAGGTTGCCATATTTGTAGAAGATAATACAAATAGTGATGTTAAATAATACCATTCTGTTGAACAATCTATATTGCATAAGAAATTAATTTTTGTTTCCCACAATATGCAAACCAAATTTTTGGAATTCATGAAATATGTATTTTCCTTCCAAAATAAAGCATCATTCTTCAAAGGACCTTAATGAAACTTTATGCAGAAGTTATTTACATATACTAAGCAAGATGGAAACTAGAACTAATTTGGGTAATTCAGGCAAAACTTGGCTATTGACCAGGAAACATTTTCTCTCCTTCTTAAATTATCCAAATAGCTCCTTTACATAGATTGAAATAATTTGATAATTGTACAACTTTATGCTTCATTTTTCAACAGATAATTAATAATTTTATATTATATGATGCAACAATTCATCTCTGTAGTAAGAACACAACACTGATGGGAGGGAAGGTCCACGTTGTTGTATCAGTCAGTTAACAAATATTTATAAAGCACTCATTATTTATTGACCACTGTGCTAAGCCCTGGGGATATGAAGACAGGAAAAAGCTAGTCTTTGCTCTCAAAGACCTCACAATCTAATGAGAGACACAACATGCAAACAACTGTGTACAAACAAGCTAAATAAAAAATAATATAATCAACTGAGAGAAGGCAATATTATTGAAGGCGATTTGGAAAGGATTCCTTTAAAATATTTAGCTGGCATATGAAGGAAACCAGAAAATATATTGGTGCAGAGGAGGAGAAAGAACATTGTGGTCATATTGAACTGCCAGAGAAAATGAACAGGGTTAAAAAAAATGGAGTTATTTGTTTGGGGAACAGAAAGGATGCCAGTTAATGAAATGCAGAGTATTTTAGAGGACAGTGTAGGGTGAAAGAAGACTTGAAAGGTGTGTGTGCGGGAGTTGAGAAGAGCTTTAAATTTCAGAGACAACTGGTTGGTAATAAGGAGCCAGTGGAGTTTAATGAGGGTGACAATGTTAGGCTGTACTTTAGAATGATTACTTTGACAGCTGAGTAGAGAATGGATAGACTGGGAGACTTATAACAGGAAGACCAACTAGGAGCCTATTGCAACAATTTGAGAATGAGGTGAAGACCTGCACCGGAGTGGCAAGCATATTAAATGAGAGAAGGCAGCATACACAAGCAATAATATAAAAGTAAATTTGAAAAACCTTAGCAACAGACAGAACATGTAAGAGGGGTAATAGATAAAGAGCAGTTAAGGATGACACTTAGATTGAGATTTTAGGAGACTGAGAGGATGGTGGTTCTCTCAGAAATAAAACGAAGAAGAAGAAGAAGAAGAAGAAGAAGAAGAAGAAGAAGAAGAAGAAGAAGAAGAAGAAAAAGAAGAAGAAGAAGAAGAAGAAGAAGAAGAAGAAGAAGAAGAAGAAGTAGAAGAAGAAGAAGAAGGAGGAGGAGGAGGAGGAGGAGAAGGAGGAGGAGGAGGAGGAGAAAAATTGAAAAAATAATTTGGGAGGAAAAGCAATGATTTAAATATTGGATATTTTGAGTTCAGTAATAATTAAACTGGAGAAGGAAATGGGAAATCACTCCAGTATCTTTTCCAAGAAATGGGGTCATGAAGTCAGATATGACTAAAAAATGACTAAACAACAAAAACAAAAAGAGATATCTCTTCAAGATGTCCAATAGATAGGTGGATATGTGAGCCAAAAGGTCAACAGAGAAATAAGGTATACACACACACACACACACACACACACACACACACACACCCTGCCCCATACATATAATATAATATAATATGATATGATATGACTAGTATAGTATAGTATAGTAAAATATCATATAGTATAGTATCATATAATATGCAACATATATATTATATATGAATATATAATATATATGGGGGAGGGGTGTGTGTGTGTGTGTGTGTGTGTGTGTGTGTGTGTGTGAATTATCATCATAGACATGAAAATTGAATCCCTTGGAGCTGATGGGATCACCATTGGGGAAAAAAAAAACAAGGGAAGAAAAAAAGGGCTTAGCACCCTGTGGGCTATAGTCCTTAACTGATATGACTTGATTGAAGATTCAACAAAGGAGACTGAGAAGGAGCAGTAAGATAGATAAGAGAAGAAATGAGAGAATAGTGTCAAGAAAACCTAGATAAAAGAAAGTATTAAGAAAAAAAAATAATGATCAACAGTTTCAAAGGCTAGAGGTAGGTCAAGAAAAATGTTGATTAGGGAAAGACCATTAGATTTGACAATTAAGAGATTATTAGCAACTTTGGACACAGAAGATATGAGTTTGGAATTCAGACTGTGGAGAATTAGTAAGAGAATAAATGCAAAGGAATTGGTGGCATGTATTTTAAATGGCATTTTCAATTAATTTAAAGACAAAAGTAAAGAGAAATACATTACAATTGCTGTAGGACCAACTCTTATGGATAAACTCCATAAGCCATTAGCCTCATAAACCAACACTTCTAGAAAGAATCAGATTTTAATTCCCTTTCTCTAAGATAATAGAACTCTGTAGACAGAGCTGATAGCTTGTTTATTAGCAAAAAGCATCTATAATAATTGGTGGCATTTGTATTACATGTATATGCATGTGGGTGTATATGCAAAGTGAGATCGAAGATCATATGAAATTCTAATACATTTGTAGCTTCAAAAATCACATCTTTCTTATTAAAATAAAAAAACTTTATAAATCTTAAGGCAGAATATTTAGAGAGAATTATTGAGTAAAATTATTTGTAAAATTGTTAAATTGAGAATAAAATTCACTTGAATATTTAAGATTTAAAAAAATTACTTCACGTTATTTGTTTTTTATTAGAAACACTTTTACTTATTTCAAGAACTTTTGAAATTGCTGTTTTTTTTCCATTTTAGTAGATTATAATCCTATGAAAAATCAACAGATTTTCATGAACTGTGTAAAAAAAAAAAGATTATTTGCCTGAATGCAGAGTTTTTTGTTATTGTTGTTGTTTTGTTTTGTCTTTTTGTACACAAGGACTCTTTCATTTTCTTGTTGTTGTTTCCTTAGTATCCAATAATTCCTGGCATATAGGATTTGTTTTATTAGTGCACGTGGATTTGTTCAGTTCAATAGAAATGACTTAATTTAAATAGAATTGATGATGAGCCCTTAAAAAGAAACCAATCTGACAAGTAAACTTCAATCAGTTAATAAACATATATTAAATGCCTACAATATACCAGATGCTATATACTAGAAATTGGGCATATGAGGGGAGAAAGTATTTTATCTTCTATCACAGGAGAGAACAGGTGCATATAAAAATATAAACAATATAAATGACAGGAAAAACACTTGCAAGCAGGGGATCAGAGAAGGCTTAGCATAGAAAGCGTGATTGAGCTGTGTTTTAAAGGAAATTAGGGATCCTAAGAGGCAGACATGATGAATGAGTGCATTCCAGTCATGAGGCAGCACCAACCGGGGGAAGGAGAGACATGTGTAATAAAGAAGACATCCATTGTTGCTGATCTGTTCTAGAATGTACGAAGGTATCAGTTACACATATAGGGAAGCCTGTATTTGACACTTCAGGTTCTCTTGGAATATCCCTTGAGATTCTAGAACCTCCTCTTCAAGGTAATAGAGCCACGTAAAAGGAGTTAAGTAAAACTTATCATAATAAGATTCAGAGCTGGAAGGAACTTTAGACAGCTCACAGTTTAATCCCACTACTTTACAGTGGAGGAAACTGAGGCCCAGGAACTTGTCCAAGGTCAGTCCTTTCATATGCAACATCAGAAAGAAGGATTAGATGCATGACTTGAACATTTGCTCTGTGATCCACTGTCTTTGTCAAATTGCCCCTATTTTAAAAAATCAGATTTTGATGGATATGTTCAACAAGGCTAATGCATCCATTTCTGAATAAAACATATGCACATATACAGAAAATTATTATATACATATGATGACATCTAGGTGACACAATGGATAGAGAATGAGGGTTGGAGTCAGGAAGACAAGTTAAACACTCACTAGCTCTGTGACACTGGGAAAGTCATTTAATCTACCTCAGACTTACTTAGAGATAAGTTTCCTTATCTGTAAAATCGAAATAATAACAATAATTACATCCTAGGATTCTTGCAAGGATGAAATGAACACTTGTAGAGTTCTTTTCAAACCTCAAAGTACCATATAACTTCTAATTGTTATTATACATGAATATAACATACACATAAACATATAACATAAAATTCACAAATGAGTATATATTATCACATGTGGGAATATACATATGCATACACATATCTAAATGTATACATGGATATGTACATAAACACATATACATATATTTATACCCTAATATATCTATAGTGATATATATTTATCAATGTTGATAGGCACATAGAAATATATATATATATATATATATATATATATATATATACATATATGGATATAGGATAAACACAGACATAAGGACATATTGCAGTGTGTATACACATACAAACGTGTATATATATACACATACACACATATATACATATATGGATATAGGATAAACACAAATATAAGAACATATGCAGTGTGCATACACATGCAAACATGTATATGCATGTACATATGCATGTGCATATACATATGAATATACATATACCTCCTTTGACACATATTACTTTGTGATCCTGGGCAGAACTCTTAGTCCACCAGTGCCTGAGCTGACTATCTCCAGTAATATAAATGGCACAGAAGAGGCTCTTCTGAATTGGTAGCAGACATTACTTATCAGTGACATCACAGGTTTCTTCCCCTAAAACTGAAAACAACGTTTTAAAATTTTATTGCCAGAGACATTGGAGTTTGGTTAAAGGCTGTGTAAGTGGCAGGCTAAGTCTAGGAACCAGAAATTGGAAAATCATTTCTGTCCTTAAAAAATCCAGAGGACATTTTAAATTTTACTTCTGCTTATATTTTTTTTTGAGCCTGATTTCTCTAGCAATTCCTTTCCAATTCCTTCCATATATGGTATGGCATAGTATTGTTGCAAAATCTCCTCTTACACTCTGTCATTAGATTCTTTTTTAAACTATCTGACATCTTCTATTCTTTCATGTGCTGAATAATAATGATTTTATGGCACTAAGAAAGAATAAATTTGAAATATTAAAGAAGATTCAGAAAAAGAATTCACTTTGATGAATTTTGGGGAAAGCATAGGTGATAATTACATACACATCAATTGCAGAAGAGCTTTGACCCACTGTGGCATACTGAATAGTGTCCTAGACTTGGGATTCAAGAAGGCCAGGGTCAATTTCTCACTTCTGACACTATGCTATGATGTTCAAGCAATTGGTCCTACCTACTTCTTGCTTTCTTCATCTGTAAAATGAACATTGTAAAAATATCTGCACTATCGACTTCATAGAGTTGCCAGAATGCAGAAATGACTAACAGCACTTGTCAAACATTAAAGAAATTCCTAGAACCTCTCTGCTGCTGAAATGATTGTGCATTTAATTGGAAAATGCTTTGTATATATATGTAAACTTGGAAGATAATAACTGTCTCATATATGTCTATATTTGTATCATCAGAATAAATAGGTCCTGGTCCATAGATCCTCACAATCTTTAGATGCTTAATGAATGTTTGTTCACATATTCATATATAAATTCAAGCTTCCTAGAATTTTATTGCATTCCCATGCTGATTTGATAATATACAATTTGAAATGTTAAAGCAAATAAATGTTAATGTGTTATAAAATACTATTAGTTTAAGTATTTAATTGTACAGGTACAATGAGTACAAGCAATGTAGGTTGCAGGCTTGACATATGATTTCTTAACTGTATACCTGGTACCTCTCTCTGGAATACCTCTCTTATCTATACACCCAATGTGTAGCACATTAAGAAATTAGAACTAGGGAGTTGGTTCCAAATATGTGAGAATGGCTACTTCTGCAACCACTAGTGTAAGTAGTGTCTATGAGGATAATGGGTGCAACTTTTAGACAAGATACAACTTGTCTTAAAGCAAGGCAACTAAATAAGAATTTATTATGTGCTAACTATATATCAGGCACTGTGCTAAGCACTGGAGATACAAATAGAAGGGAAAAGAAAAACATTAAAAAAATAGTTTCACCTCCCAAGGAGCTTACATTTTAATGGGACATAAAGGGGAAATAAAACAAAGGAAAGGGAGATTAGAGAGGTGTGGGGGCACCCATATAAGATAATGCTGTTAAAGCCCAGAAAGTCAAAAACAGAACTGGGGGAGAGTTGCTGCTCTGGGGCCCTGCACAAAATGAAGGCCCAGAGAGAAGCTCACCAATGGGATAATGGCTCTAACATGGTTGAAATATGTTGCAAAGATATGTTCATAATAATGAATGGATATTCCAGGTTGAGGAAAGCCAAAGTCACTGAAGAAAGTTCCAGAATGAGATGAGTCTAAGGCACGGTTCATGTTCCAGAGGCAAATCACCGCTCTGAAAATCAGGCCTTGATGTATTTGCTATCTTTAGGAAACAGTCTACACATCATCTGCTTGTCAAAATGCTTCTCAGTTATATATTTAACTTCTAGTCCCCATTGGTTTGTAGTTAGAGCATTTCTTTATTATTATAATTTGACCAGTGTAACAGTATCAAACTCTTTTTAACACACAGACACTCTTAACAGGACACAGATAAAGTATAATTTTTTTAAGAAAAAAACCAGCATTGTACACCCAACCCTGGGTTGTGAAGTTTTATAATTTTTTTCCCTTAGCTGAATATTGAAGAATACTACAAACCAATCCATTTAGCTATTCACATAATAGCATTTCATTTCAACAAATCTGTTCCTAGCATCGATGCTTCTCTTCGAATCACTATATTTTTCAATGAAATAGTTGAAAAATCTGACTTTTCCCTTTGCCTTATACCTACTCTTAAGTTGTAGAGAGTTGTAAAGAACAACATGTATAGCCCTCAAAGTTTTTTTTTTTGTTTTGTGTTGTTATTTGTCTCTCAAGCTATAGGTGACAACAAGGGACAAGGCAATCTTTTCCCATCAAACCAGCTCTCATTAAAGCAACACCTCTGTCCCAATCAGCAAAACTCTCAGAAAAGTAGCTAAAGATTCTGGCTGTCTCTGACCAGATGTTTTCCTTAAAGCAGCTGCTTTTCTCTCTTTTTGTCCTCTGTCTTCTGCCTGTCTTAGCTTCTGTGAGAAGCAATTCATCTGATTCTTGGTCTTCTGCTCCTGGCTTATTCCAACTATTCTTACGTTCAGTTTTGGACTTTCCCATATGAAAGGGCCTTCTTGTGCTTAGTGTCTCATCTCTTCCTAACAACAAGGAACTCAAAAAAACATCTTTCAGGTATGACTCCCTCCCCAGTAGCTCTTATTTACTTTCCCCAATGGTAGCCAATATATATTTGATTTAATGTTTGTCAGTTATAGATTTCCAAAATATAAAAAAAACCCAAAACATTAATAAACAAACTAGATGTTGTAACAAAATGCACTATAGCCATCTTGACCTTCCATCAGGGAGTTTATTATGTAACCATGTCTCTTTTCTTTCTGGTCCTCTCCTCAAGAACTTTTATCTAATGGAGTGTGCTCTCTCTCTCTCATGCACACACACACACACACACACACACACACACACACACACACACACACATGAATACACACTGACATCTTTCTTCTGCTCCTTTCAGAAAGCAAAATATTCATGTAATAAATATTAGTATCCTACAAAAGGAAAATGCTTTGGCAAAGAAATGTTCACTAAAAAGTGCAAGATATATTGTGTGTGTTCAACAAATAGAGTAAAATACATTTAGAAGTAAAATTAAGGCAGGGATATGTGAAAGGATTTCCTGCAGGTTGGCTGTTCATTTTAATTTGTTTATCAACTGACAAGGTAGGGAATTGGGGCAATGCACTTGGCATTCTGCAACTCAAGCAACATAATTGAACATGAAAACTGAAGTAGAGAATGGGAAACTATGATTACCAAATGATTTGGTTGAGGATTAAAGTGAAAAATCACAACTTGAAAAGTGAAGAAAAATATTATATTAAAAGAATAAACAAGTGGAAGAGAAATATAGGTATTACAGTACAAGTAAGGTAAGGAATCAAATTGAGATAATTGTAAAAAATGTGATAGATAAGTTCAAAAATAAAAGATTTCCCACTGTACTCCTGTAAAATGTAATTGATTTAATTAGTGTTGAATTATTTTCCAGAAGAATTTTGTAATGAAGAGTTTCTGTATTGAGTATAATTTGAGAACCAAATATAAATGTCATGATTGTATGATCACAGAAGGATGGATGGGGCAGAAAGATTTAATTAGATAGATTGGTGGCAGCTCATGTTTCTTCCTGGCACTAGCAAAACAAGCCAGACTGAAGCATATTGACCCGAGGCTTCAATTATGTCTTATTACATCTGATCACAAGACTATGGCCAACCTCAGTGATTCCCAGATTATAAATCTTGTGACATACTTAACATTTGCTATCTTTTTTTTTACCTTAGGCAAATTCCTTGATCTTTATTAAAACCAGTTTCTTCATCTATAATTTAGGGGATTGAACCTTAGTCCAATAGCATCTGAACTCCCTTCCAGCCATAGATCTATGATGCATTGACTCCCACAATTCCCAGTTGATGCCAACATTTCAAATAAGAGATGATTCATTTTGATTTCCCTTCTGCTGTTTATTTTCTTTCTTGGTTTTTGGTGAGGAATAATAAAAATGTCTTGCCCCATCATCTACTGTAATGGTAAATAACACTTAAAAAGAATTCTCAAAATGCCCAGTAGTTCACACCTATTAACAGAGGGACCAAAAATTTCTCTTCATGTCCTAATGCTTCTTTATCTTTCTCTGCCACAAATTTTCAGAAGACACTTAGTATATTATATTTTAACAATCTGTTTCCTGGCCTTTTCTCTGGCATTCACAATTTGAATTTCTCTCAGTTTCTATTTTCCATTCTCAATTATGTAAATTGCTTATAGTATTGCATTCATAATTTTTAAGAATTATATTTCTAAAAAAAATAAATTCCAATACTATATGAAATATTTGGGAAAAAATAGCCAAAGAATTGGCCTTACAGAATTCATTTTATGACACTGATATGGTTTTGATACACGAACAAAGAAGAGCAAGAACAGTAAAAAGAAATATATAGACCAGTTTTCTTAATGAATCCCAATGCAAAATTTTTAAATAAAATACAACAAGAAGAATGCTGCAATACATCACAAAGATTATACACTATAATCAAATGGGGTTTACACCCAGGATGCACGACTGGCTGAATGTTAGAGAAACTTCAGCTCAACTGACCATACCAATGTAAAAACAACAACAACAACAAAAATCACACAAATATATCAGTAGATGATGAACAAAGCTTTAGACAAAATATAACACTAATTCCCATTAATACATAAAGTACAAGAATAAATGGAACTTTCCTTAAAATAAGTAGTAACCAACTAAAACATTTACAAGTGCTATTTGTAATGGATATAAGTTGAAAATCTTCCCAACAACATCGAGGGTGAAAGAAAGATGTCGATTATCAAAGCTATTATTCAATATCGTAATAGAAATGCTAGCTACTGTAGTAGAAGAAAATGAAATTGAAAGATTTTTAAAAAATTTTAACTACAAGTATTAATTGATGGATTGAAGAATACAATTTTAATGGAGCAGTAAAGCACAACTGTGGATTAAAGCAGTTTGCTATACAGCCAAAGGGGGAAAACACATTTTTTTTCTCTTAAGAACCTTAAATATGCAAGTCATGGAGCCACTAAAGTACCTCTCTAACAGATCACATTGGACAATTCTTCCCTTTTAAACAATTCCTGTATTCCATCATCTGAGCAGTAATCTTAGTTCATTCCCTCATGAGAAAGTCACTGGCAATTTGCATCTGCATTGCCCCACCTGACCACCTCCTTACCTTACTCTGAATTTTCAGCTGGCATTCTGATTCAGGATAGATCAGCAAGATTCCTTCCCAAAGAATCCCATGTACACCTAGATCACTCTTCTGAAGCAAATAAGCAAGCAAGGAGCCAGGAAATAGCCAGTCCAGGGCAGATACAGAAATGAATCAACTCACACAACAGTTAGCATGGCACAGTCTGATTCAAGGAAACCTCAGTTAAGCTGAGAGTGGCAGGGAAGTTGCTCTGGCTTTTTTCAATGGTCCACAATCCCACCTCAGAATGTGCAATCAGTGCCAGACCCCTAATTTCTGAAGAATTCTGCAGTATATATGAGCATCTAGGAAGCTAGTTAACCAGGAGGCTAACTTTGCAATATATATTCATTTCTTTGGTCCTGTAACATGAGCTGGCCATGAATTCCATCATAATCATTTACAAATGTCAATTTTATAGAGAATTAATTTGCGTGCAAAACTTCAAGATACTGAGGTTAATCTTAAAATCTCTTTGTTTGGGACAAGTTGGGAAATTCCTTAGCACTAATTTGTATACTTGGACACTCAAATTATAAGATACTTCAGTATAGTAATATCAAAGTATAAACCATGCTGCAGGTGTCAATACCAAGGATTGCAGAGGATGCTAATCCTTCCTCCCTTTCCAATGAACCATGAAAAATCTCAAATACATATTGCTACAGACACCAAACCAGTAATACCTCCCTACAAATTAAGTATGCTTCACGGTGCATGGCCACTTTCTGAATGGTAAATACTGTACTAAGAGTAATCATGCAGTTCAGAGACAAGAGTTGAGGTGACCTAAGTGAACACACCCAGAGGGCTTGACCTCTATCTCTCAGGAAGGATGCCTCCATCCTACAATCTTTCAACTACCACACAGTGTAAGGAGCCCAAAGATATTCCTCTTCTTCAAGGAAGATTAGTAGTTCCTGGGGAGGCAATGTCTTAGAGTCTCAGTTAAGAGTGGAAGGTAAAAACCATCAAGCCACTTCCTCAAGTTTATAAACTCAGAGAAACCAGAGACGTGTGAGTGGGATAGGCATAGCTTGGGAGAAGGAAAAAAAAAGGGAAGGGGAGGCTCAATAAAAAGGAACACTGAGAGTGAAGGATTGTACCTGTGAGTGGAGACATTAAAAAAATCAGGAGACATGCTAGAACCTGATTAGAACATATATATGGCTCCAGTCTCCATCTAGTGAAGGGGCTTTGCTGGCCCTTTGAGGATAGGTGAGAGTGCTTTCCTCTCTAACTTTCTCTGACTGATGGATTTATAGCTGATAGAAGCACAAAAGGGAAAGGCAATATTGATAAATAGAGAACTGTGGAGGGAGAAACCAAAGAGAGCAGGAGGATCCAGGTGTACCATTCATTCTTTAGTGTTCTGCTTCTAGCACCATGGCTGGCAAGTGTGTGCTGGCACAAACAGGGCATGGTTTGTCATGCAACAGCAGCAGCACTTGGAGAGAGAAGGGACTCCAAAGGGAGAGGGAAAACAACCACACAAATGAACAAACTCAAGTTCTGCTTCTTAAATACAAGACAGTCAGGAATAAATTGGTTCCAATCTATTACTGAAGAAACTGGAAGCTTATCTTTTGTTCTACATCCACCTTCTCCAAAACCTCAAAAAACTCTGTAAAGCATATGGCACTGTCCCAATCCTGGTTAGCTTCTCGGCTTGTCCTATCTGCAATGTTGCCCAGCTGCTCATCTGAAATATTTACTCCAACCATCATGTGTAGTACCTGTAACAATTCAGCTCAAGAAATCTTGTCATCTTTATTCAAGTCATATAATTGAAAAGCAAAGTGTAGTTTATTGCTCGAGCTGTTCAGGAGTCCATTCACATCTTTGATTCTCTCATTATCTTCAATTGTTTGGAAGTGAGCTAGATTTCTTATGAATTCCTGGAATTTTACCTGGTCCTCTCCCTCAGGGAAGAAGGCATTGATGATCCAATCCCACAGAAGGTTGATGGTAAGCTCTGGAATCCACTGAAAGTCTTCCTTTTTGAGAGTACCATTGTCTCCTGTGTCCAGACTGGTAAGCTGACCATAGAGACAGGTGATTTGACTTTGGGGAAAGATAGTTTCTTTTTTTATCTCCTTGAATTCTTCATCCTGCAATAACTTGGAAGCATGAGGACCCAACACTGAGATAGAGGAGCTCCTCTCGAGGCAGGAGCATAGGCAGTGTCAGTAGGGAAGCAGGGAGGGAGAGGGGAAAAAGGAATATAGGTAAGGAAGGGAATGGCCAAGAAATGGAAAGATTTAAAATAGGCAATGAGAAATCAAAACTATCACTCTTTGCAGGTGATATGATGATATAGAGAACCTTGGAGAATCAAATAAATTAAAAAAAACTAGTTGAAATAATTTAAAATTTCATTAAAGTTTCATGATATAAATTGAACCTACATAAAACATCAACATTTCTATGTATTGTCAACAAATTCCAACAGCAAGAGATAGAAATAAAAATTCAGTTAAAAATAACTTCAGACAACATAAAATATTTGAAAGTTTATGTCAAGACAAGTCCAGGGACTATATGACACAATTACAAAACACTTTTTGCATAAATAAAGTCAGACTTAGACAACTGGAGAAATGTTAGTTGATCATTAGTAAGTCAAGCTAATATAACAAAAATGAGAAATCTACTTAAATGAATTAATTTATTCAGTGTCATATCAATCAAACTACCAAACATTCATTTTATAAAGCTAGAAAAAATAATTAAAAAACGAACACAGAAGAACAAAAAATTAAGATTATCAAATTAATTGAGAAGAGAGGAGGCAGAGACAAGATGTTTGATAAAAGGTAGGGACTCACTTGAGCCCTCCCCAAGCACTTCCAAATATCCTTAAACAATGCTTCAAAACAAATCCTAGAGTGTCAGAACCCACACAAGGATGGAATGAAACAATTTTTTAGCCCAAGAAAACTTAGACGGTTGGCAGAAAATGTCTGTTATAACTGGGCAAGAGTGAAGAGTCTAGCATAGGCCATGCCAGTGCAGAGTTGGCTGCAGCAAATCTGCAGTAGGTTTTAAAGTCAACTTAATCAGTGGCAGCAGTGGTGGTATCCTGACCTCTTAGCCCACAGATGGTAAGGAGGTCAGATAACTGGTCAGATAATAGGGATCCCTTTGCTACACCTTGCTTTGCCCATTTATGAATCTGAGTTTCAGTCATGAGTCTCAGTCCTAGAATGAGAAGGAATAATAGTATACCAGAATCTGTGGCTGTAGGGGTGCAGGGACACTGTCCACAGTTTCAAAGTGGAAAAGAGTGCTTGCAGTCATTCACTGGCCAATACAGGAGAGTAGAAAGACACCACTCCATAGATCATACCAGTTTAGAAGAATTAAAAATTACAGATTCCCAGAATTACCTCTGAAAATAGCTGCACAAACAAAACAAAACAAAACAAAACAAAACCTCAAGCTTGGGACACTGTCTCCTCCACTCCAGATGCAAATCTCCACATTAATATAGAATTAAATGTCAAGAAATAGGGTTAAAAATGAGCAAACACCAGAAAAAGGCCCTGAAGTTATTATGGTGACAGGGAAGATTAAAACACAAACTCAGAAGAAGACAAGAAAGTTAAAACTCCTACATCTAAAGCCACAAAAAATAATATTTGTCCCAGGCCATGGAAGAGGCCAAAAAAGATTTTAAAAGTCAAGTAAGAGAAGTAGAGGAAAAATTGGGAAGAGAAATGAGAGTGATACAAGAAAATCATGAAAAAATAGTCAACAGCTTAGTAAAGGGGGAAGACAAAATATTGAAGAAAACAGTATTTTAAAAACCAGAATAGGCCAAATGGTAAAAGAGACACAAAAACCCAATGAAGAGAAAGATACCTTGAAAAGTAGATTTGTCCAAATGGAAGAAAAAAAGAATTACAAAAATACACTGGGGGAAAAAAAAAACTACTCAAAAAGTAGAACTGGCCCAATGGAAAAGAAAGTACAAAAGCTCACTGGAGAAAATAATTCCTTAAAAGTTTGATTTGGGAAAGTAAAAGGTAATGACTTTATGAGACATCAAGAAACAACAAAACAAAATCAAAATAATGAAAACATAGCAGGACATGTGAAATATCTCATTGGAAAAACAACTGACCTGGAAAATAGATCCAGGACAGATAATTTAAGAAGTATTGAACTATATGAAAGCCATGATTAAAAAAAAAAGAGAGAGAACAGACATCATTTTTGAAGAAATTACTAAGGAAAATTGTACTGATATTCTAGAAACAGAGAGTAAACAAGAAATTTAAAGAATTCACTGATCACCTCCTGAAAGTGATTCTAAAATAGATATTATACCAGAACTTCCAGGTGAAAAAGAATATATTGCAAGCAGCCAAAAATAAACAACTCAGATATTGTGGAGTCACAGTCAGGATAACATGAGATTTAACAGTTTCTATTTTAGAGGAGGAGGGCTTGGAACATGATAATCTGGAGGGCAAAACAATGGCTTACTGAGCAAAACTGAGTATAATCCTTCAGGAGAAAATTGATAATCAGTGAAAGAGAGGACTTTCAAGCATTCCTGATGAAAAGACCAGAGACAAATAGAAAATTTGACTTTTAAATATGACACTCAAATGAAGTATTTAAAAGGTAAACAGAAAAGAGAAATAACAAGGGAATCAATACGGTTAAACTCTTTACATTCCTACATGGGAAAATGATACTTGGTGCTATTAAGAATTTTTTTATTGTTAGACAAGTTAGAAAGAGTATACATAGATGGAAAACACAAGTGTGAGGTGAATATGATGGGATGGTTATCTAAAATAAATAAGTTAAGGGTTATGAAAGAAGGATGCACTGGGAGAAGGGAAAAGAGAAAGGCAGAATGGGGTAAATTATCTGATATCAAAGAGGCCTGAAAGAGATTTTACAGTGGAGGGGAAGATGGGTTAGAAGTGGAGCATGTGAAAATTTCAACAGAACTGTCTCAAAGAGGGAATTACATACACACTCAGTTCTGTAGAACTGTGTACAGAAATTTATCTTACCAGACAGGAAAATAGTAAGGAAAAGGGGGGGATGGAAAAAAGGACATATAGGGACAATAAAAGTCATAAGAAAACACTTCTGAGAATTGAAAAGGTCAAAGAAGAGAGGCACTATGTTAAATGATGGGGAAATAGGATGGAGGGAAATATCCGAATGGCAAAAGAAGTCCAAAAATAATGAGGAGAAGAATGCCTTAAAAAGCACAATTGGTCAAATGGAAAAGGAAATCCAAAAGCTCAATGAAGGAAATACTTCCTTAAAAATTAGAATGGAACAAATGGAATTTAATGACTTTATGAGAAATCAAGACATTGTAAAACAAAACCAAAAGAATGAAAACATAAAAGAGAATGTGAAATATCTCATTGGAAAAACAACTGACCTGGAAAACAGATCCAGCAGAGATAATTTAAAAATTATTAGATTACCTGAAAGCCATGATCAAAAAAGAGCCTAGACAACATCTTTCAAGAAATTATTGAGGCAGCTAGGTGGTGCAGTGGATAGAGCTCCAGCCTTTGAGTCAGGAGAACCTGAGTTCAAATCCAGCCCCAGATATTTGACACTTACTAGCTGTGTGACTCTGGGCAAGTCAATTAACCCCAATTGCCTCACCAAAAGGTAAAAATAAAATTATCAAGGAAAACTACCCTGATATTCTAGAGCCAGAGTGTAAAATAGAAATGGAAAGAATCTGCCAATCATCTCCTGAAAGAGATCCATAGAGGAAAACTCTTACGAATATTGTAGTTAAATTCCAGAGTTCCCAGGTCAAGGAGAATATGTTGAAAGCAAGCAGAAAGAAACAATTTAAGTATTGTGGAAACACAGTCAGGATAACATAGCATTTAACAGCTTCTACATTAAGGTACCAGAAGGTTTGGAATATGATATTCTAGAGGACAAAGGAGATAGGGTTACAGCCAAGAATCATCTACCCATCAAAACTGGGTATTATCCTTCTGGGGAAAAATGGACATTCAGTGAAATAGAGAATTTTCAAGCATTCTTGATGAAAAGACCAGAGTTGAATAGAAAATTTGACTTTCAAATACAAGACTGAAGAGCTGCATGAAGAGGTAAATAGGAAAGAGAAATTATAAGGGAGTTATTAAGGTTGGCTTTTGGGGCATAGGTAAAAATTGCTCTCCAGTATGGTTTAATCAGTATACACCTTTATCAATACTATACACACACACACACACACACACACACACACACACACACACACACATATTGTTTTTGCTTTTTAGGCAATTGGGGTTAACTGACTTGCCCAGGGTTACACAGCTAGTAAGTGTCCACCTAGCTGCCCTATTACCAATACTATATTATTGTTTTAATTTTCCAACATCCTCACCAATATTTGTCATTTTCCTTTTCCATCATATTAGCCAATCTGATAGGAGTGTGGTCATATCTCAAAGCTATTTTGGTTTGCATTTCTCTAATCAGATATTTAGACCATTTTTTCATGTGACTACTTTGTTTGAAAACTCCATTTTCATAAATTTTAACCAATTATCATTTGAGGAATAGCTCTTCATTCTATAAAGTTGATTCATTTTTTTTACATATTTGAGAAATAAGATCTTTATCTAAAAAATTTGCTGTAAATATAAATTTTTCTCTTGCAAAGCCAGAGAATCCTGCTTCAGCCCCAGCAAAGAGATTCCTTTAATCCCCCTCTCATCAGCCATTCATTTCCCTCTCATTCTGTGGGCTGGAAGCTTTGGAGGCAGCCAGCTCCCCTGGGAATGAGCAGAGTCTGGGGTTGGACCCAGCTTCTCTCTCTATAGTCACAGACTTTTCCTAATGACCTCCTAAGTTGTCTTTGGTGTTTGTGGGTTGAGAAGTCAGGAACAGTCACAACTGCAGTGATTCAGACCTCTGAGGCCTGCTCCGGGTTTTCTGAGGCCTGTTTTGCTTGCATACCAATGCTGAACTGTGCTTCTCTCCTGGCCTGGTGAAATAGACCTTTCCAATCAACCATCCAGGTTGTCTTGGGCTGGAAATTTCTTTCACTGTCTTTTTGCGGCTTCTACTGCTCTAGAATTTTTTAGAGCCATTTTTACAGATTTTTACAGGGGTTTTGGGGAGAGCCCAAGCAAGTGACTGCTTTTACTCTGCCATTTTGCTCCTTGTCCCCAAATAGTGACCTCAATTTCTTTTTCTGAAATTAATTTATTTAAGTATTTTATTTCCTCTTTTGTTAATGTGGTAAATTTATATTTTTTTTGTAAATTTTCACCCATTTCACTAACATTGCCAAATTTGTTAGAATAACAGTGGTGAAAAATGTCTCATAATTATTGTATTAATTTCCTCTTCATTGGTGGTAAATTCACCCTTTTCATTTTTGACACTGATAATTTGGTTTTCTTCTTTTTTAAAAAATCAACTTGACCAATGGTTTATTTATTTTATTAGTTTTTTCCTTCATATAACTATCTGTAAGTTTAATGTATTAGTACAATAGTTATCTTAATTTCAATTTTATTAATTTTGCCTTTACTTTTCAAAATTTCTAATTTGTTTTTAATTGGGGATTTACACTTCATTCTTTTTCTAGGTTTTTTAGTTACATGTCTGATTCATTTATCTCCTTTCTTATTTTTTTTTCATGTAAACATTTAGAGAGATGACATTTCCACTAAAACACACTTTCACTACATTCCATAAGTTTTGGTATGTTGTGTCATTATTGTGATTTTCTTGGATGAAAATATTGACTGCTTCTATCATTTGTTGTTTGACCCACTCATTCTTTAGGGTTACATTTTTTGATTTCCACTTAATTTTTAGTCTATCTTTCCATGGTCCTTTATTACATGTAATTTTATTTGCATCATTATATGAAAAGAATGTATTTAATATTTCTGCCTTTCTGCCTTGGATTGTTTGGTTTTTATGCCCTAATACATGGTCCATTTTTGCTTAGGTGTCATGTACCACCATAAAAAAAATAAAACAAAACAAAACAACTATATTGCTTGCTATCCCCATTCAAATTTCTCCAGAGAGCTATCATTGCTAACATTTCTAAAACTTTTATTCACCTCTTTAATATCTCTCTTGTTTGAAAACAAAACAAAACAAAACAAAACATCTACCTTGTTTATTTTGTGGTTAGATTTATCTAGTTCCAAAAGAGGAGGTTAAGGTGCCTCACTAGTATAGTTTTGCTTTTTATTTCTTCCTGTAATTCTCTTAACTTCCCTTCTAAGAGTTTGTATGCTATGTCAATTGGTGCATATATGTTTAATAATGATATTACTTCATTGTCTATGGTATCTTTTAGCAGGATGTAGTTTCCTTCCTTTCTCTTTTTTTCCCTTTCCATTCTCTTTTAATGAGATCTGTTTTTACTTTTTTTTTTCTGAGATAAGGATTGCTACCCTGTTTTTTGTTTTTTCTAACTCCACTCTTCAACTCCCCCTTACTAACTTTTTAAGAGTCCCCCATCCCCAACTCCACAATCAAAATCCATACACCCCTCTAACAGTTCCAGTCACACTCTGTCCCTCCATTTATTTCTCTTTCTATAAGTTCAGAAGACTTTGGGGGAAATGGCAGAGCAGTGCAGAAATTTCTAGGCTCTCCAGATTTCCTCCACAGACAGAAAATTGCAACAAAATGAACATAGAGCAGCAAAAGATGGGGATAAAGCAGTTGTCTTCCTAAGAAAACTTGAGAGACTCTCAGAAAAGACAAGGTCTCAGGTGCTAAAGTTTGCCTTCAGTGAAGTGCAGATAACTCCAAGGGGCCTCCACGGAATCAGCAACAGCCTGCCCTGGAACAGCTCTATCAGGAAGCAGACTAAGTTCAAGAAATTTTATCTGAGCTGTCTTTTAGGGGCAGCTAGGTGGCACAGTGGATAGAGCACTAGCCCTGGATTCAAGAGGACCTGAGTTCAAATCCAGCCTCAGACACATAACACTTACTAGCTGTGTGACCCTGGGTGAGTCAGTTAACCACATTGCCTAGCCAAAAAAAGAAAAATGAAATTTCACCTGAACTTTCACCTCACTCACATCCTCAAGAAATTTCACCTCATGAACTTTCACCCCACAAATGTTCAGCTAAGGAAGAGCAGATGTTAAGTAGGGGATGATTGAAGGAACCAGCCCCCCCCCCCCACTTCCCTGCTGTTTCTAGAAGATAGGCTTTAGTGGTACTAAACAGAATATCCATGACTGTAGCTGTGGGCAAGGAGGAGGGTTCATATGTCCAGTGAGTACAGTAAAGCAGGGAACAAGAACATTTTCTAGACACTGTGGCTAGGGAAACTAGCTGTGGTTTAGGACAGGAGAAGAATCCCTGAGATTGAGCCCCTGTACAAAATTCAGAAAATAACAGTAATGTGACATATAGTTCTGATGGAATTCTTTTCTGCTATAAGAAATGATTAGCAGGATGCTTTCAGAAAAATTTGGAAAATCTTACATGAAATGATGCAAGGTAAAATGAGCAGAACCAGAACATTGTTCACAGTAAAAGAAATAGTGTATGAAGATCTGTTTTGAATAAGTTACCCAATCTCAACAATACAATGATCCAAGACAATTCTTAAGGACTTATGGTAAGAAGTGCTGTCTATTTCCAGCGAAAGAACTATGGAGTCTGAATACAGATAAAAGATATTTTTTTCTTTATTTTCTTTTTCTTGTTTTCATTTTCTGTGTCTGTCTTTTTTTACTGCTTGTCTTATGTGAAAATACGTTTTGCATGACTATATATGTATAACCTATATCATATTGCTTTCCTTCTCAATGAGAGAAGGGGAAGGAAGGAGATAATTTGTATCTCAAATTTAGAAAAAATATTAAAATTGTTTTATCTGTAATTGGGATAAATAAAACATTAAAAATTTTAAAAAAAGATTCCAAAGGAATCAATTAAAAATATGAAGGAAAGAAGCCACATAATTCCAGATCTCAAACTGTATTACAAAGTGATAACCATCAAACAATTTGGTACTGGCTAAGAAATAGAGTGGTGTATCTGGGAAATAGATTAGGTGCACAATACACAGTAGTAAATGACCATAATAATCTAAAATCCCAAAGACCCAAGATTTTGGATGCATAACTCTCCATTTGATAAAAATTACTAGAAATACAGTAAAGCAATTTGGCAGAAAGTAGGTGAAGACCAACATCTCACATCATATTCCAAAATAAGGCAAAAATGGGTACATGATTTACACAAAAAGAAAGATAACAAAAGCGAATTAGGAGATCATGCCAAATTTTACCTGTCAGATCTATGGATAAAGGAAGAATTTCTAATCAAACAACAGAGTGCCTTAGGGAATGTAAAAAGCACAGTTTTGATTACATGAAATTAAAAAAAATGTTTTTGCACAAACAATAGCAATGCATCCAACATTAGAAAAATGCAGATAGATGGAAAAATATAATAGCAAGTTGTTCTGATTAACTCTGAATTTATTAAATACATAGAGAACTGAGAAAATTACTTAACAATACAAGTCATTTCCCAATTGATAAATGGCCAAAGGGTATGAAAAGGCAGTTTTCAAAAGAATAAATCAAAGCTATTTATACTCATGCAAAAAGAGCTCTAATCACTATTCATTACAGAAATGCAAATTAAAATTTTCTTAGGTACCAACTCATACCTATCAAAGTGCAAATATGGTAGAAAAAATGTGAAATGTTAGAGGGATGCAAAAAAGTGGGACCATATTGCATTGTTGTTAGAGTTGTGAATCAATCCACTCCCTGGAGAGCAATTTGGCTCTATGGCCAAATATCCATTGATATCACTACTGGGTTTGCCAAAGTTATCAAAGGGAAAAGGAAAATAACATACGTGAACAAAAATATTTATGCAGAAAAGAATGACCTTTTTCACCACTATTATTCAATATTTTAGTAGAAATATTAGTTTTAGCAATAAGAAGAAAAAGAAATTGAAGGAATTCGAATAAGCAAAGAAGAAACAAAGCTGTCACTCTTTGCATATGATATCATGATGTACTTAAAGAATCCCAAAGAATCAAGTAAAAATTAAACTACTTGAAATAAACAGCTTTAGCCAAGTTGCAGGATAAACCTATAAAAATCATCAGCAATTCTATATATTACTAACAAAGCCCAACATCACGAGATAGGAAGAAAAATTCTACCTTTATAGCTTTGAATTTTCTGACCTACTCCACCATCTTCCCAGAATCCTTCCATCTGAATCACTATTGATTGAAGAAATGCAATTCAAAACAACTCTGAGGTATCACATCACACCTATCAGATTGGCTAACATGACAAAACAGGAAAATGACAAATATTGGAGAAGATATGGGAAAATTGGAACACTAATGCATTGTTGGTGAAGTTGTGAACTGATCCAACTATTCTGGAGAGTAATTTGGAACTACGCCCAAAGGCCTATAAAATTGTGCATACCCTTTGACCCCGCAATAACAGTTCTAGATCTGCATCCCAAAGAGAACGTAAAAAGGAGGAAAAAAAAAACACCCACATGAACAAAAATATTTATGGCAGCTTTTTTGTGGTGGCCAAGTATTGGAAATTGAAGATATGTCCACCAACTAGGGAATGGCTGAATAAGTTGTGGCATGTGAATGCAATGGAATACTATTTTTCCACAAGAAATGATGAGCAGGTGGATTTCAGAAATAAAAAAAAAATGGAAAGACCTACATGAACTGATGTTGAATGAAGCGAGTAGAATGTTGTGCACAGTAACAGCCACATTGAATAATGACCTAATTTGATAGACTTTACTCTTCTTAGCAATGCAATGATTGAAGACAATTCCAAAACACTCATAATGGAAAATGCTGTCCACATCCATAGAAAGAGCTATGGAGTCTGAATGCAGACTATCTCATAGTATTTTTTTTTGTTTTTTTTTTCTCTCTCATGTTTTACCTTTTTTTCCTGAATCTTCTTTCACAACATGACTAATATGGAAATATGTTTAATGTGATTTGACATGTATAGACTGTATCAGATTACATGCAAAATTTAGATGCAAAGTAAGAAATTTAGATATTTAGATACAAAATTGAGAATTCAAAATCTTATAAAGTGAATGTTGAAAACAAAAATAATTAATTGGTTAATTAAAAATATAACAGCTCTTTTTGTGGTGGCAAAGAATTGGAAATTGGGGGGGATGTCCATCAATTGGAGTTAGCCGAACAATTTTTGTTGTATAATTTTGATGGGATACTGTTGTGTTCTAAGAAATGATGACTGGAATGGTTTTCAAAAAACCATAGAAGATTTATATTAAGTCATGCAAAGTTAAATGAGCAGAATCAGAACATTGTGCACAGTAATAGCAATATTTCATGATGGTCTACTGTGAATGGCTTAGTTTTTCCTAGCAATGTAATGATCCAAGAAAGTTCTAAAAAACCTATGATGAAAAATGTTATCTACTTCCAAAGAAAGAACTGATGAAGTTGAAGTATATTTTTACTTTATTTGTTTTCTTGTGTTTTTTTTAGTTTTGGACAGGTAGTCTTTTTTCTTTCCATGTATAGATAATGTGGAAATGCTTTTTTTTCCCCACATAAGTACAATTTCTATTAAATTGTTTGCCTCCTCAAGGAAGGGAGAGGTGGAGAATTACAAACTGATTTTTAAAAAATAATTATGTTAATTTTTTTATACGTGTAATTGAGTAAAAATACAATAAGAGGTAAAAATTACTTCCCTGAAGAACTAATTGAAAAATGTTCTTCTTTGAAAGTTTAACATTTCCATTTAAATCAAAAAAGTGAAAACACAAACCTTTATTAATGCTAAAGGCCAGGTCATTTTATGTTGTAATAGCAGAATAATCTCAGATTTCTCAGAAATTATATGTACTTTAACATCCAGTTTTATTTAGATTCTAAAGTGTATACAGAGCTCCTTTTAAATAAGAGATACATGGTGTAAAATTAATAAAATATATTAAAAATGTCTTCTTATTCTTTCTTTTTGTCCTAGACCAGACTGGTGATTTAACTGTTATAATCAACTTACATTGAATGAATCCCTTCAAACAAGTCAGATTGGCAGCTTTTCTTCAACTTAGAGTCTTAAAGATCTCTTTGGGGAAACCATGAGGGTAAATGATGAGTTCAGAGTCACTCAGACAATATCTGCTAAAGACTGAACTGGACCCCAAATTTTCTTGACAATGAAGTACATTGTTTATCCAATATTCTATGCTACAACAAATTCCTTCATAAAGAGAGTGAATTATCCACTGAAATTTATATTGTGTTCCAAAGTTGACATAAAGGTTTTCTTACTTTTGAGTATAACTTTCATGCATATTTCTGAATTAGCTTAAATCTATGGTTGAGAATTATTTTTCTTATTCAGTCTCATGAATTTATTTAGATTCCCAATCTTAGCCTTATTGAGTTTGATCATATTTTAATTCACCACCACTTAAAGCTATGTGTTAATTTCACTATCAACTTCAAATACTAAGCCAATAGTCATTTCATCAATTAACATTTATTAAGCACTTAAAGTATTCATGGCATAAAAAAAAACCTTGTTGGGCATGGCTACAGAATGTAGAGAGTTTTCCAGTTGATACTTGACCAATTTTGTTTCCTTTTTCTTGCTAGATAAGAATATGTGTGCCAAGACAAAATAAAACAAAACAAGAGAAATATCTTTGATCTCAAGGAACAACTGAAATTACAAGGTTTTATATAAGGGCCCTATTCATGACTACCTATATCCCATTGAGGAAATACCAAGATAACCTCTCATTCTTAGTACTGATCCATAAGATAAATCAATGGCAGTCAGGATGAGTTAGATATAATCTATCTTAAATGACTTTAAGTGTATCTAATCAAACAAAACACACTTAAGCTCTTTTTTGAACTTCAGTTACCTTATATCATCAGTATTTTTTACTTCCCCAAAGGAATTATAAATCTACCTCATATAACCCTTTAAAGCTCTTCTCTATTATGAGTGATAGGGACAGTTATTTGTAAGGAAGTATAGCTTTTCTTCCAGGCAATGAGAATGATTATAATGAAATAGATTGTTCACTAGATTTAGTAGATATAGCTATACATGCATACAAGCACATACATATGTATATATTGTGAATCCCAATTCTAAGAAAGACACAAATGAAATTGGGGTGTATGTGTCCACAGTTTAATTTCTCTCAAGCTGGCTTGACATGCATTGCATGGGAGTTCAATCCTAAACTTCCCCTCCCCCAAGGGAGCTAGTTAAGATCTGGCTCAGTTTAGGATTTGGGGGTACAGTCTTATACACCCTTTGAAGAGTAAGCATTCCCAAAGGGTGCCAATCAACTGTGATTGTCTAAAACACTAGGAGAAAGGTCATATTAAAACGAGGTCTTGAGTACATACTTTAGATTACTTAGTCCACAGGGCACTAGATCACTAGCCATCAAAGGAAATACCACCCCTAGTCTTGGGAGTCTGTTTCTACCCAAACCAGAGTAGGATAAAATCAATTCAGGCCTGGGTTGGAGTTTGACCAAGATAAGAAGATTCAATGCAATCGCATTATCAGAGATATGCTTCTGAAGAACTTTGGTCAGAACACTGGGAGGCGGGGAGCTATGAGTCTCCAAGACACAGATTACTAAGAGAATTCATTTTTAACAATATGTATAGCTATATATCTATGAGAAAGAGAGAGAGAGAGAGAGAGAGAGAGAGAGAGAGAGAGAGAGAGAGAGAGAGAGAGAGAGAGAGAGAGAGAGAGGACTGGGCAATGAGTCAAATGAGGTCAGTCCTTCAATATAAACAGATGATGTGATACGGAATTCTCAGTATGTAGTAGACTGAGGAGCTTGTTTCTGGAAAAAAATTATGATGTGTTATACAAGTTCCTTGAAGAGTTCTGAAGTATGCATAAATATTCTGTGATTCTAATCTGCTCTGTGTTGAATTAGAGCTTCTTTGGGTGTGGCAGAATTGCTAGAACTAGGGATGTATTCTTAAAATCACTAGTTTAATCATCTCTTTACTTCCACTTTTGGATTGACTTCTTCCTGTACAGCTTCACTTTAGTGAGAGACAGAAGAAAATGCATTAAGCGAAACAAGCTTGGACCCTTTAAATTCAAAACCAATAGTTTTTTTGTCTTGGGATTTGTTCTTGTATTTTCTTTGTAGGAGAATGAAGATGATTAGTACCTTGTGAGCTTCAAGAGATCAACGGATTGATCGACCCTAAAGCTGTGGTTGTCAGGAGTCAATTCAATACATTTTCCCCATCCAGCTCAGTATTGATGCCCCTAGCCTTAAGGATTCATCTCATTGGCAGAGGAAATGCGTGCTTACCCAGCCTGATAGGGCTAATGCTTTTGGAAATTGTCTTAAGTCTAAGCCTAATTTCCTCCTAAGACATAGATATTAAAGGAGAGAGTGTGCCCCAAAATGTTTCAGTCTCAGAGGAAGATGTTTGTACTTTTTTTCTTGTTATATCTTTGAAGTTAATATCTCTCTCTAAGAGCTAATTGACTTTAATTGTAAAATGTAACTGGGGTACTACTTAATAGCAGCTAAGAGGAACTCAAAAGAATGAGACTTTGAGTTGATGACATTAAAGAAAAGAATCAAATATCCTCCCCCCAATCCTAGAGATGTTCCATTTAAACAATTAACATTAATTAGCTTTTACAGATATTTATTGGAAAATAGATCACACTCTTAACCACCCCTAAGAAAGAGACAAACAAGGTCTGTGAAATATACACACACACACACACACACACACACACACATATATATATATATATATGTGTGTGTGTATATATATATATATACATATATATGTATATATATACACATATATATGCATATATATGTATGTATGTATGTATGCATACATACATACATACACACATGCATATATTTTGGGGGGTATTAATATTGTGTAGCCAGATAAATATTTTCAGAATTTATGAGCTCACCTGGACTTTAGGAAGTGGTTTTGGCATAGCTGTAAATAACAAAAAAGGAGTTTCATAGGTTATATCCATATCTATCTATTTATCTACAGACATACACACATATACACACATGCATACACATACATATATATATATATATACACATCTACATATGTATATACATACATACATGCATACACATACACCTACATCTACATCCATGTACACACATAGGTGTGTATCTTTATCTATCTATCTATCTATCTATCTATCTATCTATCTATCTATCTATCTATCTATCTATCTATTTACCTAACTCTTTATTCCTTTCCTAATCTTTAGTACTTTGCTATTATATTCCCTTGCCAATAACAATGCCTTTTTTTCTTCCTATTTGCTATTCCTTCAACTTCAAAAAGTCCACAGCATTGTAAAAAAAAAAATGATTCCAGGTCCCATTTTGCTTATCTTTCTGTGATTTAAGATATTTTAATTTTTTTGTGTGTTTTTTTTTGTGTTTTGTTTTTTTAGGCAATTGGGGTTAAGTGACTTGCCCAGGGGCACACAGCTAGTAAGTATCAAGTGTTTGGTCTCAGGCTGGATTTGAACTCAGGTACTTCTGACTTCCAGGGCGGTGCTCTACCCACTGCACCACCTAGCTGCCCCTAGGCAGATATTTTACAGAAAGATTTTGTCAGTTCTTGGTATTGGTTTTCATTTCCAATGACACTTTCCTTTACTTTTCCCCCCTCAAATGATTCTGTTATATTGTAGACTTGAATAATCCTTGACATACTCTGTAATCCAACACTAAAATATATATGAAGGACAATAAAATGTGTTCTTTAAGATCAATTCGATGATGAAGTATGCCACACACCTTGTGATAGAGGAAAAAACAGACTTAGGGTTCAGGCTGAGAAATATTTTGAAACATAATCAATGAGAAAATTTGTTTTCCTTGACAGTACTAAACAGTTCCAAATATTTTGTGCTCTTTTTCATTGTGGGAGGAGTAGAACATTTAAAAATTTGGAATTTTGTTAAACCAAAAAAATAGTTTTAACATTATGCTTGAAAAAAGATTTCAAGAAGTGCACAGATGAAAGTGATATTTAATCAATGACCAGCTTTTTGCTAGGCTTGCATGTTCATGGAAGGGGAATATGAGGCAGCATATCCTAGCATGTTGGGTAGATCTCTTTTTGGAAAAAAAGGATAATAGTTGCATAGGATGATGAGCCATGGGAAGGTTACTATGTGCATCATTGGAGAGAGTATATAAATTGATAAAAACATTTTTTTTAATATTGGAGTAAAATTAACCTTAAAAAACTTCATGCAGAGTTGAATTTAATAAACATTTGGATTATGACAGATTAATTATGAGAAATAATAAGAAAATTAAGTAAATGTTTATGCCTTACCAAATTCTTTAGAAAGATATGAATTAGAGTCCATTGATATTCACCAGATTGTTACTTTTTTCCTCCATCTGTACAACAGATAATTCAGTGTCATATCTCTAGAGCTGCCAAAAAACAGAAACCCACATGTAACATTGTCCTTATGTAAACAATTCATCTGGTGCTATCTAAGGAAAAGTCAATGACTATTTCTAGCCAATTACTTTTTAATTCAATTGGAATCACATCATGAAACACATTCACAATGTTAATTAGTGGTCACATGAAAATTCATGTAAAATGACTTTATTTAAAAAAATAACTTATTTAAAACAAGAAGCTAATTTTTATATTTAAATTAAGTAAATAGTCAGTAAGGTTTAAGTTTGCTTTCACTATGTCAATCAAATGGTTTATAACCATGAAGACAAAACTTATAGTTCAATAGAGAAAAAAAATCAGAGAAAGATGATATAGGCTTTGAAATTTATTGAAAGGTAAAATGTTCAGGTTGGAGCCAAAATGGTACAGTGCAAGGAGAGGCAGACCTGAGCTTTCTCCCAAATCTCTTCAAATACCTCTAAAAAGTTACTGTGAACAAATTTTAGAGGGGAATAACCCACAAAGAGACAAATTTCCAGCCCCAGACAACCTGGCAAGTCAATAGGAAAGGTCTGTTGCACAAGCCTTAGAGAGGAGCGATTTAGATATGAAGACTGATACTATAAGCAAACTGTGAGAATAAGGAATAATTGATATATTAGATTTATGGAGAATGGAAGAATCTATGACCAAACAAGAGATAGGGAACATTATGAAATGCAAAATGGATACTTTTGATTACATTAAATTAAAAAGGTTTTGCACAAGTGAAGCCAATGCAACCAAGATTAGTAGGGAAGCAGAAAACTGGGAAAGAATTTTTATAACCAGTGTCTCTGATAAAGGCCTCATTTCTAAAACATATAGAGAACTAAGTCAAATTTATAATATAAGTTACTTCCCAATTGATAAATGGTCAAAAGATTGGAACAGGTACTTTTCAGAAGAAGAAATTAAAGCTGTCTATAGTCATATGAAAATATTCTCTAAATCACTATTGATGAAAGAAATGCAAATCAAAATGACTCTGAAGTATCACATTACACCTACCAGATTGGCTAATATGACTGAAAAGGAAATTGATAAATGTTGGAGAAGATGTAGGAAAATTGGAACACTAATGCATTGTTGATGGAGTTGTGAAATGGCCCAACCTTCTGGAGAGCAATTTGGAACTATGCCCCAAGGGTTATAAGAATGTGCATACCCTTTGACCCAGCAATAGCACTTCTAGGGTTGGATCCCAAAGAGGTCATAATAATGGAAAAAAAACCCACATCTACAAAAATATTTATAGCAGCTTTTTCTGTGGTGGCAAAGAATTGGAAATTGAGGGGATGCTCATCAATTGAGGAATGGCTGTACAAATTGTGGTGTATGAGTGTAATGGAATATTATTATGCTATAAAAATGATGATCAAGGAGACTTCAGAAAAATTTGGAAAGACTCATATGGACTGATGCTGAGTGAAGTGAGCAGAACCAGGAGAATGTTGTACACGGTAAAAGTCATGTTGTGTGATGACTAACCTTCATAGACCAGCCCTTCTCAGTAATGCAAGGATCTAGGACATCTCCAAAGCCTCATGATGGAAAATGCTATCCACATCCAAAGAAAGAACTATGGAGTTTGAATGCAGATCTAAACATACTATTTGCTCCAATCATATGGGAAAATAGAGACAACAGAGTTTAAAACAAAGTAACTCACCCTTCTCAGGACTCTAGATGACGACTGGTGGGTATATCAAGTTCTAAATTGACTGCTAATTTCCTGCTTGGGTATAGCAGACCCACAGCCAAACCTGTGCTGATCCTAAGGTGGAGTGCCGAGGTGTTTTTTCTTCTTTTTTTAATGAGAGTATGACAGTACGCTAGCACAGGATAACAGTTGAGCCCTAATATAGAGAGAGTGTAGAAGCAATCAATGAAGTTGCATCCATCAATGCAACATCTGGTGGTATTCTGTACACAGCTGAGGTTAAATGTAGCAAAGTGAAGACTTCAGGAACCATGTAGCCCCGTAGCATTAGAGTGGTGAGTTGGCCTTACTCTCATGTTCCTTTGATGGGGTGTTTGGGTGCTTGTACTTGGACCCCAATTTCTCCCTAGCCTCAGAAACACTGTCTCAGACAATTTCTCCCTAGCCAAAGGACACTGTGCCTAGCAATTACTCATGAGTGGGCCCCAGAAAGACCCTTATCTCTCCCCTTGGTGCAGTTACAAACAGCACCTGAAGGAACTGTTAGTTTGAACTGACTTTGCACTGGGTCATAAAGACATTCTTACCCACTGGAGTATCTATACTACCACTCTAACTCATTATCTACATCCTGGGCTCTTCATTATTCGTATTCTAGACTTAAGACACATGTATACTACCTACATCTGTCTTGTCAAACAAGACATTGATTGGTGTCAGACTGCACAACTCTCAGTTACCGCTGAACTCTAGTTAACTTAGTGATGTAGCAGGCCTAAAACCCCACCTCCATGTGGCTCCCTTTGTGGGCTTTCCTTAGTGAACTCTGGGTAAAACGCTTGCCCAGAAGTGCATGGTCTTTGAAGAACTGACTCTGAATCACTTAGCACATTTGGCACATGTTTTATTGTATTTTATCCTATATAAACTTTAGCTGTACCTCTCTAAGGTTGCAGGATCCTTAACAATCCTTGCCCACTGAAAAGTGTAACAATAAACTTTTCCTCTGGCTAGAAGAAGATTTGAGTTGAATTTATTCAGGCAGGGCCTGGCATCACAATCTTGGGTTCCCAGAAGTACCCCAAAAATCCTAGACCTCTTCAACTTGACCACAGACTTCTGCTTCTCTGATTATGAACTCTACATTTTTCTGCTCTTTGCACTGATATTGTATGTAAATGTAGAATTGGTCCTCTCTGCAGGTTTATAGTAAAGATGTTTTATTGTTACTATTCATTTGTGGTATTTCAGCAAATGGCTTTGCTTTGAGCTAATTATGTTATTTCATTGATGAGAAGTGAGGCGAACACTTTGGTTCAGACTTGTAAGCTACACTTTTAGGACTGTGAAACAACAGAATACCCTGAACATTGAAGTTGTTATATTACAGGATTTTCAAAAAGCAATTGTATGTTATATATACACATATATGTACATATAAAATTATGAAACAATATATTTCATAGATAGGTTATTATTATGAATTTCAAGTTCTTAATTCAAATATTGATGATTGATATAAATAGATGAATTAAGCAAACACTAGAATACATGAAAAATAATCACATGTTTGAAATTCCCAAATCATTACAATGGTTATATCACAGCGATATCTTATCACTTACTCTTTTAGAAAAAAAAATGTCAATTATGCTAAAGGAGTGCTATACTTAGTGATATAGTCTGCATATAGGTTTTTTCATCACTGAATATTGAAGTAAAAAAGTTATTGTCAATTATGATAGTGTTTTACTTAGTGATATTTTCTCCATGTATGTTTTCTTTTTTCATGTCCAAATATTGAATTAAAAAAATAGCAAGGCAAGAGCGAGATGAAGGAGAAGAACAAAATAGGAATATACACATCTCTAATCTGCTTCTCTTGACTTAAAGAGAGAATTAAACTTTTTGTATGTTTTGAGCTAAAGTATGCTAATGTGAAAACAAATAGCTGAACAACTTACTCTAATTCAAATTTTCATGTTTATCTTTGCTAGGAAACAAGAACAATGCCAGCTAACAAATCCAGTACTTAAAGAGTTGTTTATAATGGTGACAACAAGTTCTTGAAGAAATAATTTAAGAGCTTGAATATATCAGATGTAATAGATACAATATGATAAAAACTGGAACATTTCTGCAGAAGGGAAAAATGATTATAATGTCATGAGAAAGGTGCAATATTCAATCATTTAAAGACATAGGGGTATTGTGCTGAATAAAAAGTTGGAGAGTTATAATTTTTGGGTAACTAATCCTTTTTTACTAATAATGCTACCAATAATTAAGAGAAGGGGATCAGTGTCACTGACCACATGCCAAAGATCCCTTTTTGGTATACACTCAATGCTATATGAATAGCCTTGGAAGAAGGAGTTCTCAAGGGTGACAAACAACTCTGGTTAACTATTAATGTGAGAATGAATATTCTAATTAGGAGGTGTGGAATGTGACTCTCACATCTCAGTCTTGGTGAAAGATGCTTACCTATAACCGTCTAGGGTAATCTAGACAAAAGTATCTACTCACCCCTGACACCTGCCATAATGGAATGCAATGGGCTAGAATTCACCTTGATTAAATTCTTTGTAAGATTCTCTACTTGGATGGGGTCTTTCACCTAGGGTAGAAAAGCCCCAGGGATTTGGGTGATCTTCCTTTTAAACAATGATCTTCAGAGACTGAACAACCTACAAGCTTCTGAAAAAATCCTGCTCCTAATTAAATAAACTAATTCTTTTTTAATATAATAGAGAAATAATCGTTTCTCTCAGAACAGATGACTTTATTTCTAAAATTAATTTACAGGACTCCCACAAACTTTAACACAATACAATATGAAATATCAATAAAATATCAGTAAAAACAATGACACAATTTTCATGTTTTGGAACATCTTTTTCAAAATGTACTACTATTTTTGCATATTTATTATTCATTAGAAACAACTTAATAATATTCCATTTTAGCTAATTTAAGTGTAACTCTTTATGGGCTTTGAAAATTGATTAGCATAATTGAATCCTTTCCCCATGTGCTGTTTTGACAGGGTAACTTTTGAGATGCTAGGATAATTGTAACGTTAAAAAGACAAAACATTTTAAAATTGTCTAAAATGCCTTATAATTATGCATATTTTATTTCCTAACATAACTGAAAATGTGGCCCTCATTTTACATGCTTTAAAATTAGTTTGCCTTAGAAATTTGCCTTGAACTATGACTTGTATGCACTAAATAAGAACGTTTTTGGGATGAATATATGATTGCCTAAAATGATTCTAACAGATTTTTATAAACATAGTGAGGCATTATTAGCTGGAGTGATCTTTAATTGTAACTTCAACATTAATTGTACCCATCACAGTAAAAATAGTAATATAGAGTTAATAAAATCATTAATGTGTATACTATTATGAAAACACATGCACAAATATTTGCAACATCAGTTAAAAAAAAAAGGAAGATGAATATAGAGTCCACAAGTGGAAAGGAGCAAATTTTACTAAAAAACATATTTCTCAAATATATAAAAAACCTAAAGAAATGCAAACAGAAATAATCAAAGGTCATTTTTGAAAATGCAATTTCTAATCACCTCTTTTATTTTTAGAAAGTCATGTTTATGAAAACAATGCACATACTATTTTTTCTTTTAAAGTGATACATGTTCCTTTATGTTGTCAGCCTAAAAAGTAGGAAACAGGAGTAGATTCCTCAAAATCTACCCAAATGAATGATATGTGGAGAATCAGAACATTGGATTGGTGGAAGATAACTTCTAAGACAGATTTCCCTAGAAAATATGCACTAAAAAGAACACCAAGAAAAAGTAAAGAAGACAGAGCAGAAGAGACAATGATAAAAAAAAGTTCATAAACACTAAACAGATACAAGAAAATGTCTTACTGAGTCAAGTAAATTGAGAAAAAATGCTAGATGATAGGAAAAGATCTGTATCAAGTATTTGGATATTTCTCTCCTTACCACAGAAATTATAGTGGAAAAAATACAAATCCAAAATGATTTAGAAGTATAATCAAATATTTAAAACAAGAAATAAGGATTGAAATGAAAAGTTAGAGCATTCAAAGAAGAAATTAGGAGTGAGAGTGTTTTAAAATGATGGAACGATTCCATAAAATGTTAGATACTATGTAAAACATAATGACAGATTATAAACTCAAAATACATGTAAATGAAAGGAAAAATGAAATATCAAAATAAAAAAGATATCATTCAATAAATAAATATATTTATCAAGGGATTTCTATATGGCATGAAGTGTGTGAAGTGCTGGAAATACAAATTTTAAAAAGTCAGTTTCTGACCTAATGAAAGACAAATACAATACTATTGGAAAAAAAAAACACAAGTTTACCAGACTACTAACTTGAATATTAAATATACTCTAATCATCTCAGTACTCAGTACTTTCCTGGGGTGTAGGGTGTCTTCAGGGAGAATTAGTACTTGAGTATGAGAATGACTAAGTCTTTTTCAGGGCTGTTCTATACATTTGGTGTCCACCTAATTCATTCACTTCTCAACTGTGGCTCAAAGAAGATGTAGCTTGTGCAGCAGCTACTCATAAGTTAAGTATTTCAGTAGACTGACTAAACCAAGTGGAGGATAACAAAGGAGTGTTAAACCTTCTGGTGATATAGTGGGTGCCTACCCCCAAGTGAGAACTTCCCTCCATGTAATGGACAGATGATAAAAATTTGTTCCAATGACCATGAAGTTCACTGAAGCAGGTGCTGTGCAATGCTTAGACCATGGTTAAAAAGAAAAGACGCTAAGGTCATTCACTGCATCCTTAGCCATCACCAGTTGTCTTGATTATATCTTCATACTATACTCTGATGACTCTGGAAAAAAGAGCGAGGACAGCAATTTTGCCCAGCTTTGCCTCACTTAAATCCCATTTATGAACATATCAAAAGACATCACCTAAATCACTTTAACTTATTTTTTTATCTGTCTGAAAGTACTGTGGTGACAGACAAGTGAAAAAACAGTAGGTGCAGATACACTGGAAGCCATAGTCACAACCTTGCACACAGTGAACCAGGACATAGGGTCAAACTATATCTGGAAGCAGAAATGGGATTCAACCTCCATATACGTGTCTGAGCAGCCTTTTAAGAAACTCATTCTTCACCTCCTGGTACAATGGAGGGTCTAGAAAAGATGTCCTAATACGGTCTGCTTACCCAAACCTTTCCTTATTAATGTGGCAGGCAGGGATGCCCTAAGCTTTTCTTCTTCACTCAAACCTTGCCTGCTTATCTTAGCCAATGAGGAGCCCGCACTTCGGTCAAAACAGAAAAAAATGTACAAAAACTTTTGCAAAGATGATTCTACTCACAACAGGTATGTAGAATGTGAGCACACTTGTAGATAACACAAAATATAGTGTATCTGAAAGATGAACATCTCTTGTTGTGAGAGAGCTCAGCAGGTATCTAATCTAAATAGGAGACCTGAATGAAACAAGGCTAGCAAATGAAGACCACCTTACTAAAGTCAGAGCTGTACACATGTTTTTCTGGAGTGGCTGCACTGAAGGGGAGTGCCATGAAGCTGGCCTAGGTTCATCAATCAAAACTAATCTAATCAACAAGCTTGTATACCTAACAAAAGGAATGAATGACAGAATCATAACAATTTTATTACAACTTGCAGGGAAGTGCTATGCTACCATGTGTATGCTCCCACCATGATGAACCCTGATGATATCAATGAAAATTTTTATGAATACCTGGAGACCCTCATCATCAATGTGCAAAAATAGGACAAACATATGATACTTTAATGTAAGAATGGTCACAGGCTAGCAGACATGGCAAGGAGTACTTGGGATGATTGAAGTTGGAAAATGTAACAGTATTGGCCACTTAGTAAGGAAGACTTCTGCATCTTATTACTTCATTGCCAATGCTGTCTTCCATTTACTTAAACACAATAAAACTTTGTAGAGGCATCCTTGCAGCAAACATTGACATTTCATAGACTGCAGACCACTGTAATCTCCTTGTTACCAGATGTAGTCTTAGAGCACCAGAAGCATCCACTGCTCCTGCTGATCCAGTTACTCCCAAAGCCTGCTCCTGGTTTCCCGTGGATGTGAGCTGTGTGACCTGTGCTGGACTGTGCTCTATTCTCATCCAGATGCAACAGACCTTTCTTGCTAGACTAAGTTTTCTTTGGCGTCTGCAGGCTGAGAGGTGTGCAAACTGCAATTGCTATCAGTGATTCAGTCACCCCAAAACCTGCTCTGGGTTTGCTTAGGCCAGGTCTGTGTTAGCTTAGTGTATGCTGGTCTGCTCTCCTGTCTCACCATGGTGCAACAGACTATCCCTGCCAATCTTCCAAGTTGTCTTGGGCTGGAAATTTCTTTCACTCTATCTTTTGTGTGTTCTGCTGCTCTAGAATGTTTAAAAGTCCTTTTTAAAGGTATTTGGAGGATTTAGGGGGAAAGCTCAAATGAGTTCCTGCTTTTACTTTTACATTTGGCTCCACCTCCTTAATGATTTTTTCTTAGGGAGTTCATTGATGGCTTCTTTGATTTCTTTTTCTTAACAGGGGTTATTTAAGTATTTTATTTTCTCTACTATTAATCTGGGTAATTTATACTTTTTTATGTATATTTTTGTAAATATTAATCCATTCCATCTAGATTGTCAGATTTATCGGCATATGGGTGGGCAAAATGGCTCCCAATTATAATTATAATTTCCTCTTCATTGATGATGAATTTACTTTTTATGCTAGTAATTTGGTTTTCTTTTTTATTTACATCTAATTAACAAAAAGTTTGTCTATTTTATTGTTTTTCTCCTAATACCAGTACTTAGTTTCCTTGCTTAATTCAATAGTTTTCTTACTTTCCATTTTCCTAATGTCCCTTTTGGTTTCCAGAATTTCCAATTTAGTGTTTACTTAGATATTATTAGTTTGTTCTTTTTTCTAGCTTTTTTAGTTGCATGCCCAATTCACTGATCTTCTCTTTCCCTATTTTAATCCTATAAACATTTATAGATATAAAATTTCCCTTAAGACTTGCTTTTGACTTTATCACTTCAGTTTGGTTTGTTGTCTCATCTTTGTCATCCCTGTGGATGAATTTATTGATTTTTTTCTATGACTTATTGTTTGACCCACTCATTCTTTTTTTTTATTTTTTTTTATTTTTAGGCAATTGGGGTTAGTGACTTGCCCAGGGTCACACAGCTAGTAAGTGTTAAGTGTTTGGTCTGAGGCCAGATTTGAACTCAGGTCCTCCTGACTTCAGGGTTGGTGCTCTATCCACTGTGCCACCTAGCTGCCCCATGACCCACTCATTGTTAGGGGATAGACTATTTAGTTTCCAATTAGTTTTTATTTTGTCTTCCGATGGACCTTTGTTACATGTAATTTTTATTGCATCATGATCTGAAAAGGATGCATTTATTTTTTCTGACTTTCTGAATTGGATTATAAGGTTTTAAAGTCCTAATACATGATAATTATTATTTTTCTGTAGGTGCCATTACCACTGAGAAAAAGTATATTCCATTCTATTCCCATTAAGCTTCTCTAGACATCTATAATATCTAACTTTTTCTAAAATTCTATTCACTTCTTTATTGTTTATTTTGTTGTTAAATTTATCTAATTCTGGGGGTGGGGTTTAAGGCCTCTCACTAATATAGTTTTGCTGTCTATTCCTGTGACTCCCTTACCTTCTCCTCTAAGAATCTGGAAGCATACTTGGTACATATATATTTAGTATTGATATTAATTCATTGTCTATGGTTGCTTTTAGCAAAATATAGTTTCCTTCCTTACCTTTTTAAATGATAACTATGTTTTTCTTTTGCTTTGTCTGAGATCAGGAATGCTACCACGACCTTTTTATTTTATTTTTTTTTCACTTCAGCTGAAGCATAATAGTTTATGCTCCAGTATTTTATCCTTAATCAATCTTAATCTCTCTGCTTCAAATGTGTTCTTGTAAACAACATATTGTAGGATTCTGTTTTTTAATCCATTCTGCTATCCACTTCTCTTTTTTAGGAGAGTCCATCCCATTCACATCCACAGCTTTGATGGCTAACTGTATCTTTATCTCCATCCTGTCCCTACTCTGTTTGTTCATACCTTTTTTTTTTTCTTTTCACCCTTTCCCTCTTCAACAGTGTTTTGCTTCTGACCACCACCTCCCTCAATCTGCCATCCTTTCTTTCAGCACCCCTCCCTTTTCTTTCTACTTTCCCCTCCTTCTTTCTCCCTTCCTTCTGCCCTCCCTTCTAAGCACCCCCTGCCTTTTTTCCCCTTTCTCTTTCTACTTCCCTTTAGGGTAAGATAGATTTCTATAACTGACTGAATGTGTATGTTATTCCTGCTTCGATGCCATATTCATCGTCATTGAAGACATTTGATGACGTGGCTGAAAACATCATGCTGAAAAGCATGGGAGCAAGTACACAGCCTTCTTTCAGTCCAGTGATTACTGGGAAGCCATGAGACCATCATCCATTATCCAGAACCCAGGCAAGGAAGATGTTATGAAATTGATGTACAATACTGTTGAACTTCTCCAGGAAACCAAATTTTGACATAATTTTCCATAAGCCCTCATGACTGACTGTATCAAAAGCCTTGGTCAGATCCACAAATGTTTGTAGACCTCTGTGCTGCTCCTGACATTTCTCCTGGAGTTGTTGGGCATTAAACACCATATTGACCTTTCCTCAGTCCTTTCTGAAGTCACACTGGCAATCAAATAGATTACCACTTTCCACTTATTAAGGAGGACTCTGGCAAGAATCTTGCCAGCCGTGATTCAGAGAGATTTCTCTCTGTGGTTGTCACAAGACAATCTGTTTCCTTAACCTTCATAGAGGTGAATAGCAGAGGCATCTTTCAACTCCCATGGGATAACCTCCTCTTGCCATACAATCCAGAAAATTTCAGTCAACTTTTGTATGAGCAGCGGACTCCTCTGCAGTCCCCAAACACACACCTTTTAAATCTCAGCTGGAAGAGAATCAGCACCAGGTACTTAGTCACTCGAAGGAAGCCTAATTGCATTCAAAATGTCTTCTTCAATTAGAACTTCAGCTAGGGGGGGATTGACTTCAACCTAAGGTTAACAGTCACCAGCTTCAGCATTTATTAATGATGGTCTGTTGTGAACACTGTGGAAGTGCTCATGTCATCTCTCTAGAATGATGTCCTAATCAATGTGGCTCTATCAGAACTGAGTAGTTGAGATACACCTTAGATCTTTAGTCAGTAAATAGCTTTTAAGGCACCATAAAAGCACTTTTGTTTCTTTCAGCATAAAACTGAATTTCATCTGCCTCCTTACTGAGCCAAGAATCCTGCATCTCTCTAAGCTTTGCTAGTACTTTATTCATTTTTTTTAAATTTTTTTGGTAGATGTTCTGATTTTTAAAATTTTTTTTTTAAAAGACAACAATAATTCATATCATTAAACAAACCAGGAAGCTTAGCAACTTCTTTACAAACCCCAATGCTGAATACAAACACTTTCCAGGGAAGATGGTTGATGGCTCCACATTGCTACCCCTGTGGGATACTACAGACCCTGAGACCCTGTCTTTTAGTGAGGCTGCCCCCAAGCCTCTGCCTGAGGAGTGAATTCCAGTCATCTCTTTGGGAAGGCAATAAAAGGGGCCTTCTAGTCTTGTCTTCTCCTAAGCCTGGGAGCAACCTTACTGTTCCCACTGTGTAAAGATCCATCTGGGCCACAGAACCCCTGACACCCCAGAAGCATTACTTCTTGCACAAAGAGATTGGAGTCACTTTATTTTATTAGCAAAAGATAAACAGACACAATGAAAGCCTTAAAAGTATAAAATAACTTAATGAAGGTGGTCACCTCAAAATCACAGAAGCATGAGTGGAAAAGCCCCTCATTTTCAGTTTGGGTTCTGGATTCCCCCTATCACTCCTCCTATGCTGATCCTATAATAGTATTTTTTTAAATTTTTTAAACATATTTTTAAATTTTCCACAAAAATACTATTGTTCCTAATCAAACACAGATATTGCAGAAGAGTAACTGCTTTTTTACTCACTCTATAAAAGCTGAAAAGGTTATCAAACTGGTTAATACAGAAAAATGCCACAATCTGTAATATCACAAAATCTGGCACCAGAAAAACGAAACAAAAATCAAAGGGGGGGATAATAAGTGATAGCAATTCAACCTCCATAGTTCTTTCTTTGGATGTGGACAGCATTTTCCATCCCGAGGCCTCTGGAGATGTCTTCGATCCTTGTAATGCTGAGAAGGGTTCAGTTTAACAATATTAGCTATCACATAAGGTGGCTTTTATTGTGTACAAAATCCTCTTGGTTCTGCTCACTTCACTCAGCATCAGACCATATAAGTCTTCCCCAGGTTTTTCTGAAGTCGGCCTGTTCATCATTTCTTACAGCACAGTAGTATTCCATTACATTCATATACCACAACTTGCTCAGCCATTCCCCAATGGATGGGCATCCTCTCAATTTCCAATTCTTTGCCACCACAAAAAGAGCTGCTAGGAATATTTTTGCACACATGGGTCCTTTTCCCATTTGTTTCATCTTTTTGGGATATAGCCCTAGAAGTGCTATTGCTGGATCAAAGGGTATGCACATTTTTGTAGCCTTTTGGGCATAGTTCCAAATTGTTCTCCAAAATGGTTGGATCATTTCACAACTCCACCAACAAAGTACTAGTGTTCAAATTTTCCCACATCTTCTCCACCATTTACCATGTTCCTGTTTTTTTCATGTTGGCCAATCTGATAGGTGTAATGTGATACCTCAGAGGTGTTTTGATTTGCATTTCTCTAATCAATAATGCTTTAGAGCATTTTTCATATGACTACAGATGGCTTTAATGTCTTCATCTGAGAAATGTCTGTTCATATTCTTTGACCATTTATCAATTTTGGGAATGGCTTGCATTCTCATAAATTTGTCTTAATTCTCTATATATTTTAGAAATGAGGACTTTAGCAGAGAGACTGTTGTAAAAATTCCTTCCCAATTTTCTAGCTTCCTTCTAATCTTAGTTGCATTGGCTTTGTTTGTGCAAAAACTTTTCAATTTAATGTAATCAAAATTATCCATTTTGCTTTTCATAATGTTCTCTATCTCCTGTTTGGTCATGAATTCTTCTGCTCTCCATAGATCTGATAGGTAAACTATTCCTTGTTCTCCCAGTTTACTTATGGTATCAGCCTTTATATCAAAGTCATGAACCCATTTTGCCTTTATTTTGGTATATAGTGTGAGATTTGGGTTATGCCTAGTTTCTGCCATACTCTTTTCCAGTTTTCCCAGCAGTTTTTTTCAAAGAGTGGGTTCTTATCCCAGAAGCTGGGGTCTTTGGGTTTATCAAATAACAGATTACTATAGTCATTGACTACTGTGTCTTGCATATTTAACCTATTCCACTGATCCACCTCCCTGTTTCTTAGCCAGTAGCAAGCAGTTTTGATGATGGCTGCTTTATAATACAATTTGAGATATGGAATTGCTAGGCCACCTTCCCTTGCATTTCTTTTCTTTAGTTCCTTTCATATTCTGGACTATTTGTTTTTCCAAATGAATCTTGTTATTATTTTTTCTAACTCTATAAAATAATTTTTGGGTAGTTTGATTGGTATGGCACTGAATAAGTAAATTAGTTTAGGTAGGATTGTCATTTTTATTATATTAACTCAGCCTACTCATGAGCAACTGATGTTTTTCCAATTATATAGATCCGATTTTATTTGTATGGAAAGTGTTTTGTAATTGTGTTCATAGAGTTCCTGGGTGTGTTTCAGAAGGTATACTCCAAAATTTTTAAAATGTCTGCAGTAAGTTTAAATGGGATTTCTCTTTCTATCTCTTGCTGTTGGGCTTTGTTGGTAACATATAGAAATGCTGATGATTTATGTGGGTTTATTTTATAGTCTGCAATTTTGCTAAAGTTGTTTATTATTTCAAGTAGTTTTTTTTACTAGATTCTCTAGGATTCTCTACATATATCATCATGTCATCTGCAAAGAGTGATAGCTTTGTTTCTTCTTTGCCTATTCTAATGCCTTCAATTTCTTTTTCTTCTCTTATTGCTAAAGCTAACATTTACAGTACAATATTGAATGGCACTGATGATAACAGACATCCTTGTTTCACCCCCAATCTTATTGGAAATGCTTCTAGCCTGTCACCTTTACATATATTGCTTGCTGAAGGTTTTAGATAGATGCTATTTATTATTTTAAGGAAGACTCCATTTATACCTATGCCTCCTAGTGTTTTTAATAGGGATGAGTGGTGGAATTTTTCAAAAGCTTTTCCTCTATCTGTTGAGATGATCATGTGGTTTCTGTTGGTTTTGGTGTTGATATGCTCAATGATGCTGATAGTTTTCCTATTATTGAACCAACCCTGCATTCCTGATATAAATCCTACGTGGTCATAGTATATTATTCTTGTGACAAGTTCCTGCAAACTATTTGCTAGTATTTTGTTTAAAATTTTTGCATCTATATTCATTAGAGAAATTGGTCTATAATTTTCTTTCTCTATTTTGAGTCTTTCTGGTTTAGGTATGAACACTATATTTGTATCATAAAATGAATTTGGTTAGACTCCTTCTTCACCTATTTTCCCAAATACTGTATATAGCATTGGAATTAATTGTTCTTTAAAGGTTTGATACACTTCGCATGTACATCCATCTGGCCCAGGAGATTTTTTCCTACGGAGTTCATCAATGGCTTGTTCAATTTCTTTTTCTCAGATGGGGTTATTTAAATATTTTGCTTCCTCCTCGGTTAATCTGGGCAGTTTATATTTTTTTAAATATGTATCCCTTTCACTAAGATTGTCAAATTTGTTGGCATACAGTTGGGCAAAATAATTCCTAATTATTGTTTTAATTTCCTCTTCCTTGGTGGTAGCTTCACCCTTTTCATTCTTGATACCAGTAATTTGGTTTTCTTCTTTCTTTTTTTTAATTAAATTAACCAAAGATTTATCAATTTTATTGTTTTTTTTTCATAAAACGAGCTCTTAATTTTATTTATTAGTTCAATAGTTTTCTTAATTTCCATTTTCTTAATTTTTCCTTTGGTTTTCAATATTTCTAATGCAGTGTTTAGTTGAGTATTTTTAAGTTGTTCTTTTTCTAGTTCTTTTAGTTGTATGCCCAATTCATCATTCTCCTCTTTTTCTATTTTATTTATGTAAGCATTTAGAGATATAAAATGTCCCCTAAGAACTACTTTCACTGAATCCCATATGTTTTGGTATGTTGTCTCATTACTGTCATTCTCTTCAATGAAATTATTGATTGTTTCTCTGATTTGATGTTTGACACACTCATTTTGTAAGGATTGGGTTATTTAGTTTCCAATTGTTTTCTAGTCTATCATTCCATGGCCCTTTACTACATATAATTTTTATTGTGTCATGATCTGAAAAGGATGCATTTAATATTTCTGCCTTTCTGCATTGGAGTGTGAGGTTTATATGCCTGAGTACATGGTCAGTTTTTGTGTATGTGCCATGTACTGCTGAGAAAAAAGTATATTCCTTTCCATCCCCATTCAGTTTTCTCCAGAGGCCTACCATACCTAACTTATCTAATGTTCTATTCACCTTCTTAACTTCTTTCTTGTTTATTTTTTGGTTAGATTTATCTAGTACACAGAGGGGGAGGTTCAGGTCCCCCCCACTAGTATAGTTTTGCAGTCTATATCTTCCTATAATTCCCTGAACTTCTCCTCTAAGAATCTGGATGTTATACCATTTGGTGCACATATGTTTAGTAATGATATTACTTCACTGCCCATGGTGCCTTTTAGCAGGATGTAGTTTCCTTCCTTATCTATTTTGATTAGATCTATTTTTGCTTTTGTTTTGTCTGAGATCAGGATTGCTACCCCTGCTTTTTTTACTTCAGCTGAAGCAAAATATGTTCTGCCCCAGCCTTTTACCTTTACCCTGTATGTGCCACTCCTTTTCAAATGTGTTTCTTGTAGACAACATACTATAGGACTATGGTTTTTAATCCATTCTGCAGTCCATTTCTGTTTTATTGGAGAGTTCATCCCATTCACATTCACAGTTATGATTACTATCTGTGTCTTTTTCTCCATCCTTTCCCCCATTTATGCTTTTCTTTCTACTTTTTCCTTCCCCTCTTCACTAGTGTTTTGCTTTCCACCACCACCTTCAGTCCCTCCTCCCTTTTATTATCCCTTTCCCTTTTCTTCCCCTTTACTCTTACTGTTTCTTCCCTCCCTTTTCTCTCCCACGCCCTTTTCTTCCCCCCCCTCCCTTTTCTTTCCCCTTTTCCCTCCTACTGCCTATAGGGCAAGTTAGATTTCTATACCTAACTGATTCTGTTATGCCCTTCTTGAGCCAAATCTATTGAGAGTAAGGTTCAAACAATGCTCACACCCCTCCCTTCTTTCCCTCTGCTGCAGTAGGATTTTGTGTCTTATCCTGTAATGTACTTTCCCCTTGCCTGCCTCCTCCTTTCTCAGTACATTTTCTAAGATCACATTGATACACTCATTTGGATCCATTTAACCCACTTGATTAGATTTTTTTGTATCATTACATCAAAGTCAACTAATACCCATCCTCTTTATGTATCCTCCTTTAACATGGTGTAATAACAATACAGTTGTCAGGGGTTGCAAGTGTCATATTCCCTTGTAGGGGTTTAAACAGCCCCCCCCATTATTAACAACATATTGTATCTTTCTGTCCCATTTGCCTTTCTATGTCCTCCCTGAGTCTTGTACTTGAAGATCAAATTTTTTTGAGCTCTGGTCTTTTTATCAGGAAAGTTTGGAAGTCTCCTATTTTGTTGAATACCCACCTCCTCCCTTGAAAAATGATGCTTATTTTTGCTGGGTAGTAGATTCTTGGATTCACTCCAAGCTGCTTTTCCTTAAGGAATATTACATTCCACATTCTGAAGTCTTTTAATGTAGAAGCTGCAAGGTCCTGTGTAATCCTGACTGTGCTTCTATGATATTTAAATTGTTTCTTTCTGGCTGCTTGCAGCACCTTCTCTTTCATCTGATAATTTTAATATTTTACTATTATATTCCTTATTGTTGTCAATTTGTGATCTCGTTCAGGTGGTGACCTGTGGATTCTTTCTATGGTTATTTTCCCTTCTGGTTCTAGAACTTCTGGGCAGTTTTCCTTTATGATTTCCTGAAAGATACTGTCCAGGCTTTTTTTTCATCACTATTTTCAGGTAGTGCAATAATTTTTAGAGTGTCTCTTCTGAATCAATTTTCCAGGTCGGTTGTTTTACCGATGAGGTATTTTATGTTTTCATCTATTTTTTCTTTTTTTTTTTGTTTTTGTTTGCCTAATTCATGCTCTCTCATTGAGACGTTAGTTTCCGTTTCTCTAATTCTAGTTTTTAACAGATTGGTTTATTCGGTTAGTTTTTGTACTTCCTCCTCCAATTGGCTAATTGTGATTTTTATGAATTTGTGTTGTTCAGTGCATCTCTTTTTGAATTGGCCAATTGTATTTTTGAAGGACTGTTCTACCTCCCTCATTTGACTATTAAAATCCCTCTTGAGCTCTTGTAAGAAGGCTTTTTGGGCTTCAGACCACTTCATACTCCCTTTTGTTGTGGCAGATGTGGGTTTGTTGACAATGTTGTCCTTTTTAGAATTTGTGTCTTGATCTTCACTCTTCTCATAAGGTGAATCTACAGTATGTTTCTTTTTACTCATGGTGTTTCTTTATTCCCTGGACTTTAAAGAGTTTGAGCTCTCCTGCTGGGGAACAGAGGGCATTGACCCAAGCTTCTTGTCTTGGAAGCCTAACTAACAGAAGAGTACACTGACGAAAACAAGTGTTTAAAAAACACAATTGGCCAATTGAAGAAGGAAGTACAAAAACTAACCGAATAAACCAATCTGTTAAAAACTAGAATTGGACAAATGGAAACTAATGTCTCTATGAGAGAGCAAGAATCAGTCAAACAGAAACAAAAAAAAGAAAAAATAGATGAAAATAAAATACCTCATCAGTAAAACAACCGACCTGGAAAATCGATCAGGAGAGACAATTTAAAAATTATTGGACTACCTGAAAATCATGATGAAAAAAAGCCTGGACAGTATCTTTCAGGAAATCATAAAGGAAAACTGCCCAAGTCCTAGAACCAGAAGGGAAAATAACCATAGAAAGAATCCACGATCACCACCTGAAAGAGATCCCAAATTGACAACAAAAGGAATATAATAGCAAAATTCCAAAATTACCAGATGAAAGAGAAGGTGCTGCAAGCAGCCAGAAAGAAACAATTTAAATATCATGGAACCACAGTCAGGATTACACAGGACCTTGCAGCTTCTACATTAAAAGACCAGATGGGAACATGATATTCCTAAGGCAAAGGAGCTTGGAATGCAGCCAAGGATCAATTACCCAGCAAAAATGAGCATCATTTTTCAAGGGAGGAGGTGGATATTCAACAAATAGGAGACTTCCAAACTTTCCTGATAAAAAGACCAGAGCTCAACAAAAAATTTGATCTTCAAGTACAGGACTCAAGAAGGACTTAAAAAGGTAAATGGGACAGAAAGATACAATATGTTGTTAATAAGGGGGGGCTGTTTAAACCCCTACAAGGGAATATGACACTTGCAACCCTTGAGAACTGTATTGTTATTACACCTGTTAAAGGAGTATACATAAAGAGGGTGGATATTAGTTGACTTTGATGTAATGATAAAAAAAATCTAATCAAGTGGGTTAAATGGATCCAAATAAGTGGATCAATCTGATCTTAGAAAATGTACTGAGAAAGGAGGAGGCAGACAAGGGTAAATTACATTACAGGAAAAGACACAAAATCCTATTACAGCAGAGGGAAAGAAGGGAGGGGGAGCATTGTTTGAACCTTACTCTCATCAGATTTGGCTCAAGAAGGGCATAACATAATCAGTTAGGTATAGAAATCTAACTTGCCCTATAGGCAGTAGGAGGGAAAAGGGGAAAGAAAAGGGAGGGGGGAAAGAAAAGGGGGGGAAGAAGGGAGGGAAGAAGCAGTAAGAGTAAAGGGGAAGAAAAGGGAAAGGGATAATAAAAGGGGGAGGGACTGAAGGAGGTGGTCAAAAGCAAAACACTAGTGAAGGGGGAAAGGAAAAAGGAGAAAGAAAAGCATAAATGGGGGAAAGGATGGAGAAAAAGACACAGATAGTAATCATAACTGTGAATGTGAATGGGATGAACTCTCCCATAAAACGAAATGGATTGCAGAATGGATTAAAAACCATAATCCTACAATATGTTGTTTACAGGAAACACATTTGAAAAAGAGTGACACATACAGGGTAAAGGTAAAAGGCTGGAGCAGAATATATTATGCATCAGCTGAAGTAAAAAAAGCAGGGGTAGCAATCCTGATCTCAGACAAAGCAAAAGCAAAAATAGATCTAATCAAAAGAGATAAGGAAGGAAACTACATCCTGCTAAAAGGCACCATAGACAATGAAGTAATATCATTACTAAACATATGCACCAAATGGTATAGCATCCAAATTCTTACAGGAGAAGTTCAGGGAGTTACAGGAAGAAATAGACAGCAAAACTATACTAGTGGGGGACCTGAACCTCCCCCTCTGCACTAGATAAGTCTAACCACAAAATAAACAAGAAAGAAGTTAAGGAGGTGAATAGAACATTAGAAAAGTTAGGTATGATAGACCTCTGGAGAAAACTGAATGGGGATAGAAAGGAATATACTTTTTTCTCAGCAGTACATGGCACATACACAAAAATTGACCATGTACTAGGGCATAAAAACCTCACAATCCAATGCAGAAAGGCAGAAATATTAAATGCATCCTTTTCAGATCATGACAATAAAAATTATATGTAATAAAGGGCCATGGAAAGATAGACTAAAAAATAATTGGAAACTAAATAATCTAATCCTAAAAAATGATTGGTCAAACAACAAATCATAGAAACAATCAATAATTTCATTCAAGAGAATGACAATAATGAGACAACATACCAAAACTACTGGGATGTAGTGAAAGCAGTTCTTAGGGGAAGTTTTATATCTCTAAATGCTTACATAAATAAAATAGAAAAAGAGGAGATTAATGAATTGGGCATACAACTAAAAAAACTAGAAAAAGAACAACTTAAAAATCCTCAACTAAACACCAAATTAGAAATATTGAAAACCAAAGGAAAAATTAAAAAATTGAAATTAAGAAAACTATTGAACTAATAAATAAAACTAAGAGCTGGTTTTATGAAAAAAACAATAAAATAGATAAACCTTTGGTTAATTTAATTAAAAAAAGAAAGAAGAAAACCAAATTACTAGTATCAAGAATGAAAAGGGTGAAGCTACCACCAAGGAAGAGGAAATTAAAACAATAATTAGGAATTATTTTGCCCAACTATATGCCAACAAATTTGACAATCTTAGTGAAATGGATACATATTTACAAAAATATAAATTGCCCAGATTAACCGAAGAGGAAGTAAAATACTTAAATAACCCCATCTCAGAAAAAGAAATTGAACAAGCCATTGATGAACTCCCTAGGAAAAAATCTCCAGGGCCAGATGGATTTACATGCGAATTCTATCAAACATTTAAAGAACAATTAATTCCAATACTATATACTATTTGGGAAAATAGGTGAAGAAGGAGTCTTACCAAATTCTTTTTATGATACAAATATGGTGTTGATACCTAAACCAGGAAGAGTCAAAATAGAGAAAGAAAATTATAGACCAATTTCTCTAATGAATATAGATGCAAAAATTTTAAACAAAATACTAGCAAATAGATTGCAGCAACTTATCACAAGAATAATACACTATGACCAGGTAGGATTTATACCAGGAATGCAGGGTTGGTTCAATATTAGGAAAACTATCAGCATCATTGAGCATATCAACACAAAACCAACAGAAACCACATGATCATCTCAATAGATGCAGAAAAAGCTTTTGATAAAATACAACACCCATTCCTATTAAAAACACTAGAAAGCATAGGTATAAATGGAGTCTTCCTTAAAATAATAAATAGCATTATCTAAAACCTTCAGCAAGCATTATATGTAATGGGGACAGGCTAGAAGCATTTCCAATAAGATCGGGGGTGAAACAAGGATGTCCATTATCACCACTGTTATTCAATATTGTACTGGAAATTAGCTTTAGCAATAAGAGAAGAAAAAGAAATTGAAGGCATTAGAATAGGCAAAGAAGAAACAAAGCTATCACTCTTTGCAGATGACATGATGATATACTTAGAGAATCCTAGAGAATCAAGTAAAAAACTACTTGAAATAATAAACAACTTTAGCAAAGTTGCAGGCTATAAAATAAACCCACATAAATCATCAGCATTTCTATATATTACCAACAAAGCCCAACAGCAAGAGATAGAAAGAGAAATCCCATTTAAACTTACTGTAGACATTATAAAATATTTAGGAGTCTACCTGAAACAAACCCAGGAACTCTATGAACACAATTACAAAACACTTTTCACACAAATAAAATCAGATCTAAATAATTGGAAAAACATCAGTTGCTCATGGGTAGGCGAGCTAATATAATAAAAATGACAATCCTACCTAAGCTAATTTACTTATTCAGTGCCATACCAATCAAACTACCAAAAATTATTTTATAGAGTTAGAAAAAATAATAACAAGATTCATTTGGAAAAACAAAAGGTCCAGAATATCAAAGGAACTAATGAAAAGAAATGCAGGGGAAGGTGGCCTAGCAATTCCAGATCTTAAATTGTATTATAAAGCAGCAATCATCAAAACTGCTTGGTACTGGCTAAGAAATAGGGAGGTGGATCAGTGGAATAGGTTAAATATGCAAGACACAGTAGTCAATGACTATAGTAATCTATTATTTGATAAACCCAAAGACCCCAGCTTCTGGGATAAGAACCCACTCTTTGAAAAAAACTGCTGGGAAAACTGGAAAAGAGTATGGCAGAAACTAGGCATAGACCCAAATCTCACACCATATACCAAAATAAAGTCAAAATGGGTTCATGACTTAGATATAAAGGCTGATACCATAAGTAAACTGGGAGAACAAGGAATAGTTTACCTATCAGATCTATGGAGAACAGAAGAATTCATGACCAAACAGGAGATAGAGAACATTATGAAAAGCAAAATGGATAATTTTGATTACATTAAATTGAAAAGTTTTTGCACAAACAAAGCCAATGCAACTAAGATTAGAAGGAAGGTAGAAAATTGGGAAAGAATTTTTACAACCAGTCTCTCTGATAAAGGCCTCATTTCTAAAATATATAGAGAATTAAGACAAATTTATAAGAACACAAGCCATTCCCCAATTGATAAATGGTCAAAGGATATGAACAGACAGTTCTCAGATGAAGAAATTAAAGCCATCTATAGTCATATGAAAAAATGCTCTAAATCATTATTGATTAGAGAAATGCAAATCAAAACAACTCTGAGGTACCACATCACACCTATCAGATTGGCCAACATGACAAAACAGGAAAATGATAAATGGTGGAGAAGATGTGGGAAAATTGGAACACTAATACATTGTTGGTGGAGTTGTGAAATGATCCAACCATTTTGGAGAACAATTTGGAACTATGCCCAAAGGGCTACAAAAATGTGCATACCCTTTGATCCAGCAATAGCACTTCTAGGGCTATATCCCAAAGAGATCAAACAAATGGGAAAAGGACCCATGTACAAAAATATTCATAGCAGCTCTTTTTGTGGTGGCAAAGAATTGGAAATTGAGAGGATGCCCATCCATTGGGGAATGGCTGAGCAAGTTGTGGTATATGAATATAATGGAATACTACTGTGCTATAAGAAATGATGAACAGGCTAACTTCAGAAAAACCTGGAAAGACTTATATGGTCTGATGCTGAGTGAAGTGAGCAGAACCAAGAGGACTTTGTACACAATAACAGCCACTTATGTGATACTAATATTGTTAAACTGAACCCTTCTCAGCATTACAAGGATCGAAGACATCTCCAGAGGCCTCGGGATGGAAAATGCTGTCCACATCCAAAGAAAGAACTATGGAGGTTGAATCGCTATCACTTATTTTTGCCTTCTGTTTAGTTTTATTTCATTTTTCTGATGGTTCCTCTTATTGGTTTTAATTTTTACTTACAACTTCACTAATGTGAAAATATGTTTAATAGGGATGTAAATGTAAAACCTATATAAGGTTGTGCACCATCTTGGGGAGGCTGGGGGGGGGGAAAGGGGAGAAAAATTTTCAACCGAAATGCATATTGAAGTGATTGTTAATAAATTAATAAATTTTGGGGAAAACCATTAGCTTTACCAATAATAGAAGAAAAAGAAATTGAACATATTTGAACAGGCAAAGAAAAAATGAAGCTATCAATCATTGTAGGTGATATGATGATATACTTAGAGAATCCTAGAGAGTTAAGTAAAAAACTACTTGAAACAATAAACAACTTTAGCAAAGTTGCAGGTTGTAAAATAAACCCACATAAATCATCGGTGTTTCTATATTAGCAACAAAGCCCAAAAGCAAGAGATAGAAAGAGAAATTGTATTTAAAGTTAATGTAGACATTGTAAATATTTAGGAGTGTACCTCCCAAACAAACCCAGGAACTCTATGAACACAATTACAAAGCACTTTTCACACAAATAAAATCAGATCTAAATAATGGGCAAAACATCATTTTCTCATGTGTAGGCCAAACAAATATAATAAAAATGACAACCTTACCGAAACAAATTTACTTATTCATTGCCATACCAATCAAACTACCAAAAATTATTTTTGTAGCTAGAAAAAGATAATATTTATTTGGAACAACAAAAAGTCCAGAATATCAAAAGAACTAATGAAAACAATGCCAGAGAAGGTGGCTTAAGTGTACAAGATCTTAAATTGTCTTATAAAGCAGCAATCATGAAAACTACTTTGTAGTGGCTAAGAAATAGAGTAGTGGATCAGTGGAATAGGATAGTTATACAAAAACACAGTATTCAATGCCTGTAGTAATCTACTGTTTGATAAACACCAAGACTACAGCTTCTGAGATAAGAGCTCACTATTTGACAAAAACTTCTGGGAAAAATGATAAAGAATATGGCAGAAAGTAGGTATAAATGAAAATCTGAAACATTGTGACAAGATAAAGTCAAAATGTGTGAACAATTTAGATATAAAGACTGATACTATAGGCAAACTAGGAGAAAAGGAAAAATTTACCTGTCAGATTTATAGAGAATGGAAGAATTTATGAAAAAAAGAGATGGAGAATATTGTGAAATCTAAAATGGACAATTTTGATTACATTAACTTAAGATGATTTTCCACAACAAAGTCAATGCAACCAAGATTAGGAGAGAAGCAGAAAATTGGGAAAGAATTTTTACAACCAGTGTTTTTGATAGGCCTCGTTTCAAAAACATATAAAGGACTAAATCAAATTTATGTGAATAAAAATCTTTCCTCAATTGATAAATGGTGAAAGGATTTGAACAGGCAGTTTTCAGATAAAGAAATTAAAACTATCTATAATCATACAAAAAAAAATGCCCTAAATCACTATTGATTACAGAAATGCAAATTAAAATGATTCTGAGGTATCACATCACAGTTATCAGATTGGCTAACATGACACAGCAGGACAATGTTAAATGTTGGAGAAGAATTGAACAGAATAAAAAAAAAGATGAAAACATTTTCCTGCATTAAACATATTTACGCATTTAATTTTGACACAGATGAGCATCAAAGAATAGAAATAATTATGAAACAATGAGGGGGAAAGGGAGGTACTTTGTTTTTAAACACACACATATATGTTTGTATGTGTATTGATTAAATATTTTTATGAGATTTGAAATCATAAAATCATACAAATAATATATAATTGAAATATAAATTTATATGATTTACAATATAATTTAAACATATTGCATGAGTTTAAATATAATACCTCCATCACGTATATCTGTATAATGCACCATGCATATAAGTGCGTTCATATGCTATATGCATAGCCATACATATGCATAATGCATATATATTTGGATTTTTATTATTCTCGCTATTTGATTTGAAGCCCTTTAAATTTATATTTCTTTCTTTTAAGTGATGAGCAGATAGGTAAATGTTTCTATTCAAAAGAGAATAGCTACCTTATTCTACATGAAACAGGCATTAAAATTGATTATCCACATTCTTATTAGGTAATACAGTGGTAAAGTGATATGAACACTGACCTGGGAATTCAGTACAGAACTGGCCAATAAATTGAATGATCTAAGAAGTATAATTGAGTTAACAACAAAGAGGAGATAATTAAGAATTGACTCATTATTTCCTAAAATCTAATGGAATTATATCTACAACATTATAATTCTGTGAATTTAGTAAATTTCACACCAGTGAAAGAGTTTAGAATAGCATAACTGATTCCAGGAGAAACTGTGATATTGGCCAACTGTTTTAATAACAAATTCTAGAAATTTTTGAAGCAATTCAAGTCCAATTTACTGCTTTATAGTTTATAGATTTTTCTATTTTTATTTTACTAAAAAATTTGGGATTTGATCTTCTCCAGTCTTGTAGCATCTGTACCATTTGTCTTGGTGTATTACTTATTACTCACAAGCAGTCAATTATTTGGTATGAGGTTTGCCTGGTCTTGGTTACTTGAAATCATATAGGGCAGAAATGAAATGAAAATGTGTCTTAGTTACATTCCTAGTTGTCTTGAGCTCTAATTATTTCTTAGATCCTTTAAAAATAATACTCTGAAGAAAAAAAAAAAGGAAGCAAAATAATACTCAAATGTCTTTTTTTTTTCTTGCAGTATTCTATCGCCATCTTTAAGCAGTGGTCAAAATTCTAAGGCATGTAGGTGGCACAGAGGATAAAGTGTAGGTAATGGAGTCAAGAAGACTCAATTTTGTGAGTTCAAATCTGCCCTAGACACTAATTAGCTGTGTGACCCATGGAAAGTCACTTGCCCCCTTTTGCCTCAATTTCTTTTACAAAATGAGCTGGAGAAAGAAATGGCAAACTCATCAAGTATCTTTGCCAAGAAAATCCCAAATGTGGTAATGAAGATTTTACATGACTGAAAAACAAGAAAAGACTAAAACTGTCTAATATATTCAGAATTATGTCACTTGTAATAGGGACTTTGGGTCCATTTTGTTTCAGCATTCTTCACAAATATATTGTCTTCAGTGTCATTTCCACTTCCTTGTGTAGTAAATCTGTCCATGATGTAAAACTTCATTCATATTGACTACAGTGCTTATATATTTTATAAAAATTTTACACCTCTTTCCTATTGTTATAGTCTACTTATTATTCCTCCTATTTGGTTTGACCAATGCCACATGCCAGTCTATTTTGGAAAGCTGTATGTGTCTTAAAAATCACATTCACTTTTTTGGCCATCACATCAGACTGATGACTCCTATTGAGAATGTAGGGCATGAGTTCTCCTCCCTACCACTGTGGGATCTAATTGAAAAATAACAAGAAGCAAAAATCTTCCACAATTACTCAAAAGCTTATTTTTTTAAAACTTTGTGTAAGAAAGACCATAGTCTTAAATGGGATGGTTCTGTTTTAATTTTAGATGGCATGATTCTATCAAGCCACTTTGGTTCTTCTACTCTTAAAAATCTGTATCTCTATCTATATTTAATGTATATTATTTTCCACAATAGTAAAATTAGCCATAGCTATCACTAGAAATTAATCATTAGTAATAAAATTTATTGTTACATGTAAATTTTAGTGTTTTTAGATGTTTATGCTATGTCAATGAATAATGAGAAAAAAGAAGTGACAAGTCTTAAGAAATAATTTTCATTTCATCTACAAACATCTACTCTTTATGTTGCCATCATTGCAATTTTAGAATTGAATTTAGTAAATAAATAGATAGATAGATGAATAGGTGGATATATACATCCATAAGCCACATGAATATATATCAATATATCATATAATATAACAAAATAATACATTTTATATGATTATGGTGTTATACAGTATTAAGCAGGCATTTCCTAATCATTTACTGTCTTCTAGAAGCTATGCCAACTACTAGAAAATGTGAAGAAAAAGAAAAACAAAGCAAGCAAATAAAAACTTGTCCCCTCTTTCAAGTAATTTATCCTGTATTTTATTATGTACAAACATATCAGTCTTTACTTGAGGTTTCCTAGACTGTTGTATTCTTTCTATTATCATATCTTTAATATTAATACATTTGTCACATGATTTTATTATTCAATATAGATTCATATGGCAAGATTCTCTTTATCAAATTGTACTTATTTGTTAGTTCTTTTATTTATTTGTTTGTTTAACATTTCCTCAAGATCCCTAGTTCAACCAATTCAAATGTATTTACAAATTTTAATATGGACTGAATAGTATGATGATTCTTTAAGACCTTTGATTATCATGAAAATGTTAAATTTCAGATATGTTAACCTTTGTACCTAGAAGACACTAATTTACTCCTCCTAGACATTATTGCTAACATCTAGAAAAGTGGCATAAAGTGTAGTAGGTCATCTTAAATTATTAAGCTTACCCCATATGATGAGGTTCTTCTCTAAATATGCATGACTGAATTGTCATTTAAATATGTTTACATACCTTATACCATAAAAATTAACCATTTAATGAAACAATAGCCTGAATACTCAACAAAATAACAATTTACTCATTTTATTATCCAATTTGAGAAAAAGATTATTCTAGTAAGTTTACATGAAGTGCAAATATCTCAATTTACATTTTATGTTTCTTACTTTTTTTTTTTACCTGAATAAATCTCAATTGCCCCCTCTATGTTAAGGCAGTCCCTGGAATCTTTGCATTTAATTTACCTATATGCATTATGGATATTCTCTACACTTTTCAATGGTTATTGATGCATCCCAGGCTGGTTAGTCAGCATTAGCATAAACTTTCCTTATGTAATAGAAAAAACGATGACTATCAAAAACTTGAAATATGAATCCGTGCTTTGACATTCAGTAGCTGTATAAACTTGGGGAAATTATTGCCCTTATCTGGCCCATAGTTTTATGAACAAGAATAATAATATTATATAACTTGTAGAGTTACTCTGAGGATCAAAAACATAGAACTCTTTGTAAATATAAGGTGCTGTTTTAGTGTTAGTCATTATGAAGGGACAATCATTGATGGCAAAGCATCATCTCTTGTAGACCACCAATCTATCTTCACTTTTCCCCAATAAATGATTGCAAGTAAATATTGCATTTTAACTCTCATTCAACTTCCTATTCCTCATAAACTTCTTGATCTTCCCTCATATTTACTTCTTTCATATCACTTCTATTTTAATTCATCTCTCAAAACTTCTTTGTTATATTTTCTATCTCATCTCTAATGCTTCATTCAGTTCCTTAATCTATTAAAGGATTGTTCTTGTGGGTAGAAGGTTATAAGATTATTTTTAGAAAAAATATTTTTGATTCTCTAAATTTGATTCAATTCTATATTAACAAACAAGAACAATTTATGCTATGTCTAATGGGAAATCAGTATGAATTCCTGATGATAATATATTTAGAGTGCAATAAGAAAAATATCAATGGACTGTTGAAGAAGAAAAATGATGCGATGCCTTTTAGCCAAATGATACTTAAACTAAATTATGTCAAAAAAAATAAGCAAAATAATCAGCAGAAAGCTCTTAGGAAAAGAATTTTCAAGGTATTTAATTTGTGGGGAAAATACATACATACATACATACATACATACAAATACACATATATATTCATACAGTTATACATATGTATACAAATATTTTTCAACATCCCTAAGAAGAGGTTGATAAGAGCTGCTTTGAGTCCAGTTTACTTATTTTGGGATTACTTCATTGTGTTTTTGATTTGTCTAGGTAGGAAAAATTGGGTAGCATGGACATTTAGCTCTTTATTGCAAAGTATCTAATTTTATAAATATTAACTTTAATTAAAATATAAGGCATTTTACTACATATTTGTGATATAAGGTTTATTTACATTACAAAAATTACATATGTCTCTGAATATTTGTACATAAATCATAAATGCATGCATGCATGCATACATACATACATACATACATACATACATACATACATACATGTGGAGAGAGGATGTATTGTGTATTTACATGCATACATGTGCATGGATATGTAAAGATTACATTTAGATATTCAAAAGATAGTTGATAGCAAGATGGATGATAGAGGTAGATGATAGAACACAAATGATAGATTCATATTCATTTTCAAAATCTATTTGCTTTTAATATAAAATTGCATTTTAATATAATTTTGAATATAAATGTCATTTTCATTGAAGATGTCAATGTGTAGAACTAATCTAATTATTTTATTTGTTAGTCAAACTTCACACCTTCATTAAACAGATGAAGTTAATCAAAATGGTTGATTCCATTCTCCATATCAATACAGTCACAGACAAGAAAAATATTTGCTGAAAAGGATGGATACATTTGCAAGAGTTAAGACAATGTTATATTTGCTTTGTGAAATTTTGGTGCCAGGCAATTCAATTTTCTACGTATCTTCAAAATCTCTTTTTCCTATTGACATTCATTCATTGAGCCAAATTGATGTTGCAAACATTTCATGTCATTTACATTAGGTATGATAATGATACCAGCAGTGAATAACCAATTTAAAAAAATTCCTATACTTCATCTTTCACTCTCACAATTCTACCTCTATACAAATGACTTCTGAATTAACATCTCTAAGAATTACTTACCTATTCATCATTGAAATCTGAAGATTATATATTTTGGATTGTGTTGTTATTATCATACATGACTTTTAGAGTGTAAATTTCATCATATAATTGAAAAAAGTAAGAGAAATAATAGAAAAATAATTCAGATTCACCAGAACAAAAACACTGAGTCTCTGTGAATTTGTATGTATATGATTCTCTTTGCCAAGTGAGAAATCAGACAGAACTGTTTTATTTTAAATTCCCTGATCTAAATTTAATTCAGAATTATTACATTCTCCCTTTTTAGGTACAGTACATACTGTTAAAAGGACAAAGAAAGGTGGTGCAGTTGTCTTCAATGAACTTGAATAGTGTTATAGACAGTTAATAGGAGTAGTTTTCTCCCCAGTTAGCCTCTAAGTTGGCCTTCACCTTTAGCTCTCTAATACTATGATCTCTGCATTTATGGTTTCGTTTAATTAATGCAGCTGCAAAGTACAGAACATCAGATTTTTTTTTCAGTTTTGTAGTATTTCATTATTTCCATTTGATCACCTAGTCATGTGTAAGACAACCTTTAAAAATTGCTTGATACATAATAAAAATTATCTCTAGTTATAATTATACTGTTTTACTAAAGTTCACCCCATTATTTTATCCATGAAAGTTCAATAAATCTAATTATATCCTACTGATTATACATGCACACACACACACTCATATATATTTACATGTTTATAGATGTATAAATACACACAATGCATTACATCTATATATATAAACACACAAATATGTGTGTATGCATGTGTATATATGTATATACATACTAATATGGGCTTGTATATACATATTAACTACAAAAGTGTTGGATTTATGAAACTTGCATGGATAAAAAGATGATTCCAAAGAAAGAAAATTTTATAATTAACCATGTTTAAAATTAAAAGTTTTCAAATCATTTACACTGACACATATACACATTGAGGAAAGGAGTGAAGAGGAGACTTTTTTGTCCATTTGTTATATCAATAAATTCATAACAGTATTTGACAAGGTCACAGGTTCAAGTTTTCAACCAAATTATTTTACTCTGTGTTTTAGTCATATTTTGTACTAGTAAAACCTATCAAGACTATTGATAATAATAACTCAATTGGTACCTTAAGTTTTACACATAACTTCCTCAAAATATTTCTTTGTGATGAGAATTTAGAGCACCATTGCCTTCATTTTAGAGATAGGGAAAATGAGGCTCATGTTCACATGGGTGATAAAGGGTTATATATGAACATAGGCTTACTGACACCTTGATTAAGATTTTTCCTTTCTACTATGCCATGAGTGAGCAGTCCACATATTCTCTTAGACATAAGAAAAAATAGAAAAAAAAACAGTATCTCAAATTACTTAGTCAAGATAAATCATCAAGGTGTTCTTTAGGAGACGCAGTGGTAGCATGTTCCTTATAGCCAAACCACAACAACACCTTACTGATCATATTCTGAGTACTCAGTGAAGGTAGCTCAGGACTAAGAGCCCCAGAAATAGCCACATGCACAATAATCTACCAACACTGCTCTAGCTCGTACACTCAGTAGACATCTTCCAGAGAAATAATCCCTGTAGAGACTGTGGAGATACCACATCTAACAACAACCTTTGCATATTATGTTCCCCTGGCTCCTCAGCATCCACAGCTACTGAATAGCAGAAAAGCAAATTTATATCCTCCAAAGTCCTTGGCATTGTTAAATAGTTAAGTATCAGAAACAAAATTTATATACGTGTGTGTGTGCACAATGCATGTATACACATATACACACATGTAAATATATGCATATGTGCATTTATATTTGTGGTTATATGTATATAAGGGTATGGGTATGTTTGTATACATACACATAAACATTCACTCAAATATGTACTTAGTTCAATCTAGCTTCTTTTCTTGTCTTTTAATTTTTCTTTCTACCTCTTTTCTAACTCCCTTGGAAATTTTCATATAAGTACTCAAGTATAGTGTTCCCACTCTCTATGATGGAGAAAACAATTTGTTATTATTCACTCATTCAATTACTTATTTATTCATCTATTTATCATAACACTTTCTCATTTTTTTTTCTATTTGTAGTTCTTCCATTTTAATATGTGAACACCTTTGGTATAACTTTTCTTACTTAAATATCTTGTCACATTTTCTTTAGATGAGTTTAATTCACCTCTGCTTTTCTTTGCTTTTTGAAACACCATTGCTCATCATTATACATCATTATTTTTTGAAAGAGTTTACCTGCAAGTGTACATTCTAATCTAATGTTGATTTTGGTTACCATCTCCCTCCATTTGGAAAATAAAACTATTTTTTTTTTATCCTGGGCAATTTGAGTCTTTTATTGTGGCAGTAAGTTAAACTTTTGGAAAAAAATGACCATAGTGTAAGAATAATTTTTCTTGTCCATTTCCCATTTTGAAAAATTCCAAGAATTTATTTAAATGATTCAGTTTATTTTGCTTACAAATTGCATCTATTTTCTTTTAGTTTTCTCTTAAATTCTGATTTTACTTTGTTGAGTTGATGATGTAAGTATAAACAGTTTACTATGGGATTAATCACATATCAATAAATCTTTCTTTTTTTGTCCAGTAAAATATAATCTATTTCAAACATTATTTTATACTATTTTTCAACCACGCCGATTACCTATGTCATTTTGTTTTCTTATTAATGGAAATTGTTAATCATGTAGAGTTATGAAGTTAATGTTTACTTGCAAGTCTTTAGCTTCTCTCATTTCCTTTTCTTGAAACATATTTCTATATATATATTTCTCCCTATTCTCACCTTTTCCTGCCTTTGCATTTAAGTTACTGAGGATCAGAGTATATATTGATTTGATCTGGATGCTTTTACCAAGTTTTTCATGGAATTTCGCTACCACTTTATCCTCAGCGACAGATGTTAATTTGCAAATTACCACCACTAGGTGGTCTTTATTTTTTCCCAAATTTGTAACATTACTACTGTAATACATGATGACAAAAATTCCCAGTGGAATAAAATTTCTTTTAACTTCTGGGAACAGATAAGGTCCATTCCAAAAATTCTTTATTATAATTTTTCTCTCTAAGGAGTATATATGAATAATTCTTCCCTTTGCCTGTGATTTTTTTTTTCTGGTTTTATGTATAGCAGGAATGTCAAGTTTAAGATAATGCAACTCCTGTATTAATATCCCTATTCATTTTTCAGCTAAAAAAAAGGATCTTATATGCAAGGTACAAAACCTGAAATTGTGGTTTGTTAACATATGCATACATAAGCGTGCAGAAAACATACAGAAATGTACACATATGTGTGTGTATATATGTATATATGTATATACACACACACACACATATATGCACTCATATATAGTTGAGTATATATGTGTGTGCATATGAATTATAAATATCTTCATTTATATTTCTATATTTGTGTATATATACACATACATCTATATATCTATATCTATATCTATATCTATATCTATATCTATATCTATATCTATATCTATATCTATATCTATATCTATATCTACGTCTACGTCTACGTCTACGTCTACGTCTACGTCTACGTCTACGTCTACGTCTGTATCTGTATCTATCTATATCTATATCTATATCTATATCTATATCTATATCTATATCTATATCTATATCTATATCTATATCTATATCTATATCTATATCTATATCTATATCTATATCTATATATACACATGTATACATGCACACATATGTTCCTTGCAGACTTTTTTCAATGTTTCTGCCACTATCCTTTACAAAGAATTTTGGTGATGTTTTCTTTTTTTTTATTTTGTTTTGTGGATTGCCAAGTTAAAAAAAAAAACTATGTGTCACCAAGTATGTAGCCTGATGTGTCTCTCCACAATTAGCAAGTTTGTTCCTTAGAAAATAGTCCAATGGGGAGAAAATTTGGAACTCAAAATCTTGTGGAAGTGAATGTTGAAAACTAAAGATAAATAAATTAATGAGTAGAAAAAAAAAAGAAAGAAAATGGTTCATCGCTAGGACCAGGTTTTTGCTTTTTTTTCCTACTGTGATAGAAGCTACCAGATCTTTTTACTTTGAAGGCAAATTCTTTGGAAACTCACCTCCATTCCACAATGAGGCAAGTGTGGATAGGAGGTGTGGATGTGAGCAGAAGTTTTGTAGTTGTAGACTCTCATATCAGTAATGCATGCCAGAATTAAAATCAAAGTATAAAATATGATGTTAAAAAATATCATTGGTTTTAAAATATAAACACAATTTTAACTCTTGTTTAATTGTTAAAAAAAAAGAAAAGGGGAGTGATTTCTCTTGCTTGTTCCCTAAAACTTTTGGAAGGAATTCAAAAGATAGAATGAACTAGAGATTTATTGATTTTTGTTAATGCCAAATTATGTTTGTTTATCAACCAAGATTAAAAATGTGATCCAGCCATTGTGGGCTATGAAAAAAAGAATGACAGTATCTGAGGAAAATATATTCATCTAGGAAACAGAAGTTAAGAATGTTTGATATGCATCTTTATTCTCATATCAAATATTCATATATTAGCTATAATAATTATCAAACACGTGTCAGATAAAGTCTTTGTAAACAAATGAACTATTGACAGAAAAGTTTTCAGAGCTGCCATAAAACTTTTAAATGTACTTTCCCCATAAAAAGACACATTAGCAGATGGTTAAAAAAAAAAGACAGTTTGTCAAAGTGTAACAGACCATTTTATACATGTGGTCAAAAATACTAATGAGGGTTTGTTTATTTGTTTTAATAGCTCATTTATTTTAATTAGGTTTGTATTGTATTATACTAATAGATGGTTAATGTCAGACTATGTGTGTGCACATGTTTCTGAGCACATGTGTGTAATTTTATGTGACACACATTTAACTTTAATCTACATAACTAACATGTTCTCCATCACATTTGTAAGGTAAGATAATTTAAAATAAATAATATATCAAACTTTGCTTAATAAGATTTGCTAAATTCTCTGTTGTAAATGTTTACACTTAGAAGTTAACAATTAGGTCTTATAAGATGATTTGAGCTAGGTCTACAACAACCCTTATTGAATGTCTAACACATGATCTGCTAGCTTGAGTAAAGATTTAATTATCAATATGATTCATTAAGAAAGTGTAAGAAGGCTAACACAATCTTATATCCCTCTAGTGAAGGTGAGAAGATTAAGATTGACCCTATGTCTTTCTTATTGATCCTCTTTAAAATTAATTGAATTTGTCCTGTAACTGCATTTTTATTGTTATTATTTAAATTGTGTTTTTTTGTCTCTGAATTTAGTTTGGAATTTAGCCTTTAATGGGTTAATTTTAGAAATCCAGCTGTCCTGCTAATTACTGACCTATTGTTGCCTCAAGGAATTTAATTGACCTAAGGAGATATGTGTGAACACAAAGAAAGTCAAACCTAATATCTTTCATGACCAAGGTATCCTTCAAGGGTGTCATATTTTCTGTTCAAAAATCTAGGCTGCTATTTAGCACCTGTATTCAAACAATGAGCACTTCTTAGTCTAGTTAAAGAAGAAAGGGGGCATCATTGTTAGTTCCCATTATCAAACTACCGATCAATCATGTTGCCACCAATCTCATATCATCCATTCAGTTCTGTGGGTTGTTCTGTACTCTCCAAAACCTATACAATAGGAATTATCTTTTTACGCTTGGTCTTTGGCATAAATGGAAGCAAGCCACTGACCTATTTATTGACAGGCAGCATGCCTTTGATTATTAGCTATTTTGATCAAGAGTGTGTCTCAGTTTATGTTTTTGCTAAACTTAAATTGCAACAAAGGTTAAATTAGAAAGGATATAATTATTTGTATTGATGCATGTGTTTACAAGAAGCAGAGACTCGAGCAGGGATAAATGTTTGTTATATTTTCTTCCTTTTTTTCAGTTGGAGGGGAAGAGAGAAGACATTTGAAAGATGGGGTTGCTATACTTTTTTAATGACAGAATGCAAACCTACATATATTTAAGAAAAATGTATTTTTTTTTCTTTAAATAAATGTTGCTATGCTGAATGCCAGTAATGTCTAAACTAATACATGGATTAAATGGAAACATACATGCACACACACACACATATATCTATGTATATATATATACATACATACATTTATCTATGTATATATGTTTCTGTGTACATATGTATGTGTGTGTGTGTTTGTGCTTGTGTGTCTGTGTAATACAGAGAGGGGGAGAGAGAGAGAGAGAGAGAGAGAGAGAGAACAGAACTCAGTATATGTAATTCCTGTTCCTGTCTTTCTGTTTTTTGCTGGAGTTGTCCTAAACATTTTTTAAGTGAACACAAGGGGGCAGAGTCAAGAGGGTGGAGAGAAAGCAGTGACTTGCTTGAGTTCTCCCCCAAACCCCTCCAAATCCAGTAAAAAAAATGGCTCTAAAAATATTCTAAAGAAGCAGAACCCATAAAAAGACACAGTGAAACAAATTTCCAGCCCACCACACCATGGATGGTTGATTAGAAAGGTATATCACACTGGGCAGAGAAAGCAGCCCACTTCAGCGTGGGCACTCAGGGAAAACAGGCCTCAGTGAACATGAAGCAGACCTCAGAGGACTGAATCACAAGCAGCTGTGGCAGTTTCTTGACCTCTCAACCCATAAACACCAAAGACAACTTAGAAGGTCAGTGGGAAAGGTCTGCGCAAGCAGTCAGAGAGAGAGAGAAGCTCAGTCCTAGGCACAGTCCTAGACCACAGTCCCCAAGTGGTGGCAGCTTCCAGAGCTTCTGGGCCACAGACTGAGGAGGAATCAAGTGGATGATAAGAGGGGGATTTCAGAGATGTCTCTGCTAGTGCAGGATTCTCTTGCTTGGCCCATGCTTGGATCTAGGTCGCAGTTCTGGGTGTCAATCCTGGAGAAAGGAGGAGTGCTGGCACTGTGGAGCTTGTAGTGGAGATGCAGAAAGAATCCTCCTCACAGTTCCAAGGCAGAAAAGAGCACTTGTAGTCACTCATAGACCACAGCACAGGGCAGGAAAGGAGTAAACACCTCACCCTTCATTGCATCACATTGGAAGAACTGAAAGTTTACAGGTCCCTAGAAGTATCTCTGAAAACAGCTGCACAAAACCCCCAAAGCTTGATCATGAACAAACAAAGGTTCAAAAAAGTCAGAACATAGAATCTTTTTTTTGTAAAAAAGAAGATCAAAACATATAACCAGAAGTAGACGACAAAGTCACCTACATCCAAACCTCCAAGAAAAATATGAATCAGTCCCAGGCCATGGAAGAGCTCAAAAAGGATTTTGAGAAACAAGTATGAGAAATAGAGGAAAAACTGGGAAGATAAATGAGAGTGGTGCAAGAAAATCTTGAAAAACAAGTCAACAGCTTGCTAAAGAAGACCCAAAAAATACTGAAGAAAATGACACCTTAAAAAATAGCCTAACCCAAATGGCAAAAGAGATCCAAAAAGCCTATGAGGAGAAGAATGTCTTCAAAAGCAAAATTGGCCAAATGGAAATGGAAGTCCAAAAGATTACTGAAGAAAATATTTCCTTAAAAATTAGAATACAGCAATTGGAAGCTAGTGACTTTATGAGAAATGATAACACTGTAAAGCAAATTCAAAATAATGAAAAAAAATTTAAAAAACAATGTGAAATATCTCATTGGAAAAACAACTGACTTGAAAAGTAGACTGAGGAGAGATAATTTAAAAATTATTGGACTATCTGCAACCCATGATCAAAAAAAAAGCCTAGACATCATCTTTCAAGAAATTACTGAGGAAAACTGCTCTGATATTTTAGAACCAGAGGGCAAAATAAAAATTGAAAGAATCCACTGATTACCTCCTGAAAGAGATCCTCAAAGGAAAACTCCTAGGAATATTGTAGCCAAATTCCAGAGTTCCCAGGTAAAGGAGAAAATATTGCAAACAGCCAGAAAGAAACATTTCAAGTATTATGGAAACCCAATCAGGATAACACAAGATTTAGCAGTTTCTACATCAAGGGATAGGAGGGCTTTGAATATAATATTCGGTAGGGCAAAGGAGATAGCATTACTACCAAGAATCACCTACCCAGCAAAACAGAGTATAATCCTTCATGGGAAAAATGGATATTCAGTGAAATACAGGACTTACAAGCATTCTTGATGAAAAAACCAGAGCTGAATAGAAAATTGGACTTTCAGATATAAAACTCAAGTGAAACATGAAGAGGTAAACAGGAAAGAGAAATCATAACAGACATTAAGGTTGAACTGTTTATATTCCTGCATGGAAAGATAATATATGTAACTCATGAGACCTTTGTAAGTACTAGTGTAGTTGGAGGGAAAAGTTATATGTATGCATATAGATAGATAGATAGATAGATAGATAGATAGATAGATAGATAGACAGACAGACAGACAGACATATAGATAGATAAATAGATAGACAGATAGATAGATAGATAGATAGATAGATAGATAGATAGATAGATAGATAGATAGATACATAGATAGATAGATAGATAGATAGATAGATAGATAGATAGATAAATAGATAGATAGATACATAGATAGATAGATAGATAGATAGATAGATAGATAGATAGATAGATAGATAGATAGACAGATAGATAAATAGATAGAGGGCACAGGATGAGTTGAAGATGAAGGGGTGATAGCTGGAGAATAAAATTAAAGGGTGAAAGGATTGTACTAGGAGAAGGAAAAAGGGAGAGGCAGAATGGGGTAAATTTTCTAGCATAAAACAGATAATAAAAGGCTTTTACATTGGAGTGGAAGTGGGGGAAAGTGAGAGGGAATGAGTGAATCTTATTCTAGTAGGATTTGGCTTAAGGAGGAAATAACATACACACTCAATCAGGCATGCAAATCTATCTTACCCTTCAGGAAAATAGGGAGGGAAGGGAACAAGAGAGCAGGGGGATGATAGAGTGGAGGGCGAATTGGGGAAGGTGGTAATCAGAAGCAAACATTTCTGAGGAAGAGAGGATCAAAAGAGGATAGAATAAATGTGGACCAGGAAAATATTAAGGGAAACATAGTTTTTCACAACATGACTACTATGGAAGTGTTTTGAATGACTACACATGTATAACCTGTACTGACTTGCTTGCCTTTTCAATGAGGGTGGATGGGGAGGGAGGAAGGGAGAAAATTTGGAACCCAAAGGTTTAAGAACACATGTTAAAAAAGTTATCTTCACATGCAATAGGGAAGTAAGAAATACAGGAAAGGGGGTATAGAAATCTTTTCTGCCCTATAGGAAAATAGTAGGGGAATGGGATAAGAGAAGTGGGGGAGAGATAGAAGGGAGGGCAAATTAGGGGAAGGGGTATTCAGAATGCATACCATCTTGGGGTGGGGGGAGGGATGAGATAGGGAGAAAATTTGGAACTCAAAATCTTGTGAGGTGAATGTTGAAAACCAAAAATAAATTAATTTTTAAAAAAATTTTTCTCATAATTTTTTTTCATGATTTTTCTCATAAAATTTTAAGTACAAAAAAACCCCACATCATTTTATAAACTTCCCAAGAACCATATAGCCTTGATTCCTCTCCCAAGTTCTCCAGTGAAGTCTTGAGAAGAAAGACAGACTGATTAGTGATCAAGAAATTGAAAGAGAAACCTTGGTGTTAAATATTTTTGGCTCAAGATCACATTGATTTATAGGAAAATGACCAGGGCAGAAACTTTACAACAGGGTAAACTGGTAGCTGGAAAAAAGGAATTAAATTAATCTGTGAAAGAAAAAATCTACATTTCAAGAGTAACAATGAAAACAAATGGGAAGAAATGCACTACAAATCAGTATTAATGAAGATAATTTGGTACTCATTAACAAAAAGAGAAAGCAATCACTGGAACAGATCAGATGCATAAAATAGAAGAGAAAACTAAAGCATTAACCTCCTAGTGGTTAATCTCCAAGTGCTAAAGTAAGGACTCAGTATCTGATAAATACTGGTAAGAAATTAGACCATGGTCAAGAAGAATTTAGGTTTAGACCAACACCTTACACCAAGATACTTTCCAATGAATACATAATCTATATAAAAGGCCACATCATAAACAAATTAGAGGAGGAAAGAATAAATTACCTTTCAGATATATAAAGAGGGAAACAATTTACAACTAAACAAAGGGTAGAGAGAATTAGAAGAAGACAAACCAGCAATTTTAATTATATAAAATTGAAAAGGTGTTATTGCAATTTTCTCATAATGTAGCTTAGCTTAGAAGAGAAACAGTTAAGTGGGGAAATCTTTAAAACAATTTTTACTGGTAAATGTATGTAAGGAACTGATTCAGATTTTCCAGAATAAGAAATCAAATGCCAGAGAAGAAGAAAAAAAAGAGTCAACATGCACTGTGTAAGTACTTATCACAGTGCAGGGGTGGTGCAGTGGATAGAGCACTGGAATCAGAAATACCTAAATTCAAATCCAGTCTCAGGCATTTACTAGCTGTGTGACCTTGGGTAAATCACCTAACCCTTTTTTCTCAGTTTTATCACCTGCAAAAAGAACTGAAGAAGGAAATGTCAAACTACTTCAGTATTTTTACCAAGAAAACCCCAAATGGGGTCATGAGGAGTCTGATATGACTGAACAACAACTGCAACACATATCAAACAGTGTTGATATAAAGCTAGGTGGTGCAATGCATAGAGAACTCAGTCTACTTCTGAAAGACCTGAGTTCAAATCCAGCCTCAGACACTAACTAGCTGTGAGACCCTTGGCAATCACTTAACCTCTAAATTGTAAAATGGGAAAGATACATGCACTAACCTCCCAGTGCTGTTGTTAGGATCACATAAGATAGTAATTATAAAGTGCTTAGCACAGTGCCTGGCACAAAAGGCTATACAAATGTTAGTTTTATTAGTTCATATTTTTATGAAGCTTAAATTTTGAATGCAGCACCGTTGAATTTCACTACCACTGGGCCATACTAGAGAATCAATCATAGATCATCAAAGTTGGAATTTACCTCAGAGGTTATCTAGTTCACCCTGTACTGGAAAATGAATCATTGCCACAAACGTAACCTCCTCTAGTAGCATATTTGAACATAGATAGTGCCAAAGGATAGCACGCATGTAAATGTTTTTCAAATTAACCTAAATGGGTGATGTAGACAGCAGAGTTCATAGCAAAAACTTGATGCACTATGGAAGGTAAGACTTGAAAGAATGGCATGTCACTATTTTCACGGTTTGGAACCCCTATGTTGTTTCCTTTTGGCTCATGTTTGTGGCTGCTAATTGCTTAAAGGTGATCAGAAGCAGATATTTTTGTATGTTTTCCTTGTTTATCTCTGTGGACCTTTTTTAGTACTCCAGAACCCTGAGAGAATTAATTTCAGAAAGAGAAACCACAGAAAAATTCATTCTCTTTTTCAGTCAAAAAAAGTTGCTGGTTTTTTTTTTTTTTAACAATTTCTTATTATGACAAAGGAGCTGTATTACATACTAAACAAGCAAAGATAAAAAGAAAAAAAAATAAAGTAAAATGAACAGCTGTAGTCCTCAAGCCACTTACATTCTACTATTGCAATAAATTAATTTTTCCATCACTGGTATGGAGTGTTTGACTTAAGACTTCAGATACCATTCCAACATATTCCAGCAACATTAAAAGTTTCCTAGCGGCTATTCTCCTTTTTTTTTTGGCACAAGCCAAAATTCCTTCCAAATTGGGGTGGGTAAAGGGACAATAGCATTTTAGCAATATCTAGAAAAATATGTGTGTATGCACACATGCTTACATGTAGTCTTCCCTTTTTGAACCAATTCAATTGAGAGTGAGGTTCAAACATCACCTGCCCTCCCTGTCTTCATCTCAACTGTAAAAGCTGTTCATTGATTGCCTCTTTTATATGAGATAGTTTTCTCAATTCTATCTCTCCTCTCCTCCTTCTTCCAATGTATCTGTCACTATTCCTCCATTTTTTGAGCTCATCCCTACATAATTGACTCATAGTCATGCCTTTTTTTCTGTGTAAAATCCTTCTAACTGCCCTAATAATGATAACTTTCATGGGAATTATATTTTTCATCTTCACTATCATGTATAGGAATGTAAACAGTTCAACTTTGTTGAGTCTCTTATGGTTACCCTTTCATGTTTACCTTTTTATGATTCTCTGGAGTCTTGTCAAATTTTCTATTCAGTGCTGGTCTTTCAATCAAGAATATTTGAAGGTCCTCTATTTCATTAAATATCTATTTTCTACATGAAGGATTATACTCAGTTTTGCTGGCTAGGTGATTCTTGGTTGTAATCCTAGCTCCTTTGCCTCCTGGGATATCATATCCCAAGCCATATATTCCTTTTATATGGAAGCTGCTAAATTTTGTGTTATCTTGTCTGTGACTGCACAATATAGGAATCATTTCTTTCTGACTGCTTGCAGAATTTTCTCCTTAAACTTAGTTCTAGATTTTGGCTATAATATTCCTGGGAGTTTTCATTTTGGGATCTCTTTCTGGAGGTGATCAGTGGATTTATTCAAATTCTATATTAACCTATGTTTCTAAGATATCAAGTCAATTTTCATTTATCATTTCTAGAAATATGATGTCTACATTTCTGCTTTTTATCATGGCTTTCAGGCAATCTAGTAAATAATAATCTCTCTTAAATAATCTCTTCTGGATCTATTTTTTCAAGGTCAGTTTCCCATCCCCAATGTGTATTTTATATTTTCTTACCTTTTTTCACTTTTGACTTCATATTTATTGTTTTTTGATTTTTCATGGAGTTATTAGCTTCCAGTTGTCCAACTCTAATTTTTAAACAATTGATTTCCTCTGTTAGCTTTTTTCTATGTGACTTATTCTGCATTTTAAGCTTTTTTTCAGTCAACTTTAGTGCCTTTTGTTACCTTTATGCCAATTGTTTCTTTTTCTAAGTTATTATTTTCTTCAATATTTTTGTATCTCTCTTACCAAATATTTTGTTCTCCTTTCATAATTTTCTTGCATAATTCTCATTCTTTTTCCAATTTTTTCCTCGTCTACTATTGTCTCTTTCTTTAATTCTTGAAATTCTTGTTAGGCTAGTGTGTAATTTGCATTTTTCTTTGAGGCTTTGATTGTAGCTGTTTTCATATTGTTGTCTTCTGAGTTTGTGTCTCGGTCTTTCCTACCACTGAAGTAGCTTTTACTGATCAGTTTGCTTTTTTTATTGTGTGGGGTTTTTTTTAAATTTTTTATCCTATTCCTTAACTTTAACTTTATTTTAAACTTAGGCTCTATTTACCCGGAGGTGAGGAGGTACTATTTCAAACTTTAGGCTTTTTCATGCTTCTGTTTTCATAGCTGATTCTGGTGGGTCTGAAAATTCTTTTGATGCTTTCCAGGTGGTGTGATCCAGGGAGAGGTCTAGTTTTTACTTCCTTGATTTTCCCTCTGGCCTTTGCCAAGTAGAATAAAAAAGAACCCTGTTTCTCCACAGCTGTAAGCAAAAGCATTCCTCTTTTCATGGAAATTGGAACGCAGAACTGCTTATGGGCAATATAATTACTAATCACATTAGCTATACTCATTGTCAGCAACGGATTCCCTGTACTCTATTTCAGACTAGTGTACCTATCCCATTACCATCTCTGGGCTGAGAGCTCCACAGACTATTACTGCAGTCATCATTGCCACCTCTAAGGGCCACCACTTATGCTTCTGCTATGAGTGCTTTGGCCTGGTCTCCAAACTGATGTCATTTATCTGTCCTGACCTCCTAAGTTGTATTAGGCAGGAAAAATTTCTTGTGCTGAACTTTTGTTGGCTCAGTCAATGCAAAATTCAATTTGAAGTATTATTTCAAAATTATTTGGATAATAAAGTTGGGAGAGTTTAGCTGGGTTGCTCCCTTTCCTCTGCCATCATGGCTCTGTTGTTCTTTTAATGAACAAATAAGAATTTATTCTGATATTGGAAAAAAAAAAGGTCCAACCTAACTCATATGATTTGTCAATGACATTTAGGCATTCTGATTATGTCTAAGTGATGCCACACTACCTGAAATATAAAATAGAGACATTTATTTGGAAAGAAGCATTTGCTTAACTTACATTGTTTTTAAACTCCTTGATAACTGAAGACCCATTCTTATTTTTGGCCACCTTTTGGCCCTTCTTTCCTAAAGAATAAAAACATACACACAAGATTACCTGTTTGGCCTGATACTAGTTTCATTTCATTTACTTTTGTTTTGGTATATTTCCAAATCATTCTCAGAGGGCTTCAAATATGTTAATTTTTACTCCTGAAGTCTGAGTTGCTGATTCCTGAAATGGGATAAATGGGACTGAGCTATGTATACAAATGTAAAATAGTAAGTGCTATAAATTAGTTATTAAAATATAAATGAACTTCTAAAGTATGTGACCACCCATGATAGCATAAATATTTAGGTTCGTATTGAAAATCATGCACTCCTACAGATTAAAGGTCTTTAATAATAGATACTTAAGTTCTTTTCTATCTTGGACACTGTGGAAGTCTGACGAAGCTTATGCACTCAATTTCAGAGTTTTTTGTTGCATATTTTTGTCTAACTTATAGTTGAAGGAAATGTTAAATTCAAGATAGATGTGTGTGAAAATAATTACGTAAATGCATGCATACATACATGTGTGTGCATGTATAAACAGACACAGATATACATATGTACATATGTATGCACACATATGTATTTGTGTATATATGCATATAAATGCATACACGAATACCATTCCAAGTTGACAGACCCCATGGAATTTATCTATGGACCCTCAAGGGGTTCATAAATGCTAGATTAAAAGCAATAAGACAAACAACAACAACAAATAAAAAAAAAAAACAGCCAAAAGAATAGTTCCATAACCTCCAGAGTGACTGAGTCAGTAACACTGAAAATTCAAATGAATAGGTGCCCAAGTTGATATCAACTTTTATTCTTTTCTATTCATATTTCCAGATTATATGCTCATTGACCTTTTGTGGAGAGAAACACTTGGACAGACGTAGTTTACTGTGGTAAGTGGATAGAAAGCTAAATTGATACTAAAATTCAATGGCCTTTCAGTGTATCTTCACTTTAACATTTCAAGCTCCTTTTTTTTTTCTCTTAATTGGTGCAGGGAATTATTCTATTTGCATTTGTTATTTATTCATATCAAGCCATGTGCTTTTAAAGTACCTATTCTATTTTCTGTAGTGTGGAAAGGTACTGATTAGATATACACTATGCAGCCCTAGTCATTATTTGAGCATTCTGATGCTAATTTAATTCAGCATAATTCAAATTGTGTCAAATTAGTGTCAAACTGTTAAATATTATTCATAGCTTCTGTTTGACAAGTTTGACAATGATTACTCATCAGTGATTTAGCAGCACTTTTTTTTTGTTTCACTTAGTAAAATTCAGTATGCTGCTTCTATTCAATAGACAAGTTTTTGCATAGGGAACAGGGAGGATTATAAACATCACATTAGTATCTGTCATTTGCTGATAATCCTGTACTGGAAAAGCCAAATGCCCAAAGTAAAATGAGCAGGGATTTTTAAACTGGAGAGGATTCTTAATTAGCAAGCTTGTGAAATGACATGAATATCTACTCACAAAAAGAACGTAAACACAGACACAAAGAAAATGTAACTGCTGCACTCAGCATTTCTAACCAGTTTTTTTGTTTTCTATTAATAAGCTAACCTTCTATTAGGTTCTGCATTATATTGACTTCCTAGTTTAGGAATTGATAGGTAACTGGTACAACATGCACACAAGGTTTTTAAGGCTTACATTAAAGTACTATTCACTGGTTAGTTTCAAACTCGATTTATATGTTAATTAGAATGCATTCCCTCTGAGGTGCTAAGTTTCCCTTCCTTTGAAGTCTTCAAGCAAAGACTGGATGACCACATTTTAGTAATGTAACAGTAGGGAATCTTTCAGATATGGACTGGACAAAATGACTGCTGAGATACCTTTAAAATGCAAATTTCATTTTTCTGTGATTCTGATTCAATATCATTGTATTATAGATATAAAATGAAGAAAGCTATGGGGGAAGACAAACAATATTGATTAACATCTGAAAATAAAAGCCTTTTTATCTAATAAGTTTTACATTTGCTTGACTAATGTCTTTCCCCAAATATAATATATACCATTTATGGCAGGTCCTTCAACTCTTCAACAATAACCTTATGGTCAAAAGAAGGATGAGTTGTGATATTAATAGTGTCTGTGGTAATCACAGCCTGTCTATTTTTAGCAATCACAGTGCCTGATTCTTGACTCAGGCACCATTTGGCCAAGCAGATTCCATATTTACAGTAGAAATCTATAAATTTTGTGTAGTTCATTATCTCAAAGACCAAGTCTTTGCCTTTTAGTGCATCTCTCTCTCTCTCTCTCTCTCTCTCTCTCTCTCTCTCTCTCTCTCTCTCTCCCGGCCGATACCTGGGATATCTGTTACAGAAAACTTCAATTTTTGAAATTTCTTCAACCTGAACAAGTCAGCAGCTCATCTGAAACTTACTCTTACAGAGTTTATATTTTGAAATTTCATTTTTTGACCATATCTCTATTCCTATTTCATTTTGTTTTAGGTACTATTGCTATGTCTTCCTTATGTCATCAATTTTTATTTGAAAAATGTAATTACTGATACATTCCACTTCCCCAATTAAAATATCAAATTCTTGGCTATTGTACAAAGATCCAGAGCAGTATCAGTTATTAGCTCTGTGTGTATGTGGTCTCTTTTAACAGTGTGATAAAGCTTGGACTGCTACTTAAAATAACATCCCTAATTGCATAAAATGAAATGTATAGAATTACAAAGCAAAGCAATTGTTTAAATACTGTTATGAACACAAATAAACACATCAAAAAATGTTCACAGACCCCAGGACAAGAATTATTAATCTAAAGTATCACTATTTAAATTAATGTTTACACATTGTCTATTCATAAACTGTTAATTCTTGTTGTTTTTCATTCAGGCTGCATTAAAGAAGGAATATAGCAGAAGTCTTCCTATTCTAATGTAAAGGTGTCAAATTGATGCCTCCCTCACCTCTACCATGGGTAAGCATGAGTGTCTGTATCAGATTAATATGTAATCAGGGAATGTTTAACAATATAAAATAAAAATTCAGTACGACATAGATAATGTTAATTTGTAGTTTTCTCTATCTATATGCACCTTCAGGGATCCATTTCTATTTGAGTCTGACATCACTGCTCTAAAAGCTAGGAAATTGACAAATAAAAGTTTAAACGTTCAATAATCCTTTTAAAATAGGTTTTATGAGTAAATCAAAAATCTATGACAATTTCCCCATTTACCACGTTTTGATTTTATGTGCCATGTCACTCAAATAGATTCCCTAATGGAGGAATTGCATATGAAAGGATTTAGAAATTGAAGGAGCTTTAGAGACTATCAAATTCAATATTTCATTTGCAGATGTGGAAACTGAAATGCTGTCAAATCATTTGTCCAAGGTCACACAAGTAGTAATAGAGTCAATTAGCCACTCAGGTCATTTGATATCAAGTCCCATTTCCATAATGCCACCCCATTGATAAGATACATTCAAATTCTGCCTTTTCTACAACTCTTGGGACAATTTTCCTCTGTGGTTAAAAAATAAAGTCTCAGTCTGAAAGTAAGCACTGCATACTTATGGAAATCAGCTATCTATCTAAAGCCCATTGTATCCTAGGGAAACTTTCATTCAAGGCCTTTTCTAAGGGGAAATTAATGCCACCATTTTACATGTGAATGTCTGTGTTTTATGATTGTGGTATCTTATTTTTGAGGTGTTCCTGAAATTTTAGGCAACTAGATGATGTAATGGATAGAGTGTTGCATTAAGAATCAAGAAGACAAGTTCAAATTGTGCCTCAGACACTTTACTATCTGTGAGGCCTTGAGTAAGTCACATCATTTCTTCTAGACTTAGTTTACTCATCTGTAAAATGATGGGATAACGATGCCCATATCACAGGATTGTTATGATTATCAAATGTGATAACATACATAATCACTTTGTAAATTTAAAAGCACTATATAAGCTCTATATAAGTGCTAGCTGTTGTTGTGAGGTTCATCTCTATTCTCAGCAACAGAGAACAAAACTCTCTCTTCTTTCAGGAGAGTGAGATAAATGGCTCCTACCTCTTTTAATTCAAACTTCCCTCAGACATCTAAAAAGTTGAAGTAATTTGCATTGTCAGATACAGTCAAGGTCAATGAGTGTCCTCCCACATGTTGTGTGACACGGCTTCATTGTCCTCTGCTCCAAAGATTCCTGCCGTACTTGACTCTTCTATCTTTCTCTCTGGCCTGGTTCCTTGTCATATTGTGACTCATCACTACACTTCATCCATTGCTCATGTAGATTTTTAGAAATATATTTTTAATGGAATTATTTTACTTCTTTCAGTGTACCCTTGGAGTCTACCAGGCATATGTGAGAGGAGAAAGGTAATGTAACCACCACATTATTTTGGTGCATAGATAGTATATAAGTCTAATTAGTGACATCTTTTCTCCTGGTCCACATGATATCATATATTACCTTACTTTGGCTGGATAGTCTGGTCAATTATGGGGTGATTGTATAACCTTATGAATACTTTCTCTTCCTATCTTATGGGGAGGAATATTTGTCTTTGGGCCCAATAGTTTATAGACAGTCCAGATGGCTGTCTATGCATTGTAAGGGTAAGGGTTTATATGTGATTTTTCCTCTCTTGATTCATCCAAAGAGGAGGAATGGGAAGAAAAGGTACAGACTCTGGATTTAGCTGCTGTTCTCTGTTAATCAGAAATCACTTGCAACTTTCAAATTCTTCCCCTTTCTCCAAAGGTTTATCTAAAGTTGATTTCCTCTTCACATAGACTTTAGTCTATGCTATATGCCATTATTTTGCCTTGGTAGTAGAGTATGAATTGTAGAGAGTTGACAAAATAATTTTTACAACATCAAAAAAGACACAATTTATAAATGTCAAATCAGAATTCAGGAAAATGTCATAAGATTAATCTTTAAAATACTACAAATACTTCATTTCCATTCCTACTTTGAAATCATTATCCTTAATCTTTACTGTCTATTTCCATATTTAATTTCAAGAAAGTGAATTTCATTGAATTTTATCACATCATGGTTCTCCAATAGATATGATTTTCTCCCAGTCTGTCCTTGATTCAGAGCCTACACAGTACCTCTGATGCATATAAATATCAATTTTTCAATCGTTGAATTTTGCAGAAGTTGGATTTTTGAGACTTTGAATATGTTTAAAGTACCTTTTCTGTGTGACTAAAATTTTAACAATAAATTTAAATACCAAAGTAACTTAACGCAAATTCAAATAATTCTTTAAAAGTCAATTTTTTCAACCAATTTCTTGTTCTACAGTCAGTCAATAAGATTCATCAAGTTGTTTGCTCTGAACAGAGCTGTACTCTGTACAGCTGCCTCATTACATTAAAAAAAAAAGTTAATATTTTCAGGTAATACTTGGTAACTTGCCAGGTTACCATTGTGTAACCAGAAGCAACAGTAAAGGAAGGCTCTCATTGTCTAGAGATCACAGGGGACATTGCAAGTAAAAACATTATAGAATCATTGTACACAAAGAGCTAAGAGGGACCTGATTTTACTTTTGCTTCTATCACCTCACATTACAGAAGAGGCTTCTAAAGCACGAAGAGATTAAGTACTTTATTCAAGGTCACATACGTATTAAGTGACAGAAGCAAAATTCGGTGTTGATGTAGCAGTATGATAGTCATTTACAATTATTATGAAATTAATCAATTCTTCATTAATAGATGCTTGAAAAACAAGTGAATTTGAAAAAATACAAAACCTCTTTTGTGTTAAGATTAACAAATGAATCACATATATAAATCTATATTTTCTACAAAATAATAACATATAAAATATGGTAGTTAGGTGGCATAGTAGATACGAGATCAAGCAGATCTGAATTCAGATATGACCTCAGATAATCACTAACTGTATCACACTTGGCATGTCACTAATCTTCCGTTTGCCACAGTTTTCTCATCTGTAAAATGGGGATGATGATAGTACCTACCTCTTAGAGTTGATATAAAGCTCAAATGTGATATTTTTAAAGGTCTTAACACAGTGACTGTCACATGACAGGTACTCTATAAATATTAGCTATTGTAATAGTGAACATATCATTACATGCAGTTTCCTCACACCTATACCTTGTGTGATGTTATGCAAGTACTATCTATCTCATTTTATAAATAAGGAAACTAAGGCTCAAACTACATGAGTTTTCTACAGTCATACAATTAGAAAAGATAAGACTGATAAAGAAACATATCTATTTATTCATTCTTGTACGCCTTGTTTCTGAATATGTAACAAGCAAAATTTTTATTAAAAATATGTCCAGTTAAATATCTATTTAAAACAGAAAAAAAGCTGATTGTTATGGTCTTGTATGTTAACTTATAATGGGCTTAAAATTATAAAACAGTGATCTCATTTTTAAAAATAGAGGGAAAATAGGTTTACTAACAAAATTGTAGCAACCATAAATTAAAATATTAATTAAATTACAAAATCAATACTTTTAATTTCATTTTATATTTAATTGTAAAATTAAAAAAATATTGTTTGTGTCAATTTCACTGAATTTCATCAAAATTTCCATGTGCTGCTGATTGAGTAAAAATTTAATTGAGTATTCACTTTCTACAGAACACTTTATAGCATTGCTTACATGCATTTTTCGTCATCAACATATGTCATGTGGTCACTATGTTTATGATGAGAAATCAACAAGGTTACTTTCTACAGTTTGCCACACTAGAAGAAAATATGTCAGTCCCTTTAAAACAAATGTTAGAAACTGAGTCTGGGCTTCCTGTTGCTATTGTTGTTGTCATCAATTATTGAGTCCTGGCAAACCCTGTGCAACTTTTCCCATGAGGTTTTCTTGGCCAGTGGTTTATCATTTTCTTCTCCAGTGGATCTCCATTTTAAAGATGAAGAAATGAGGCAAACATGGGTTAAGTGACTCGTCCACTGTCACAAGGCTAGTAAGTATCTGAGGCCAAATTTTAATGCACATCTTAGCTCCAAGTCCAATGCTCTATCTACTATACCGCCTCCCTGAAAAATAAAGCAGATATGGGAATTTGTTATAAAATTCTCATATTATTTATAAGAACGTTCATTACCTTTCAACACAAATTGAACTCTTTGAATGTCTAAAGACTACTAAATTAATCCCATTTAGAAATATTGAATAAAGACTCTTAACCATCCTGGCTGCTTTTCCTAAGAAGCTCTCTGGTACAACTAGATGGTGCAGTGGATAGAGTGTTGGGCCTGAAGTCTGCAGACTGAACAAAAACAAACAACAGCCAAAGATGCTCTCCAATTTACTGATGTCATCCCTATGTTGTATACAGCACCAAACACAATACCAACATATGTTTTTTTGTTTGTTTGTTTTTAGTTTTTGGGTTTTTTTAGTAGGGAAGTGTACAGGTGAGTTATCTCTTCATTATGAGTAGATTCATGGGTTTTCTGAATACTGTCTAATACTGCATTAGAGATTTTTAGTTGACATGTCCCCTTATAGACACTGATCTTCTTGTTAAAAATTACTTCAAGCTCATTTTTTTGTTTATATAAATTTTATTTTTCCTCAATTATGTACTTTTGAACACTCATCAACAGGGTTTTATTCAGATCACAATTTTCCATTTTATGCAGTTATAGGTTAATGTTAATAATAATTCATATGGCCTCTCCCTCTCTCAGTCTCTCTCTCTCTTTTTCTCTGTCTTTCTCTCTCTCTCCTCCCCTCAGTCTCCCTCTATCTCCTTCCCCGGCTCATCCTCGTCTTCCTCTGGGACAGCAGAGCTCCTGGAGGTTGCCTGTTGCCAGCGACAGTGGCAGCGATGGCCGATCGGTCAGTCAGTCAGTGCCTGGCCGCATCTCTGGCTGTGCCAGGCTCCGGGCAGCCTTTCTTTTGGCCTGAGATGACTCTCAAGTCGAGCTGGAGGGAGAGCACGAGCAGCATGTGGATGGCCCTATCTGACCTCTGCCTGACCCACTTGCTGCAGAACCGCACCAAGCCCTAGGTTGTTTACTTTCTTTCAAATGCTGCGACCAAGGACACATACACCAATGGGTCTCTTGCACCAGCTAGTCCTGGACCTGTACAACGCAGCCACCGCGAGCCACGGAAAGTCTGCCTTATTCCGTTTGAGAAAGCCACCGAGGAGCCCACGGGAATTACTCTGAAGCTGAATAGGAAACAGTCTTGCATGGTGGCCAGAATTCTCCATGGAGGAATGATTCACATACAAGACTTCTTTTATGTAGAAGATGAGATCTTGGAAATCAGTGGCATGAGTGTTACCAACCGCTCTGTTATTGATCAGCTGCAGAAGATGCTGAAAGAATGGAACAATGTCATTGAAAGTGATTCCCAACCAGCAGAGCTATCTCCCTGCTCGCCAGAAGCTCATGAGGGCCCAATTTGATTACGACTCCCAGAAGGATCTCCTAATCGTCTGCAAGAAAGCAGGCCTGAAGTTCACCACAGGAGACATCATTCAGATAATCAACAAGGACGACAGAAATTGGTGGCAGGGCAGGGTAGAAGGCTGTGCCAGAGAGGCTGCAGGCTTGATAGACTCTCCAGAGCTGCAAGAGTGGAGAGTGGCAAGTACGGCCCAGTTAACCACTCAGCCAAGTCTCGGAGCTTCAGTCCTTTCTGGAAGAAGAAATAGAAAGACAAGGACCTGGAGAAGCACAGCTCAGTTTTCTATCAGTTGGATGTGGTTGACTGTAAGGAATTCATGAACAAACAGGAGGTAGAGAACATTACAAACTACAAAATGGATAATTTTGATTACATTACATTGAAAAGTTTTTGCACAAAATCAATGCAACCAAGATTAGAAGGAAAGCAGAAAAGTGGGAAAGAATTTTTATATACAGTGTTTCTGATAAGGGCCTCATTTCTAAAATAATTTGAGAATTAAGTCAAATTTGTAAGAATACAAGCCATTCCCCAACTGATAAACAGTCAAAGAATATGAACAAGCAGTTCTCAGAGGAAGAAATTAAAACCATCTATAGTCATATGAAAAAATGCTCTAAATCACTATTGATTAGAGAAATGCAAATCCACATCACTCCTATCAAATTGGCCAAGATGACAAAACAAGAAAATTATAAATGTTGGAGAAGATGTGGGAAAATCAGAACACTAATGTATTATTGGTGGGATTATGAAATGATCCAACCATTTTGGGTAGCAATTTGGAGCTATGCCCATAGGGCTATAAAAATGTGCATACCCAGTGACCCACAATAGCACTTCTAGGGCTGTATCCCAAAGAGATCATACAAATGGGAAAAGGAACCACATGTAAAAAAAAATATTTATGGCAGCTCTTTTTGCAGTGGCAAAGAATTGGAAATTGAGAGGCTACCCACCAATTGGGAAATGGCTGAACAAGTTGTTGTATATGAATGCAATGGAATACTATTGTGCTGAAAGAAACAATGTGCAAGTGGAATTCAGAAAAACCTGGAAAGACTTGTGTGGACTGATGCTGAGGGAAGTGAGCTGAACCAGGAGAACATTGAAAACAGTAACAGCCATGTTGTGTGATGACTGACGTTGATAGACCTAGCCCTTCTCAGCAATGCAAGTATCTAAGACATCTCCAAAGGTCTTATGATGGAAAATGCGATCCACATCCAAAGAAAGAACTATAGAGTTTGGATGCAGATGGAAGCATACTATTTGCTATTTTTTTCTTCTGTTTGCTTTTGTTTCCTCTTTCTGGTGGTTCCTCTTTTTGGTTTTAATTCTTTCTTACAACATCACTAATGTGAAAATATGTTTAAAAGGAATGTATATGTATATGCATATCAGATTGCCCCCCCTCTTAGGGAAATAGGCAGGGAAGGAGGGGGAGAAAAATTTAAAACTGAAAAAGCTTATGGAAGTGATTGTTGATAAGTCAAAATAAATTAATAAAAAATAGAATAAAGTGAAAATGTGCTTTGATCTGCATTCTGAGTTCACCAGTTCTTTATTTGGATTTGGATAGCATGTTCTTTTGTGAGTTCTTTGTGTTGATGAGAGGAGCTGAGTCATTTATAGTTGATTCTCACAGGTTGTTGCTGATACTGTGTACAATGTTTTCTTGGTTCTCCTTATTTCACTTTGCATCAATTTGTACAAGTGTTTCCAGATTTTTCTGAATTCTGCCTGTTAATCATTTCTTATTGCACAATATCATTCCATTACATTAATATTTCACATCTTGTTCAGCCATTCCCCAACTGATGGTCATCCCCTCAATGTCCAATGAAAAGAGCTGCTATAAATATTTTCATATGTGTAAGTTCTTTTCCCTTTTTGGGATACAGACCTAGTATTGCTGGATCAATGCACAGTTTGCTTGACTTTTAGGCATAGTTCCAAATTGCTTTTCACAGTGTTTGGATCAGTTCACAACTCTACCAACAGTGCATTAGTGTTCCGATTTTCCCATATCCATTCCAAAATTTACCGGTTTTCTTTTTTGTCATAGTAACCAATCAGATTGGTGTGAGGTGGCATTTCAGAGTTCTTTTAACTTGTATTTCTCTAATCAAAAGTTATTTAAAGCACTTCTTCATACGTCTATGAGTAGCTTTGATTTCTTCATCTGAAAACTGCGTATTCCTATTCTTTGACCACTTATCAGTTGGGGAATGGTTTGCATTCTCATAAATTTGACTCTTTTCTCTGAATATTTGAGAAACGAGGCCTTTATCAGAGACATTTTCTGTAAAGATTATTTTCCAGCTTTGTGCTTTCCTTCTAATCTTGGTTGCACTGGTTTTGTTTGTAGAAAAGCTTTCCATTTTAATATGTTTAAAATTATTCTACATTTTGTAATGCTCTCTATCTCTTGTTTGGCCATGAATTCTTCACTTCCCCACAGACCTGACAGGTAAACTATTCCATGCTTTTCTCATTTGATTATCTCATTGTCTACAATGCCTTGTAGCAACATGTAGCTTCCTTTCTTATCTTTTAATTAGGTATATTTTTTGCTTTTATTTTGTCTAAGAAAACATTGCTACTTTTTTTTTTTACTTCAACTGAAGCATAACAGATTCTGATCCAGCCCCTTACCTTTACTCTGTTTGTATGTCTCTGCTTTAAGTGTATTTATTATAAGCAATACATTGCATAATTCTGGTTTTTCAACTACTGGGCTATCCACTTCCATTTTATGGAAAAGTTCATCTCATTCACATTCATAGTTATAATTAATACCTGTGAATTTCCCTCCATTCCATTCTTCCTCCTGTTTATCCTCTCTTTCCTTTCTCCCATTCTCTCCTCACAAGTATTTGCTCCTGTCTACCACTTCCCCTGATTTGCCCTCCATGATGTCAGACTCCTGCCCTTCTACTTAGTCTCCTCCCCTCCTACATCCCTCTACGGTAAGATAGATTTCTATATTCAACTGACTGTGTGTATTATTCCGTCTTTCAGCCAATACTTATGAATATTCTAGTGATGCTTATTGCACCCCTCCATCTTCCCCTTCACTATAATAGGTCTTTCTCACATCCTCATGTGAGGTAATTTATCCCATTCTACCTCTCCCTTCCTTCTACAACCTTTGTACTCCTCTTTCTTATCCCTTAATTTTCATATTATTTCCTCAAATTCATCTTATAGTCATATTCTCTATGTATATTCATTTTATCTGTACTGTTAGTGACATAATTTTAAGAGTTACAAATGTCATTTTTCCCATGTGGTGATGTTAATAGTTTAGCTCTATTGAATCCCTTATGCTTTCTTTTCCCATTTTACCTGTTTTTTTTTCCCTCTCTTGGGTTTTAATATCAGAGGTCAAATTTTTTGTTTTGTTATGATCTTCTCCTTATGAAGGCTTGAAATATTTCTATTTTATTGATTAACCATTTTCCCCTTGATGCATTATGCTTAATTTTGCTGATATGTGATTTTTAATTGTAGTCCTAGCTCTTTTGCTAGGATTACAATATCATGTTCCATGACCTCTGATCCTTCAATATTCCAGTTTCCAAGTCCTATATGATTCTGACTGTGACTCCCCAGTATATGAATTGTCTCTTTCTGGCCACTTGTGATATTTTATCCTTGACTTGATACTTCTGAAATTTTTCTATAATATCTTTTGAGATTTTTATTTTGGAATCTCTTTGCTGAGATGATTGGTAGATTCTTTCAATTCATATTTTGCCCTCTGATTCCAGAATATCAGGGCAGTTTTCCCTGATAATTTCTTGAAAGATACTGACCAAATCCATCCTTTGATTATGGTATTCAGGCAAGCCAAGGATTCTGATATTTTCTCTCCTGGATCTATTTTCCAGGTGAGTTGTTTTTCCCATGAGTTATTTTATATTTTCTTCCGTTTTTTTCATTCTCTTGAATTTGTTTAATTGCTTAGTGGTGTCTCATAGAGTCATTATCTTCCACCTTGTTCAATTCTAAGTTTTAAGTTTTGTTTTCCTCAATTAATTTTTGTACTTTCTTTTCCATTTGGCCAACTGCAGCCTTTAAGGAGTTGTGTTCTTCAGTGGATTTTTTTATCTCCTTTTTCCATTTGGCCAAATCTACTTTTAAAGCACTTTTCAAGTACGATGACTCTTTTTTTCCCATAATTCTCTTTCATCTCTTTCATTTCTTTTCCCAATTTTTCTTCTCTCTCTTATATGTTTTTTGAAATCATTTTTGAGCTCTTCCATGAGATTTTTCTGGACTTGAAGCCACTTCTTGTTTTTCTTTGGGGTTTTGGCCATTTTTGAGATTTTTGTCCCCTTCTGAGTTTGTGTCTTGGTCTTCCCTGTCACCATAACAACTTTCTATGGCCAGTTTCTATTTTGTTGTTTTCTGCTCATCCCTTTTTATGGCCCTTTTCCTTTCTTTTAAGGTTGAGCTCTGCTCCCTGGGTAGAAATGGTACTGTCTCTGGAATCTTGTGCCTGTTTGCCCCAAGTTATGCTGAAATGTGGTAATTCTTAGAGCTGGAGCCTGAAGGTTCCCTTGGATATGCTAAGGCATGTGGAGTTTCTAGTGTTGGTGTTTGCCTGCTCCACCACACTGGGGCTCAGGATTTCCCACTTGTTTGCTAAAGTGTGACTCGCTGCTAGCTTGCTGAGATGTTTCCTGTCCTGGGCTAGGCTCCCCTTTCACCCCAGTGAGATGGACCTTTCTCACCAAGCCTCCAAGTTTGTTGGGCTAAAAGAGTGTTTCACCCCATCTTTTTGCTTGTTCTCCTCTTTCAGGATTTGTTTGTGGTCTCTCTTTTATGGTTGGTTGGAGGGGAGTATGGGATACTTGCAGCAGTTTACTGGTTACTCCATCATCTAGGCTTCTATAAATCCTATTCCAGTCCATTTTTGAAGAATCTGCTGTTTAGTGACATGCTCACTCCCATTTTGTAGTTTGATAGCTGTAAAAAGACAAATGATAGGGATTTAACAAAAGCAGAGGATATTAAGAAGAGGTGGCAAGAATATTCAAAAGAACTATTCAAGAGAGATCTTAACATCACTGATAATCACAATGGTATGGAATCTGGCATGAAGCCAAACTTACTGGAGAATTAAGTCCAGTAGGCCTTAGGAAATACTGCTAACAAAAAGGCTAGTGGAGGTGATGGAATTCCAGCTGAGCTATATAAAACCCTAAAAACCGATATTGTTACTGTGATGTAGTCAATATGCCAGCATACTTGGAAAGCAAAACAGTGGCCACCGGATTGGAAAAGATTAGTTTACATCCCAATCCTAATGAAGGGCAGTGCCAAGGAATGTTCAAAATAATGAATAATTGTACTAATTTCATATGCCAGCAACATTATGCTTAAGATTGTTCAAGTTAGTCTCCAACAATATGTGAATTGGGAATTAGCCAGCAGGCTGGATTTGAAGATGCAGAGGAACTAAAGAACAAATTGTCAATATTCACTGGATTATACAGAAAGCAAGGGAGGACCAAAAGAAAATCTGCTTCTGCTTCATCGCGTACACTAAATCCTTTGACTTTGTGGATCACAGCAAAATGTGTCAAGTCCTGAAAGAGATGAAAGTGTCTCCTGAGGAGCCTTTGTACAGGCCTAGAAGCAACAGTTAGAATTAAACACAGAAAAGCTGATTGGCTTAAGATTAGAAAAGGTGTATATGACAAGGCTGTATGTTGTCTCCTTATTTATTTAACTTATATTCAGAATATATCATGCAAAATACTAGGCTGGATGAATCAAAAGCTAGAATTAAGGTTGCCAGGGGGGGAAAAATATCAATGATCTCAAATATGCAGTTGATATCACTCTGATGGCAGAAATTGAAGAGAAATTAAGAAGCCTCTTGATGAGGACAAAAGAGTAAAAAAGCTGGGCATGAAGTTTAATATTAACTGGTCCTGACGGTTCCTGGGAAATTGAAAGAGAATAAATGGAAACAGTATCACATTTTACATTCTTGGACTCAAATATCATTGCATATGGTAACTGCATTCATAAAACTAAAAGATGCTTGCTCTTTGGAAAGAAAGCTATGGAAAATCTGGACAGTACACAAAAAAAGAAAATATATCACCTTGCCAACAAAGGTCTGTATGCTCAAAGTTGTGTTTTATTTTTTTTCCCCAGTAGTGATATATGGCTGTGAGAGTTGGACTGTAAGGAAAGCTAAGCACTACAGAATCTACCTTTTAAAATCACGGTGTTGGAGAAGACTTTTGAGACTCCCTTTGACATCAAGAAGGTGAATTCAGTCACTACTAAAATAAATTGATTTAGGCTATTCACTGGAAGGTCAGATATGGAAATTGAAGTATAAATACATTACCCCACAATGAGAAGATGAGACTTAATGGGAAAGACCTTGAAGTTGGGAAAAATTAAAGGCAAAAGGAAAAAGGATGCAGCTGAAGATGAGGTCAATAGATAACATCATGGATAAATGAACATGAAGTTGAAGAAACTTTTAAAGATAGTGGAGTATAGAAGGGCCTTGTGTGCTATGCTCCATGGGGTCATGAAGAGTCACACACTACTGACCAACTTAGCAACAACAAAAATAAACTCCAATATCTCTTCCAATTTAATATCAGCTTCTTAAATTTTGTACAGTGTCGTATGCTTTCAAAAATGTCTTTTGAATTCTATAAGTCAGGATGTCAGCTTATATACTCAGCTACTTCTATGTCATCATCTATGCTTTTAACAAAGCTATTAATAACAATATTAAATAACACAGGGCCAAGTTCATATCCCTACAGCACTACATTAGAAAGATCATTTAAATTTTACATAAAATTATTAACATCTAATCTTTGAGTTCATTCACTCAGCCAGTTCCAAATCTTCCTAATTATATAGTATCTGTGTTTTTTTTTCAAAACAATGATATGTTTTGTCAAAATCCATATGAATATCCCTCCCCAGTAGAACTGTATCTTTGGTAAAATATGTTGCGTACTTCTGAGCTCAATACTTAAGATAAAAGAGATGAATTTCTTTTTCTCTGGTTTGTTACTGCATTTTTTTTATTTGCCACTATTTCCCTCTTAACATAGACCGTTATAACATTAACTCTTTCTGTCAGCCACCTCACATTACTGACTCATAATCAACTTGTATTCCACTAAAACCCTCAGCACTTTTTCATGGAAAGTATATTGTGGTTCCCACTTCTCCCTATATCCTACTTGAAAGATTTATTTTTTTATCTGAGTTGTAAGATTTCATTCTTATTTCTATTACATTTTACCTTAGTATCAGTCCATTGTTGTACCCTGTTAAGATATATCTTGACTATAATTCAATGGGTGAAGTAATCATCCAAGCTTTATGCCATTGATACACTTGACAAGTCTATATGACCACTAGACCCAAATGGCTCCAGAGGAGCAAGTAAGACTGATGACCTCGCATATCCATTGCTCACCTGAATCCAATTTGCTTGAGTTTGGCCACTGCCCTAAAATGATTTTCCTAAAACACAAGTCTGATTCTGTCAGCTCCATATTTCATAAGCTCCAGTGACTTCCTATTGCCCCCAGAATCAAAAACAAAATGCTCTGTGTGGTTTTCAAAGTCCCTCATAACCCAAATACCTCCTACCTTTTCAGGAAACTTACACCTTACTCCCCAGTACATATTCTTCAAACCAATGACACTAGTCCCCTGGCTGTTTCACAAACAAGATACTCTATCTCAGCTCTAGGCATTTTTTTTCTAGTTGTCCTCCATTCCCGGAGCTCTTTCACTTCTCTATTCCAGTCATTTACCTCCTATCTTTAAGTCCAAACTACAATCCCACCTTCTACAAGAAGTCTTCCTTAACCCCTCTTAAATACTTTCTTATTTTAATTGTTTTATATTTATCCCATAGATCTCTCTCTCTCTCTCTCTCTCTCTCTCTCTCTCTCTCTCTCTCCACACACACACACACACACACACACACACACACACACACACACACACACACAAACTTGGTTTAATATCATATCTCCATTATAATGTAATCTCTTCAAGCACAAAAACTGTCATTTGCCTTTTTTATTTTTGTATCAACAGCACTTAGCACAGTACATGGCACACATTACATGTTTAATATTTATTGTTTCAATACTCAAAAGACGATTGGATTACATATCTGAAACTCATTTGTTAAGATGTCTGTGTTGTGATAAGCACTTTTGGAAGGATTATTCACATTAATGATATCTTGGATTTATTAACTTTTTAAAGTATTTCAATCATGAAAGATGATTTAATAGTTATTCCTTACATGACTAAAACATTATTTCTTGATTTTTTTTTTGTTTAACTATTTTTTGTTTGGATTCTGTTTTGCATGTCATAAGGTGCTACATAAAGATGAGGACATTGGGAATTAACTCAACAGAGTTCTATACTTTAGAAAGCATGGAATCTGAAGTCTCATGACCTAGGTTGAAATCTTACCTCTATCTGCCTTACCTTAGGAAAGTTCCTTTTCTTTCCTGGATCTCAGTTTGTAAAATGATTCTGGAAGACCAGCATTTGAATATAACCTTAGAGATTTGTGACCCTCGGCAAGACACTTAAACTTCTGAGGAAATGAGATGATGTTAACTTTAAAATACTATCAAAATGTCATTTATTATTATTCCAATCCCAGATCCTTAAAAGGCCCTTATTTATTCCCATGACTCCTCTTTCTGAATAGGTCTTCTGTTCATAAGGCAAAGCCTTAGCCCATTCTACTGCAATGAATAGCCAATTTCATCATCTACTGACTTTGTTCCCCAATAGTAATTTGCTATACCTAAAAACAACCAAATGAGGCCTCAGGCTTATGGGGGCATAGCTGACCTCAAATTCATCCAAAGATATACAAGAGGTCATCCCACTTAGAGCCAAAGGCTCTGTTCAAACCCCTTTTTAATCTGCTTTCATAAAATAATGCTGATTTTGCTAGCTAAAATATATAAGACAGAAGAGAAGGCTTTATCTTTTGAAATAAATTCATGCCTAATCAGTCACTCAGGACTCCAGCAGTGGATAAAATATCTCTGACTGAGTATTAGTTTGGGCTTCTACTGTTATGCGTCTTGGGAACAGAGGAGTCACACAAGCATAAAACATGAAGTCTCTGAGGATAGAAAGCTGGTGGCTGTACTTCAAAGGCCTATGACAGGTTATTCCGAGAGAAGCATAAACTGTAGCAGATAAGGGGAACTACTGAATAACTACCCTTATCTCGTGTGAGGTATTAAGCAAAAAATGAAAAGAAGAAATTGAAGGTTTTTTAGCTGGCATTATTCAAAGAAGACAAGGAAGTGCTTCCATGTTCTAATATATCCACTGAAGCTTCTCATTAGATAGCTGTGGCATGAGACTTATCATCTGATTATTTTGATGAAGACGCTGAAAATGGCCACCTATGCAATACAGGGACTTGCAACAGTGTTCACGTATGATTTGGAGTGATAAACCAGTGCATCTAGAATGACATACTCATCAATTATAACAGTGCAGTTGTTCACATTAGATTAAACAACCTTGGTACCCAATATTCTATGTGATGTCAAGAAGTACAGCTGGATTCTTATCCAACTATTCCTAGAAGAAATGTTTATCAGGGACAACACAATTATAAAAAGAACTGAGACTCAATTGAGATATCATAAAAGGGGGGAGGAGGAATTCTTGATGAATGGAAAATATCTCTGGGAGTGTTATTTTTTTCCTATGAAATAAAAGTATTGGATATTACTTCATCTCTGTTGACCCATATTGAAGATTTCTTGTTCCATATATATAATTTTTTAAAGTTCCTTTGAATGATTTTTGTAGAATAGATGGCACTTGTACCTATGATTTCTTTGGAATAAAGAACTTACATGGAGGAATCCCACTCTGTCAATGTGAAATAGAGAATGTAATTAAATAAGTTTATAGAGTTATCTGCAGCACCAAGAGGTTAATTGCTCTTTCTTGAAGAAATGCTGGAAGAAAACATAGGAACTGGAAAAAAATTTGGAATATACAAAAAAAAAATCTTTCTGTTCACATAATTACCTAATTAAATGATTCAAAATAGAAAGGAACTTCAAAGACAAATCTAGTCTAATATATTCCCAAATAGGAATCCATCCTGCAAGTTTTGATCCAAACTTTTCTTAACTAGTTTCAGTGAGTATAAATGCACTACTTCCTAATTCAGTCATTTCCATATTTAGACAGCTGAAGCAATTAAGAAGCTTTTCTTGATCAACCCTAATTTTTAATGCAACTTTTGATCCTTGCCCCTAGTTTTGGCTTGTGGAGTAGGTCTAAAACAAATTTAATCACTCCTCTTTTTTTTTTCTTTTCAGGCAATTGGGGTTAAGTGACTTGCCCAGAGTCACACAGCTAGTAAGTGTCAAGTGTTTGGTCTGAGGCCAGATTTGAACTCAGGTCCTCCTGACTTCAGGGCCTGTGGTCTATCCACTGCTCCACTTAGCTGCCCCTTAATCTCTTTTCTTGATGATAAGGAGTATGTATCTCCTAAGTCTTCACTTCTTCAAGGTAAGTATCCATATTTTTTCCCTTTTAATTTTTTTACCAACTACATATAATTTTTTAAAAATTAATTTTGATTTCCAAATTCTGTCCCTCCCTCCTTTCCTTCCCCAATCTCTCATTGAGAAAGCAAGTAATTTGATAGAGGTGGTAAATGTACAGTCATGCAAAATATATTTCCATATTAGCAACATTGTGGATGAAAACACAGACCAAGAAAAAAAAAAAGAGGAAAAAGTATCCTTTTATCTGCATTCAGACTGCATCAGTTCTTTCTTTGGAGGTGGATAGTATTTTTCATCATGGGTCTTTGGAATTATCTTAAATCAAGATATTGCTGAAAATAGCTAAACCATTCACCCTTGTGTCCTCCATGTATATGTACTTTTCCTAATTGCTTAAGGAATGATAAAGTTCTTTGGAGTTACAAGTATCATCTCCCATATAGGAACATAAACGCTTTGTAGTTATTGAATCCCTTCTGATTTCTCTTTCATATTTACATTTTTCTGCTTCTCTTGAGTCTTGTATTTGAAAGTCAAATTCTCTATTAAGTTCTGTTTTGTTCATCAGGAATGATTGAAAGTTCTCTAATTCATTAAGTATCCATTTTTACCCCTGAATGATTATACTCAGATTTTATTGGGAAGGTGATTCTTGGTTGAAATCCTACCTCCTTGGGGCAGCTAGGTGGCACAGTAGATAAAGCACTGGCCTTGAAGTCAAGAGGACCTGATTTCAAATTCAACCTCAGACCAAACACTTGATACTTACTAGCTGTGTGACCCTGGGCAAGTCACTTAACCCCAATTGCTAAAAAGAATAAAAAAGGAAATTCTACCTCCTTTTGCTCCATAATAGACATTCCAAACGATCCCACTGATCATTTAATGTAGAAGCTGTTAAATCTTATGTTTTTCTGACTGGGGTTCAATGATTTTTTTTATTTTTTTTTAAATCTGCTTGCAATATTTTCTTATTAACCTGTGAGCTCTGGAATTTGGCCATAATACTGTAGGGAGTTTAATTTTGAAGTCTCCTGCAGAAGGTGATTAGTGGATGTCAAGGCTCTTTTTTTGATCATTGCTTTCAGGGAGCCCAAAATGCCTTAAAGCATTTATCTTCAATCTGTATTCAAGGTCAGGTTTTTTATGAGATATTCATCATTTTTTTCATTTTATTTATTGTTTCTTGATGTCTCATGGAGTTATTAGCTCTCAGTTGCCCAAATCTAATTTTAATCAATTTATTTTCTGCACTGAGTTTTTGTATCTTCTTTTCCCTTTGACCAATTTTAATTTTAAGTAATTCCTTCTTTTACAGTGAATTTTCATACATTTGCTTCATTTTGTCAATTCTGCTTTTTAAGAATTTCTCTTCAGTAGATTTTGGTTGTTTCTTCATTATTTTTTGTGCTCTCTTTAACCAAGCTACTGATTCTTTTTTTCATGATTTTCTTGTAATTCTCATTTCTTTCCCCACTTTTCTTCAACCTCTCTTATATGATTTTTAAAACCCCTTTCAGCTTTTCCAAGATTTGAGACTAATTCATTTTTTTCTTTTCCTTTGAGGCTTTGCATTTAGCTTTTGTGATTTAACTGTCTTCTTCTGAGTATGTGTTTTGATCTTCCCTATAACTATACCAACTTTCTGTGATCTGGTTCTTTATTATTTTTACTCACTTTCCTAGCCTATATCTTGATTTTAACTTTGTTTTAAAGTTAGGATCTGTAGAAAGGCAGACTATTCCAAGTTTTAGGTTTTCCATGTTGCTTTTTTCAGAGCTAGTTTTGGTATTCTATATGACCTAAAGACAGGTGTGGTCCATGCTTTCTGGGCCTGTGCTCTTATCTGTGAATCACTAAAAGCACTATTTTCTGCCTGGAATTATGACCAGGGTTCCAGCTCCTCCTAGCATTCCTTCTTGCCTTGGGATTATAATAGAGAACTGCATATAGACAATGCAATCTGTTCCCAGTGTTAGTGAAGGGCCCTCTTTACTCTCTTACCATTAGTGGGCTGAGAGCTCCTGAAGTCAAGACTGACACAAATTAAGTCACCCTCATGGCCTGCTGCTAGCTTGCTGGGAGCAGCATATGTTGGAATGTTCTGAGGTCGACTGAGCTTTACTGTCACCTCAGTGAGATAGACCTTGCCTGTTGACCATCTAAGTTGTCTTGGGCTGGAAAAATTGTTTCATCCCATGTTTCTATTGGTTGTACAGATCTAGAATTCATTTTAAAGCTTTATTTTAATTTTTTTTTCAAAGAAAATTAGGGAGAAATCAGAAAGTCCTTGTTTTTATTGCATCATCTTGGGCTCTGCTTCTGTGCTTTACACTCCTTAATTAATTTATATACAAGATGAAGTGATTAGAAATTATAGAAAATATAACATCTCACTATCCATACTGTTTGTTACAAATCATAGAGTTATCAAAGTAAGTAGATTTGAAGCACAGGGTAATGCAATTTCTTCATTTTATAAATAGGAAATTGAGGCACAGAGAAGTAAAGGGATCTAGGTAAGATTATAGTATAAGTTGCTAAAACTTAGTTAAAGAAATAGGAATAGAACACATTTATCACAACGGTCATTAAGGTATCTTTCAGAGTCTCCAAAATAAGTATTTCATTTGGTCTTTTGACTAGGAAGAATGGAAGAATAGTAAAATTCTCCTCAAATGTCTCTAAAAATGTCAAAAATTATGGGAATCAAAAAGCATCATAACATAAATGGGTCTGTTTTGCTAATATTAGGGGGTAAGCTATTTCTCACACTGAAAACTTCCACCACTACCAAAACCCCCATCATGACTAACAGATACTCTCAACAACAAAAACACATTTGGACTATGCTTGCTGTGGTTCCATAATCACGAGGCTACTCACATAGGATTTGTTTTTTATATGTGTTTTTGGGGCAAGGATAATTAGGTGCATTCTCCCAGGACAAATGTACCTGTGGGTAGATTTTCCTCTGTGGTATCACCCCCCTAACACACATACACAGGTTAGAGGCAAACATACATTTCTATATATTTCAGTGGGTAAGAGCTCATCTCAGAGACATGAAGACCTGGTTTCATATTCTGTGTGGCTGGCAAATCTGATTAACCCCCCAGGAACCCTAGACCACCTAGTAAGATAAGAAGTTAAAGGAAGGGTGATAACATACATTAGTAGAGAAAGTTCCCAATATGATAGGTGGATGATAAATATGATAAATAGATAGATAAATGGATAGATAGATAGATAGATAGATAGATAGACAAGAAATTCTTTTCTCCTTTGCATTTTATTGAGAATGTCTTCCATAGCACCAGTATCTATCTATATCTATGCAAATATAGAACATATGTCATGAGATTAGACCTATATTAACAGAAACAACAACAACAGCAACAGAAAAACTGAACAAAATTCCATGGAGGAAATATGGTAAAATATGTGCTATAATGAATAAGAATTAAAGGGCTACCTACATCACAGAGAGAATGAATACCTACTAAAATGAAATAAAAGATCATTCAAAAAGAAGCTTTTCTTCCACACCTGTGTTTGAATGCAAGTTAATTTTCTACTTATTAGAAAGTGGTCTTCCTTGAAAGTGGTTTACCTTTGTTTATGAGCAGTACCCAGCACAGAAGCCCTTTTACTGAGTGTTATATACTCTAGTTCACTGCATTAAAACTCTGCAGACAAAAGCTTTTGAAATCAAAAGCACAGAGTCCTTGACCTACTACTGACCTGATGCAGAACTGTTTACAGAACTACTTTGGGGTACTTGGAACATTCCTGTACATATCTCAGCTGAATGTTTGGTATTATCCACAGAACAAATCATTCAGCTCAAAATTAAATTTTCAGTTCAGCCAACATTGTTCCATTATTGATGTACTTGTTCTGCCTAGTAAATAAATAGTAACATAGATTAAGTTGCTAAAATATTAGTGGAGAAATTTAAATGCCACTAGAATCTTAAAACAATCTTAGATTTCACGTAAGTTTAGAGTTAATATTATTATATTACCTACTTCAAAGATTCTGAGGTTCATTAGCTAATTTATCAATTATTTCTTCCATAAGCCATGAACACAGACATGAAGGGAAGACAGAGGGGTAGATGAAACTATAAAATACATTATAGCATATTCATTGTTTGAAATATGATGTAATGGCATTAAAAAGTCTTCATAATTGCATCAGAGATAATAGCAATGACATTAATGGAAACTATATTTAATTGGTAAGCCTTTGGGAAGTGGGATGAAGGACAATTTCTTGTGAATTAAAAAACATTTGGTTAAATATGAACATTCTAAATCTACATATAAATCTAGTTTTTTTAGATGTGCAAAGAGTTGAGGAGACTTCAATGTTTTCCACTTTTTTGAGCCTATCTCTAGGAGGTCAAAGACACTCTCTCTCTCTTTCTCTCTCTCTCTCTCTCTCTCTTTCACCTTTAACATAGTAGATGCTTAATAAATACACATTTATGGGAATGTAGAGAAAGACATGACAGTCATGGTAAGTGGGTACTTTTTCTCTTAGGAAATACTACAATAACCGGTAAGATGATAATACAATAAAAAGATTAATTGTTTATAGCTTAGTAAGGGATATGCATTAAAAGATGTTGTTTGTGTGAATAAATTTGGAAATAAATAAAATTTAACATACTTCCAGTTCACCATTTAACAGTTTCTTTTATTTTTTTCATTTTTTTTGCATGATAACTTTAGATGGAAAAGACTGATAGTGACAAAATGTAGTGTACTACTAAATTCAATTTAGTTCAGCAAGCAGTAATTAATATTGGCTATGAGAGAGGAACTGAGTGAGAGGCTGAACATTTTATATATATACATATACATATATACATATACATATACATATACATATACATATACATATACATATACATATACATATACATATACATATACATATACATATACATATACATATACATATACATATACATATATATACACATATATATGTGCATATATATGCGTATATATTCTTAGCCAAGAATGATTTTACCCTAAATGAAGTTTTGACTTTGTTTCAGATCATTATCTAGATATGAAATGTTTGCCTATCAAAGTTTCCAAAGATTTAGGGGATGGCTGAACAAGTAATGGTATGTGAATGTAATGGAATATTGCTGTGCAATAAGAAATGGTGAGCAGTCTGGTTTCAGAAAAACCTGTAAAAATGTATATTAACTGATGCAAAGCAAAGCAGAACTAGAACAGTGTATAAAGTAGCTATGCTGTATGATAATCAACTATGAATGACTTAACTATTCTCATCAGTACAATGATCCAAACAATTCCAAAGACTCATGATGAAAAATGCTTTCCACCTGTTGGAGTCTGAAAAAAGATCAAAACATATTGTTTTTCACTTTCTGTAGTGTGTGTGTATGTGTGTGTGTGCGTTTGTGTTTATATATGTTTTCCTTTGTGTCTGTGTCTTCCTTCACAATATGAATAACATGGTAATATATTTTTCATGATTGAACACATATAAGCTATATCAATTTGCTTACTATTTCTGAGGAGTAGGTGAGTTCATGACAATTGATTCAAGGATGAATTCATATATGTTTGAGGACTACTTCCTAAAGGAAATGATAATTTATTTGTTTAGCACCTTACTGATGAAAAAGTGCTTTAGAAATCTGACCATGGAATTACCATTCTCCATAGTCCTAAATATCACTTTATCTCTGGTACATTTTTTTTTTTGCTTTCGAAGTTATACACCTTTTCTTCTCAATGCCCAGGCATGTATGAGACTAGCTGATCTCTAGGGTCCCCTCAAGCTCTAAATCTTATGATCCTATGAGCTAGAAAATCAGAAAGCTAAGAAAGATAGAATTCCAGTTTATTTAAAAGAATTGATGGCTTTTAAAAATATAACTTATATCACACTTTTCTTTCAATTCCATTCCACAATGCCAGGAAGTATTCAATAAATACACACACATACATAGAGATAGGTGTGTGCACATGTGTATATATTTATAGGTTGTGTGTATATACATAGAAATAGATGTGTATACATATATGATATGTTCATATATACAAACATATGCATGCATAAACGTGTGTTTGTTATAATAAAGTTGTAAGGTTAGGGGTTAATTGATTCAATAAATAAAATCACCTCACCTCATTTAAATAAGTAGAATTATAGTATAATCTAATATCATACCTGAATGAGAATACTTTTCAATTCAATCAGTCTACCATGGGTTTTTGATTAAGTACAAGAAATGTTCTTGATCAATTTAGGTGATCAAGCCTTTTAGAAAGCATTTGGATGAGCTAGAATAATGTTGTACAGGAAGTATATTTATATGAGGGGATGAAACTTGGTCACAATATGAGTTGAAATCAACAGAATTGGTATAACCCAGGGAGTTGAGCTTCTAAAACATAAGTGGTAAAAGCCTTCTGATCAAATCCTTAAGAAGAAATTCTTAGGAAGTGAGGACAAGAGCATAGCCCCAGCCCTGTCTTTTGTAATAATCACAATCTTTTCCCACCTACTCACCTCTTGAACAGAGAAGAGACAGAGGATTCAGACCTCTCCTCCACACCCTAGCAGTGTGGAAGAGACAGCAGCAACTGGCAGAAATGCCTACATCAGGAGCCAAAAAGAGCTAGGCTACTTGAGGGAAGGTAGATTAAAGTATCTCCAGGGAGTTCAGTCCTTTCTTGCTTGCTTGCTTTTTTCTCTTTCTCCTTCTCTTCCCCTCCTCCTCCTTCTCCTTCTCCTTCTCCTTCTCTCTCTCTCTGTCTCTCTCTCTCTCTCTCTCTCACACACACACACACACACACACTCACACACACACTTTCTCTTGATTTTATCTCATTTGGACAATCCATTATTGAACAGAATTGTAAGAAATTTGAAAGTAGTATGTTTCTTTTATGGGGAGATCTATTCTTCCATTTGATTAGAAGTAAAATTAATTGGTTTTGAAGCAATGATTTCTATTCCAAAACAGCTGTTGCTATTATTTTAATTTAGAACAGTGGATTACTTTCATTACATTGAATCTTCTTTACTCAAGCTAATGGAAGAGCTCAGATATAGATAAGTGAAAATACCTATTTCAAAAGGATTTTAATACAATGAAATGTCCACAAAGAAGAAGGCAAAAACCTGTGATTAAGCATGTTACATGCTAACTGGTGGCAGTGACTATCATGTTAGAAAAATTAGTAATTACATGGAGAAACTTTGTTAAACTTTAAAACTATGTAGAACCATGACTTGGTTAAACTGATAAGCAAAACAAATAGCTAACTAGTCTTTCCAGCAACATCTAAATAAAAAATCTATTTTAATTTAGCCTACTTGGGTTAGAAATTAGTAAATACATAGGAAGTCTCATTTTAGCAAATCTCTTCCTAAATATAGATATACCAACCTAATTAAATGGCAAAACAAGGATGAAATATAAATCATATTTTATTGAAAATCAACTTCACAATAAAGGCAAAAATTACAGTGGTGATATACCTTTAAACTCAAATCACTCTAGCATTCACTGATAGGCTAATTATGCTTCCCAGCCCAAGTCTCACTTGTTCATTGTATGGGTTTTGATAGCTCAGAGTGAGTGAAAATAGCAATTGTTTTCTGTTCTGGCCAGATGCTGTGAGGGTCTTCCTCTTTTGGGGGAAGACAAATTAGGATATCTTTTGTCTCAATTTATCTCCATTTGAATCACAGGGGGCTTTTTCAAAGCCTGTTTTTTTAAGAGCCATATTTCAAGAAATTACGAACAAAACTATGCAAGACAAAATAATTGATTGTCCCTGCTTTTTTGGGGAAAATGATAGGATATATGGGGAAGAAAAAATATAACTCCCAAATCCCAATATAACTTGCAAAGTATAAGTGATCAAAAATTGTATTCCTTTGGACAGAGCACCTAGTCATAAGTGTATGACTACTTATGTAGGCAGAAGGACAGAAGGAGGAGGAGGCAGAGAAGAAGAAGAAGAAGAAGAAGAAGAAGAAGAAGAAGAAGACAAGAAGAAGAAGAAGAAGAAGAACAAGAACAAGAACAAGAACAAGAACAAGAAGAACAAGAACAAGAACAAGAACAAGAACAAGAACAAGAAGAACAAGAAGAACAAGAAGAACAAGAAGAACTACAAGAAGAACAAGAACAAGAAGAACTACAAGAAGAAGAACAAGAAGAATAACAAGAACGAGAAGAAGGAGAAGGAGAAGGAGGAAGAGGAGGAGGAGGAGAAGGAAGAGAAGGAGAAGGAAGAAGAGGAGGAACAACAAGAATAAAAATAAAAAAAGAAGAAATAGTCACAGCACCCAACTCAAATTGGCCAGTTGGGTCCCCAAGGGACAGCTATTACTACTTAGAGTTTGCTGTTTGTCCTTTTATCTCAAAGAGGACTGGAGAAATCTGAAGGGTGATGTCTTGACTTGCAAGTGAATTGAATTTAAGTGAGGTAGAGCTGTGCAAAGTCATCAGCCTCATTCTTTCCTCCAGATTCACTGAGTCCAGTGGCAAGGCATAAGTTAAGACAACTGGTTTTGGCCCATAAATATATTTTACTAATAGCATCTTCAACATTATGAAGATTCCCCAGTGAAGTTACCAGTATTTCAAAAGACATGGGCATGGGCATCTTCATGGGAATAACATAATGAATAAAGATATGTCATACTCAAACTGCATACCTTTTTTCAATATTCAAAAAGTATTGATGTACAATCACCAGTAATTGTCTTTTAAACTGCCACTGAAGATAGAATATTCGAGGTAATAATTAATTAACGGGAATTTAAAATGAAAAATCTGGCTTTATTTTAGTAAAATTTATTTCTTCTAAGATCAAGGTGATCTTGTTTTAATTTGTTTTCAACTTTGTGTGATACCCCAAAATCTCAGATTGGTTAATTCTTACCTAACTTCAATTCAGTTAATTAGAAGAAGCTCAAAGTATTGAGGAAATTCACTAGAACTTTACTCAATCATTGGCAAATAAATAACATGATTCTAATAACAATGAGTCTAAAACTAACTGAAACTTTAAGGAATGGTAAGAGCTGATAATTCATCTCAGTTGTCAAAATGTCGAGGTATATCAATAGTTATATGAATATTCAGATACTTTTGACCCATAACATAAGGTAAAAAAACAAATAAGCAAAACAAAACAAAACAAAACTTCTTAAAGACAGTTACTTTGAATACTGTGATTTATCAAGTGAAAATTGATGTCAGTGTTACTTCCATTCATAATAATTGAAACATTTAAAGACTATTTCACTGTATTTGATTTTTGCCATGTTTCCTCAATGCATCATCCACAGGAGATGTATCCAAAATGCTAAGGGTCCTTAACTTGTTTATTTAATATTTTAGGGATGCAAAGGTCACATGTGAGTCATTTATCTTTTTGATTCACATTCTTCCTAAATTACTGACTTATCTCTTTTAATGGTTATGCATATCATTCTTTGGAAACACATTCACAATGAATTTTTGCAAACAAACATGGAGATTTTCATTTAAATTCTTCTAAGAGTGTGGCATTTCATGAAATGATGTCATATAGAATTCCTAGGAAAATATTGATTTTAAGGGATAGATTTAGCAGTATTGAATGGTTTTAAAGCAATGCTAAAATATAAATCATAAAGAAGATATGAAAATAGTAGTGAAGAAGAATTAGTATGACCAAAATTCCATTATATTGTTATTATACCTTTTTCCCAAATAAGTATTCCCCTTTAGCACAAACCTGACAATTTCCTCACGGTAATTTTAAAAGCTCATACTCCAATTATATAAGGGTACAGCTCGTCAGACTTTTGAGAAAGCAAGAATGGAAACCAAAGATGGAAGGTGGTGGAGGTAGGGCTACTGATAAAAACTAACCTCATCTATATTCAATACTAAAGCTCATGGGCCTGGCTAAGAGCCCAGAAACTCTGGGCACACCAAAATGCTCAAATCACACAGTTCTAGTTTTGGATTACATTTGGAAAGAAACCATTTGAATATGCAATCTACTATTCCATGAATCAACAGACATCTTTAAAAGTGTTTACTATGTACTAGGTATTATGATAAGCACTGGAGATAAAAAGACAAAGATAAAACATCTCCTGACTTCAAGGACTTTATATTGTATCCATTGAAATGACATGCACACATCTATCTATACATATACAATTTCATTTTAGATGTGAGTACATATATATAGAAAAAAAATAAAAGATAGTTTTGGAAATATGTTTATGTATTTATTAGGCCTGTACTCATTTATGTATATGTATGAGAGGCTTTTTTGATCTCTACAAGTTTTAGTGCCCTCCATTCCAAAATTCCCTTTCGTGTATAAACACATGCGCACATATGCCCAACTTAGTGTGTATATGTATACGTATGTACATATATAAGTACATATACATACTCATACATGCATAGGAGCATTTATGTATGTGTAAAATGTAAGTAAATTTTAGAATGGGAGCAATAGGAGTTGTTGAGCTCAAGATAGTCTTCCATTCAGAAGAATATCTGAGTAAAATTTTAAAGCTATTTACTCATAATCGGATACGTATCAAGGACTTATTGTGAGAGTAACATATAATTTGTAAACTGCTGCCATTATTGATATTCCATGTTCTTCTAAGTTATAATTTTCCATCTATGATTAATGTATGAGATGGTAGAATGCCAATAACTTTTATTCAGTAGCTAACACAATGTGAAAAAGTAAGTACTTCTGTTGATAATGAAAGATATCCAATGAAAATAGAATTATAATTTACAAATTAATGAACCAATTTCACATGATTAGACACTAAAATTGAGAGTTTAAGAAGAGGGAAAAAGTTGAGATCTTCAATATAATAAGTATGATGAGTTATACACTGAGAAGAATTAATTTGAAATATAAAATTATCTCAGGAGCTGTGATTCTAGGTCCTTTGGGGAAGATTTTTGATTCAATTTGTGAATATTGACACCTTATTGAAAGGACTGAGCACATCTCATAAATTTGAGTCCTGTTGATGCCAATACCTTCATAGTCATGAGGAAATAAGACTTAGTGATTTTTTTTTCTTTAAATTAATAAATATTTATTAAGGCGCTTACTATGTGCTAGACAGTAGGCTAAGCACTTCAGATACAAAGAAAGATAAATGATGGTTTCTGTCCTAAAATAAGCTCACAATCTAACTGGAAAGAAAACGTGCAAATAACTATGCACAAATGAAACATATTCAGGGATCAAGTGAGGGATAATCTCAGAGGGATGGCACAAGCATAACCTTGTATCTAGCTTTCTTACTATTCTAACCAAAATTTTACCAAAACCCTAGTTTAAAATTCAAAGGCATCAAATCCCACCCATCTGCCTTTCTGCATTTCATGTTTTTTCAGTGTCATTTTCTTCAACTGATACTGAGTTTCATCTTGTCATTTAAATCACGATTCTGAAGTTTAAAGTCTTTCTATATATAGTCCAATAGTGCCTAAACTTGAAGCCAGCCAGCAAAATCTAAAGAGCAAAGTGACCCTCTGAACATGAGATATGCTTTCACACATATAAACCAACCAATCAGAACAGTCACGAAACAGAAATACTAAAAAGGCAGGGAAAGAAATGACTGGGAAAGACCCCTAGAAAGAGTACTTTTTCTGGGGGGGGATTAACTACCCAGGTTATGACTGGAATGTAGGTACCCCTCTGGGATCTAAGAATTGTGTTTGAGCATCAGTGGCCTGCTGATAATCATAGTCTTCTCATTTGCTGTGGGTCAGCTGCATGTTCATGGAGTAGTTTGGGAGATATTCCACTATGTGGGGTACATTAAAACTCATAGTAGTCTGTGGTTTCATGGGAAAGACCTCACTCGTATTATTTCCAAAGGCAGCCCCTAAGGCACTGGCTGGGTTGAGGTGCTGAAACATCTGGTGCTGATAAGTGCCCTTTCTAGCTTTCTGGAACTGGTTATTCCAAGTCTGGTTGCCCCATACTGGAATGTTTCCAGAAGAGTTCATCATATAGCAACGGTGAAATGAAGAGTAGAAGCTTATGTAGTCCCCAACAGCTGGTCCTTTCTGAACCATAACAATACTGTTGCCATTCTTCGACTACATGGTGTCTTTCTACCATCTCTTTGACTTCATTCTCTGGTTCTGAAATCAGGTCTTCACCTGTTTGTAAGTAAGGTTCAAATTCTCAGCCACATTTCAGATCTGCTGTGGACTGAGGTACTTTTGCTCCACAAATCTAATGCTGAATACATTTAGTTGAGCCTGACACAAATGTCCTCATCTTCGATTTTTTGACCCAGTTCTGATCTTCTTTTCCCTGATATATCTTGGGCTGGTTCTGAGAGGAAAGGTTATTTGAAGTTTGGCTAGTAGCAGAGTCAGGAAGATCTTGAATAAACACATCCATGGATTGAGGAGGAGCAGGAGAAATTGCTGTGCTGCTTGGTTGGAGCTTTTTCAGACTTCGTATTTGGATATTAGAGTAAGGGCTTGGGGAGGTAGATGGCTTTGGCTGGGGACACAGAGATTCAGGTGTTGTAAGTGCAGTTGGCATCACTTTCAGGCCAGCAGAACTGGCAGTGCTGCGAGGGAGAGCTGGAAGTCATGTTTTAGGGAAGATGCTTGAAGGAAGGGGTCCAACCTGGGCAGTCACAGTAAGTCTGGGAACAAAATCCTTGAGTGTATGGTTTGCAAAGTACATCACAAAGTGTAAAATGTTCCACAAATGCAAAATAATCTACCAGTTAAAAACTGAGACACGCAAAAATGACAAAGGCTGTAGCTGACCTATAAATACTGGCCTAAACAGGAGGGTGTAGGTCTTAGTGATTTTAAATGATGCAACTGACATAGATTAATCTGAATAAAAGCCAGCCCTTTTGTAGTGAACCTATAATGTGGAGTCTTACAGTAGATTTTGCCATGGAAGAGAGAATCAAAGAGCTGAATAGAGACTTGAAAGCTAGAATATAGTTAAAAATTTTCCCTATGTTCCAAGAACAAAAACCGCCTTGTCTCCACATAGTCATTTTAGCCCATGGCCTGCTCACCTTGGGAGTTCATAAGAGTAGATGTACAATGCAGTGCTGGAAAAAAAAATCATTTAGATGGCTATGTAATAGGATAAAGATTCTTGACCAAGCTTTTTTCATGGAAGAGAGAGATTTATTTTTTTTCTAATTACATGAAAAGATAATTTTCAAGATTCACTTTCACAAGATTTAACTTCTGATTTTTTTTCTCCCTCCCTTCCCTATCACCTCCCAAGGATGACATGCAATCTGATATAGGAAATGCATATATAATTATATTAAACAAAGTTCTACATTAGTCATAATATGAAAGAAGAATCAGAACAAAAGGGGGAAAACATTCAAAGGAGAAAAAAAAAAGAAACAGAGAAAATATAATGCTTTGATCTGCATTCAAACTCTACAATTCTTTCTCTGGATGTGGACAGAATTTTCCATTATGTGTCCCTCAGAATTATCTTAGATCATTGTATTGCTGAGAAGAGATAAATCTCTCAAAGTTGGTCCTCACACAATTTTGCTGTTAGTATATAAAATGTTTTCCTCACTTCACTCAGCATTGGTTCATGTAAATCTTTCCAGGTTTTTCTGAAATCTGCCTGTTCATCATTTCTTGTAGAACAATAGTATTCCATCACATTCATGTACCAGAGTTTGTTCAGCCTTTCCCCAATTGAAGAGCAGCCCTTCAAGTTTCTATTCTTTGCCACCACAAAAGAGCTGCTATAAATATCTTTATACATGTGGGTCCTTTTTCCATTTTCATGAACTCTGTGGGATACAGACCTAGAAGTGGTATTGCTGGGTCAAAGGGTATGCAAATTTTTATAGCCCTTTGAGCATAAGCCAAATTGCTCTCTAGAATGGCTGGATCAATTCACAATCCATCAACAATGTATTAGTGTTCTGATTTTCCTAAATATTCTTCAACATTTATCATTTTCCTTTCTTTGCCATGTCAGCCAAACTGATAGGTGTTATGTGGGACTTCAGAGCTGTTTTAATTTAAACATCTGTAATCAATCATGATTTCATTTTTTTTTTCTCATATGACTATAGATAGCTTTAATTTCTTCATCTGAAAATGGCCTGTCTGACCAGTGGAGGAAACTTTCCCTCTGGCTACATTGAAGTACATAGTGGTTCTTCAAGCTGGAGTCTGCCAGTTCCCCTGGCTATGCTCAGTCATGTGGTAGACCCTGTTGTTGTCATTTGCTTGCTCCATTACCCTAGAGCCCAGGGTCTCCTGCTGGTTTGCTGAGGTGAGCTTGCTACTGGCTTCCTGGGATGCTTCGTGTCCTGGAATGAGGCAGAGATTTCTTACTGCACCTCCAAGTTCCCCAGGTTAAAATAACACTCCACCTTATCTTTCTACTGGCTCCACTGTTCCAGTATCTGTTCTGGGGCATTATTGTATGTTTTTTCTAGAGGTGAATATGGGAGACAGACAGTGATTTAGTGCTTACTCCACCATCTTGGCCCCCAGAATTCCTATAACATTTTCTTCTTTTTTTAAAAAAATATTTATTTATTTTTAATTTTCAAAATTCACTTACATGAGATTTTGAGTTTTAAATTTTCTCCCTATCTCTTCTCTCACCCCACCCCAAGAAAATTTGCAATTTTATATAGGCTCTTCATATATGTTCATAGTAATCCTATTTTCACATTAGTCATGTTATAAAGAAGAATTTGAATCAATGGGAGAAACCAGAAGAAACATTTCTCTAATCAGTAATGATTTAGAACATTTTTTTTTCATATAGACAGCTTTAATTTCTTCCTCTGAACGCTGCCTGATCATATCCTTTCATCATTTTTCAATTGGGGAATGACTTGTATTCTTATATGTTTAACTCCCTTCTCTATATATTTTGGTGTTGAGGACTTTGTCAGAGAAACTGGTTATATATAAAAAAAAGTTTCCCAACTTTCTGCTTTCTTTCTGATCTTGGTTGCATTGGCTGTGTTTGTGAAAAAATAAACATTTTAATTTAATGTAATCAAAATTATTCATTTTGCGTTTCATAATGTTTTCCATTGCTTGTTTGGTCTTAAATTCTTCCCTTTTCCATAGATCTGATAGGTAAACTCTTCCTTGGTCTCCTAATTTGCTTAAGGTGTACCCTTCATTTCTAAATGGTCTACAAATTCTGGCCTTCACTTGGAATATGGTATACTTGGTATACCAAGATCTTAATGCTGGTCTATGCCAAGTTTCTGCCATACTATTTTATGGATTTCTCGGCAGTTTTCATCAAAGAGTTAGGTCTTATCATAGAAACTGGGTTCTTTGAGTTTATCAAACAGTAGATTACTATAGTCATTGACAACTGTGTCTTATATACTTAACCTATTCCACTCATCTACCAGTCTGTTTCTTAGTTAGTACAAAGCAATTGTGACGACTGCTGTTTTATCAAAAATTTTTACATATGGTATGATTAGGCCACCTTCTCCTGTATTTCTTTTCATCAGTTCTCCTGATATTGTAGATCACTTTTTTCTTTGAGATGATTTTTAAAATAATTTTTATAGGACTATAAAATATTGTTTTTGTAGTTTAATTGGTATGACACTGAATAGTTAAATTAATTTAGGTAGAATTGTCATTTTATTATATTAGCTCAACCTATCAGTGAGCAACTGATATTTTTTTCAATTATTTATACCTTAATTTATTTATATGGAAAGTGTTTTGTAAATATGTTCATGTAGTTCCCAGATTTGTCTTGGCAGGTAGACTTTCAAATATTTTATAATGTCTACAGTTATTTTAAATGGATTTTCTCTTTCCATCTCTTGCTGCTGGGTTTTGGTAGTAATATATAGGAGTACTGATGATTTATGTGTGTTTAATTTATATCTTGCAACTTTTTTAAAGTTGTTAATTATTTCAACTAGGTTTTGGTTGATTGTCTAGAATTCTCTAAGTATACCATTATGTCATCTGAGAAGAGTAATAGCATTGTTTCTTCACTGCCTACTCTAATTCCTTCATTTTTTATTTCTCTTATTGCTAACGCTAACATTTCTAGTACAATATTAAAAAAAAGTGGTGATAATGCACATCTTTGTTTCACCATTGATCTTCTCCATGATGCTTCTAGCTTATCCGCATTACATATAATGCTTGCTAATGGTTTTAGATAGATGCTACTTATCATTTTAAGGAAAACTCTATTTATCCTTTTGCTCTTTAGTGTTTTTAATTAGAAAATGTGCTGTATTTTGACCAAAGCTTTCCCTGTATCTATTGAGATAATCACATGATTTTTGTTAGGGTTGTTGTTGATATGGTCAATTTGTGCTGATAGTTTTCCTAACGTTGAAATAGCCCTGCATTGCTGGTATAAAACCCAAATGGGCATAGTGCATTATCCTTGAGGTAAATTGCTGTAATTTCTTTGCTAATATTGTATTTAAAATCTTTGAATCAATATTCATTAGTTAAATTGGTCTATAATTTTCTTTTCCTGTCTTGGCACTTCTTGGTTGTAGTATGAACACCATATTTGTATCATAACAAGAATTTGGTAGGACTCCTTCTTCACCTATTTTTTCCAAATAGTTTATATCACTTTGGAATTAATTGTTCTTTAAATGTTTGGTAACATTCACTCATAAATCCTTTCGGCCCTGGAGATATTTTTTCTTAGGGAGTTCATCGATGGTTTCTTCAGTTTCTTTCTTTCTGAAATGGGGTTATTTAAGCAATTTATTTCCTCTTCTGTTAATCTAGAATTAATATTGTTTGCAAATATTCATCCATTTCACTTAGATTTTTAGATTTATTGACACACAGTTGGGCAAAATAGCTCCTAATCATTGTTTTAATTTCCTCTTCGTTGGTGGTGAATTCACCCTTTTTATTTTCATAAATGGCAATTTGGTTTTCTTTTTAAATCAAGGTAACCAAAGATGTATCTATTTTACTTTTTTTTCCATAAAATTAGAGAGTGGGAGAGAGAGAGAGAGAGAGAGAGAGAGAGAGAGAGAGAGAGAGAGAGAGAGAGAGAGAGAATCTAAATTTTTTTTCACCCAAGTGTTTTAAATGATTCTCTTTTATTGAAACTACTTTATTTCATTGACAATGCACTTATGTTTTCCAGGTTTTTCATTTTAAGTGGTAGGGAGGAAAAGTAATAAGCATTTATATGGCACTTTCTAAGTACTACACACTTTATTAATCTATTTTATAAATATTACCTCATTTGATCCTCACCACAATCCTATGATACATGTGATCTTTATTGGCCCCATTTTACACTTGAAAACATAAAAAAAAACTGAGCCAAATAACAATTAAATTATTTGCTCAGGGTCACATAGTCAGTGTCTGAGGCCAGTTTTGACGTAGGGTTTCCTTTATTCCCACACTATCTATCTATCTACTCTCTATCCACTGTGCTCTCTTATTAGCTCCTTAGCTCTTAAAAATGGATTCTTCCTTTCCCTTTTGTGTTTTCTTGTGGGTACAGAATACTCTTGTGTGATTCAACTTTCTCTTCCTTTAGTTTCATAGAATCACTTGTTGCTTGTAAAGTTTATTATTTTTTATTGAATTGTGAAATTGAACCAGTATATCTTTCAAAGTTTGAATCACATATGTTTTTGCTTGTGACTTTGTTTCTGGAGGTGTTCTGTAGATTTTTCTTTTATTTGTGATTTGACTTTCTGGGTCACTTTCACATACATTCATATGGATGTTCTAGGCCTCTTTCATATATATATATATATATGTGTGTGTGTGTGTGTATATATGTTTGTGGGTGTATACACATATAATTTCTTACATATTTGTGTTTTTTGACTTGGCATATTTTATGGAAGGTCTTTGATCCTTCAGCTGTGTCTACATATCCTGTTTTAGAGATCAATGTAATATACATAATTTTAAAATCACATTATAATATATAATATATAAATATAAATAAATAATAAATATAACATAAATAATATATAAATATAAATAATTATAATTATGACATTTTGCTTTTCTTTGCAATTGTCCTTCATTTTAATACATTTATATTCCCTGATTTCTGTTTTATTTTTTTTGAGGGGAGATATTGATGTTGATGCTTTTTGCTTCTGTTTTCTTAAATATTTGTATTTGTAAAAATTCTGCCATTGGTAATTTTATTTTATTTTGTTTTGTTTTTTAATTAGGGAATAAAACAAGCATTTTCACAGCATAGTACAATAAAAAAAGATGATTGTCCATGAGACTACAAATATAAAATGCACAAATTTCTATTCCTGTTTAATGTACAACAAAATTCTCGTATAAGTTTCTTTTATTCCCACCCTCCTTCCCCCACCTTGGGGATGGCTCTCATTAGACTCAAATAAGTATATAAACATATGTAAATTTATTCAATACTTTTTTAATTTATCAGTTCTTTCTCTGGATGCAGAGAGTATCTTTCTTCATAAGTCTTTCATAGTTAATTTGGGAATTTATGATATTCAAAATAACTTATTTAGTCAAAGTTGTTCTTTAAACTATGTTGCTGTCATTATATAAAATGTTCTTTTGATTCTGCTCATCTCACTCTTCATGAATTCACTCAAGTTCTATCAAATTTTTCTAAAATCATTGAGCTCATCGTCTTTTACAACACGATAGTTTTCTTTCTTTTTTTTTCTAGCTAGGTTCTTTTTAATTTTTAAAAATTATTTTAACACTTGTTTTAACATGTGTTTTTAAAACTTTGGGTTAGAAATTTTGTCCCTTCCTCTCTCCCCACCCATCCTCACTGAAAAGGCAAGTAACTGGATACAGTTTGTACATCCTAGTCATGCAAAACACTTCCATAGTAGCCATGTTGTGAAAAACTAAGTATATTTCCCTTCATCCTATCCCATCCCCCCATTTATTCTGTTCTCTATTTTGACCTTGTTCCTCCTCAGAAGTGTTTCTTCTCATTATCACCTCCCCCAATCTGCCCTCCCCTCTATCATCTCCATGCTGTCTTGTCCCCTTCCCCCCTTATTTTCATGTAGGGTAAGATATATTTCCATACCCAATTGTGTATGTTATTCCCTTCTTAAGCCTAATCCTATGAGAATGAGATTCACTCATTCCCTCTTACCTTCCCCCATTTTTCCTCCACTGTAAAAGCCTTTTCTTGTCTGTTGCATGTGAGATAATTTACCCCATTCTACCTCTCCCTTCCTCCTTCTCCAAGTATAATCCTGTCTTACCCCTTAATTTTATTTTCCAGATATCACCCCTTCATCTTCAACTCACCCTGTGCCATCTATCTATCTATCTATCTATCTATCTATCTATCTATCTATCTATCTGTTTTTCTATACATACATGTATTTTCCCCCTCCCACTACCCTAATACTGACAAAGGACTCATGAGTTACAAATATCATCTTTCCCGGCAGGAATGTAAACAGTTCAACCTTATTAAGTTTCTTATGATTTCTCTTTCCTGTTTACCTCTTTATGTTTCCCTTGAGTCTTGTATTCGAAAGTCAAATTTTCTATTGAGTTCTGGTCTTTTCCTCAAGAATTCTTGAAAGTCCTCTATTTTACTGAATGACCATTTTTTTCAACTGAAGGGTAATACTCAGTTTACTAAAAAAAAAAAGGATGATACTCAGTTTTGCTGGGTAGGTGATTCTTGGTTGTAATCCTATCTCCTTTGCCCTGTTGAATATTATATTCAAAGCCCTCCTTTACCTTAATGCCAAAGCTGCTAAATCTTGTGTTCTCCTGATTGCATTTCCACAATACTTGAATTGTTTCTTTCTGGCTGTTTGCAATATTTTCTCCTTGACCTGGGAACTCTGGAATTTGGCTACAATATTCCTAGGAGTTTTCCCATGGGATCTCTTTCAGGAGGAGATCAGTTGATTCTTTCAATTTCTATTTTGCCTTCTGGTTCTTGATTATTTGGGGAGTTTTCCTTGATAATTTCTTGAAAGATGATGTCTAGGTTTTTTTTTTGATCATGGCTTTCAGATAGTCTAATACTTTTTAAATTCTCTCTCCTGGATCTGTTTTCCAGGTCAGTTGTTTTTCCAATGAGATATTTCACATTGTTTCTATTTTTTCATTCTTTTGGATTTGTTTACAGTGTCTTGATTTCTCATAAAGTCACTAGCTTCCAATTGCTCCAATCTAATTTTTAAGTATTTTCTTCAGTAAACTTTTGGACTTTCTGTTCTGTTTGGCCAATTTTGCTTTTTAGGGCATTCTTCTCCTCATTGGCTATTTGGACCTCTTTTGCCATTTGGGTTAGGCCATTTTTTAATGTGTTATTTTCTTCAGTATTTTTTAGGTCGCCTTTAGCAAGCTGTTGATTGTTTTTCATGATTATCTTACATCACTCTCAGTTTTTTCTCTACTTCTCTTACTTTCTTCTCAAAATCTTTTTTGGGCTCTTTCATGGCCTGGGACCAACATATATTTTTCTTAGAGACTTTGGATGTAGGAGCTTTGGCTTCATTGTCTTCTTCTGGTTGTGTGTTTTGATCTTCTTTGTCACCAAAGTAAGATAATATAGTTTGACTTTTTGTGCTGCTTGCTTATGATCTCAGACAATTACTTGAGTTATAAAGTTTTTGGTATGGAGGGGGTCTGTTTTTAGTGTAGAGAATGCACTGTCCCAGGCTTCGAGGATTTTGTGCAGCTGTTTTCAGAGAACTTCTAGGGACCTGTAAATTTTCAGTTCTTCCAAGGTGCTATGATCAAGAGCAAGGTGTTTACTCCTTTCCTGGCCTGTGCTGTGGTCTATGAGTGACCACAAGCACTCTTTTCTGCCTTGGAACTGTGAGGAGGAGTTTCTCTTCACTACTACTACAAGCTCCACTGCACCAGGGCTCCTCCTGGCCTCAGGACTGCCATACAGAGCTGTGACCCAGATGCAAGCACAGGTCAAGGAAGAGAATCCTGCACCAACAGAGAGATCCCTGCAGTCCCCTTCTGATCAGCCACTTGATTCCCCCTCAGTCTGTGGGCGTGGAAGCTCAGGAGACAGCTGCCACCCTGTGGCCAAGCTCAGGTCTGGAGCTGAGGCCACTGTGCTTCTCTCTTACCACAGACACAGACTTTTCCCACTGACCTTCTAAATTGTCTTTGGCGTTCATGGGTTGAGAAGTCTGGAAACCACTACAGTGGCCTGTGATTCAGTATTCTGAGGCCTGCTTCAGATTCACTGAGGCCTGCCTGCCCATACAGAACTGTGTTCCTCTCCCAGCCAGGTGCAGTATACCTTTCTGATCAAGCATTCAGGTTGTCTTGGGCTGGAAATTTGTTTCACTCTGCCTTTTTGTGGATTCATCTCCTTTAGAATTTGTATAGAGCCATGTTTTATAAGTATTTGGAGGGGTTTTGTGGAGAGCTCAAGGAGGTCACTGTTTTTACTCCATCATCTTGGCCCTGCCCCAACACGGTAGTTTTCTATCACAATCATGCATCACAACTTGTTCAGGAATTTGTTCTTGTCTATTCTTTTACCCTAAATGTTCTGATTTGAGTCACAAACCATTCTGATTTTGGAATATTACTTAATGGTTTAGTTGTGTGACCTCAGGTTTTAAAATGAATTTAATTCCTCCTAAAATATTTGGTAATTTTATATTTTCTCCCCTTATATATCCCAGTATCATTTACTTTCTTACACTTTCTCCCCAGGTTGGTCCATTTGTTTCTTGGGACTAGAGCTCAAAGTACTTTGAGAAATTCACATTTTGATGTGCTCAATCCCCTGGCCTAGTAACTTCAGAAGGTTGGAAGCAGGACTGGTTTCGAGTGGAAGACAGGCCCCTTTATTTAGGCCTAGTACAGCCAAACAAATTCTTGTTCTCTGCTCCAGTTCCCATCATTCTAAAGTTCTTTCATGGGGTGAATGAATGTCTGTTGTTGTTATGGTAGACTGGATACTATGACTAGTGCTTCTATAGCCTCAGGTTTCACTAAATAAAGGCCAAGTTATTTCAGGCAGAATATTAATGTACTCTCCTTTTCAAAAGCTAGGCAGAGTTGGGATCTGCTGCTTGTTGCAACAGAATGCTTGAGTAAGAGTGAGAACTGCATGTGCTAGCAGAGGCTATAGTAACAGGAAAGTTAGACTCCTGCTTGCTACACAATTAAAAGTGGCTTGTTCAGCCCTGCTGGATCATGGAGGCTAGTGGATGAAAGATGCTAAGTGAGGACTAGGCATTAGTATTTTTTACTTTTAATTCATTCAGCTTTTGCCTTGTTTAGGTTTGTACTATGTCATCTTGTGGAGACAATTGTAATTTCACCACCTCTGGTACATAATTTCTCTTTTGTTTTTTTGTTTGTTTGTTTTTAGAAGTAATGGGGATTGGGGGAAATGCTTAGTCTTCTGTTTTGTTGGCCATGTGACCCACTCTCTCAACCCATCACGCTGTCTTTTGGATTTTACTGGTTATTGAATTGATATTTCTGGGAAATATGTTGTGATTATATAATGTGCGTACTTTAAGGAGAAACTTCTATTCAATTTATATTAGAAGGTGATTGAAAATTTCTTTAAAAATGGAGCTGGTTCACACCTGAAGCCATTAGTGTTCAATATAACATCCTCAAGTACAAGAAACAGTCAAAACATTTTCCAGGGTCTTCCCTGAGAAACTGGGAGTTTCAAGCATCATTTTCTTTGGATTCAGCCATGTACTATGACAATTACAAATTTACTTAAAGCAAAAATTGAAGTGCTAATCAATATAGTTTTTTTTTTTAACTACTATATATCCCTTGGGGCTCCACCAATTGTGTCACACTAAAATTAATTTCAAAGTGAGAGTGACTCTGACTGACCTTTATCTTTGGTGGTCCCTTGTTAAACTAATGTGGTCAATCAATCAGTCAGCAAGCATTTATTAAATTCCTTTGGTATAGCTAACCCCCTGGCTAAAGTTGGTAATGAATCATGATACTTTGCTGGTAATGCTAATTAATGAAATAAGTCCTTATTTAGGATTGAAAGAACTCATTAATTAACATTTCTTAAACTGCAACTCCAAACACAATATTGGAAAACTGATAGATATGAAAAGAAAACACTTGTGGCAAGTATACTATGTTGACAGTCCAATCAATCAAGATGTATTTATTAAGCACTTACTATAAACCAAGTCTAAATAAAGCATAAACATTGTTATACAGTAACATTCAGGGAAGGCAGTACCTATCTATATTCTGTATTATTAATTCTGCTTTTTTTTCTTAAGTGCATCACAACTGTTTTCAACCTTTTTATTTTCCGGTTAAAAATTAAGAATTTCTTGTTTCATTTCTTTCCCGATTTGATACTTCGATGAGGAACATTCCTTTGAAAATTTTACTCCCTGCCTCTAAATAATAGGAGCTTCTTCAAGGTAATTTTTAGGATAATGTATTGCTCTGGACTTCTACCCTAAACTAGCAGTTGTCTCCAAAGAATGTTTCCTCAAAGACTAACGAAGAATACAGAAGGACAATCCCTGAGTTTAACCATCTATACCATATCTAATTACTACCACCACACCCAATGTTCAAGGTCAGAAGAAAAACAAACCTCTATTTATAAACTGTAGCAGAATGTATACTTTATCATAATATAATCAAGAACAATCTAGTCTCAAATTACACATCTTTTGAAAATTCCTTATTGACTGTCCTCCACATAAATGGCACCCTACAGCCTCAAATATTAATGATAATGAAAATTCCCTGTTGCTTCATCACCACAGACATGGGTGCCTAAACCATCAAAATACAGGCACAAACACTTTTTATAGACTCACAGGAATAAAAAAAGAGGCAATCAAATACAGTATTAACACTTTTCTCTCTCATTGTGAGATCTCAGTGGCTGTGCTATATTCTTCAATAAACCTCACTTGGGTTTATAAGTCTAAGACTGAAGACTAAGTCTAAGTGGCCCAAAGGGACTGGGCTACAATACCTACTCCTTGTTATCTATCCAGGAATATAATTTAGATTAGGCTCAATCCTGAGAACTATTTCCTCTAATGATAACAGGGCTTAGGATCTATGTTTCATATACTTTACCGTGTTAAACCCTCACTTAATTGACCTAGACATGATTTCAATTCTGTCTTAGGTTATGGCTAATATCTAGTTTTCCCCAAAAAGGGACAATGAGAATTTCTCTACATAGCATATAAATCACCTATGGATAAAACTATTTATTTATACAGAAGAATTGCCCAACATAAAGAAGTCAGAGAATATTAAGACAATGGTGTACAAAACAGTCACTTAACATATAATTACTTTATAAATTGATGAAAGATTGTTATATGATCCCTATCAAAACATAATACGTCTGAGGATATCCAATTATACATTTTATATTTCTGCTTTCTTCTTCATCTCCCAAACTTCAGGAATATTTCTTCTGGAAAATGATCAGATTTCAGGAAATTAATTGTTCTTCTCTCCAGGAACACTGGCAAAAGATTTCTAAACCATTAAGACTGAATATATTCATATCAAAATAGGTATTAATTCACCAAAGAACAAGAAGAAAAAAACCAAATTGGACAATCCAAAACTAGCTTTAGGTTTATCTAGGCAGAATATATTTTGGATGTCTTGAGCTTTTGGATGCATGGATCCAAAGGGGAGTGTGGTTGTCATAAAACATCAGGTTCCACCTCCTTCTACTTCACTCTTTGAGGTAGCTCAAAATGGTCTAACCTTGGTTTTCAGAAAAATAATAGTAATAATAATAGTAATAATAAAAAGATGACCTTATGGAAGTTGTAATTCCTTTTTTATATCGACTAAGTTGTCTGCTCTCCTGACTTTGTGGTAATAAGGGTTATTTTTATAACTTCAAAATCCAAGTTCTTTTTCCCTGGCTGGCTGCTGCAGTGCAAATTATGAGAAATCAGAAAGAAAGTGACTAGTCCAATCTGGTGCTTGTGAAAGTGAAGAGAAAATATGGAGATATTTTGCTATGTATACTAGAATTTGGGAAAATATATTTCGAAGAATTCAGAGTAGATATTTAGTATCTTGTAGACATAAATTTTATAAAGAATATCAGACTTGGGGGAATTGGAGATTTTCAATAATTATATTTTGAAGATACAAAAGAAAACAATAAAAGTAAAGAAGAAATAAAGTGGGATTTGTCTGAAGACAATGGTTTGGATGCACGTGGAAATCACCATGCAATAGAGATGTTAAAAAGAAATGTGCAACAAAAAAAGAGGCAAGACCAGGTAATGGGATAGATATTTGTAGAATGATTTGTAGTATAATAAGGCTCAGAATGAACTGAACTTTGTGAGGGAAACTAAACATAATATGTTTTTATTTATTTATGTTTGAAGACATTTGAAAATGACACATCAAAAAGGAACAGAAGCTTATTTCTTGTGGATGGGATTAGAAAATCAACTACAGCACAGTTGCTTAAATCTTATATTTAGCATTCTCTTTCAAGGGGAATAGCTTCTACAATGATAATAACAAAATTATAAAAAAAAAAATCTAAGGGAGATTTATAACCAAGATCGGCAAAGAGACAACTGATATTTATTTTTAAGTTCATGTAACCTGACCCAAGTGAACTATATCCTCAAGTACTGAAAGAAGTAGCAAATATGATGGTCAAATGACTCTTAGTAATTTTTGAGAGATTATGGAAAATGGGAGAGATATATAAGATTAGATAAGAAGAAATTATGTTACTTTTTTAAAGGAATAAAAGACAGACTATAAGTCAGTGATCCTGACTTTGGTTCTTGAAAAATTTCTAGGAAGCATAATTAAAAGGATGTTTTATGGGCATCTATAAAGGAAAGCAATGATGACAAAGATCCCAGAGTCCTTCTCAACAAATTATATTTTCTTTCACAGGAAACTGTTTAAGTAGAGTCAACTCACTCCTTCAGATGTGAAAGAAAAAAAAAAAAAAGAAGCCCAAGCCGATGTTACTCAGGTCGCTTTCATGATACACACAATTTTGACAAAGCAGTTCAGTTGGCAGGGTATTGGGAGAATTTCTTTCCAATAACTCAGAAGTAGCTGCCTATCACATTCCATGGAGATGACACCATTTTAGCAAGCTAATGGTATCTGTGTGTTTCAATTTCTCATTGCACTTTTTTTTTGTATGGTCCCAGAGGGTAGAGCAGGGAACAATCTAAGAAAGTTGCAGAGAGTCAAATTTGGGCTTGATGTTAGTGGATGAAAAAAGAATCCTTCTGATTAGAGTTACATAAAAGTGGAACTAACTCCTTCAGTGGTGGCCTGTTATACATCACTGCAGGTTTTCAAGCAGAAATTGTTGAAAATTGGTTATTTTTTAATGCATATATATGTCCATATTATTCCCTGTTCACTAGACTCCTATCTACTCTAGAACCAAATAAAAATTATTCTGTTTGGTGTTTGACATTCTTCTCAAGCTAGCCCCAAACTACCTTTCCAGTTTTTGTACTTTACTCTTATTTGTTTAAGGATACATTCCTTTGGTGTATTTGCTATCCTGCACACACAGTATTCCATTGCCCATTTCCATAAGTTTGTAATGGCTATCCTCTGTGGATGAAATGTTTTCCTTCCTCTTTTCCAATTCCAGGAATTGCTAATGTCTTTTAAGGCTCAGATCAAATGCTCCCCTCTGTGTAAGGGAACCACCCAGTGTCAAATGTTAAAGTCTTCTCCTACTAGGTTATTTTACAATTGCTTTTTATATGTATGTTTTGTAGAAGTCTATAATTTTGCATACTATCTCACATATTAGAAAGTGAGATCCTATAGAGCATATACTTTTTTTTCACTTTTGACTCTTTAGCCAAAGTATCTAGAATGTTTTCTGGAAATTGTAAACACTTAATAAATATTTATTTCCTTGCTTGCTTGCTTAAAATCTCAGTGGGTAATTATTTGTTTCTATATTTGATTGGATGTCTTCTGATTCTATTCCTTTTTCTGAGATTTTGCAAAATAAACTTGGCAAATTAGGCTTCTAAACTTGAATAAATGAAGAAGATACATTGTTCAGGTGACTTCAGGAAAAAATAAAAAGGTGAAATCTATATTAACTGATACAAAATGAAGTGAGAGTCAAAAGATCACTGTGCATAATCACAGTAGTGTTGTAACGATTATCGACTGTGAAAGACATGGTTACTGTAATCAATACAGTGATCAAGACAATACCAAAATGTCTCATGGTGAAAAAATGCTATCCACCTCCAGAAAGACACGGCGAACTCTGAGTACAAACTAAATTATAATTTTCTTGCTTTCTTCTTGTTTTGTTTTCTTTTGTAATATGGCTAATATGGAAATATGTCTTGTATGATTTTAGGTATGTAATTGATATCATACTTTTTTAAATTTTAAAAATAAATCATTCCCCTCTTTATTTCTTGTAGCACCATAGTACTCCACCACAACTATATGTGAGATCTTATTCAGCCATTTCTCAATTGATGATCATCTTCTCAGTTTCTAATTCTTTGCCACCACAAAAAGAGCTGCTATAAATATTTGCTGTAAATATAGGCATTTTCCTTTTTATTTGCTCACTTTGTGGTATTTCTGAGACAAAAGGTATGCACAACTTTATAGCCTTTTGGGCATGGTTCCAAATTGTTCTCCAGAATGGTTGGACCAGTTCATAACCCCACCAACCATTCATTGCTGTACTATCTTCCCTCATCCTTTTCAACATCTGTCATTTAAGAAAAATGGAAAGTGGTATCTCAGAGTTGTTTTAATTTGCAATTCTCTGATTACTTTATTTGGATAATTTCATATGACTTTATATAATTTTGATTTATTTTTCTGAAAATTGCCTGTTATTACCCCGTGACCATTTATCAATAAGGTAATTGTTCTTTTTTAAATATACATTGCACTGTTTCAAATATTCCCTATATAGAGTGATGAGGTCTTAAGCAGAGAAACTTGTGAGATATATATATATATGTATATATATATATATATATATATATATATATATATATATATATATATATAACATATATATATATATAACATATATACACACATACACACATACACACATATATATATATACACACACATTGTGTATATATATATACATATAAGACACCTTGTTATCTATAGTACCATTTGGCAAAATATATTTTCTTTGAATACGTATTTTAATTAGGTCTTTTTTTGTTTTTGATTTGTTAGGGATCATGATTGCTATCCCAGACTTTTATTTACTTCAGCTGAGATTCAGCTCCAGCCTCTTACTTTAACTCTCTGTGTTTGCTTTTCTGTCACAAGTTGGTTTTTTTGTTTGTTTGTTTGTTTTCCTTTCCTACTCTATATTGTTAAATTCCAGTTTCAAATCTATTCTGTTATTTCCTTCCATTTTATGTGTGAATTCATGCCATTAACATTCACAATTATTATTAGTGCATATCCTCCATCCCATTTCCTTCTGTTTATCCTCTCTCTCTCTCTCTCTCTCTCTCTCTCTCTCTCTCTCTCTCTCTCTCTCTCTCTCTCTTCTTTTTTCTCTTTCTCCTGTTCCTTTTCAAAAAGTCTGACTATGCCTAACTTAATCCAATCTCCCTTTTATCAAATGCTACCCTTCCTCTTATCCCCTTCCTATCTTAATTTTGTGTTGGATAAGACAGATTTCTATATTCAGTCTATATTTCCCCATTCTACTTCTCCCTTTCTCCTTTTTCCAGTGCATCCCTCTTACTCACCTCTTTGAAAGAAATGGTTGTTGATAATAAATTACTATAAGGAGCTTCAGGATTTTTCTACCTTTTCTATTTCTTCATTTAGTGCCTAGGTCAAGGCAGCTTTTGGAGGCTGATAATGAATCTGGGCTCCATCTTGGGTGGGATCCCACCCAGTTCAGAAATCTTAGTTCTGATTAAAAGGTAAAGACCATCTTTCAACTACATCAGTTGGTAGATCCTTTTGTATAGATTGCTAGGGGCAGAATGATCTGGGTGTGGAAATGAGTCTTTTTGTCCAAGAGTGACATAATCACAGTCACAGTCCCTCAGGACTTAATTAGAATAAAACCATCTGTCATTATAATATTCATTCTTTCATTAATGTTAATCAATAAGAGTTGATTTTTTACATGTCAGAAACACTCATATTTCTGAGGTCATTTATGCATTCAGGAGACCTCAGGGTTGATTTTTGGTTTACAAGACAAAATCACTGACCTAAAACTACATATTATATGGTAGCCACAATTAATAAATTATTACTTACACAGCAGTTATGTCTCTCAGACTTTTCATTCAACACACCTTCACATTTTTATATTATCTCAATATTATCAAATCACACTCATCCCTACTACGTAGGTGGTCTTCTTTTAAATGTCCTAATAATGATAAACATCTTAGGAAATATATGTATCATGTATAGGAGTATATAGGAATGTTAACAGTTTAACTTTACTGAGTTTTATGATTTTTCTTTCATGTTTATGTTGTTATACTTTTTCAAGTCTCTCTTTGAATGTCAAATTTTCTATATGAGTACTTTCCCTCCTCAATCAGGAATGCTTGGAAGTCCTCTATTTCATTAAATATCCATTTATTCACTCAGTTTTGCTGAGTGGGTTACTCTTAGTTGTATTCCTAGCTCCTTTACCTTCCAGAATATCATATACCAAACCCTTCATTCCTTTAATGTGGAAGATGCTAAATCTTGTATGATCCTGACTATATCTGCATCATGTTTGAATTGTCGCTTTTTAGATTCTCACAATATTTTCCTCTTCACTTGGGAACTCTGGGAAGTAGCTATAATATTCTTCAGAGTTTGCATTTGGGAATCTCTTTTGGAGGTGATCAATGTATTCTTTCAATACCTATTTTATATTTTGAATTTAAGATACCAGGGCAGTTTTCCTAAATAATTTCTTGCTTGAAAGATGTCTAGATGTTCTCTCTCTCTCTCTCTCTCTCTCTCTCTCTCTCTCTCTCTCTCTCTCTCTCTCTCATCATGACTTTCAGACTTTCAGGTAATACAATAACTTTTAAATTAGCTTGCCAGGTCAATTAAATTATTTTACAAGTCAATTGCTTTTCCAATGAAATATTTTACATTTTCTTCTATTTTTTTTTCATTCTTTTGACTTTTTTGATTTCCACACAAGAGCACTGCATTCTGCTTCTCTAATTCTATTTTTAAGGAATTATTTTCTTCAGTGAGTTTTTCCAAATCTTTTTTCCCTATTTGTCAAATTCTGTTTTTAAAGATTTTTTTTTACTTCAGTGAATTTTTACTTCCTTTTCTATTTAGCCAATTCTACTTTTAAAAAAGTTTTTTCTTCATTGAATTTTTGTGCCTCTTCTACCAAGTTCTTAAATCTCTTTTTTATATAATTTTCTTCTATCACTCTCATTTCTTTTCCCATTTTTTCCCCTTTACTTCCCTCATCTCTTTTTTAAATACTCTTCCAGGATTTTTTGTTGGGCTTGTGTTCAATTGTCATTTTTTTTTCCTTTGAGGCTTTGCTTATAGCTATTTTCATAGCTCTTTCTTTTAAGATTTTGTCTTGATCTTCCCTGCTATTGTGGCATGTTTTTTTTTTAAATAATTAATTAATTTTTAGTTTTCCACATTCACTTTCACAAGATTTTGAATTCTAAATTTTTCATCTCTCCCCTCTTCCCACTCCAAGGTGACATGCATTATGAATACCCTTTTTCCTAACCTGGCCTCCCTTCTGTCACCTCTCCCCCCTTCTCTCCCCTTTCCGGTTCTATTTTCCTGTAGCTCAGGATAGATTTCTATACCCTTTTTCCTGTGTATCTTATTTTCTAGCTATATGTAAAAACAATTTTTAACATTTGTTTTAAAAATTTTGAGTTCCAAATTCTCCCCCTTTCTACCTCTCCACCCTATTCATTGAGAAGGCAAGCAATTTGATTTAGTTTATACATGTGAAATCATTCAAAACACTTCCATAGAAGTCATGTTGTGAAAGAGGAACTATATTTCCCTCCATCGTATCCTATTTTATTCTATTATCTCTCTCCTTTTACATTGTCTGTCCTCAAAAAGGCTTGCTCCTGACTACCCCCTCCCCCAATCTGCTCTCCCTTCTATTATCCCCCCTCTTTTATCAACTCCCTCCTTCCATTTTCCTGTAGAATAAGATAGATTTCCATATCCCATTGAGCGTGTATGTTATTCTCTCAAGCCAAGTCCAATGAGATTCACTTGATTGCATTTCTCTAATCAATAGTGATAGTCATATGACTATAGATAGCTTTAATTTCTTCATCTGAAAACTCCCTGTTCATATCATTTCACCATTTATCAACTGGGGAATTACTTGCTTTTCAAATTCCTTTTTGAGCTCTTCCATAGCTTGGGAGCAATTCATGTTTTCCTTGGAGGCTCTGAATGTAGTGGCTTTGATTTTGTTGTCTTCTTCTGGTTGAATATTTTGATCTTCTTTATCACCAAAGTAAGATTCTATAATATGAGTTACGCCCCCTGCCCCTTGCCCTTGGTTGTTCATGTTCCCAGCTAATTACTTGACTTTTTAAGTCTTTGTTAAGATAAGGCTCTGCTTCCCCTGTGGAGGGCATGCTGTCCCAAGCTTTAGGGGCTTTGTACATCTATTTTCAGAGATATTTTTAGGGACCTGAAAATTTTAGTTCTTTCGAGGTGGTATGATCAAAGGAGAGGTGTTCACTCCTTTCCTGCACTGTGTTCTGGTCTATGAGATACCACAAGCACTCTTTTCTGCCTTGCAACTGTGAGGAGGATTCCTGCTCTACCAGGGCCACAAGCTCCACTTTACCAGTGCACCTTCCCAGCACTACTCACCCAGGACTGCAATCCAGATTCAAGCACTGGTAAAGCAAGAGAATCTTGCCTCAGTGCCGGCAAAAAGATCCCTCCTGAAATCTGCCTCTGATTAGCCCCTGGATGGCCCCACCATCTCTGGGCTGAGAGCTCCAAAATAATCACTACCACTGTGGCTGCTGCCCTGGACTGGATTGGGCTGCGCTCTCACCCAGGTATGACAGACCTTTCCCACTGACCTTCTAAGTTGTCTTTGGCATTGGTGGGTGGAGAAGTACAGCTACTCATGATTCAGTCTCCTGAGGGCCCTGGGTTTGCTGGGGCCTGGTCTTTGCCTGCTCTGCCCATGCTGAACTGTGCCCCTCTCCCAGTCAGCCACAACAGACCATTCCTATCAATTATTCAGGTTGTCTTGGGCTAGAAATTTGCGTCACTTTGTCTTTCTGTGGGTTCTGCTGCTCTAGAATTTGTTTAGAGTCACTATTTTTTACAGGTATTTGGGGTGGTTTGCCATAGAGCTCAAGCAAGTCACTGCTTTTTTTTATGGTCATTCTTTTTATTTATTTGCTCATTTTCCCAGCCTTATTCTTTGAATGTTATGTTAAAGTTGGGCTCTGCTCACCTGAAGGTAGGGAGTCATTGAACCAAACTTCATGCTTTTTCATGTTGCTGTTTTCAGACCTAGTTTTGGGGGGTCTGAAAGTTTTTGGTGCTTTCAAAGTGATGTGATCAAGGGAGAGGTGTGGTGACACTTTTCCTGGTCTATAATCTGATCTTTATCCAGGAAGGGCCCCTGTTCTCCTACAGATGCAACCATTTAATAATCCCCCTAGTCTTAAAACTGTTGGTTGGTCCCTTGTTCTCCTGTATGGACAAGTACTATTGCTCCTGGTACTATGAAAAGAACCCCTGATCCCTTCTGACAGACCACAAGTACTCCTCTGGAACTATAACCCAGAATTTATACAGGCAATAGAGCTGTCTGTAGGTGCCAGATACTCCTAGTGCCAGCAAATAGTCCCTTGAAATCTCTTCTGGGCCAGTTGTTTTAATTCCTTACTCTCTTTGGGCTGAGCTATTGAAGCTGGTAGTGCTTCTGCTGTTTAATCTGCCTTTAAAACCAGTGTTAGTAATGTCTCAATGTGAGCTATGGATTGGGCCCCCTCTCTGTCACAGACCTCTTCTGCTCACCTAAGTTGTCTTAGACAGGAAAAATGTCACAAACCAACCAGTTTTGGCTCTTCTCCAAGATTTGACTTGAGGCATTATTTTAAAGTTGTTGGGAGGAGAATGTTGGAAGCGTTTAGGTTGCTGCCCCTTTTCTGCCATCCTGTCTCCATCCTAATACAACATTTTGAGTTTAATGATTTTGAAATTATCTTCCACTGATATGTTTTGGAGATCATCTATATTTTTGCAAGTATATCAAATATTTTATTTCATTTTTCAATATTTTAATTTTGTTCTAATATTTCTTTCTATATCAGGGATTCATTGATTTTTGGTTAATCTGTTTAGGAAATCCTTTTCTTGGGTAAAGTTTTTTACTTATTCTGAGTTACTTAACACTTCTAATTTTTTTCTTTATGTATTTTATTTTGATATCTTGTTTTCTTTTTTCTTTTCTTGTAAGCATTCCTGTCTTGTGATGCTTTTTCCTTTCAGTATCTGCCTGAAGTTATCACAGAATTATAATTTCAATAATTCTGATACTTATTGTTATTGTTGTTTTTCATTTACTCTTTTTCCTGCTCTAGCTTCTGGATTAGGTTATTGTGTCCAGGCCAGGGCCTGACCCTTCTAAACTTTTGATTAGGATGATCAATGCTCTTTCTTACCCTGTGTTCCTACACTGACCTCCCATTCCAATAATGCCCCTCACATCCCAGCTTTCTCTCTCACACCTTTGAAATCAAGAGTACTAGAGTGTCTGAGTCTCCTCTAACACCTACAGACAAAATGTTAGGGATATTACAGCTGTTAACCTGAGATATCCTGGTCTGAACACTGTAGCACCCTGCTGGTCAATATATGCTGCTATTCTCTTGAACCTCTCAGTTCTCTACCTTGGGGGACCTCTCACTTTTGTTGCCTTGAGACAGAGCCTTGCAGACTAAAATTTTCCTGCCTCTATTGATATTGGTAATCAATTTGTTAGACAGTCAGTCTTTTCTATTTTTCTTAGGCATTTTGGCTGACTTGTGTAATTTTCTGGTAGAAGATATCACTAACTGTAGCTTTTCATTGTATCTTTTTATCATTATACTTTCTGGTACAAACTTCAAGGTTTTGCTGTAGTATGATTGAGGTGGGCTACCCAGCCAAGCTGCCTCTCATTCAGGTAGTCATTTTTAAAGTAAGCCTCATTCAGTGCTTTATAAGATTTTTCAGTATTGCTTATAATCCTGGGGAAAGTTCAGGTTTAACAGTTACTTATTTTATTGTTAGGATACTGACTGTCTTCTCCGGGCCTGTTTTTCCATTTGAGATTGGTACCTAAGTGATTTTTGGAATATCTCAGGTCTTTATTATCTCCTGCTTTCCCACACTCATTTATAAGTTTCGTGATTTAACTACACTGTTTTCTTTGAATAAGTGCTATAGATGGTCCATCAAAATGCAGAGCGTAATGCAGTAATAGATGTTTTTCATCTCCATTATCTACTTCATAAATAGAAATATTTTCCTTTTAATATTTTACTTTGGTGGGCCTGCGATTTAATCATTGTACGTACTTCCTCCACAAATGCAGATGACAATCTGTTCAATTTTCTTGTATTGGGTAATTGTATCCTCTGATTTTATACACATATTTGTAGATTTATACAACATTTGCCAGCAGCTGACGTGATGTAAGACAGAGCAGTGGAAGAAAAAGGGGAAGAGGAACTGGAGAAAGAAAAGTCGGGCTAGGCAAGTCTGAGACTGATGCTCATAAGACAAGTTTATTTTCAGGTGTTACAAGATAATATATTATAGAAAACACCTTTGTACCATGAGAATTGATCTACAAGCACTAATTAATGATATAAACAATCTAAGCAGCTCTCATGAGAAAGTAGTTTTAATGCCAAATTTCATGTCCATTGTTTTCCCTACCCAGTTCTTAGTATTGTCTGCAGGAGTCAACCACCTGGCCTCAAGTCTAAGCATGAGTGAGAACTTAGAATCAACAAACCATAATAAAGGGAGCTAGGGCAAGAGTCATGGGAGCATTTATCCTGAGGCAAGCCTCTATACATACTGACCCTTAAAGTCTATAAGGACTTAGAGATTTTCCATAAGGACTTGGCCTACCACAAACATTCTTAGGACTTTCCATTTATTCTTTTAATAGTTATTGAGTCTCTTATCTACATATATTTCTGTACTTTAATATGCATGAAGAAGAGCAATCCTTTAGGAATTCAGGCTTTCAGTAGTTATTTTAAACATTCCACAAGGCGTATTTGCGTGTGTCTTCTTCCTTTCTTAGTCACCCATGCCCTTATTAATATTTTACACAAAAGATACATAGTTGATGCAAATTAGATGCCTAGCATTTAGTTCACATCAGCTATGTAACTTTTCATTATATTGTTGTTTTATTTGCAGTTTAATTCTTCTAAGCTCAAGGTAGTCCATTATTCCTAGTCATTTAGTCCTAACAGGAGGATATTGGTGTGTACCTCTCTGATTGGTGATTATTTCTCATGGCCCACTCTATTTCATCTGGTTCCTACCATTTTTCATTGTCCTCCTTTACCATCTTCTTATCACACATGTTACTACACATTCCATACCACAGACAATGTCTTAGAAGATTTTACCCTTTCATTTGTGGGTCTGGAACTCTTGCTGTGCAGCCAATGCTTCCCTGACTGGTGAGTAAGTACTTCCATGGCTTACTATATCTGCTATCTGTAGGGGTGTGTGTGTGTGTGTGTGTGTGTGTGTGTGTGTGTGTGTGTGTATGTGTATTCATATACTGCATATTCCTGTGTGTATATAGATATACATATGTATTTGCACATATTTGCATAATTATTTATGTATACATGAATATATACAAATGGGTATAGCATTAGAATATAACAACCTTGAAGACAAATATTACCCTGATTTTGTATTGATATTGTTATGCATGTATGATATAGTGTTTAGAATTTAGAAAAGCTTAACAAATATATTTTCATTCATCAAGAAATTTGTTTTCAATGAAAAAGAAGCTCATTTTTCAAACATGGTCCACGCCAATCTATATATACTGGTATGTATGCTGGTAGCCCAAAATAATGACACATGGGTCCTTCCCAACCCAAGTTTTCTTTCAGCCAAAGACAAGGTTTATTAAAGATCTGCCATATTGACCAGACTCTTAAGGAATCTGAATATTTGTGATGTTCCCATTGACAAGTGGGCTAAAGTGAATCTCAGGCATGGGCCACATTGAATCTCAGCTATTGGCTACATTTTAAGAATCTGAGCACTTTAATGGAGACAAGATGCACCTTATACATAGACAGACTGTGTGAGGGATGTAGGAGTAGTGTAGTCATTTGGGGTGAATAGAGGAGGGGTCTGGGAGAAGGGATATAGGGAGGATTTTGATGATAGTGAGTGGAAAGTAGAATGGGATCTAGAAAAGATCAAGGATCAAGGGTGGGAAATAGCTAGGGGCCATAGAGAGGTAACAAATAATGGAGATTGGGCTGGGTCAGAGGTAACAGAATTGGGAGACTGACAATAGCCACAATGAAAGTAGTCACAATGAAAGGCCAGTTGAAAGGATTATTGGGATGGTGCCCCAGGTGAATATCAAAGGCTTGGCCATGTCAGAAAAGAAGAAAAATCTAGGAGAATTGGGGGGAAGAGGTTCCCAGGGCCCATACTCCATCAGATATACTAATATTCTAATTCAATGGAGTGTTATATATCTTCATGTTACTGAATGAGGACTTCGTATTTTTCATTTGCTATGTTTATTCAGTTTGTACTACTATAGAAACTACTCATTATCATTTCTCAGCTTTGGACTTCTTTAAGCTGTTTAGCAGCATGAGGTGGAAGGGCAGAAATCTAATTTCAATAAAACATTACAATATAAACAGAACCAATTAGAGAAATTTGTAATCTATAAATATATCACTTTTCTTTGGAAAATAAAAAAGTGTTATTTTGTCATTGATAAATATCATAAGTAAAGTTCATAATCTAATATTAAACTGTTTTGACATCTATATTCAGCAGATCATGGGCAAAAATCATTCCTAGTTGACCTTTAAAGTAAATTATTAAAGTTTCTTCTGGTTATTATCCTATCTATATATATTTTTAGCATTATTTTTATGACAATTCATAAGGAATGCTTTCAATTACAACTTCAATATTATCAATTCCTGACTGATATTATGGCTAATTGGAGTTGTGTTAAAAGAAAGTCAAGAAGGGAAGTTGGGTGGTGCAGTGGATAGAACACCAGCCCTGAAGTCAAGAGGACCTGAGTTCAAATTCACTTTCAGACACTTGATACTAGCTGTGTGATCTTGGTCAAGTCACTTAACCCTGACTGCCTCACCAATAAATAAAGTAAAGAAAGAAATTGAGAATATGGTAAATTAACTTTCTTAATTAGTGAAGAACTGCAATCATCATCATATTCCGTGTTATCTGCGTCAGTGATGAAGCTGAAATGAAACTAGGATAGACTTTCTGTAACCATTATCAAGTTACCTAATTATTTGCAACATCAATTTATTTCCAACAAACTAAAATCACATTTTAATAAATTCTTTCAAAAGTCATAATTGTGCTGACAAGCAACTTAATGATGATGTGAATTCTCTACATGAAAGGAAGTAGGAACCACAAATTAAAACAAAGAGAGAAGTTTTATGCTTGACACTTGAATTCATTAAGACCAACCAGTCCAAGTTGTTATAATGCATGTATCACTGTTTTGTTATTTGACTGTCAAAATGACATTTCTATGTTAGAATTCATTCAGCTGACTATAAAATAAGCAGAATGAAAATTTACTAGCTAAGTGTGCCAGAAACACAATATTTAGAATAATAAAATCCTGTTTATAAAAGGGCTTGAGATTTTGGGACTTAAAAAATAGATAACTTTATAATAGTACAGTAAAAGAATGTTGAATTTAGAAATTAGAAGACTTACCTGTATTCTGTCACACATTTAGCACTCACTATCAAGGTGCCCTGTGTCTCATTTTCCTTAAATATGAAACTATTAAATTTATCTAGATATAACCCTTCATAGCATCATAAACCTAGTATTTAGAAGGAAGGTGTACACAAAGAGAATAAACATTTGTGTAACACCCATGAGGTGCTGGACAGTGTTCTAAGTGCTTTGCAAATATAATCTCATTTGTTCTCAACGCTCCTATGAGGTAAGGGATCTTAGTATTTCCATTTTATGGTTTAGCAAACTGAGGTAAAAAGAGGTTATATGACTCCCCAGCTGTCACATAGCTAGTAGTTGTCAGAGGCCCGGTTTGATCTTAGGTCTTCCTTACTCCAGGCCCAGTGCTTTCACTACTGCCCTACCTCAATATCTATTTAGTCCAATGTCCTCATTTTAGATGTAAGGAAACTGAGTAAGTAATGTATGTGTATACAAACACACACATTACACACATATATATGTATGCATATATATATATATACATATATATTTGTACACACACACACACACACACATATATATACACACACACACATATACATATATATGTATATGTATATGTATATGTGTGTGTATATATATATATATTTTTTTTCTTTATACTTATTACATTTTGGACTGACATTTAAAAAGGTTTGACAAACATAGTTTTTGAGTAATTTAATCATTTTATTAATAAGGCAAGAAGGTTATTAATAAAAGGATGATCATTTAGCTGTCTCTTTAGTACCAAGATCCCTAATGGCAGTGGGATCACAGTCCCTTCAAAAAGGAGTTGTCCCTGAGGGGTGGTAATCAACTTGGATTGGTTAACACAATGAGAGGTGGGCTATCTTGGGGTACTTGACTTAGGTCACATAAATCTTGGTCAAAGAGATATCAACTTCCATATCATCTCTCCTGATAATAGGAAGAATCAATATTTTCCCAGGCCTGTCTGAGCAAACACAATGAGCAGGAATATACCCATTGGCCAAAAATTAGAATTTCTTCTACCATCTGATTTGACCTTGGCGCAGAAAAATCTACCTTTGGCTTTCGGGATGAAGAAGTAGAAAGGGGGAAAAAAAATCCTTGATACTAATAAAATAATTAGTTATTAAATATTCATTTCTCACAGGACTATTGCATAGTTGGCCATTTTAATTGACTAACTGTATTGGGCTATGCACTCTAATGTTCTGTTAACTACACAATTCTTCAGGACAATTCCAGTATCCAACCAGATAAAAATAACATATACTTTGTCCTGTTTCCATAGAATTTTAAATTCTTCTACATGGTTTTTATATTTTAAAAGCTTTTCATTCATCAGAGATTAGATATTTTAGGAATTTGATATGGCAACATGTATTTTAAAACTTTTTAAATTTTTATGAATCAGAATTGTATCAGTGTTTCCAAAACATTTGAATTAGTAAGAATATTTTGAAGCTTATAATTGCAAATAATATTTGGGAGACATAGCACAATGATTTATTTTCCTTGTTTAGTTTTTTTTCAGTCATATTTGAATCTTTGGGCCCCCCTCCTTTGAGATTTTCTTGGCAAATGTACTGGAGTAGTTTGCACTTTCCTTTTCCAGTTAATTTTACATATGAGGAAACTGAGGTAAACAAGGTTAATTGACATGCTATTAGGGGTCTGAGGCCAAATTTGAAATCAAGAAGATGAGTCTTCCTTATACCAGGTCTAATAGTCTTTGAAGTACACCACCTAGTTGTTCAAGATTTGTTGATCACTTATTTATAAAGAATGAACTTTTGATGTGAAACTATAGCTCCTTGTTTCTTTCTTTCTAGGTATCCAGTACATTTATTGTTATTTTTTTAATCTGCAGTAATATGTTGCACAATCTCAAATATTTGACTGCAATGAGTCTAGCCTTCCTGCTGATAATCTTCCTAAAGTTTCTGGTGGTGAAGGAAGAAAACAAATTACATTGATGAGAATTGAGAATTGCAATATTATTGTATGTTTCTGCTAAAGATAAGATGATTTGCTTGCTTTGTGATACTGCAATATCAACATTAAAGAAATTCAATGCTCATCAACATTATAACACTCATAAGGATCACAAATATTTTAAATTAGAGGAAGAGGCACGAAAAGTTGTATTGCAGAAATTAAAAGTTGAAAAGCAAAAGCAAAGTCAATTCTTTCAAGGTGCAATAAGACATGGAAATAATGACACTGAAGCAATCTATGAAGTAGCTTATGTATTCAGGAAAAAAGGGAGGTTATTCAGTGATGTAGATATCGTGAAAGAATGCATTGTTGAAGCTCCAGGATGGTTAGACCACAGTAAAATTTCAAAGTACCAAAAACTGCTTCTTTCAAGGAGAACCAAAACTGATGGACAGCACAAATTAGCCTTCAACTTAACAGAACAACTTCATGCAATACGTCAAAAGGAAAATATGTATTATTCAATTACTTCATATGAATCAGCTGATGCTACCTACTTGAGCAGGTTTTATACTTCAATTGGGACATAACATTTCTTCGCTATGAAGAGTTACTCACTTAGGGCACTCTCATGAGCAGAACACAAGCAATAGGTATCTTCAACAAACTTCAAGATAAATATAAGGAAATTGGATTTAATTTGGTAAATTTAGTGAGTGTACGTACAGATGGTGCAACTTCAATGCCAGGAAAACATGAAAAGTTTATTGCACAGAATAAAAAAAAAGTATTAACAGATTCAGATGCTCTACTTTTTTTCATTTTATCTTGTATCAACAAAATCTCTGTGCTAATGCTACTATTTTAAGTGACACAGTGCAACAAGTTATAAGTTTTGTTAACTATACTTGTGCAAATGCAACACAGTATCATCAGTTTTGTAACATTCTAAAGCTGAAGACTGAAATATTCAGTGTACAGTATCGTACTAAAAGGCATTGGCAATGGGGCACCTAGGTGGCAAGTAGATAGAGCACCGACCCTGGATTCAGGAGGACCTGCGTTCAAATCTGGCCTCAGACACAGAACACTTCCTAGCTGTGTGAACTTGGACAAGTCACTTAACCCCGTTGCCTAACCAAAAAAATAAAAAATAAAAATAAAAATCCATTGGCATACAGGTGTCAGCCAAATTTTATCTGTGCAAGAACACATAATTAAATTTTATGAAGAACAGAATCAGCAATGTGAGAATTATTGAAAGAAAATTTCTATAAGAATGCTGCATTTCTGTGTCATATTATGTCCAATCAAAGTGACTTGAATATTTCTTTGCAAGGAAAAGCTAAGTCTATATATGACATGTGCCAAAAAAAAAAAAAATCTAAGCATTTTGAAAAAAAAGCTTTTTTCAAAATGTTTCTTTAAAAGAAAATTTCAGATGAACATTTGCCCTAGTTAGCAAAGATCATCGATGACCAGGATGATATATGAGAATAATTTCAACACTCTGCAACTATTAAAGTAAGACCTATTAATTGGAGAATACAATGAAAGATTTGCTGAGTTTGAAAATCATGCCATCACACTCAAGTTAGTATTTTAGCCTCAACTATTTGATGTCACCAAGGCACTGAAATAACTACAGATGGAAATGATTGAACTCTCAGTAGATGACATTTTAAAGTCTTTGTTTGATGCTAATAAAGATCAGTTGAAATATGGAAAAGTGCAGTAGAATACCCATGCCTTCAGAAACATGCCTGAAAAATGCTTAATTGCTTTTCAACCACTTATTTCTGTGAATCTACATTCTTTTAAATAATCCAAATCAAGATGCCCTTAAGGATACAAATGACTGATACCCATCTAGATGATCATCTGAAGCTGTTTTCAAATGCTTTCCAGCAAGAGGCCAACACAACAAAGTCATTAAAAGGTTAGTTAACTTTAAAATTAACAAATAGTTTTCATGTTTTGAAATTATGAAGTACATAGTAGAATTTTACAAAATATTGTACATTTTTAAGTATCTTTAAAGTTTCTTGAATGAAGCCATATTTGATTATAGCTAAATATTAATACAGCCTTCTAATGTGAAAAGTTTCCCAATCCATGCCCTATACTAACAAAATTATAGTTCCTGTCTGTATCTCCATGCCTGATATAATTAAAATTTCAATTTATTTTTTATTCAGTTTCCTGAACTACTTTGTGTATGGGTTGATGTGTGTGTATTACATAGAGATGATCTTGTATGTTACCCATTCCTTGAAATAATGATGATTTCATGAGATGAAAAGAGAATTGGACTTTGAGTCAGGAACTATAGGTTTGAAACCTGTCTTAAATACTATATTTGTGACCATATTCAAATAACTTTACCTATATGATTCAGTTTCCTCATCCATAAAATGGTGATAATTATAATTGTATTGGCTATATTATCACATGGTTCTTGTAAGCATAAGGAGATGGGGATGTCTACAGAACATATGTTACATTCCAGCTTCAAGTGAATGACTATGCACGTTGGCCTCCAGGGAGGGGCAGGTGCTTACTTTCCTGAAATGATGTAGTAATTCATGATTAACATTGTATGTTTCTTTTATTGGGAGGTTGTAAGAAAGATAATTCATGACCGAGCTAGGAAAAAATTATGGATTTAGTATGCTGTGTGAGCTATAGAAACTCTCTCTGTGTCTCTGTCTGTCTGTCTCTGTCTGTCTGTCTCTCTGTGTCTCTCTCTTTCTTAGACATCATATTGCAAGGAATCTTAGGAGGATACTGTTCAGCTCTCAGAACCAAATGACAAAGTAGAAATAAAAAGAATCTACCAGTCACCTCCTGAAAGAACCTCCCCACCCCCCCAAAAAAAAAACTTTCAGGGATATCAGAGACAAAATGCAAAGCTTCCAGGTCAAAGAGAGAAAAAAGGATTCAAGAAGCCAAAAAGAAAGAATTTGTGTACTTAGGAGAGGTATAGTCAAGATCAAACATGATTTATCATTTACCACTATAAAGGATCAGAGGGCTTAGAGTACAATAATCTAGAGGCAGAAGATATAGACTTGTCAAGAAGAACTTATCCAGCAAAACTGAATATTAATATTATAGGAGGAGAATAGTCCTTTAATGAAATAGAGAACTTGCAAGCATTCCTGATGCAAAGATCAGGGATACACAGAAACTCTGAAGTTAGAAAAAGTAGTTAAGGAAAACATGAAAAAAATAATTAATTAACAATGTTAATTGACTAAACAAGGTTAAACTGCATACATCCTGATCTGGGAAGATGATTCAGGTATGGTCTAAAGTTCTATCTTCACCTAGGGTAACAGAAACAAATAATTAGAAAATATCTAGGAGTAGTTCTGTCTTGATGATCTTAAGAAGAAAAACAGGGGGAAAAAAAGAAAATAATAGGAATAAATTGGAGTTGGGGGGGTTGGGAAAATTATTCCATGCAATTAGAGTACACAGCTAGACATCCGTGGAAACAAGAATGATATGATGAAGGAAACATTTGAGACTTCAAACTCTCATATGAACTAGTTCAAGAAAAGAAGAAGAAAAAAGGAAGAGAAAGGAAGGAAGGGAGGAAGGAAGGAAGGGAAGAAGGAATGATAGAAGAAAGAAAAAAATATGTCAGAGACAACTACTTTCATTCAACAAGGAAATAGGGGGGAAAGAGGAAGGGAGAATTGAAAATAGAGGGAAGATAGATTAAGGGAGAGATTAGTCCTAAGCTAAACACAATCTGAAAATGTACACAAATATTTATACCTCTCTTGATGTGGCAAAGAATAAAAATCTGATTAGCTACCCATAAATCAAGGAAGAGATGAATCGCTTATGGTATCTAAATGTCAATGGAATACTACTGTGTTATGAGAAATTATGAAGGAGATGGTTTAAAAGAAACCAGAAAGATTTTTATAACACAACATGGAGTTTAGTAATCAAGGCTAGAAAATAATTTATAAAATAACAGCAGTATGGTAAAGCCAAACAATTTTTAAAGAATTAGGAATTTTTATCAGCATAATGATCAATCACAATTCTAGGATAAAACATACTACTCACCTCCTAATAGAGAGGTAAAGGGAATGCATAATGAGATTTTTTTTCCTTTTTTTTTCGAAAAGGACAATGCAGAAATTTGTTTTGATTGACTATACATACTTATCAGAGTGCTTGATTATTTTTTTTTTAGTTCTCAAGTCAGGGAAGTGACATTGGCATAAGAGGGTGAGAAGGTAGATTAAAAAAAAGAAATAAAGCCAAGGCTTCTTAAATGGAGTCTATAGACTCCCTAGCTATCCATACTGAGATGTTTAACTTGGATGTGAAAATGATACTTCTTTACTTTAAAAAAAAATTTTTTTTTACTTTTTGTACTTTATTTTATGTATTTAAAAACATTTTTATAACAAAGAATCCAGAGTTTTCATCAGAATGTGAAAGGAAGCCATAATACAGAAATCATTAAGAATTCATGACTTATGTCCTGGGGCAAATAATAATTGATGAGCAGATAAGGTAGCCTGAAAGAAGAACTATTGTCTGGACACTTTGATCTGGGCAGCTAGCCTGCAGAAATGAAGGATTTAATTGGGTTAGACTTATATTGCTTGAGTGGAAGTTGAAGAGACCTACATTTATTTCCTGGAACCAACATAAGGAAAACAAATCTTTCTAACTATTTAAACTGTCCCAAAGTGGAATGAGCTACCTAAGAAGATAATGGATTCCCATTACCTGGAAGTAGAACTGGTCATAGTAGTTAGCATGATTATGGTAATTTGAGTCTTAAAAAGTGTTTTATATGTTTTTCCTTCATATGAAAAACAACCTTGTTCAGAAATTCTTATTATTATCCCCTTTTATCACTGGGAAAACCTGCTAGAAGTAGTCAAGTAACTTGTATAGGGTCATCCAGCTAGTAAGTTTCTGAACCAGGTTTTGAACTTAGGTCTTCCTGAATACAAGTCTACCACCTCATCCACAGAGGCACCTAATCCTAGTAGCCTCTGGTTCATTTACTGCGAGGAAATCACTTGGTACATTATAAATATATGTGACTGTTTACTCACAGTTAGATTGATCACATGGAAATTAGATGGACTCTCTTCCAAATCTAAGCTACAACTAAGTGAATGTTTCTTCTGAAACAAAGGGATTTTAAGAAAATTATAACCATCACAGTTTTCCTTAATGTTAGTTATTATTGCACATGAAAGACTTCTCAGCTACCCATATAGTAAAGACTAAAAGAATGCAGCTAATAGAATTACCATTAATTGTCTTCGTTTATCTTTAGCTGTTCTTGGAGTCATTTTTGTTTTGCTACGTTTTTGCTTTGGAAAAATTAGCACTTTAGTAGGATGCTAATGGATACCATCATAACTAATTTCCTCTGCAAGAACATGAAAATCTTCTGTATTACAAGATTTCATTGCATTCTAATTATTCCTTATATTGTTCTACTTTTAGGTATCAAAAGAACAAGCTTCATAGCATTACCCATGTATAACTTCAATAAGATTTCTAGTATAGAAAGCTAAGTAGTTCAAGCTTAAGAATATATATTTATCTACAGTCAGATTTTCCCCATGTATTGCACCCTCATTATCATGTATCTTAGCTCATATTATTCATGTCTCATCATAATTATTTCAAAATAAGAGACTGTAATTAGAACTTGATTAGAAATCCAATATGACAGATTAAAAATGTGTTGTGATTACCTGATATCCTATACCTGAGAATAGTATAATGTGTGACATATATGCATAATTCTTTATTTTTTGACATGGAAAATCATGTAACAGAGAAACTGTTAGCACTAATTAGCTTAATGTGAACCCCAGGACAGTACACTTAAAAGTTGGTTAGTGATTTAGAAAAAATCATCAGATGAAAGTGGAAGTGAAATATTGATGTATAGGGAGAAATATGAACTTTACATAGAGAGGAATAATGGTGTCACGGGTAAGATCTACCTTTCAGTACACAAAGACCTGAGTTCAAAACTTGCCTCTAAAGTATACTGGCTTTGTTACCTTTGGAATCTTATTTAATGTCTCAATGCAACTGAGAGGTCACTCTCTACAATGAGGAGTTGTAGGCAGATGCTAAACTCCATTGGTAGAAGGAGTTTCCTCACTTGGAGTTTTCTATATAATCATTGCTCTCATAAAAAAAAAAATCCAGAGTCAGGAATGTCTAATTTTAACAACAGATATAATGATGCATTAGAGTATGTGAATGTCCGCTGAAAAAGCATATCTGGGTCTCTACTCTCTGCTATGGTAGAGGAAAATAGATATCTATCAACTATTTACTGCCATCCATGGCAGAGTACTCTGTTCAGTCTAGAATAACTTCTATTTGAGTACTAATATTCTGATATGGATAGTACAGATTGTGACCAGAATGGGGAAGGCAACTGCAAAGGTTACTTGCTTGGGGAAAAAAAAAAAGAGAGAATTATGAGGTAATAGATCCTTCCAAGAAATCAGGGGAAAATGTGTGCAGGGACAAGGGAGAAAGGGATCAACCTTTCTTTTAGACTTTCTCTTCCATTTGAAATTTTTTGGATGCTTGCAAATGACAAAGTATAAAATGTAATATGGTGATGTACTTTATGGCATCAGTTTTTGGAATTTTCTCATAGCTCTGTGAGGAAAATGGAAGTATTGAAAAACAGAACCTATACTTCTGGAGATGTAGCAAATAGGACATTGAGAGAGAAAAAAAATCTAAGCTAGAATGGAATGTCAATAGAGAACAAACAGTTTCAGGGAAATTGCTATAGAAGTAACTGGGATGGTATTTGAGCTCCCATGGTCACAAACATGCAATCTCCATACTGATTGGGATAGTGTTATTTTAATTTCTTCCTTTTTAAATTTAACATTTAAAACTGGAGATATCACTGAAGCCAACTACACAATTACTATTACGTATAGACAGACAGACACACAGATAGATGGATAGAAAGATAGATAGATAGATAGATAGATAGATAGATGGATATCCACACATATATATATATATACGTATATATATATATATACGTGTGTACATATGTATATATGTATGTATATGCACATATATACATGTACATACTGATATTCATGTGTGTGTGTAAAATCATTCTATACACACTTTTATTTCTCAGATGCAGATAGCATTTTTCTTAATCTGTCTTTTATAGTTAATGTAGCTATTTATATTAGTCAAAAAGGAATTATTCAATCAGTCATTTTAAAAACGATATTGTTGTTAAAGTAAACAGTGTTCTCTTGGTTCTGCTCATTTCACTCTTTGTTATTAATTCGTCTTTCTATGTTTTTCTAAGATCATTGGGCTCATCATTTCTTATAGCACAGTAGTATTCCATCACAATCATATGTTTTTCAACCATTTCCCGATTTATGGGCATCCTTGTAAATTCCAGTTTTTTGCTACCTCAAATACAGCTACATTTTAGAACATATAGGTTCAGAGGCAGAGCCAAGATGGTGGAATATATGCAGGGACTCACTTGAGCCCTCCCCTAAACTCTTCCAAATACCTTTAAAAATGACTCTAAACAAATTCTAGAGCAGCAGAACCCTCAGAAGGATGGAGTGAAAAAAAATTCCCATCTCAAGACAATTTGGAAGGTCTGCAGAAAAATGTGTTGTACTGGGATGAGAGAGGAATGCAGTCCACCATAGGCCACACAACCATGGACCCAGCCCCAGCAAACCTGGGACAAACCTCAAAGTGACTGAATCACTGGCAGCAGTGGCAATTTCCAGATGTCTCAGGGCACAGATGCCAAAGACAACTAAAAAAGTAAGCAGGAAAGGTCTTTCACACCTGGTTGAGAAAGGTGTACAGTCCAGTGCAGACTGTGCCAGCATAAACCGGTCCCCCACAAACCTGGAGTAGGCCTGAGAAGTGACTGAATCAGGAGTGGCAGAAAAAGCAGTTACTTCTGGAGATCTTAGCCCACAGATAGTAAGGGGATGGAAAAACTAATCAGAAAGAGATTACAGGGGTCTTTTGGCTATTGAGCTTTGTCTGTACTTGGATCCAGATGGCAGTCATGGTGGCAGTCTTAGGGCAAGGAGGAGCACTAGCATAGCAGAGCTTGTGACCACAGTGGAGGGGGGATTTTCCTCACAGTTTCAGGGTAGAAAAGAGTACTTGTGATCACTCCTATATCAGAGCAAAGGCCAAGAGAGCAGAAAACACCTCTCCTTATATCATGCCATCTTGAAAGAACTAAAAGCTTACAGATCCCTAGAAGTATCTCTGAAAGTAGTCCCACAAAACCCCTGAAACTTGGGACAGAACTCCCTCCACCCTGGAAGCAGAACGCTGCTTTAACAAACAGTAAAAAGTCAAATAATGTGCTGGGAAAATGAGTAAACAATGGGGAAAAAAAAACTCTGACTTTAGAAATTTACTATGATGACTAGGAAGATCAAAATACACATTCAGAAGAAAATGAAAAAGTCAAAGCTCCTTCTTCCAAAGCCTCCAAGAAAGATATGAATTGGTCTCAGGCCTTGTAATAGCTCAAAAAATTTTGAAAATCAAGTAAGAAAAGTAGAGAAAAAATTGGGAAGAGAAATGAGAGTGATGCAAGAAAATCATGAAAAGCAAGTCAAGGGTTGGTAAAGGAAACACATACACATACGCAAAAAATTAGTGAAGAAAATAGCACTATAAAAAACAAACTAGGCCAAATGGTAAAAGAGGTACAAAAAGCGAATGAGGAGAAGAATTCTTAAAAATCGCATTTGGCCAAATTGAAAAGGAGATCCCAAAGCTTACTGAAGTATATAAAAATTAGAATGAATCAAATGGAAGCTGATGACTTTATGAAAAATCAAGAAATAGAACAAAACCAAAAGAATGAAAAAAGGAAGACAACGTGAAATATCTCATTAGGAAAACCAAAAAAAAAAACCTGGAAAAAAGACCCAGGAGAGATAATGTTAAAATAATTGTACTACCTGAAAGTCATGATCAAAAAAGGAGCCTAGACATCTTTCAAGAAATTATCAAGGACATCACATCTATTACATTAAGCAACATGACAAAACAGGAAAATGAGAAATGTAGGATATGTGGGAAAATTAGAACACTAATGCATTTGTGGTAGAATTGTGAAATGATCTAACCATTTTGGAGAACAATTTGGAACTACGTCCAAAGGGCTATAAAGCTATGCATACCCTTTGATCCAGCAATAGCACTTCTGGGTCTGTATCTCAAAGAGATCATAAAACTGGGAAAAGGACCCACATGTACAAAAATATTTATAGCAGCTCTTTCTGCGGTGGCAAAATATTGGAAATTGAGGGGATCCCCATCCATTGGGGAATGGCTGAACAAATTGTGGTATATGAATGTAATGGAATACTATCACAATATAAGAAATGATGAGCAGTCAGACTTTAGAAAAATCTGGAAAGACTTGTATGGACTGATGCCGAGTGAAGTGAGTAGAATCAGGAGAATGCTGTACTCAGTAACAGCCATGTTGTGCAATGACTAACATTGACAGAATTAGCCCTTCTCAGCAACGCAAGTATTTAAGACATCTCCAAAAGTCTCATGATGAAAAATGTTAGCCACATCCAGAGAAAGAACTATTGTGTTTAAATGCAGTTTGAAGCACACTACTTTTTTTTTTTCCTTCTGTTTTGTTGTTTCCTCTTTCTTGTGATTCTTCCTATTGGTTCTAATTATTCCTTACAACAAAACTTATGTGAAAATACGTTTAATTGGAATGTACATGTATAACATATCTCAGATTGCACACCATCTTGAGGAGGGAGGTGGGAAGAGAGGAGGAGAAAAAATTAAAACCCAAAAGCTTATGGAAGTGATTACTGAAAATTAAAAATAATTAATAAAAAAGAAAGGTAGCAATTAAAAAAAGAAACTATCAAGGAAAACTGCCCTTATATTCTAGAACCAGAGAGTAAAATAGAAATGGAAAGAATCCACCAATTGTTTCTTGAAAGATATCATAATGAATACTGCCAGGAATAGTATAGCCAAATTCCAAAGTTCCCACACCAAGAAGAAAATACCACAAGCATCTGGAAAGAAACAATTCAAGTTCATGGAACCACAGTCAGGATATAGATCTAGGTGCTTCTTTATTAAAGGATTAGAGGGGTTGGAATAAAATATTGTAGAAGACAAAAGAGCTAGGATTATAACCAAGTATCCTCTAATCAGCAAAACTGTTTACAATCCTTCAGGGAAAAAAATGGATCTTCAATAAGATAGAGGACTTTCAAGCATTCTTGATGAAAAGGCCAGAGATGAATAGAAAATTTGGCTTTCCAATACAAGACTCAAGAAATGCATAAAAAAGTAAACAGGAAAGGAAAATCATAAGGGACTTAATAAAATTAAAGTGTTTACATTTCTACATGAGAAGATGATATTTGTAACTCATAAGACTTTTATTAAGGCATAATATAAACATAATGTAAAAAAAGGAGTATAAATAGAGAGGGTACAAGTGTGATCTGAATATGAATTGCCGATTTCTAAAAAAAAATTAAATTAAGGTTTGAGAGAAGAATGAACTGGGAGAAAGAAACAGAGAGGTAAAATGGGATAAATTACCTTACATAAAGTAGGTAAAAAAAACAAACAAACAAAAAACCCCCCAACTTTTAAGTGGAGAGGAAAAGAGGGTTGGTGAAGTGAAGTGAGCCTTACTCTCATCAGAATTGGTTCATAAAGAGAATAACATACACATTTAATTAGATATGGAAATCTGTCTTACCCCACAAGGTAGTAGGAGATGAAGGGGATGAGAGAAGTTGGGGTGATAGAAGACAGAATGGGGAAAATAGAAGTCAGATGCAAAACACTTTTGAGCAGGAACAGGTGAAAGGAGAGAGAGAATAGATTAAGTGTAGGGGGATATGATGTAAGGAAATATAGTTAAAAATAGTAACTGTGAAAAGAATTGAGGCAGATTTCTCTGATGAAGGCCTCATTTTTCAAAACTGTAGAGAACTGAGTCAAATTCATGAAAGTAAGAGCCATTCCCCATTTAATAAATGACCAAAAGATATTATTATTTTTCAGATGAAGTAATAAAGCTATCTGTAGTCATATGAAAAAAATACTGTCAATATTGATTGGAAAAAAGCAAATTAAAACAGTTTTGTGGTACTACCTCACACTTATTCAATTGACTAATAGAACAGAAAAGGTAAATGACAAGTGTTGGAGGGGATGTGGGAAAAATGAAACATTAATGAGTTATTGTTGCAGTTGTGAACTGATCCAAGCATTCTCTAGAACAATCTGGAACTATGTCCAAAGGGGTATAAAACCATGCATACCCTTTGAACTAGCAGTACCAATGCTAGGTCTGTATTAAGAGATTTTAAAAAAAGAGGAAAATGACTTATATGTACCAAAAATATCTACAGCAGCTCTTTTCTGGGGGCAATGCACTAGAAATTGAGGGGAAACATCAGTTGGGGGATGGCTGTACAGGTTGTAGTAGGTGGTTATGATGGAACACTATTGTAATATAAGAAATGATAAGCAGAATGCTCTCAGAAAAAAACCAGAAAGACTTGAATAAATTGATTCAAAATAAAATGTACTGTGTACAAAGTAACAGCAATATTTTGGGATGATCAGCTGTGAATGACTTAGCTATTCTCAGCAATATAAGAAACCAAGACAATGCTGAGGGGCTTATCATGAAAAATGCCATACATCCCCAGTGAAATAACTGACAGTGTCTGAACACATGTATTGAAGCACTCTTTTTTCCCTTTTATTTTTCTTGAGATTTTTTTTTTTTGGTCTATGTTTTCTTTCATAATATGAGTATTATGGATTGTTTTGCATGACTACACATGTGTAACTGATTATCTAATTGCTCAACTTCTCAATAAGGGGTGGTGATGGGGAAAGAGGAAGGTAAAGAATTTGGAATTCTAAGTTTTAAAAATGATTGTTAAATTTTTTTTTTGCATGTAACTGTGGAAAAATAAATTTCTGAAAAAAGTTTCTTTTCCTTTTTTTTTCCTAATCATCTTTTCAAATAGACTTAGTAGTGGTATTGATGGGTCAAATGATATAGGTAGTTCTATAACTCTTTTGGAATAATTCCAGATTGCTCTCTAAAATGGTTGAATCAATTCACAATTCCATCATCAATGAATTATTGTTCCAATTTTTCCACAATCCCTGCAACATTTTCCACTTTCCCTTTCAATCATTTATCCAATCTAGTAGGTATCTTGGGATTTCTTTCTTAAAGACCACACCTTAAACACAAATCACTCTGACTTTCATTGATTAGCCAGTGATGGCTTAGAGTGAATGTAAATAGCAATTGTTTCTAATTTGATCAGAAACTCTAAGGGTTTTTTCCCCAGATTTTTTTTTTACTAGGTAAAAGTGGCCATTCTTTGCCTCATTTCTTACCTAGCCTTAATCGCTGAATGGATGTTGCTTCAGTCAAACTGAGATCTAGGAAAGACTTTAGCTTAAAAAAGTCAAGATTTCCCACTTCATCCAGGGCTAGCCATCTCCAGTCTTCCTGAACTATATCTTGCCAATGGACCCAGTTGGCTCTGGAAGAGAAAGTAACTTTTTGATTTTGTGCAGTCCTCCCACACCTTCATCCAATTTTCACTTGCATGTCATGACATCACCTTGTTGATGTCATGTTCCTCTTCAAAAATGAAGGATAAACAACAGAATGAAGACGTATGTTTTAATTTGCATTTCTCTAATCATAATGATTTAGAGAATTTTTTTTTCATATGACCATCAATAGTTTTTATTCATGAGAAAACTGCCTGTTTATACTCATTTATCAATAGAAGAATGATTCATATTCTTACAGATTTGATTGTTATTTATATATTTTTGACATAAGACCTTTATATGATAAACTCTATAATTTTCCTTCAATTTTTTTTCCTTCTTATCTTGGCTACTTTTGTTTTATTTGTGCAAAAAGTTTTCAATTTACTATAGCTATAATTATTAATTTTCCTCCTGATTTTGTTTATTTATAAATGGTTTGCCTATCCATTAGCCTGATGTATGTTCCATCTTCTAATTTTCTTGTAATCTCTCTCTTTATGTTTATGCCATGTATCCATTTTTACATTATCTTGGTACCACTTCTCAGTTTTCTCAACCTTTTTTACCTTATCCCAATCCAATTCTTATCCCAAAATCTTAAACGTTTACACTTGTCAAATATAAGATTATATTTATTGGCTACTTTAATTGTAGGTCTACTCTATTCCATTGATCTTTTCTTTTTCTTATCTTGTAACAGACAGTTTTGATAATGATTGCTTTATAATATAGTTAAATATTTAGTACTCCTAAATCTCCTTGCTTTATACTTTTTTTCATTAATTCCTTCATATTCTTGACTTTTTGTTCTTCAGAATGATTCTTTGCAACTCTTCTTAATAAAATTTCATGCTATGTATATAGTAGGGTATCTATTTTGTGTTGGTCAATTCCCCAAACAAATTTTAGCTTTTCATTAATGATGTGCTTACTAATGGATTTATAGGAGAATGCTTCCATGACATGATAATATTTTCATGCCATGATGAGAAAGATGTCTTTCATCTTAAAAAAAAAAAGGATTATTGTTTATGCAATAAGTTGAATTTATATCCTTTTCATGAGATTCAGGTAGCTATCTTTATTCATCTTTAGAGCGGCATTGACAAGAAATTCATCCAGAATTGAATGTAGGCCATTTAGAACTATTTCCTTCAAGGTGAATTCTTATATCCTTTTCTCACTATCACAAATTTCTAGCAGCAATATGTATTTGGGCAATTGTGATTGGTTAAGTTCTAGGCCAAACTGTTGTGATAAGTTATTGGACTTCACTGGATATTAGAACAAGAAAAGCCTTTTATTTTTCAAGGTGTCTTGTGTGGTCCATCATAGTATTGCATGTTATGTCACATGTAGGGCAGAGTACTAAAAGAATTGTCTAAATAATAATGAAGTGTCCAGCAGATTTGGCCTGAGTGCTGCACAGCCAGAGATCCCTCAGTAAAATGCCTCATGAGGAAATGTTACCTAGTAGTTGACATAATTTTAAGCATCCATAGACATTGTCAGATTACTTGAAATCATTCTCACTTAGAAAATGTTTGTGTCATAAATGGGAATTTTTGGCAAATAGAATTTGAACATATCAACCATTTTCTTTCTGCAGCCTTTAGTGCTATCCAGATGAAAAATGGAGGCAACAAAGAGGACTGGCTGAAGGGGTAAGGCAAGCAACAAACAACAAGACTTCTGAAAGAATTTAAATTTAAATTGAGAATCAGAATATTTCAATTTCAATGGATTCCATTTTTGTCTTGGCTTACCTATCAACGAAATACCTTCTACATAACAGACTGTTAACCTTCTTTTTCATGGATCCCTTTGGTATTCAGAAGGAGACTATGGGAAGGCAAGGAGGGAGAGAATAAATATTTATATAGCTCCTACTATGTCCCAGGTATTGTACTATAAGTTTCATGTGTATATTATCTAGTTTAATTCTCAAGACAATCCTGAAGATTTATTAGCCTGATTCTGCAGTTGAGAAAAGTGAGGCAAACAGAGATAAACTGACTTGCCCAGGGTTACACAGCTAGTAAATTTCTGAAGCCAGATTTGAATGACAAAAATCTATTCAATATAGTACTTTCACATTTTAAAAAAAAGTGTTCCTTCATAACTCTCTTATGAAGGTATGTGACATGTCCTTGGTCTTACAGGTGGTAAGCATTGGGATGAGGATGAACACTCACTTTTCCTCATTTCATGTACAAAATTCTTTTCACTACATACCATCTTCTAATGTTACATTTTCAAGCATTATCGTTTTATTCCTACATCACAAATTGGATTGTTTTGTGTTTAATCATACCTTCCATGTGCAGTAATACATCTTGTTCATTACAATATTCTTTTTATTTTTATACCTTGTGTTGTAATTAGGTTATGCTGCTTTTGTGAATTTGATGGTCTTTTTATAAGATTAGAGTAATTTAATCCCATGTAGATGAATAATGCAGCCTAGTGTTTAGAAAGGCTGAAAACACCTTGTTTGCAGCTTTCACGAGATAAAAATATTCCTTTGACTTTGTTGAGGGGAAAATACTTATAATCCAAGCATAGTGAAATTTGTTTTGGTTATCTAGGGAACCAATATGCCCCCCCTTAAACTTCTTCCTTCTAGTAATGAGTCATTCTGTCTTAAAGATTCCAAATGCCAATGCTGAAATAATAAATCTGATTTTTGTGCATGGAAATTTTTAAATAATATATATTATATGGTTTAAAAATAATTATAAATACATAAGCCTGAAATGAAAATTAACGCATTTCCTCTCTAGATATTTTTCCAGCCAACTCAGATGTACAGATTAAGTAGTATGTTATTTGTAGGTAATTGTCAATTAGATAACAATTAATTTACATGGATAAGTTGTGATTAATTTTAAACATCATAAATATTTAAATATTAAGTATTTACATATGACTGAACTCAAAGTAGACAATCTGGCACAGAATAGCTCTAGTTAGCTATACTAGTTCTTTATTTTTTTTTATAAGGACTTTACTATCAATAAGGAGTTGGCATGGAAAATAGAAGGATTTCAGAAGGGAATGGCCCATTCAGAAATACAGTCTTGTTTTAAAAATTATCAGTCAGTGTTATTTACAAAATATCATAAGGAACTTTAAAAATCAGAAGATATAATTATGAAATGTTATCCATTAGGAATAAATTAAAAATCTACAGGTAAATATGGAAATATTAATTAATAAAACCATAGATTAAAATATATAATATGTATAATCAATGTGTTGGAAATAATCTCTGGTGTCCAAATAAACCCAGTAAGTTAGTCAGACTCAGGATAAGTGAAGCAGTTGAGACCATTAATACATTTCTGCAGCAAGCAGATGTGGAACTTGAAAGTAGCACACACACACTACAGGATCCAGAGCAAACCTTATATCCCTATTCCAGGCAACATGTCCCTCCTAACTGACTTTCACTGGTAGAAGTCAGCATAGGTCACAGACTTGCCGAAATGCCTACGATATGTTTCCCTTGGCATGTTCCCTCTCCCTCTGTCATGGGACACATGTCTAAAAAAGTGGTGTCGTAACACCACCTGGAGGTAGAGAAGCTAGTATTCATGAGCCCAATATGAAAACACATTGTAAGTAAAGCTTAACCTTTGACCTATTTCTAGCCTCTTTAACCAAACAACCACTTTCATCCACTTTTAGCAGGTTCTGTAAGATCTGACCCAGAGTTATCCTTTTTCTCAATTTCCTTATATAGAAATATAATCATTAGTAATCTCTCACAAATATTTATAATTGCCTTGCACTATCATAATAACTCATCAAAAATAAAATCTAATCAAAGTTTAAGCTTCACGTAGTTTTAACTTGTAGAATATTTAATTATACCCAATATGGACTATGTACATTCATATTATGTGTGTGTGTGTGTGTGTGTGTGTGTGTGTGTATATGTAATATATATAAATACACTTTTTTCATTTTGATATAGCTTTGAGACTAGCAAACAATGTAGGTTTGTAAATTATTATATTGTAATATGTCTTCTATTCATATTTAGAAAAGTAAATTATATGTGCCAATATGACCAATTCATTTCTCTGATAATATGTTTTTGCCACTTTTTAATTATATATTACTTTTTATTGATAATTAAAATACCCAGATTCCAAAGAAAAATATGAAATAGTCTTTATCCTCAAAGAGTTAGAATTCTACTAAGTTTGGAAGTGGGGACCTTGCGTTGCCCCCACTCTTTTATTTGGTAATTAAGATAAACAAAGAACTCCCAAAACCTTCTCTGACCACCTAGAGCTCCTCAGGGCTGACTTTACATTTATATATACACCTATCTTGCTCTATAATGTCATCCTAGTGTAGGACTGCTGTACACCTTGATTGGTGTAGCACTGAATATGTAAACTCATATAGACAGCACTGTCTTTTTTTTGACATTGGTATTGTCTACCCAGGGTAATTTATATATCTTCAATGATGATAATTAGCTTTTACTGCTGTAAAGAATGCTTTGGAGGCTGCAGGGCTCAGACAGCTCACCTGGTGTTGGGCTGGAACCAGCAAGGCCTGGCTTTAGGAATACTGTAGGTTGTGTCCTCCAGCTCCTTTCAGATGAATGCCTCAGGGTACTTGTTGCCCTGGGGCCCATTGTAGTTCTACCTCCCTTATTTTTGCTGAGGCACTGGGAGACCCATTTGCTGGGCCGCTGCATTGCTGCTCCTCATCTTTCTTCTAGTTCAGCTGTTGCAGGATTTTTTTCTGGGGTGATATTTTCTGGGTTTTCAGAGGTTGACAGAGGAGAGTGAGAGCGACTACCTTTTTACTCCGCCATCTTGGCTCCTGGAAGCAGAAGTCTCCAATTGTTAACGAGGAAGAAATGCTGAAGCCCAGGTGGTAGAGCAGGCAAACACCAACACGTGGACCTCCGAATACTTAGATAAGGGGTGGGGGGAACCAGTGGAGGCCAGCTCAGAAAACCATCAGGTGCCCTGGCACTGTATCACAAAGGAATCTCCCAGTGAATTAGCAGAAAGGAGGGAGGCAGCATTGCAAGGGGCCCCAGGCAGATAAACACCCTGCACCATCCATCTAAAAGGAGCTGAAGAAAGCTAAAGGAAAGGAAAAGCAAGCAACCTAGAATTGCCTGAAAGTTCCAGCCTTGCTGACTCCAGCTCAACATGAGGTAAACTGCCAGAACCCTACAACCTCTAATTAACAACATAAGAGGCCCCAGCACACAAAGCCACTGACCAAGACCTAGGCACAAGAAGCTTCAGGAAGGATTTTGAAAGCCAAATGAGAGAGGTAGAAGAGTCCTTAAAAAATACAATTGGCCAGTTGGAAAAAAAGTACACTGAAGAAAACAAATCCCTAAAAAACACAATTAGCCAATTGAAGAAGGAAGTACAAAAACTAAAAGAAGAAAACAATCTGTTAAAAACTAGAATGGAAAAATGAAAACTAATGACTCTATGAGAGAGCAAGAATCAGTCAAACAGAAACAAAAAAATGAAAAAAGATGAAGATGTAAAATACCTCATCGGTAAAACATCTGACCTGGAAAATTGATTCAGGAGAGACAATTTAAAATTATTGGACTACCTGAAAATCGATGAAAAAAAGAGGCTGGACAGTATCTTTCAGGAAATCATAAAGGAAAACTGCCCTGAAGACCTAGAACCAGAAGGTAAAATAACCATGGAAAGAATACACCACTTACCACCTGAAAGAGATCCCAAATTTAAGATACCAAGGAATATAAAAGCAAAATTCCAAAATTACTAGATGAAAGAGAAGGTGCTGTAAGCAGCCAGAAAGAAACAGTTTAAATGTCATGGAACCACAGTAAGGATTACACAGGACCTTGCAGTTTCAACATTACAAGACCAGAGGGCATGGAACATGATATTCCATAAGGCAAAGGAGCTTGGATTGCAGCCAAGTATCAGCTACCCAGCAAAAATGTGCATGATTTTTCTATGGAGGAAATGGATTTTCAATGAAATAGGAGATTGCCAAACCTTCCTGATAAAAAGACCAGAGCTCAACAAAAAATTTGATGTTCAACTACAAGATTCATGAAAGACATAGAAAGGTAAATGGGACAGAAAGATACAATATGTTGTTAATAATGGTGGATTGTTAATATCCTTGCAAGGGAAGCTGACACTTGCAGCTCTTGAGAACTGTATTGTTATTTCATCATATACATAAAGGGGGTGGATATTACTTGACTTTGATGTAATGATGAAAAAAAAATCTAATCAACTGGGTTAAATGTATCCAAGTAAAGGGATTAGTCTGATATTAGAAAATGTACTGAGAAAGGAGGAGGCAGACAAGGGTAAATTACATTATAGGAAAAGACACAAAATCCTATTATAGCAGAGGGAAAGAAAGGAGGGGGTGGGGAGCATTGTTTGAACCTTACTCTCATCAGATTTGGCTCAAGAAGGGCATAACATAATCAGTTAGGTATAAAAATCTAACTTGCCCTACAGGCAGTAGAAGGGAACAGGGGAAAGAAAAAGGAGGGGACATAAAAGGGAGGGGACAAGCAGTAAGGGTAAAGGGGAAGAAAAGTTAAAGGGATAATAGAAATAAGGAGGGAAATGAAGAAGTTGGTGGTCAAAAGCAAAACCCTAGTGGGGGGGGGTAAGGAGAAAGGAGAAAGAAAAGCATAAAAGGGAGAATAAAGGATGGAGAAAAAGACACAGACAGTAATCATAACTGTGAATGTTAATGGGATGAACTCACCCATAAAACTGAAGCAGATGCAGAATGGATTAAAAACCATAATCCTACAATATTTTGTTTATAGGAAATATATTTGAAAAAAGAGTGACACATAGAGGGTAAAGGTAAAAGGCTGGAGCAGAATAAATTCAGACAAAGCAAGAGCAAAAATAGATCTAATCACAAGAGATAAGGAAGGAAACTACATCCTGCTAAAAGGTACCATAGACAATGAAGTAATATCATTACTAAACATATATGCACCAAATGGTATAGCATCCAAATTCTTGCAGGAGAAGTTCACAGAGTTGCAGGAAGAAATAGAGAGCAAACTATACTAGTGGGGGACCTCAACCTCCCCCCTCTCTGTACTAGATAAATCTAACGACAAAATAAGCAAGAAAGGAGTTAAGGAGGTGAATAGAACATTAGAACAGTTAGGTATTACAGACCTCTGGAGAAAACTGACTGGGGGTAGAAAGGAATGTACTTTTTTTCTTGGCAGCACATGGCACATACACAAAAATCGACCATGTACTAGTGCATAAAAGCCGTACAATCCAATACAGAAAGGCAGAAATATTAAATGCATCCTTTTCAGATCATGATGCAAGACAAATTATATGTAATAAAGGGCCATGGAAAGATAGAATAAAAACTAACCTGGATATTAAATAATATAATCCTAAAAAATGATTGGGTCAAACAACAAATCATAGAAACAATCAATAATTTCATTCAAGAGAATGACAATAATGAGACAACATACCAAAACTTATGGATGCAGTGAAAGCAGTTCTTAGGGGAAGTTTTATATCTCTAAATGCTTATGTAACTAAAATAGACAAAGAGGAAATCAATGAATTGGGCATACAACTAAAAAAACTAGAAAAAAGAACAAATTAAAAGTCCTCAATTAAACACCAGATTAGAAATATTAAAAACCAAAGGAAAAATTAATAAAATTGAAATTAAGAAACTATTGAACTAATAAATAAAACTAAGAGCTGGTTTTGTGAAAAAAAACAATAAAATAGATAAACCTTTGGTTAATTTAATTAACAAAAAGAAAGAAGAAAACCACATTACTAATATGAAGAATGAAAAGGGTGAAGCTACCACCAAGGAAGAGGAAATTAAAACAATAATTAGGAATTATTTGGCCCAACTATATGCCAACAAATTTGACAATCTTAATGAAGTGGATACATATTTACAAAAATATAAATTTTCCAGATTAACCAAAGAGGAAGTAAAATACTTAAATAACCCCATCTTAGAAAAAGAAATTGAACAAGCCATTGATGAACTCCCTAGGATAAAATCTTCAGGATCAGATGGATTTCCATGTGAATTCTATCAAATATTTAAAGAACAATTAATTCCAATACTATACAGACTATTTAGGAAAATAGGTGAAGAAGGAGTCTTACCAAATTCTTTTTATGGTACAAATATGGCGGTGATACCCAAACCAGGAAGAGTCAAAAGAGAGAAAGAAAATTATAGACTATTTCTCTAATGAGTATAGACACAAAAATTTTAAACAACGTATTAGCAAATAGATTACAGCAACTTATCATAAGAATAATACACTATGAACAGGCAGGATTTATACCAGGAGTTCAGGATTTTTTCAATATTAGGAAAACTGTCAGCATAATTAAGAAAAATCACATGATCATCTGAATAGATGCAGAAAAAGCTTTTGACAAAATACAACACGCATTCCTGTTTAAAAAAAAACACTAAAAAGCATAGGTATAAATGGAGTCTTCCTTAAAATAATAAATAGCATATATCTAAAACCTTCAGCAATCATTGTATGTAATGGGGACAAGCTAGAAGTATTTCCAATGAGATCGGGAGTGAAACAAGGATGCACAGTATCACCACTGTCATTCAATATTGTACTGGAAACTTTAGCTTTAGCGATAAGAGAATAGAAAGAAATCAAGGTATTAGAATAGGCAAAGAAGAAACAAAGCTATCACTCTTTGCTAATGACATCATGATATACTTAGAGAATCCTAGGGAATCAAGCAAAAAACTACTTGAAATAATAAACAACTTTAGCAAAGTTGCAGGCTATAAAATAAACTCACATAAATCATCAGCATTTCTATATATTACCAACAAAGCCCAACAGCAAGAGATAGAAATAAAAATTCCATTTAAACTTACTGTTTGCCAGCTCTACCATCTGGGCTTCAGGATCTCTTCCTGGTTGACAGTTGGAGGCTGTAGGTTTCTGACAACTTACCTGGTGTTGGGTTGGAATCAGCAAGGTTGCTTCTTCATCTCCTTTCAGATGAATGCAGTAGGGTGCTTATCCACCTGGGGCCCTTTGTGGTGCTGCTTCCCTTATTTTTGCTGAGGCACTGGAAGACCCATTTGCTGGGCTGCTGCCCTGCTGCTCCCCAACTTTCTTCTAGTTCATCTGTTCCAGGTTTTTTTCTGGGGTGATATTTTCTGGGTTTTCAGAGGTTGATAGAGGAGAGTGAGAGTGACTACCTTTTCACTCCGCCATTTTGGCTCCCAGAAGCAGAAGTCCCTCTTGGCTTCCAGAAGTGAAAGTCTCTACAATATGTTGTTTAAAAGAAACACACTTGAAGTTGAGAGACACACAGAGTAAAGGTAAAAGGCTGAACAGAATATATTATGTTTTAGCTGAAGTAAAAAAAAAAAAAAGCAGGGATAGGAATCCTGATCTCATAGAAAGCAAAAGCAAAAATAAACCTAATTAAAAGAGGTAAGGAAGGAAACTGCTTCTTGCTAAAAAGTTACCATAGATAATGAAGCAATATCAATACTAAACATATATGTATCAAGCACTATAGAATCCAATTTCTTAAAGAAATTAAGTAAGTTAAAGGAAGAAATAGACAAAACCCACAAAATATACCTATACAAATGGGGGCCTCAATTGTCACCCCTCAGAACTCAATAAATCCAAATTAAAATAAATAAGAAAAAAAAACTAGTGAAGTAAATAGAATATTAGAAGAGTTAGACCTTTAGATAGAATATTAGAAATTGTAGAAAACTTAATGGGAACAGAAAAGAATATAACTTTTTCTCCATGGCACATGACAACTATACAAAAATTGACCATGTGAAAGGAAATTAAAAATCTAAAAATCAAATGCAGAAAAGCAGAAATATTAAATGTATTATTTTCAGATCATCATGCTATAAGCAAATACATTCAAAAAAGGGCAGTGGAAATACAGAAAAAATTAATAAGAAACTAAATAATCTAATCCTAAAGAATAAGTGGGTCATAGAAGAAATCTTAGAAATAATCAATAATTTCATAAAAGAGAATGAGAACAATGAGATGATGTACAAAAATTTATGAGATGCAGCCAAAGCAGTACTTAAGAAAATATTTATTTCTCTAAATTCAGCAACAATACATCAACAAAATGACAAAAGAACAGATCAATGAATTGTTTACCAGCTTTCTGCTTCCCTTCTAATCTTGGTTTTGCAAAAAATTTTCAATTTAATGTATTCAAAATTATATTTATTGCATTTCATAATGTTCTCTATCTCTTGTTTGGTCATAAACTCTTCCATTCTCCATAGATCTGACAAGTAAACTCTTCTTTGCTCTCCTAATTTGTTAATGGTATCACCCTTTATGCCTTAATTATGCAACTATTTTGACCTTATTTTGGTATGTGGTATAAGATGTTGGTCTATGCCTACTTTCTGCCATACTGTTTTCCATTTTTCCCAGCAGTTTTTGTCAAATAGTGATTTTTTTTTCCAGTACCTTGAGTCTTTGTGTTTATCAAACAATAGATTATTATCAGCATTGATTACTGTGTCTTGCATATCTAACCTATTCTACTGATCTACCACTCTCTTTCTTAGCTAGTACCAAATAGTTTTGATGATTGCTTCTTTATAATGCAGTTTTAGATCTGGCAGAGCTAGGCTTCATTCTGTTGTGTTTCTTTCTATTAATTCCCTTGATATCCTTGACCTTCTGTTCTTCCAGATGAATTTTTTTTATTATTTTTAATAGCTCTATAAAATAATATTTTGGTAGTTTGATTGGAATTTCAGTGAATGTGAAAATAAATTTAGGTAGAATTGTCATTTTTATTATATTAGCTCTATATACCCATGAGCAACTGAAATTTTTCCAGTTGTTTATATCTGATTTTATTTGAATGAAAAGTGTTTTGTAATTGTTTTCATATAGTTCCTGCATTTGTTTTGACAGGTAGACTCCCAAATATTTTATATTGTCTACAGTTATCTTAAATGGATTTTCTTTTTCTATCTCTTGCTGATGAGCTTTGTTAATAATATATAGAAATATTTGTGATTCATTTGAGTATATTTTATATCCTGAAAATTTTCTAAACTTGTAAATTATTTCAACTAGTTTTTTAATTGATTGTCTAGGATTCTCTAAATATACAATCATATCATCTGCAAAGAGTGATGGCTTTGTTTCCTCATGACCTATTCTGATTCCTTCAATTTCTTTTTTCTTCTCTTATTGCTGAAGTTAATATTTCTAGTGCAATATTGAATAACAGTGATGATAATGGATATCTTTGTTTCACCCAATCTTATTAGGAAAGTTTCTAGTTTATCACCATTACATATAGTGCTTGCTGATGGTTGTAGATAGATGCTACTTATCATTTAAGGGAGACTTTATTTATTCCTCTAGTGTTTTTAATAGGAATGAGTGTTGCATTTTGTCAAAGCTTTTTCTGCATCTGTTGAGATAATTATATGATTTCTGTTAATTTTTTTATTGATATGGTCAATTATTCTGATAATTTTCTTAATATTGAACAGCCCTGCATTCCTGGTATAAATACTATCTAGTCACAGTGTATTACACTTGTGATCTTTTTGTTAATATTTTATTAAATTTTTTTGAATTGCATATTCATTAGGGAATTTGTTCTATTATATTCTTTTTCTGTTTTACTTCTTTGTTTAGGTATCAGCACCATATTCATATCATAAAAAAAAATTGGCAGGACTCCTTTGCCTATTTTTCCAAATAGTTTATATATTAGTGGAATTTATTTTTCTTTAAATGTTTTGTAAAATTCATTTGTAAGTTCATCTGGTCTTGGCATTTTTTTTGCTTAGAGAGTTCATTGATGGCTTGTTCATTTTTTTTTTTCTGAAATGGGATTATTACTAAAAGAGGCCTACTTGCCCAGGATTATGCTGCAGCATGTTGTATTTCTCTGAGCTGGACTCTGTTGGTTCCCTTGGCTGTGCTATGTCATGTAGCATGTCCTGGTTTTCACTTTTGCCTGCTTTACCACCAAGTGGCTCAGAGTCTTTCACTGCTTTGTTGAGGTGTAGCTTGCCACCAGCTTACTGGGATGCCTCCCATCCTGGTCCACACGTCCCTTTTCCTTGAAGGTATGGACTTTTTTTCTGATCCTCCAGGTCTTCCAGAGAAAAAGCCTCTTCCACCCTGTCTTTTCTCAGACTCTAATATTTCAGGGTCTGTTCTGGCACACAAATTTATGGTTATTCAAGAATGAGAATAAGAGAAGGACAGCTATCTACTGATTATTCAACCACCTTGGCTCCTCAAAGTCTTGATCCAGCTGTTCTTAAACTAGTTTGATCTGATGGTTCATAGAAGTCAAATTAAACTCAGTCTTGTCCTACCTTGGCTTCTCCCTTCTACGTTTCTCTAAAGATACATCCCTCTACTTTGTGTCATCAATGTACTGCTACACAACTTGAATCTTGCCTTTAAAGACCTTTAACATTGGTGGGTTTGCCCATTGTGTTCAGGCTTCTTTACTGGCTGCTGCCTCTTCCACTGAGGGTTACTGCTACTTCTCATCATACTGCTCTCTCCTCTTCTTTTGTTTCTTTTTTATTCTTCTGTCCTTCCAACCAAAGTAACCTTTTTGATTTACTTTGTTACATCATTATCTTTCTGCTCCCATGTGTCTTCATTCTCCAAGGCTCTATCAAAGAGCTTACTCTCCTTTTTCTTTCTATGTTCCCTCAGAAATTTTATCAAATTCCGTGAATTCACTCATCACCTTTATGAAGATAAATCCCAAATCAATATATCTGGCTCTATTTTTCTATTGCAATGTAGTGAGATAAAAATCAGCATCTTCCTCCCACCCCAAACCCAATCATCCTACTATTTCTTTTATTTCTTTTTTCTTGGAGATCAGTCAACCAGTTAAAAAATATCACTCATACTTATCTCTTCAATTTTACTCATACCCCAATATCCAATAAAATAAAAAAGTATGCCAATTGTACTGACACAAAACCTCTGGTATATCCAATTTTATTTACTCCAGTATCAATATCATCCTAATTAAGGCCCTGATCACTTCTTATCTTGGATATATGTGTATGTGTATAAATATATAAATACACACACACACACACACACACACACACACACATATATATATATATATATATCCTTCTAGTTAAAATGCATTCCTCTAACATCTCTACATTGTCTAATGCTTCTTCCACATAGCTGCCAAACTGATATTCTTTTTCCCCCCTTTCTGAATTAATTTAGAATTATATTTTCCTAAGTTACATATAAAAACACTTTTTAACATTCATTTTTAAAACTTTGAGCTCAAAATTTTCCTTCATTTCTCCCCAGACCTTCTCATTGAGAAAGCAGGGAATTTGATACACGTGATACATGTGCAGTCATGCAAAACATTTTTGTATTTGTTGTGTTGCGAAAGAAAACAGACAAAAAAGCTCAGGAAAAATAAAGTTAAAACAAAAATATGCTTGAATCTGTATTCAGATACCATCAGTTCTTTCTTTGGGGACAGATAGATTTTTTTCTTTTTTTTTTTCCTTTTTTATTAATTTATTTTAATTTATCAAAAATGACTTCCATAAGCTTTTGAGTTTTAAACTTTTCTTCCCCCCTTCCCTATCTCCCTCCCCAGGATGACATGCAATCTAACATAAGCTATACATATACATTCCTATTAAACATATTTTCACATTAGTGATGTTGTAAGTAAGAATTAGAACTAATAGGAAGAACCACCAGAAAGAGGAAACAAAACACAACAGAGGAAAAAATAACAAATACTATGCTTCAATCTGCATTTAAACTCCATAGTTCCTTCTTTAGATGTGGATAACATTTTCCATCATGAGGCTTTTGGAGATGTCTTAGATACTTGTATTGCTGAAAGGGGTTAAGTCTATCAAAGTCAGTCCTCACTCAATATGGCTGTTACTGTGTACAACATTCTCCTGGTTGTACTCACTTCACTCAGCATCAAACCATACAAGTCTTTCCAGGTTTATCCAAAGTCTGCCTGTTCATCATTTCTTATAGCATAACAGTACTCCATTACATTCATATATCACATTCACAATTTTGATTACTGTCTGTGTCTTTCTCTCCATCCTTTCCCCCTCCTCCATTTTTGCTTTTCTTTCTTTTTTCTCCTTTTCCTTCCTCACTAATGCTTTGCTTTTGGCCCACCTCCCTCAGTCCCACCTCCCTTCTGTTAGGCCCCTCCCTTTTCTTTCCCCTTCCCCCCACCCCCCATCCCCTCTGACCTCCCCCTCCTACTGCCTATAGGGCATGTTAGATTTCTATGCCTAACTGATTGTGTTATTCCCTATTTGAGCCAAATCTGATGAGAGTAAGGTTCAAACAATGTCAATCTCCCTCCCTTCTTTCCCTCTGCTGTAAAAGGTTTTTGTGCCATTTCCTATGATGGAATTTACCTTTGTCTGCCTCCTCCTTTCCTTTTCTCTCAGTACATTTTCTTGGTTAGATCAGATCAATTCACTTACTTGGATCCATTTATTTAACTCACTTCCTTAGTTTTTTTTTTTTAATCATTACATCAAAGTCAATTTATACCCATCACCTTTATGTACACCCCTTTAACATGGCATAATAACAATACAGTTTTCAAGAGTTACAAGGGTCATCTTCCCTTCTAGGGATGTCAACAGTTTGCCCTTATTAACAATATATTGTATCTTTCTGTGCCATTTACCTTTTTGTGTTTCTCTTGAGTCTTGTATTTGAAGATCAAATTTTCTGTTGACCTCTGATCTTTTTATCAGGAAGGTATGGAAGTCCCCTATTTAATTGAATATCCGTCTCCTCCCCTGAAAGATCATGCTCATTTTTGCTGGGTTGTTGATCCTTGATTATAATCCAAGCTCCTTTGCCTTACAGAATATCATATTCCACTCCCAACAGTCTTTTACTGTAGAAGCTGCAAAGTCCTGTGTAATCCTAACTGTGGTTCCATGGTATTTAAAATGTTTGTTTTTGGCTGCTTGCAGTATTTTCTCTTTGACTTGGTAATTTTGGAATTTGGTTACTAAATTCCTTGGTGTTTCCAATTTGGGATATCTTTCAGGAGGTGATTTGTGGATTCTTTCTATGGCTATTTTACTCTCTGGTTCTAGGACCTCAGGGCAGTTTTCCTTTATGATTTCCTGAAAGATACAGTTCAGGCTTTTTTTTTATTGTGATTTTCAAGTAGACCAATAATTTTTAAATTGTTTCTCCTGGATCAATTTTCCAGGTCAGTTCTTTTACCAATGAGATATTTTACTTTTTCATCTATTTTTTTTCATTGCTTTGTTTTTGTTTGACTGATTCTTGCCCTCTCATAGAGTCATTTGCTTCCATTTCTTCAATTTAAATTTTTAACAAGTTGTTTTCTTCTATTCGATCTTGTAACTCTTTCCCCATTTGTCCAATTGCATTTTTTCAGGCACTTATTTTCTTCAGGGTCCTTTTTTTCCAGTTGGCCAATTGTATTTTTTAAGGACTTATTTTCTACAGTTAATTTTCATCCTTCCTTTTCCAAGCTATTGACTCTCTCTTGCATACCTCTTATTTCTTTTCCTATTTTTTCTTCTGCCTCTCTCATTGTAAGGGAAACTGAGGAGGATAGATCCTCCCCAGCACACTGTGTAACTGTCTTAAGACCTAATGGTTTAACTGCCTCATGATCTGACATAAAGATAAAGTGGAGTGATCAAAGCGTGGCCGGGATCAAGGAGACTGGAACATTGAGTAACAACTACGCAATGTTACCTGGGAACACAATCTATCTCAAGGAACATTTTTCTTGAGAAAAGCATGTAATTGTCCAAGGAATTGATCACTCTTTGGACAATTACACAATAAATAGGTAGTTGGAGTTCTGATCAAGCTCTAACTATTGTTAGAATGTGTACATACCCTGAATCTGAGTACTCACCAAGGAGAAGTAGACAAAACAATATATCAAGATTCTTTTCCCCTGGTTTACATGGATATAAAAAGGGTCATTAGAAAGGGAGATTTCGGAGTACTTTGATGCAAAGATAGGGAAGCTGACTCTCTGCCAGAGGCGGACTGCATGCACAGCCTTCAATGTGTCCCAGTGTAGGACACTCCCTGTTGCCTCCCTGACCAGACCTTTTGGCCATTCTCCAGTCTCCCTGTTCATTAGGTATTTGAGCTCGCCTGGTCAGCGAGTGTGTATCCTTTCTTTTCTTATTCCTACTTTTCTTTATGTTAATTATTACTTATTGCATTGAATGGTATTCTTACCTTTATTGCTTATGTGGTTTTTAATCATTATTAATGATTGTAAATAAATGTGATTATTTGTTAAGTTTATCCTGAGTACATGCCATTATATCTTGAGATCGGAACCTAAATTGAATCTGCGCAGTAAGTAATCCTTTTGATTACACTCATTTGACTTTTAAAATACTTCTTTAGATATTCTAAGAAGGCTTTTTGGGCTTCATACCTATTCATATTAACTTTTGAGGTTCCAGATGTCGGTTTGTTGACAATGTTGTCCTCTTCGGAATTTCTGCCTTGATCTTCACTCTTCCCATAATTAGAATCTATCATATGTTTCTTTTTGCTCATGGTGTTTGCTTATTTCCTGGCCTTTGAAGAGATTGGGTTCTCCTGCTGGGGAGCAGAGGGCACTGACCCAGGCTTCTTGTGTGGGGAGCCTAGGGCCTGGTTGATAACTGTGTGCCGGGGCCTCCAATGTTGACAGTTGGAGGCTGTAGGATTCTGGTAGCTTACCTGATGTTGGGCTGGAATCAGCAACACTGGAACTCTAGGGGTAGGATTGGGTAGTGTGGCTCCTGGAGATTTCCTGCTCACCCAGGCCTTTCCTACCTTTTGCTTTCTTCAGCTTCTTTCAGATGGATGTTGTAGGGTGTTTATCCACCTGGGGCCCCTTGGAGCTCTGCTTCCCTTAATTTTGCTAAGGCACTGGGAGAGCCAGTTGCTGTAGAATGCCAAGGCACCTGGTGGTTTTCTGAGCTGGTTTCCACCAGTTCCCCTGCTCTCAGTGTGGCACTCAGGGGTCCAGATGTGGGTGTTTGCCTGTTCCACCACCTGGGCTTCAGGATCTCCTCCTGGTATGCTGAGGTGGGCTTTCCACTAGTTTGCTGGGATGCCTTCCACTCTGTACTGCTCCCTTTCACCCAAGGTATGAGGGGCCTTTCCAGTTAATTCCTCAAGCTACCTGGTCTACTGGACTGCTGCATCCCATCTTCTGGTTCAGCTGTTCCAGGGTTTCTCCTGGGGTGCTATTTTCTGGGCTTTCATTACTTAATAAGGAGGGTAAGAGAGACTCACTTCTTACTTCACCATCTTGATTCCTGGAAGTGGAAGTCAGATAGCCTTTTTCACAATAAATCCTTCTCAGCTCTCTCAGTTGCTGAGAATAGCTAAATTATTCACAGCTTATCATCTTACAATATTGCTGTTACTTTGTACACAGTACATGCCATTTTGCATCAGCTCATGTAGTTTTTTTCTGGGTTTTTCTGAGAGCATTCTGCTCATAATTTCTTATACCAGAATAATATGCGATCATAATCACATAACACAGTTTGTTCATCCCCCAATCGTTGGACATCCCTTCAATTTAAACTTATTTGCCATGAGAAAAGAACTGCTATGAACATTTTTTTTCATGAATGTACTTTCTTTTCCATTTTCTTTTTTTTTTTAGATATCTTTTAGGATACAGACCTAGCAGTGATATTGTTAGGTCAAACTGTATGCATGGTTTTATCTCCCTTTGGCCGTGGTTCCAAATCGCTCTAAAATTGTTGAATCAAGTCACAATTCCACCAACAGTCCATTAATGCCTACTTTTCCCCACGTCCTCTCCAACATTCATCATTTTCCTTTTCTCTACTATATAACCAATCTCATAGGTATGAGGGAGAACCACAGAATTGTTTTAATTTGCGTTTCTTCAATAAATAGTGAGCTAGAGTTTCCCTCCAACAATATGACCATAGATAGCTTTGATTTCTTCATTTGAAAATGGATTATATCTTTTGATCATTTGTCAATTGAGAAATGGGTCTTATTTTTGTAAACTTGATTCAGTTGTCTATTTGTTGGAGGAACAAGGTCTTTATCAGAGAAAATTGCTTCTTTTATTACACAGTTACCATTATTAACTGGATTTCCCTCCATCCTATCCCCCATTTATTCTATCTTTTTCTCTCCTTTCACTCTATCTCTCCTCAAAAGAGTTTTATTTCTGACCACCCCTTCCAATCTGCCTTCTGTTCTATAACCCAACCTTCTCTTATACCCTTCCCCTCCTACTTTCCTTTTGGGTAAGATTGTGTTATATACCCAATTGAGTGTGTATAGTATAAGGGTATAATGTACCAATATACCTTTTGAGCCAATTCTGATGAGAGTAAGGTTCATTTACTCCCTTAACTTTACCCTATTCTTTCCACTGTAATTTTTTCTTGACTCTTTTTATGTAAGATAACTTATCCCATTCTACCTCTCTCTTTCTTTTTTCTCTCTCTCAGTATATCCCTTTCTGTCACACCTTAGTTTTATTTTTTAGATATCATCCCTTTATATTCAACTCACATCTGTGTCCTCTGTCTCTGTATACTCTTTCTGACTACCCTAATAATGAGAAAGCTCTTATGAGTTATAAATAAAATCTCCTATGTAGGAATGTAAGCACTTTAAACTTAAGTCCTTTATAATTTCCCTTTCCTGTTTACCTTTTTATGCTTCTCTTCAGTCTTGTATTTGAGGGTCACATTTCCTATTCCTCTCTGTTTTTTTCTTCAAGAAGGTCTTCTATATTATTGATTTTCCATTTTTCTCACTGAAGGACTATATTCAGTTTTGCTGAGTAGGTAAGTCTTGGTTGTAATCCTAGCTCTTTTGCCCATAAGAATTTCAGATCCCAAACCCTCTAATCCTTTAATGTAGAAACTGCTAAATCTTATGTTAGCCTGACTGTGTTTGCATTATTTTCTTCTTGAACTAGGACCTCTGAAAGTTGTCTATAATATTCCTATCAGTTTCCTTTTTGGGATCTCTTTCAGGAGGTGGTTGGTGAATTCTTTACATTTCTATTTTACTATCTGGTTTCAGAATATCAGGAGATAATTTATTGAAAGATCATGTATAGGTACTTTTTTTTGTGGCTTTCAGCTTTCCCAATAACTTTAAAATAATTTATCTTCAATTTATTTTCAAGGCCAATTGTTTTTCAAATGAGATAATTCACACTGTTTTTTATTTTTTTTATTTTTTTCATTTTATTTTGTTATTTTTTGATTTTCATTAATATATTAGCTTCCTTTCACTCAATTCTAATTTTTTAAGGAATTATTCTCTTTAGTGAGCTTTTGTACTTCCTTTTCTACTTGTCCAATTCTGCTTCATAAGTCATTTTCTCATCATTGCTTTTCTGTGCCTCTGTTACTATTTTATCTAGTCTGTTTTTAATGTATTATTTTCTTCAGTATTTTGTTGTTTGTATCTCCTTTACCATGTTGTTGGCTTGGATTTTTTTAATTATTGTCTTGCTTCCCTCTCATTTCTCTTTCCAATTTTTCCTCTTTTTCTCTTACTTGATGTTCAAAATCCTTTTTGAGATGTTCCATAGCCTGAGAGCACTTCATATTTTTTCTTGGAGGCTTTGGATAAAGGAGTTTTGCCTTTGTTGTCTTTTTCTGAGTGTGTGTTTTTTTCCTCATCACCACTGTAACTTTCTATGGTCAGAATCTTTTTTTTTTTTGCTTATTTTTATAGTCTATTTCTTGACTTTGAAATTTTTAAGTGGGCTTTTGCTTTCATATTGGAAAGTCCACTGTCTTAAGCTTCAGGGGTTTCGTACAACTCTATTCAGAGATAATTCTAGGGACCTGTAAGTTTTCATTTCTTCGAAGGTTGTATGACCTAAGGAAAAATGTGTTTCCTACTCTCCTAGCCTGTGTTCTGGTCTGTGAGTGACCACAAACACTCATTTCTGCCCTAACCAGCGGTGAGTATCTCTGCTTCACGGCACCCACAAGCTCTAGTCTGCTAATGCACCTCCTCTCCCCAGGATTGTCGCCCAGTACTGTGACCCACATATGAGTATAGACAAAGCAATGGAGTCTTGCCCCTTGAGCCATCAAAGAAACTTCTATAATCTCCTTCTGGCCAATTTTTCATGCCCCTTACTGTCAGTGGGCTGACAGCTACAGAAACAGCTACTGCCACTATTGATTCACGACTCCCCAAGGATTGCTTCTGGTTTCTTTCAGCATAGCCTGTGCTAGATTATGCTACACTCTCATCCAGGTGTAACAGACTTTTTCTGCGAATATAAGTTGTCTTTGACTAGAAAACTGTTTCACCCCCTGCCTTTTTGTGGCTGCTGCTGCTACAGGATTGTTTTCTGACATTATTTAAAGATGTTCATATGTGTTTGCAGGAAAGCTCAAGTGAATTGCTGCCTTTTCTCTGCCATCTTGCTCATGCTGTCCAAACTGATACTCTGCTTTAAGCATAGGTCACTCCTGCTCAAGAAGTTTAATTGACTGATATGACTCTCTGGATTCTTCTTATTCATTGTTTTTTGTTTTGTTTTGTTTTGTTTTTTTCTTCAGTCAAGGATTATTAATTTTCCTTGCAGATTTTTATTCCTTTTGAAAAAAAATGCTACTATAATTGTTTTAAGATATATAAGGGCCCCCACACTTGAAATGCCACATATGTAAAATCATACTTAGATATCTAGAAATAGATCTGGAAAGGTAATATGGCCAAGTATATTTAAAAAAACCACTAAGGAAGCTGTGATTTCAAATTCTGCTTTCCGCACATACTGAGACTCTTTGACATTAGAAATACCACAGCCTCTAAGCAACTGTATAAGCCTATAATGTGCCAAGTCATTGCCAGCCTAAATTGGCAGAGCAGGGTTTCCTTGTCAGAGAAGTTATTATACAAAATAAGTCATGATCCCTTTTTTATCTCTATCTATCTATCTATCTATCTATCTATCTATCTATCCATCATCTATCTCTCTATCTATCCAAATTTTTGTTAGCTGAAGAAATGAATGTGTTACTAATTGATGAAATGCTTGACCATTCTATTCTATATACAAAACCTAGCACACAATAGACCCATAATAAATATTTGTTGACTTGATTTCAATCAACTTTAGTGAAGTGAATTAGCATTTATTAAGTACCTACTATGTGCCAGGCACTCTGCAAAGTGTTTAGGATACACAGAAAGTTAAAAAAAAAACTTTGTTCACAAGGAGTTCATATGGAAACAAGTATGTATAAACAAGACATATACAGAACAAATGGGAGAAGTCTCAGAGAGAAAGCATTAAGATTAAGAAAGACCACGAAAAGCTTCTTACAGAAGATGGGACTTTAGCTAAGCCTTGAAAGAAGGCAGAGAAGTGGTTAGTGAAGATAAAGAAGGAAGGAGTTACAGACATTGAGGAAAATTAGCAAACAATGCTCAGTCAGGAGACAGAGGGCCAGAAACACAAATGAAGCCAATGTTATTTGATTATAGAATATGTAGAAGGGAATAAGGTATTAAAAAAATTAACAAGGTAGGAAGGGACCAGGTTATGAAGTTATGAAAGGCAAATGGAGGATTTTTTTGATGCAGGATTTAAAGTGAGCCACTAAAATTTATAGAATGAAGGGGGGACTTAATACTATCAAACATATTTTGAAGGAATACTACTTTGACAACTGGGTATTAAATAGATTAAAGGGAGGAGATACTAGAGACACAGAAACCAGTTAGAAGGTAATTTCAGTAGTTCAAGTGAGGGATGATAGAGACCCAAATGAAAGTTTTGGTTGAATTAAATGGAAAAGAAGGAAGGTATATTAGAAACCTTGTGAAGGTATAAATGGCATAGTTTGACAAGAGCATAAATATGTAGAATAGGGAAAAATATGCTAAAATGAAGTAATTCCAGAGTTCATAGACATGAAAGTGAACACTTGAGAATTATGGCAAAATCATCATCCAGTGGTTTAACAAGCTTGTGTCTATGTTTTTCCAGTGGAGAAATAATTTATGGGAAATCAGTAGATTCAGGAACTGATATATTAGGGTATTCATAAGCCTAAAGACTCCAACTCTTGAGGCACATATTCACAGCTAAAGAACAAAAAGAAAATACAACCTAGATATTCTATCTGGATCAGAAGCAAACTGAGACCATATCTTTCCTAACTCAGTACAGGATGAATAGGCATTTTGTAGTTGTGGCTAAATGTCCTCATTTGGAACAGAAACTCCATAACTTAATCACTTAAACTTAATCACTTTAACTTAAAAACCTTCTCACTCCAGTCCCAGTGATGAAGGAAGGCAAACGTGTTTTCTTCCCATAAATTGCTGTTGACCTAAATTACTTTAATACTTTCAATTTTATCTCTTCTGAACTTTGAGAATGACTTTTTTTTGACATTTTAAAGTTCAGAGTGAAGAAGGAAAATGAAAGAGTTATGAGAGAGTAACTGTGAAATATTCAGTTCACTCTTCTGCCATAAAACATATTTACAGCTCTGATGCTTTGGGAGTGTTCTTCTAGTCCTACTTCAAAATGGGAAAATGTATTTATTAAGTTATCCAAAATTTACCCATTGGTGCTCTAAACACTGAAAGAGGCACAGTGTGGTATAATGCAAAAGATACTCCTGGAGACAAGAAATACCTGTGTTCAAGATCCAATACTGAACTATTTGCTTTACTATATGAAAATCAATTTCATCCTCTCAGCATCCCAGTTTGCTAACCTATGGAATAGTATGATACGTGCACTATCCTCCCGTGAAGGGTTTTAGCCTCAAAAAGTAGTTGCAATAAGAGTATTTTTTAATACTTAATGCACTAACAACAACAACAAAACTAAGCTATTTTAGGCTAGTAAATAACCATTTATTATATTGTCAGTGTTGTAGTATCCTTTTTAATCCCTAATTCTGGCTCTTCCACTTTCTTCTTGTGTGACCTTGAGAAAGTCAGTCTGACAGAATCCCAACTTTTGGTATATAAAATGAGAATGTGGGACTAGACGTTCCTTGAATTTCTTCCAGGCCTAAATCTATGATGTAGGTATCTAATTATTAAATAAAAATACTTATAAAGTAGGAAGATTATCACAGTTACAGTAGAACTCATTATAGCATGAAACTTATGCAGATTTAGGGGTATATAAGACATGCCACCTTTTGCTAATAACTTACAAGAATAAGGTAGTGAAATAAGAAAATATTAAAGATGATGAAAAGAAGCTTGAATTTATTTGGTGTGTCATAAATATGTAATGCCCAGGAATTTTCTGATAAACCTTGCCAAATCAAAGAGAATAAAAGAGAAAAGATATAAATATTGAGGAAAACTTTTAAGCAACAACATTTAAACCTCAAGTCTGAAACACATAAATAAGAGAGTTCCCAGCTATTTATTCTTATTATTTCTTTATTGAGGGGAGAGGCAAAAAGTATGGCATATTTAAAGAAATAATAAAGTCTGGTTTGAATTTTGCCAATAAAATTTTCATCTCACAAAATATGAACTAAAAATATTTTAAAAGAAGAATGTGTGGTTAATGAATTATGATATTCCTTGATTTTTTCTAAATCACTTTCTTAAGTAATAACTTGGAACTAAGAATCGTTAAAAAGATGAGGAAATTCCGTTTCTAAGTCCAAATGAAACTTACCTCAATTCTTCAATTAGTTTAAATGAGTGAAAATACAATATTATATATATATATATATATATATATATATATATAAATATATGTATATACATATATATGTATATATATACATACGTATATACATATATATACACACACATATATGTATACGTATGTATGTATGTGTAATATATGCTTGTGCAAAAACTATTTCTTTTAAAAGGTTTTCAGATTTCTAATAGAAACAAATGTATATTACAAAGAACATACCATATTAAGAAAATACTTGTATGCTGGAGCCCATATACTAACCACTCAAAATATTGATATGGAAACCTCATGTTACCACTGTGAATGTTCCTTCCAATGACACGGATCAAATTCTTTCCAAATCTCCACACAAGGTGCTACTTGTCCCTGTCTTCCCATAAGCTTGAAACGAGTGAACCATGCAGCCGAATAAGGCCTTCATTTGCTGTTTTCATATGGGATACTATGGAAATGCATGGATTCCATTAATTATCCCCAACACTTGCCTAATGACCAAATAATTTGTTTCTATTTTTGTTTTGCTTTGGTTGCATCTTTCACATTAGTTCTTCATAGTACTTATTTGTTATGTGTTTCATCCTGTTCATGCTTTTCATTTATTCCTCCATTGCTTTTGAAATGATCCTTATATATAATTCTGTGATGACCATAATTTTTCTTAACTCAGAGTCATCCAACAGCATTGTTATACTACTGGTTTTAAAAATATAAACCTGAGTTTCTAGGAGAATTTTGAGATCAACATTTGCTGAAAGTCCCGTAGAGAGATAACAGACTCATTCACACTCTGATGTTAACTGATATTAACATTACAAAACACAGTGAATTTTGTACCAATGTGCATAAGAAGCCAAAAGCAGCACAATTATAAATTTTACTAAGTAAACAAAATTAAAATGTGTGTATCCTCATATGTTAGGTGTTGAAGCCTAGGAGCTCTTACATACATACATTGAAGAAATAAGATCTCATGTCCCCCTCCTGTCTACCACCACCACAATTAGTCAATAATTATGATTACTTATCATAAAAAAATGTTCAAGATAGAAGAGGTCTTAGAACTCATTTAGTACTGTGGATGCATATATGTATATGTACACATGTATGTATAGGTACATGTGTACATACACACATATATATTTATATAAGTATATGTATGTGTGTATATGTATTGGGTATATGCTAGTTGCGTGATCCTGGGCAAATCACTTTACCATTTTTGACTCTATTTCTTCCCCTGAAAAATGCACTTGAGAAGGAAATGGGAAACCACTCTAGTATCTTTGCCAGGAAAATCCTGAGTGGGGTCACAAAGTGTCAGACAAGATGGCAAAAACTGAACAAAGATAACTATGGTCATTTACTACTCAGTATTGTTTAATTAACCTATACCACTGATCCACCACTCTATTTTTTATCCAGTACTAGATTATTTTGATAATTGCCACTTTATAGTTTGAAACTATAATATAGTTTGAAATCTGATGCTTCTAGGCTACGTTCTTTCACTTTTTTTCCATTGATTCTGTTGATATTCTACCTTAACTTTTTGTTCTTGCAGATGAATTTTGTTATTATGTTTTTCTCTAATCCTATTAAACAATAATTTGGTATTTTTTATTGGTATGACACTTCCCCAGTGGCCTTTGATCTAACCTTCTAGCTTCCAATCTAAGGCTATTTTCTTTTGTTGCTAAGAGTTCAACAAAACTTCCCTGCCCTCAGTTCCACTATACTGCTATCCAGCATGTGACTCTACTCCCATCCCCCTTCTATCTCTTGCTTCATGAATAATAATAAAATCTACAATATGATTTCTAGAAAAGCTCTCTCAATCAGTTGCCTTACGACTCCACTCAATACCCATGAGTATGATTTCCCAGAAGAAGAGACTTATTTTTAGTCACCATTCTCCTATATTAGCTGTATCCATCCACTAGAATGTAAGCTCCTTGAGGATAGTAATTGTCTTTCTTTCTGCATTTGTATCTTTAGTGCTTAACGTGGTGCCTGAAACACAGTAAGGTGAATCTACGAGAAAGTAGAGATTGTGGTAAAGTACTTTGAAACATAGGTAGATTGGAAAGATGGGGAGAGGAGCTTGCAAATGATGACCGAAGAAATGGGATGAAAGTTGAAGAGGTAGATGTTTTTTAGCTTGAAAAGAACCAAAATGGTGGCTGTTCTTAGAACAATCAGAACTGTCCAAAAATGCAATAGTGTGTCTCAGAAGTCAAAAGTTCACAATCACTCTAAGTGTTGAAGAAAAATTAAATGAATACTTCTTTGAGATGTTCTGGAGAGGATTGTTACACTATATTTTATGACTTGTGATATGAGATCTGAAATTCTGAAAATGACAGATTCTTGTATGTAATTCCTGCCAATCAGAATCCTTAAGATTTACGTTAAAAACTCAGCTCTGAGGTTACTATATTTCTGGCAATCTTCCTTTCTCCATCTATTTTTAATGCTTTTTCTTCTCCAAGATTACTCTGTTTACTCTTCTGTTTAAACCAAAAGAAGAATGAGAGTCCATTGTGTAGAGAGACTTTATTAGTTTTGTCTTTGTATCCCTAAGAACTTAGCACAGTGCCTCAAATATAGTAGATACCTAATTAATGTTTGTTGAACTGTATTGAACATGGGATTAACATGATAAAACCAGCGTTCAATGAATTCTATTCTATCAAAACATATGAATACATCATAAGTAGAAAAATTTGGAAGCAAAGAAATGAGATAGGTGTCTCAATCAATTGGGAGGTCCTGATGGTCTGGGCTTGAATGGTGATATTGTGTGTAGGAGAAAAGGGATGGATGATGCATTTCAACAGGGGAAAATGACAAGATTTCGGGATTGTACACACATGCTTATATATGAAATATGTATATGTGTATATAATATATATTGTTTATATATGTTTCATATATAATATATATCATGTATATACATAAATACATATATATGTGTGTACATGCACATGTATGCATGCATATATACACATGTGTGTTTATCTGTGTGTACATGTATATATAAAACAATCCTCAAATCTTGTCATTTTCCCCTGTTCAAATCTATCATCTCTACATACCACACACACACACACTCACAAGCAAACATACATATGTACATAAAAATAATAAAAGTTTAAATAGGATGATTAGTGAAAAAAATGTAGTTCATATTTTCTCTAGTTTCAGCCATTATCTAGGCTACTTATTACTGTAAAAATATTAAAAATGTTATGTGGTGATGGACTTCCTCACTAGATACATAGTACATGGATTGGAGTCAGGCTACAACAGTTTTTTTCCTGCTCCTATTCATCAAAATACTAAAGTTTGCATCATATTGAAAAAAAGATCAGAAAATGTAATGACAAACTATAGTTTTTGCCATTCTATACCCCAGAAGTAGGGGAATCTTAGGAGGTAGAAGTCATCACGATAGCCTCAACCAGGTGTGGAAACCTGTGGCCTTGAAGCCACAGGTAGCCTTCTAGGTCCTTGGGCGTGGCTGTTTGACTGAGTCTAAATTTTGTAGAATATATCCTTTTATTAAGGGGATTTGTTCTGTGAAGTTTGGATTCAGTCAAAGGGCCAAACTTGAGCACCTAGAGGGCCACATGTGGCCTTGAGGCCACAGGTTCCCCACTCCTGAGTCCTAGGCAATACAGACTGAGACCAAGTAAAGCAAAATATCCCATTCATTCACTCACCTGTCCCCCAAAAAAAGCAAACAAAGAAACAAACAAAAAAACAGACAGTGAAGTCTGTCCTTGACAAAACATCCTTAAAGGTGGAGAGAAAAGTAAATCAAAGAGAATATGAACAACTATCAAAACACAGTACAAAACTAACTGCATAAAAACTCTAAGAAGAAATTCAAAGAATAGAAATGCATTTTACACAAGGACCACACAAATATTTAGAAGAAATTTGTTTTAAAAGGACATAGACGTTCTTGTGGAAAGAACTGGATGAAAAATAAGTAACTTGAATAAGAAAATTATTTGTTTATTACACTGAACAATGGATTAACATGATGAAAGGAATGTTCTTGGTTTTCTCATCACCTCTGCTCCACTCTGCCCCTTTATTTAACAAGCACAGATATAGATGGAAATATTTCAGTTTTCTTTGGTGTAAATCTCCCTGAGGAGAAATATCTTTTTTCCCCTTTCTAATAATACTAAGGATATAATGGAATTATAAAATTATTTGTTTGTAAAATATTCCAAATATAAAGGAAGAAGAAGAGTTGAGATGAAGGCATAAGTGTCTACCCCATTACCAGAATGTATTATGCAAGTTTACCTAAAATTTTAATTAACTTTTAAGGTTGAAAAGCTTAAAATTACACTAAGACTTTTGGGACACCTTGCACTTCATATAGTCAGAAATTGTGTGCTTTATATTTTTAAGTATTTCTGTAATATCAGTTAAGCAGTTTCTTAAGTCGATGACACTTTGACTCAATTTCTGAAGCATTAAAAGTAATTAAAATTGTATCCCAGTCTCCATACGTCTATAGCTAATCTCTTAATATAAACAATACCAATAACAATTGAGATCTGAGGATCATTGAAGCAGATTTTCTAAAAACATATGCAAATACTTATTTAACAATGTAACAATGCCTTAATTCTTTACATAAAATGGTTTTGCATGCTGTCTTCCCCACTAGACTGTGAGATCCTTGATATCAGGGACTGACTTTTTTTTCCTTTTTTTTGTGTAGGGGAGAGGAAATCAAAGGATCTTGAATGGGAAACATTCACATGAACTCAACCAATAACATGCCCACCAGAAAACATTAAACAAATGACTGAAACACGGAGATATTTTTGGGGTGGGGCAATTGAGGTTAAGTGATTGCCCAGGATCACACAGTCAGTAAGTGTCAATTGTCTGTTCTGAGACCGGATTTGAATTCAAGTCCTCCTGACTCCAGGGCCAGTGCTCTATTTACTGTGCCACCTAGCTGCCCCCTGAAGATATGTTTATAGAAAAAGAAGGGGTCCTGACAATTCAGGAACAAATCATTGCTCCCAAGAATTATAGATGGTAACTTAAAATTGACATTAAGCATTTTGGTCAATATAGATTATTGGTCAATATAGATTTTGTGAAAAAATAATAAGAACTGCCCACCACATCCCTTCAGGCTGCAAAACTGAGTACATCAGAAGTGTCCTATCTTTCATACAGACAGAAAGTTGCTACCTAAAAACATCGACCTCAGAATCTTCTTGAGAGATCAACAAATAAACTGAATTGGAACTAAATCATTATCATGAAGAGAACTGTTGCCCACAACATCCTGAGTGTCACAGTGATGCATAAACTATTCAGAATACTCATAAACTCAATTACAAGAAGCAAGGTATTTGATGCACCTGTGTAATTTTCCACAGAACATTAATAATAGCAAGATACAGACTTGTCCAATGATTGTTTCTTTTTTTTCTTTTGTATCTCTTTTTATCACAAGTTCAAAGCATAGTAGTTAAAAAAATACTTGCTGAATGGAATTGATATAGAAGAATTGACATCATTGCTTCAAGATCATACTTTATACTATGGATTATTCCCTTTAATAGGGACTGTATTTTGACTATTTTTAACATGACCTCTTAGCACTGTACCCTGCATATAATAGGCACTTAAGAAATGTTTGTTGACTTACTGACAGGAAATACTATGTGAAGTACGTGACCAGCAGAATAGAAAACAAAAACTAAAAAAAAATTCTGAGATCATAAAACCCACCATTAGTTGTGAAAAGGAAAAATATCACAAAAAGAAAGGAAGTCAGACTTGAGCTGACCCTTGAACAAGACTTGAATAAATAATTTGAGGGAAACTAAATGAATCTTACAAGGCACATATATACAAGGCACATATATCAATATGAGGAAGCAATTTATGAAAAAAGGAAATAGCAATTAATTCAGAGAACTGCATGATTTAGATTCAAATATTTGAATCTGGGAACTATCTTCTGCTACCTGGGAGACCTAAAATAAATCACTAATTTTTCTTGAATTTCAGTTATCTCAGGAATGTAATGGGGAGAAAAGGAGGAGCTTGAAGTAGATGATCTTTGTGTCCCTTCCATCTGTAATTCTATGATGATATTCACATAGTTAAATTTATGGCATTATCAGGGAAGAGTAAATAGACTACTTTGGTTTGAGCATAGGGATTAGGCAGGGGTGGGGAAACTTTTCATGTTGGAAGACTACATTAATATTTTCCTGTAAACAAATAAGGCTGTATTCAAGAAACTTCAATTAGATATACTTAAAAATGTACATTATGTTGTAAAACTCTAACTGGTCTGTACTTAATTTCAAAAAATTAAAATTATTTGTTAATTTTAAAGTCAACTCACCTTTTAATGACTTTGTTACATCTATTTTTTTGTCATTGTTGGAAAGCATTTTAATATTTGGTTGCAGCATAGAGGACTGTAATTTCAGCTGATCCTCTAGGTATCAGTCATTTGTGACATTAAGGGCATCTTGAACTGAGCTAGGTAGGAGAATGTAGATTTGCAGCAATAAGTGTTTGAAAAGGAAGAGGATATTTTTCAAGCATGTTGTTGAAGGCATGGGCATTTTACTACATTTTTCCATATTTCTATTGGATTTTTCTTAGCATCAAACAATTACTTTGAAATGTCATCTAATGAAAGCTCAATCAATTACATCTGTAATTTTTTAGATATCTTGGTTATATCAACTAGGTGAGGCTGAAGTGCTACTTTGAGTGTGATGTCATGATTCTCAAAGTCAGTGAGCCTTTCATTGTATTCTCCAATTAATAGGCCTATAACAACTGCGTTTTCCTCAAATGATCACATATATCATCTTGCTCATTAACTAACTTAGCTAACTGGAGAAAATATTCATCGGAAATTTTTTTTGAAGAGGCATTTTTAAAAAGACAGCTTTTTTTAAAAATGTCTCATTTTTTTTTGCCACATATCATACATAGACAGTTTTTCATTACAAAGAAATATTCAAGTCAATTTGATTTGACAGATCACACAGAAAAGCATCATTCTTATAGAAATCTTCTGCCAATAATTCACATTGCTGATTCTGTTCTTCATAAAATTTGATTAGGGGCAGCTAGGTGGCACAGTGGATACATCACTGGCCCTGAAGTCAGGAGTACCTGAGTTCAAATCAGGCCTCAGACCAAACACTTGACACTTACTAGCTGTGTGACCCTGGGCAAGTCACTTAACCCCAATTGCCTAAAAGCAAAAAATAAATAAATAAATAGAATAAGATTTAACTATCTGTTCTTGCAGAGATAAAATTTTGCTCTCCCTGTGATAGCCAACACACTTTTAGCATGCTACAAAACTGACAACACTGTGTTGCATTTATACAAGTATAGGTAACAACAGTTATAACCTGCAGCAAAGTGTCACTTAAAATAGCTTTAGCACAGAAATTTGGCTGATGCAAGATACTATTAAAAGAAATAAGAGCATCTGCATCTGTTAACACTTTTTTAAAAAAAATCTGGGTAATAAACTCTTCATGTTTTCCTCACTAAATTTACCAAATTCAGTCCAACTTCATAACATTTATCTTGAAAGTCATTGAAGGCATCTATTGCCTGTGTTCTGTTGACAAGAGTGCCCAAAGTGAGTAACTCTTCATAGCAAAGAAAATCTTCTTCAATGACCTGAGTGAAATACAAAATCTGCACCAAGTCAGTAATATCAATTGATTCATATAAAGTGATTGAATAAAATATATTTTCCTTTTGAAGTATTGCATGAAGTTGTTCTATTAAGTTGAAGGCTAATTCATGCTGCCAATCAGTTATGGTTCTCGTTGAAAGAGGCAGTTGTTTGCACTTTGAAACATTATCAGGTTCTAAGTACAACTTCCAAAATGCATTCTTTCACAATTTCAACATCACTGGCCTGTGCTGTAGTCTATGACTACTCTTTTCTGTCTTGGAACTGTGAAGAGGATTTCCTTTCCACCACCACTACAAGCTTCACCACACCAGTGTTTCTCCTTGCCCTAGGACCACCACCCACAACTGTGACCTAGATCCAAGCATGGGCAAAGCAAGAAAATCCTGCACCAGCAAAAAGATTCCTGCAATCCCCATCTGATCAGCCACTTGATTCCCCCTTGGTTAGTGGGCTGGAATCTCTGGAAGCAGGCATCATTTGGGGGTCAGGCTTGAGGACTGGGTCTGGGACCACACTTCTCTCTCACCATGGTCATAGAGGTTTCCTACTGACCTTCTAAGTTGTCTTTGGGACTCATGGGTTTAGAAGTCTGGAAATTGCCACATCTTCCCATGATTCAGTCTTCTGATGCCTACTCCAGGTTTGCTTAGGTCTGGTCTTTGCCTGTGCGCCCACACTGAACTATGCTCCTCTCCCCATTCAGCATGATAGATGTTTCTGATCAACCATGCTGTGTTGGACTGAAAATTTGTTTCACCCTGTCTTTTTGTGTGTTCTGCTGCTTTAGAATTTGTTTAGAACATTTTTTACACGTATTTGGAGGGGTCTGGGGGAGAACTCAAGCAAGTCACTGCTTTTACTCTGTCATCTTAGCTATGCCCCTCTGAAATGAAAAATAAATGTTTAACTCCTCTTTAAATGAAAAAATTCAAATGAAAAGTATTCTGAGACACCACCTTATACATATGAGATTGTCTAATAGGACATAAGAGGAAAATTACAAATGTTTGAAGAAATTTGGGAAAAATGAGAAATTAATGTACAGTTGACAGAGTTGCAAACTGATTCAACCATTCCATACAACAATTTGGAACTATGCAGAAATTGCTCTAAAACCATGCAAATCCTTTGAACTAGCAATACCACTATTAGGTCTGTATCCCTAAATATATGAAAAATATATGAAAAAAAGGAAAATGATCTATATGTACAAAAATATTTATAGCAGCTCTTTTCTGGTGGCAAAGAATTGAATACCCAACTATTGTTGAATAGCTGAAGAAATTTTGTTATGTAATTATGACGTGCTATAAAAATATTGTGCTATAAGAAATGATGAGAACGAAGCTCTCTAAAAAAAAACTGTAAAGACTTAAATGAGTTGATGCAAAGTGAAATATATTGTGTACAGAGTAACAGCAATATTGTAACATGATCATGTGAATGACTTAGCTCTTCTCAGCAATACAATGATCCAAAACAACTCTGAAATACTTATGATGAAAAATGTTATCCCACTCCAGAGAAAGACCTGATGGTGTCTGAATTCAGACTGAAACATAGTTTTATTTGTTTGTTTGTTTTCATTTTTACTTTATTTTTCTTAAGGGTCTTTTTTTTTGCCTATGTTATCTATCACAAGGAGACTAAACTGGAAATGTTTTGCAAGACTACAAATATGTAATCTGTATAAAATTGCTTCCTTTCTCAATGAAAGAGTGTGGGGAGGGAGGGAGGCAGGGAGAGAATTTGGGGCTCATCGTTTTAAAAATGGATGTTGAAAATTGTTTTTTACATGTAACTGGGGAAAAAATAAAATACTATTTAAACAATAATTAACATATTTATATTATAAAAAAAAGAAATAATGATCAATAAAAGGAAAATAAACCCTACTGATAACACAAACTTAATCTTGACTACACAAGAAAATGGCCAAAAGCCTTATAGGCATACTCATCAAGTAAATGCTGTGTGGTCATGAAACCAATGTGATTTCTTTTAGTATCTGTCAGGGACCCCAAGCAGAGTACAAATCCACCTTCCTGTTAGTTACCGTGCAAGGAGGTGGAGATACAATTCAGAAGTCCTTGGGCAATATACACATGCTTAGAGCCTTCCAAGAGGCTTCAAAACACTGTGATATCAGAAGTTAAATAAGAGCTAGTACAAAGTAGGAAACCAATGAACAGAGTGACATCCAAGGAAATAGATGCAAGGCAGACACCATGCAGTTTAATCCTATAAGGCCTGGAGTCACTGCAATTTCTTTCTTTCTTCCTTTCTTTTTCTTTCTTTCTTTCTTTTTCTTTCTTTCTCTTTCTTTCTCTCTCTCTCTTTCTTTCTTTCTTTCTTTCTTTCTTTCTTAATTTTTTTCAACTTATATATTTAAATCTAAATACACAGTAAGAAAAAGGGAAAGAAAGCATTTACCTGTGCACAGCGCAACACGAGAGGGGATTCAAAAGTACATAATAATAAATTTTCCTTTCAAGAAAATCCTATATAATGAATACCATGCATTGTGTTCAGGGCTATCTATCTTTTCTTCGCTTCCTCATAACTTTTCTTTTGTTGTCTGTTGTGCATTTTTATTTTGTTCTTTTTTCCCTTCTTCCTCACCTCCCCCAAGAAGGCTATAATTAAGCAAACAGATACACATACATACACAAACACACATACAAACATATGCATATATATGTATACGTATATATATACATATACACATATGTGTATTTATACATATACACACAAATAAATATACATATATAAACATACACAAAATATACATATACACACATATACATATACACATACATAATACACTTACATATGCATAGATATACTTAGATGTTTAAAATCATACTCATATACATATATAATATTATTTCATATGCATCTATGTAAGACCATATTATATTTATTTATGCTCTGTTTCTCTGAGTGTGTATAACCTCTTCCTTCATAAATCTGAATCTTTCCATATTTTTTAAGTACACCCACTCATCATTTCCTAGACCATAGCAATATTCCAAACTCATAATGTCTAGTTATTTTAAATATTCTAAAATCACATTGATTAATATTGCTGACATTTAGTATAGTTTCCCTATTTTTCTTTTGATTACTTCTATTTCAGCTTTAACTAAGTCTCAGATCATGATTACTATCCCGGCTTTTTTTCTTTAATAAATTCTGCAGCTGATCTTTATTTTATATTTGTGTATATCTCATTTCTTATCCTTCCTGAGCCCTCTACTTTATTTCTACTTGCTACCTTGACCTCCTATTACATGATCTATGCCCCCACCCCAGGATTTCTCCCTTATCCTCCCATTTTTGTTAATCTAAACACCCTTCTGTACTCTGCCTTATTGTATTCCCTCACACTCCCCTCTAAAAATCATTCCCTTATCCTCTTCCTCTTCCTTATCCCCTTAAATTTTATTTCTTTCTGATTTTAGAAGATTTTTATACCCTTCTATATGTATATGTATTGCTCCCTCTTAAACCCATTCCTGAAAGTAGGGATCCAGAGTGAGCAGCCTTCATCCCCTATCTAATTCCTCTTGCATCTTGTCTTATTTAAGACAATTACTCTTTTTACCTTTTCCTGAATGGTTTTGTTGTTTTAGAATCATATCATACTCAGGTCTATTCTAATATATTTTTTCAAACTACCCAATTACTAATAGCAGTCTTAGATATAGGTTTACAATTCCTCATATAAATAGCAAATAATCTATCCTTCTTGAGTCCCTTGTAATTAGTCTTTGATATATACCTTATATTTCTATTGGATCTTGTATGTCAAATGGGGGGAAAGGGATAAGAGAGTGGTGGGATGAGAGAGGGGAGGGAAGATTGGGGGAGGGGTAATCAGAAGCAAACATTTCTGAGGAGGGTCAGGGTCCAAAGAGAGAATATAATAAATGAGGGTCAGGATAAGATGAAGGGAAATATAATTAGTTTTCCACAGCATGACTATTATGGAAGTGTTTTGCACAACTACACAAGTGTAACCAGTATTGAGTTGCTTGCCTTCTCAATAAGGGTGAGTGGGGAGGGAGGAAGGGAGAAAATTTGGAACTCAAAGTTTTAAAAACTAATATTAAAAATTGTTTTCACATGCAGCTGGGAAATAAGATATACAGGCAATGGTGTACAGAATTCTATCCTGGCCTTCAGGAAAAGAGAAGGGGAAGGGGTAAGAGAAGGGTGAAAGATAGAAGGGAGGGCAGATTAGAGGAAAAGGTATTCAGAATGAACACTGTCTTGAAGTTGGGGAGTGATGAGATGGGAAGAAAATTTGGAAATCTAAATGTTGTGGAAGTGAATGTTGAAAACTAAAAATAAAGAAATTAATGTGTCTTAAAAATATTAGGAAAACTGCCCTAGTATTTTAGAACTAGGAGGGAAAGTTGAAATTGAAAGAAATTACTAATCACTTTTTGAATGAGATACCAAAATGAAAACTGCCAGAAATATTATAGCTAAATTCCAGAGTTCCCAGGTCAAGGAAAAAATGTTGCAAGAAGCCAGGAAAAAAAAAATCAATCATTGTGTAGCCACTGTTCATGTATCACAAGACTTAGCAGCTTCTACATTAAAGGTTTAGAGATCTTGGAATATGATTTTCTAGTATGTAAAGGAGCTGAGATTACAACCAAGAATCACCTACCAGAAAAACTGAATAGAATCCTTCAGGGGAAAAATGGATTTTCAATGAGATGGAGGACTTTCAAGCATTCTCAATGAAAAGACCAGAGCTGAATTGAAAATTAGACCCTCAAATACAAGACTCAAGTGAAGCATAGAAAGGTAAACAAGAAAGGGATATCATAAAGACTTAAAAGATAAAACTGTTCACATTCCTACCTGGGAAGGTGATATTTATAACTCATAAGACCTTTCTCATTATTAGGATAGTTAGAAGGAGTTTATACAGCCAGGGGACACAAGGGTGAGTTGAATATAAGAGAATGATTTTTAAAAAGTAAAATTAATAGATGAGAGAAGAATGTACTGGGAGAAAGAGAAGGTGAAAGGCATAATGGGGTAAATTATCTCATGTAAAAGAGGCGAGAAAAAGTTTTTACGTTGGAATGGAAAATGGGGGAGGTGAGGGGAAGTGAATGAACCTTACACTCATAAGAATTGGCTCAAAAGAAAAATAAGATACACAGATAATAGAGTATAGAAATCTATCTTACACTACAGCAAAGTAGAAGGGGAAGGGGATAAGAGAAGGGGGGTGATAGAAGGGAGAACAGATTGGGGGAAGGAGTACTCAGAAGCAAAAAACTTTTGAGGAGAAATGGGGTGAAAGGTGAGAGAGATAATAGAATAAACGAGTCTAAGAAGGATACAATGGAGGGAAATATAGTTAGCAGTAATAACCATGAAAAAAAATGAAGTGAGTTTCTCTGATAAAGGTCTTATTTCTCTAACGTATAGAGACCTGTGTCAAATTTATAAAAAATAAGAGCCATTCCTCAATTGAAAATAATCAAAAATATTATCAGTTTTCAGATGAAGTAATTAAAGCTATCTATTAACATAAGAAAAAATATTCTAAGTCACTATTGATTGGAGAAAAGCAAATTAAAATAATTCTAAGGTGCTACCTCATAACATTTAGTTTGCCTAATAGGAAAGAAAAAGCACATAACAAATGTTGGAGGGGATGCAGGAAAAATGAAACATCAATGTTCTGTTGGTAGAGTTGTGAACTGATCCAAGCATTCTATAGAGCAATTTGAAACTATGCCCAAAAATCTATAAAACCTTGAATACCCTTTGACCTAGCAATACCGCTACTAGGTCTGTATCCCAAAAGAGGTGAAAAAAGGAAAAGGAACTATATTTACAAAAATATTTACAGCAGCTCTTTTCTGAGGGTAAAGAGTTAGAATTTGAGGGGATGCTTACCAATGGAGGAATGATTGAACAAGATGTGTTACGTAATTTTGATGAAATACTATTGTACTCTAAGAAATGATGAGCAGAATCCTCTCAGAAAAACCCAGAAAGACTTGTATGGGTTGATGCAAATTAAAGTGTACTGTGTGCAAAGTAACAGCAATATTGTAAGATGATCAGCCTTGAATGACTTAGCTGTTCTTGCAATCCAACAATCCAAGATAACTGAAGGATTTAGAATGAAAAATACTGTCCATCCCCAGAGAAAAACTAATGATGTCTGAAAGCAGATTGAAGCATAGGTTTTTGTTTTTTTTTTTTTCACTTTCTTTTTTTTCTTGAGGTTTCTTTTTTTCCTATGTTTTCTTTAACAATATGACTATTATGGATATGTTTTGCATAAATACACATATTTAACCTATTTGCAATTGTTTCCCTTCTTAATGGGGGGCGTGGAGAAGGAGAAAAGGAGAGACTTTGGAACTGAAAGTTTTAAAAACAAATATTTAAAATTGCTTTTCCTGTAACCGGTGAAAAATTAAATACTAAATAAATACAACAATATACAGATTTTAAAAAGCAAGATAAAATCTAGCCATGTCTTTTGAGTGGATCAAAATTTAGATTTCTTTGGACAGAGCACCTGCAGGTAAGGGAATGATACCCTATGGAGACAGAGGAAGGAAAACAAAGAAAGGAAGAAAGAAAGAAAGAAAGAAAAAAAAGAAGAAAAAAGAAAGAAAGAAAGAAAGGCAGGAAGGAAGGAAGGAAGAAAAAGAAAAAAAGAAGGAAGGAAGGCAGGAAGGAAGGAAGAAAGAAAGAAAGAAAAATCCACAGGAAGACTCATTCTATAGTAATGTGTAATTTGGTATAAAATAGTGGAAACAATATGTACAAATGCAATAACTTATCTTTGTTTGGGACAGTAGAATAATTTGTACTTTTGTTGTTGCTATATTTTTAAAGAAAATATCCGTTTTTAAGAACTAATTGGTATTAAATCTTTAAATGGAACTTTAATTACAGCCATCATTGTTGGCTAAAGGGTAGAGGAGTAAAGCTCAAGTTAAGAGTAGTAAAGCAGAGATAACAACTCCCCCTTAAAGCATTCCTAGAACTCTTAAGTGATTATATTACCAGCTTTGCTCTGGAATAGCAAACCCAGAGCATGGTGGTTACACAAATGGCTTCACAAAATGGTGGCTGAGAAAAGGGAAGCCCAGATAGATTTTAAAACTAATTTTATTAAACACTCAATGAAGAATTAACTGTAATATATAAATTGTCTTCAAAATATATAAAGAAGAAACTTTACCAAATTATTTCTATAGAAGAAGTAGTAACTTAAATGAAGGCTATATAAAGGAGAGATAGAAATGAGAGACCAATATTTCTAATTATCATTAATGCAAAAACCAGTGAATAATATAGTAGAAAATATATAACAGCAATATTTTAATACATTATATATTATAAGGAGTTTGGATTTATGCAAGGAATACAAGTTTGTTTCAACATTAAGAAAATTATAACAGACAATACTAATAACCATATGATTAAATAGGAAGAGTTTTCCATGAATACATTTATATTAACTACTTTTTAAAAGTCAGAGGAAGCAATGAACATCATGAATGGTATTATTTAAAATTTAAAGCTAGAGTAATCTCTAATGGATACAAACTAGAGGACTTTCCAGTAAGATCAAGAGGTTAAGCAAGCAATAGATACTTCCAACACTATTATTTGATAAATAAGAGAATTGTAGGAATTATGTGAACCAAACTTACTCCATGTTCTAAAACTGACTGCATTTTGAGACCTAAGTTTCACTTTTTTATATATATATATATTCCACTGGCTTGATAGTCATAGGAATTGACTGACATGCTTTTTCACATTTATAAAAAAAGTCCCTCATCTATCCTGGCTTATATGCTGTTAATTCTTTTCTTTTAATGCATAAAATCTGTTTCCATGTCTAGTGCCAAACTGAGGAGGCCTAGTCCTGATTTGTTGTGCAATTGCTATGTATTACTTAATGGACCAATACGATTAGAAGATAAAAAAAAATTTATTTCCTCAGTTATTTCAGATTTCACTTGTCACATATAACATTAGAAATTCTAATTATTGCAATGAGACAAAATAAGAAATGGAAGGAATAAGTATGAGCCAAAGAAAATCATTACTATTTGCTAGTTCCACTTATTACTACTTGAAAACTCTAGAGTATAAAGTTAAAAAAAAAGAAACAATTAACTTCAGTTAATTACCAGCATATATGCCTAGGGCAACTAGGTGGTGCAGCAGATAGAATGCCAGTATGGTATTCAGGAATACCTGATTTCAGATGTGGCCTCAGATATTTACTAGCTGTGTGACCCTAGAAAAATCACTTAATCCTGTTTGCCTTGCTTTCCTTATCTGTAAAATGAGCTAGAGAAGGAAATGACAAACCACTCCAATATCTTTGCCAAGAATACCCCAAATGGGATAACAAAGTCAGACTTGACTGAAATGACTAAACAACATCAACTGCTTACCTATTTGGTTCTCAATGAATCTAGTTTGCGTTTCCCACGTCCAAAACATTCATTTGCTAGCATTGATCTAGTACCAAAAAAAATACCTTTTTGTGAGAAATATTTCACTTGTACCCCTACACTATTCCAATCAGCATTAATCAGTTTGATAGTTTTAATAACTCATATGGTAATAGCCTCTTATAGTGGGCCTCAAAGTTTAATGTAATGTTCACTACTTGTTTGCCAAGTTATGAGTCCCACTTGTGCAACCACAAGAATGCTGACACAGATATCTCTATCCTGTTTTGCTCAAATTCCATGTCCAAACCTAGCATATGTGGGATGCCTGAATGCCTTGGAAAGTTGCCCAACTTATTCTACCTCTTGAGCATCCTTTCTTGTCCAACATGAGCAGGTGGCCACCTTATAATCATCTTATGACCACTTAGTCAGTGGAGGTGTTCCATGCTTCACCCAACCTGTGAACCCTCTATCATTTTTGGCCCTGAGAGCAATGTCTATAAACCAGTGAGAACCTGCATGTTGCCATGTCTCATTTGCATATTTTGGTATCAAACCCTATAAAAACAAAGAACTGAAAAAAGGGGGCATCTCAGATCATGTGGAAGACCCAAGGGCCACTTCATTAGAGGAGACCATGGATCCTTTAAGAAAATGTCATTTGCTCAGAGCTCTGCCACAGTCTCTTTTATAGTGAGTTGGACAATTTTTATCCCTTCACTTTTTGTCATCACTGGTAACTCATGATGTCCATCTGCTGTAATTCCATTTTCTAGCCATATCTATCTTTGCCTAGAATTACTTAAAATTCATTCATTTAGCCCATTGTATGTTACTAAATATAATGGTATCCAAAGAATGTAAAAAGTAGTATCAAATTAAATCAATCCATTAGAATTTTTTTTAATGATTTTACTAAAGACATGAATAGTTATTTTCTTTTTTTTTCTCTCATGGAATTGTCAGACATTTTTCTTGCCTTTATGTTGTAAGATAATGTTGCTCTGACATTCTGTTATAAAGCCCAAATCAGTAGATTAAAATTTTCCTTCTATAGATTTTTTAATAGGAAGTGACAGTTTAATTTGTCGGGGCTGTACTGAAAGGGTACTTAAAGCTAGCAAAGTGCCAACATCAGCAAGCTTCAGAGCAACTGGAAATGAAAACAGAAACATGAGTAATTAACTGATAAGCTTTGGCTTTTCAGGTTTTTTATTAGTATTATCATTAATTACTTGGATCTAAAAATCATTTTTCTTGCTTAATTTTGTTCATGGATCATTCAGGATCTATTTTTACTAAATTCATTTATATATGCATATCATATACACACACATATGCATATATATGTATATATATATGTATATATATATATATATATATATATATATATATATATAACATTTTAGTAAACAAGTGTATGGTATATGTAAATTTAACAAAAAATTCACCAATGAAGATATTCCAATCTTTTTAGTCAATAATGTAAAATGACATTTTATATTTATTATTGTTTTCTATACAAAAATGACTTCTATCTATGAAATCATTAACAAAGTTAGCTCTGGCAATTTACTATCATTTTTACTACAGAAAAGATAAGAATGCTCAGAAATCCTCAGGAGTCATTCACCTCAGGAATTTGCCATCTCTGCCATTCCCCCATCTTTTTCTTCTCACATGAAACAGCACTCTTAAGATTTTGTCTCCAGACAAAATGATCTTGAACCTTCTTCCTACCCTGTAGTTAATTCACTCAGCTCTAAACCTCTAGTTGAATTGTGTGGATGCAAACTCAAATAAGATGCTATATCTGCTTAACCTCAAAGTAAGCCTAACAGCTCATTCAACCATACAATCTCTGATGCCTACATCCATCTAATCTTGTTGTCTGCTCTTCTAGTTCAGTATACTTTTTATTTCTCCTACTACTCTAATCTGTCTCAACTACACAAGAAGATGAATATGCCCATGGTCTTGCCGTTATAGGCAAGTATGCCATTTCCACATTCAACAAGGTTGAATTGTTTTTGTCTTTTTACACAACTGTTTTCTTTCTTTCTCCCTATGCTTCAATATTCCTGAAGTGAATCTTTGCATGTATTGTGACCTCTATTCTCTCCATGGCTCAGTACAATCATAGCCCATTTCCCTTACTCTGAATATACTCTCCTCCTTTCTGATGCTGAATTCTTGTTCTTGTTGAAACTGTTCAACCCTACACTAACCTTTTCTTTGGAACACTTTCTTCCATTGTTTTATCACTAATCTCACCTTGCCAAACCCTAATTGTATATTACTTTATCCCTTTAACAAAATTACTGCTGAATGGAACTGGAAGAAATCATGAAACTGCTGACTGGATTCTCTATGAATTAATGCTATCTGATTTTAATTGGACCCTCCTTAAAAGAAAAATGATAATCATGGTGCTCCTCATTAATTTATTCTCTATACTACTCATTAAAATATCTTTTACAAACTTTTTTTTCTTTTCTCTTCAAGTCTCACACACTGTTCCCATCTTCTCTACTGATGACCTAGCCTCATTTTTCCCTGGAAAGACAATGAAACCATTTGAAAAGACTGACCCCTTCTCCCTTGCTTCTCTCTGTCATATCCCATGTATATCATCAAGTAGCCGCTCACCCCTTATCCCCTATTAATTTATTTTCTCATGATGAGATAGCCCTTTTGCTTGTCATGGACAACATCTCTACAAATATTTTGATATCAATTCCTCACATATTCAGTGGTTGATTACCAAGACAAGTATCCACACTCTCTCTAATCATCAATCTCTCCCTTTGTATTAGCTTATTCCCTGCTTCCTACAAACACTAGGGTGTCCCTACCTTTCCAAAAGGCACAACAAATCACTAGAGCCTACCATTCCCATCAGCTTACCTCTTATCTCTCATCTTATTCTCTTTCTTAATATGTTTACTTAATATTTTATTTTTTATTAATTACATGTTAAAACATTTATAATTCATTTTTCAAAATTCTGAGTTATAAATTCTTTCCTCCCTCCCTTTGCCCCTCATTGATAAGGCAAGCAATTTGATAAGGAGTGTACACGTGTAGCAAAATATATATCTATATTAGTCATGTCATTAAAGAAAGAAAAAAGCAAAGAAAGAAAAGAAAAAGTTTAAAAATGCACCTCTTGATCTGTATTCATATTCCATTAGTTCTTTATCTGCAGTTGGATAACATTTGTTCATCATAAGTTCTTTCATCATAAGAATTGTTTTGGATAACTATATGACTGAGAATTGCTAAGTCATTCATATTTATCATATCATGATTATCATACAGTGTTGCTGCTACTGTGTATGATGTGCTTCTTATTTTGCTTATTTCACTTTCTTTCAGTTCATATAAGTCTTCCCATGTTTTTTTTTTAAGGAGAGCATACTGCTCATCATTTCTTGTAGCATAGTACTATCCCATCACAATAATATGCCACAATTTTTTCAGCCATTCCCAAATTTATGGGCATCCTTTCAATTTCTAATGCTTTGCTACCACTAAAAGAGCTGCTGTATATATGCAATTGAGGTTAAGGAGAAAATATTGCAAGCAACAAGAAAAAAAATAATTTAAGTATTGTGGAAATATTCAGGATTCCACAAGACCTAGCAGCTTCTACACTAAAATACCATAGGTGCTGGAACACTTTATTTTGAAGAGTAAAAGAGCTAGGTTTGCATCCAAGTAAATTTGACTATAATCCTGAATGAAAAAAATGTAATTTGATGAACTGCAGACTTTCAAGTATTTGTAACAAAAAAGACTGGAATTAAATGGAAAATGTGATATAAAAGATCCAGGAGAAATGTAAGGAAAACATTAAAAACTATACACTCATTAAGGTCAAACTATTTACTTATTATGTATGAAAATGTTATCAAGATTCTTAAAATTGTCTTTGTTACTAAGATAGTTTGAAAGAAAGGTTGAGAATGAGTTGGGTATAATGAGGTGATTCTAAAAAAACCATAATTCAGTACAAAAAGGTAAAAGGAGTAATTATAACATTAAAATTGTGCATTAAAGGAAAAAAACTAATACAGGAGCAGATGGAGTAGAAAGACTTAATGTTGAAATCTTACTCTCATTTGAGTTGAAGTAACAATATGGACATCTTCAAGGTTATTAAAGCCTTCTGAACTTATAGAGAGGTGAGAAAACTAGGGGACTAGGAGGGAAAAGGACTTTTAGAAATGGGGGGACCCAGCAATCGCACTTCTAGGGCTGTATACCAAAGAGATCATACAAATGGGAAAAAGACAAAAATATTTATAGCAGCTTGTTGTTGTTGTTGTTGTTGTTGTGATAAAGAATTGGGAATTGAAGGAATGACCATCAGTTGGGGAATGGCTGAACAAATTGTGATATATGAATGGAATAGTATTGTGCTATAATAAATGATAAGCAGGTAGATGTCAGAAAAACCTGGAAAGACTTGCATGGACTGATGCCGAGAGAAGTGAGCAGAACCAGGAGAAAGTTGTATGTAGTAACAGCCAAGTTGTGCGATGACTAATGTTGATGGACTTAGCTCTTCTCAGCAATGCAAGGATCTAAGACATCTTCAAAGTTCTCATGATGGAAAATGCTATCCACATCCAAAGAAAGACCTATGGAGTTTGAATACAGATCAAAGTATACTATTTGCCATTTTTTTTCTTCTGCTTTGTTTTGTTTACTCTTTCTGGTGGTTATTCTTATTGGTTCAAATTCTTCCTTTCAAGATCACTAATGTGAGTATATGTTTAATAGGAATGTATATGTATAGCCTATATCAGGTTGCTTGCCATTTGGGGGAGGGATGGAGTAGGAGAAGGGGAGAAAAATTTTAAACTCAAAAGCTTATGGAAGTGATTGTTGATGTATTAAAATAAATGAATAAAATCATTATAAAAACAAAAAAAGAATATATATGTATGTATATATATGTATATATATGTATGTATGTATGTATATACATATACACATATTATATATGTATGCATATACATATACACATATATATATATATGAGAAGAGAGAGAGAGAGAGAGAGAGAGAGAGAGAGAGAGAGAGAGAGAGAGAGAACACAGAATGAGTTGAAGATGAAGGGGTGATATCTGGAGAGTAGAATTAAGGGGTGAGAGAGGATTATACTGGAAGAATGAGAAAGAGAGAGGTAGAATGGGTAAATTATCTCACATAAAACAGACAAGAAAAGGCTTTTACTATGGAGAGGAAGAGTGGGACGGTGAGAGGGAGTGAGTGAATCTTATTCTTATTGGATTTGGCTTAAGGAGGGAATAACATGCGCACTCAATTGGGTATGGAAATCTATCTTACCCTACAGGAAAATGGGGGGAGGGACATAAAAGAGCAGGGAGTTGATAGCGGGGTGGGCAGATTGGGATAGGAGGTAATCAGAATAAACACTTCTGAGGAAGGACAGGGCCAAAAGAGAGAATAGGACAAAAGGGGGAGGTGGGATGAAGGGAAATATAGTTAGCTTTTCACAACATGACTACTATGGAAATGGTTTTCATGACTACACATGTATAACCTGTATCAAGTTCCTGCCTACTCAATGAGGGTGGTTGGGGAGGGAGGAAGGGATAAATTAGAGCCCAAAGTTTTAAAAACAAATGTTAAAATTGTTTTCACATTCAACTGGGAAATAAGATATGCAGGCAACAGGGTATAGAAATCTATCCTGCCCTACAGGAAAATAGAAGGGGAAGGAGATAAGAGAAGGAGAGTAGATAGAAGAGAATGCAGATTAGGGGAAGAGCTATTCAGAATGCATGCCATCTTGGGGTGGGAGGAGGCATGAGAAGGGGAGAAAATTTGGAACTCAAAATCTTGTGGAAGTGAATATTGAAAACTAAAAATAAATAAATTCATTACAATGTAAACAAAAAAGGTATTATCAAGGAAAACCTTCCTGATATTCAAGAATCAGTAGGGAAAACAGAAGTTGAAAGAATCCAGTGATCATCTTCTGAAAGAGTTCCCAATATGAATATTCCCAGTAATATCATAGCCAAATTCCAGAGCTTCAAGGTCAATGAGAAAATGTTACAAGCATCCAGAAAGAAACAGCTGAGGTATCATGAAGCCACAGTCAGAATAACACAAAATTTAGCAGCTTCTACAGTAAAGGAGGAGGGCTTAGAATATTATGTTCCAGAGGGCAAATGAGCTAGGGTTACAAGTGAGTGATTACAATCACCTTCCCAACAAAACAATGTAATTTTTCATGGAGAAAAATAGAAATTTAATGAGAAGACTTTCAAGCATTTCTGATGAAAAGACCAGAGCAAAATCAAAAATTTGACTTTTAAATAGAAGTTACAAAAGAAGCATATAAAGGTAAACAGGAAAAGGAAATCATAAGGGACTTAATAAGGTTAAATTGTTTATATTCCTATATGGGAAAATGATGATTGTAACTCATAACAACCTTCTCATTATTAGGACAGTTAGGAGTATAATAGACAGAGAGCCAAAGTGTGAATTGAATATGAAGAGATGTTATTTAAAAAAAAAATGTTATTTTATGTTATTAAATGTTATTAAAAAAATAAAGGATGAGAGAGGAATGCCCTGGGAGAAAAGGAAAGGAAACAGAGAATGGGGTAAATTTTCTCACTTAAAAGAAGTAAGACAAAGCTTTTATAGTTGAGAAGAAATAGAAGAAGGTGAGAGGGAGTGAACATACCTTACTCTTAACAGAAATGGTTCAAAGAGGGAGTAACATACACACTCACTTAGGTATAGAACTCGATCTTACCCTACAGGAAAGTGAGAATGGAAGGGGTTAAGAGAAGGGTGGTGATAGAAAGGAGGGCAAATTACAAGTGGAGGTAATGAGAAGCAAAATGCTTTTAAGCAGGGAGAGGGTGAATAGAGACAGACAGAGAGAAGAGAATAAACAAGTAGGGAAATAGGATGGAGAGAAATGAAGTTAGCAGTAGTAACTGTGAAAAAAAAACAATGAAGCAAGTTTCTCTGATAAAGTCCTCATTTCTCAAACATATAGAGATAAAAATATATATAAAAATAAAAGTGATTCCCCAAAGTTATAAACAGCCTTCACATGAAGTAATCAAAGCTATCCATGGCCATATGAAAAAAAATGCTCTTGGAGAAATGCAAATTAAAACAATTCTGAGGTACTACTTCATAACTATGAGAACAGTTAATAGGACAGAAACATAAAATGATAAATGTGGAGGGAATGTGTGAACAATGAGACATTAATACACTGCTGGTGGAATTGTGAACTGATCCAATGATTCTGTAGAGCAATTTGGAACTATGCCCAAAGGGCTATAAAACCATGGATAACTTTAATCTATCAATACTTCCACTAAGTCTGTATCCCAAAAGTGATTAAAAAAAAAAAGGACCTATATGTATAAAAATATTTATAGCGGCTCTTTTTTGGTGGCAATGAATTGGAAATTGAAGGTATGCCCGTGAATCGGGGAATGACTAAACAAATTGTGGTATGTGATTGATATGGAATGTTATTGTGCTATAAGAAATGTTGATTAGGAGGGTCTCAGAAAATCCTGGAAAGATATGCAGAAACTGATACAAAGTGACATATACTGTGTGCAATGTAACAGGAAAATTGTAAGATGATCAGCTGTGAAAGGCATAGTTATTCTTAGTAATATGATGATCCAAGAAAACTCTGGGAGGGCTTATGATGAAACATGCTATCCATCCCCATAGAAAGAACTGATGATGTTTCAATACAGATTGAAGCATATGTTTTTTTAATTTATTTTTATTAATTTTGTCCATATTTCCTTTCACAATATGACTAATATAGAAATGTTTTCCATGAGTACACATGAATAGCCTATATTTAATTTCTTGCCTTCTCAATGGGAGGGGTGAATAGGGAGGAAGGGAGAGAATTTGGAAATTAAAGTTTTTATAAACAAATGTTAAAAATGTTTTTATGTATAATTGGGGAAAATAAAATCCTAAATAAACATGTGTATACTATGTGTATATGAATGTGTATGCATATTTGGAATATTCTGCTCTGTACATATGCACGAGTTAGAAATTACATATTATATACTGAATTTTTAAAATAAAACACAACTTTCCTAATATTTCTTCACTACATTCTTTTCCATTAACAATATTTTAAAAATATTTCTCCATTTATTTTATCTGAATCTATCTGTAAATAAGGGAAGTATATTAAAATTTTCTATTCTGTTTACAGGTAATCTGATTTTCTGGTTTTATATTTTCTGATGTATTCATTTCTACTATTTTTTTAGAGATTCTGAAGCATGTGCAAATAAAAATAACCATATGCAGTTAAAATAATCATAAATCAATGGAAATTAGAAAGAAAAAGGGTAGGGTATATAGATTTACAACAACATAATTTCTAAATTTGTTGTGAAAATAAAGATTTCCCAAACAATTAATCAGTGGGACAAAATTTCTTTAAATATTCTATTTTGTTTTCTTTTTTTCTTTACAATCTTGAGTTATTATCCATTTATGGTAAGCATAGGACCTTTATCATTATCAGATTCCCATTCTTTAAATGGACCAACAGACTCCAAAAAAGGAGGAAAAATCTTATTTCCTCTTAGTAGACCATCTTTTTCAGATTAGTATTAGTTTTAATATAATTAATTTACATTCAGCTATGTATTTTGGAATTTCTAATATTTTTCCATGTATTAACTATCATTATTTAGAATTGAATTTGTATGTTCTTTAATAGATAAAATAAATATTTTTTTAAAAAATACCTGTTCACATGATAATATAGAACTACTGAGGTGAATTATCCTTAAAATACTGATAAAAATGGAGGCATATTTTCACTGATAAAAAATCAACCATGGTTTAAAAGGCATACTTCCCTATGTTGCTTGTTATATCACATTCTATTAAATTTCATAGCAAGAACTCCTTTCACATATTTCATTTTTCCCATTAGTAAACACCAACCAAATTATAGTAGTATATGTTATACAGGACAAATTGGAAGAGTAGGAATAAAAGGAGAATTCAGGAAAGGTTTTTAAACACACTTTCATCTTCCTAAGGAAATTTTGCTACACTATTTTCTCCCTGGACAAAATTAAGGGAGACAAGTTACAAAATATTTTATTGCCTTCATTTTGGTTCAACTAGGTTTCATACTTTCTTTTTGCATAATTTAAAATATAGATAGAGATGTTTCATTGGCATAGAACTTAGATTAATATAATTCATAATGCTGTGTAAATTCTAAATTTTATTGAAATCTTAGGTAGCAACTTACTTAAATGAAGCCCCAGGTAATGAGGTTGAGTTTGAAGCACTCCTTTTCTCACACCCTGAGAAACAAAAAGCAAATCCTCCAGGCCCAAACAAATTGTGTAAAAACCATTTTAAGGGATTAGAACTTTATCCTTGAAGTTACTCTCTACATGTTGGTGCGGCTGCTGTAGGAAGAAACAATGCAATAAAATCAGTCAATTAAATATTTATTGAGCACCTACTATTTCCTAGCCACTTTGAAAGACAATGAGGATACAAATTCAAAAAATGAATTATCCCTGCTTTCTTGGAGCTTAAGTCCTAATCAAGGAGACAAGTACTTAACCAAATATATACAGCATATATGTAAGGAGAATGAGTATATCTTCCCACTGGACCTAGATGGCTTTGTAGGAGAAAGTGAGGCTGGTGAGGGAGGTGGTGATACAAAGGAAATTAAAAGTTAGTTCTTGCCCTAAAGGAGCTTGAATTCTAATGGGAAAGATAACATGTAAACTATTAAATTCATCATAGGAAAAGCTTGTTCTTATTTAGTCATTTCAATCCTGTCTGACTCTTTGTTACCCCATTTGGGGGTTTTATTGGCAAGATAAGGGAGTGGTTTGCCATTCCCAGCAACAGCACCTCATCACTTTAGGGATGTTACTCACTTCTGTCGCAAGCAAATAAGTTCTCTGTGTGTTCTCTGTGTTGTTCCCTGTGTAGTGCATTATAAAGAGAAATGAACTGGAAACTCTGAAATAATAGCATTTGAGTTTGAGCCCCAGATCACATGCTTTGTACTTGCTTAAGCTTTACCGAGCCACTTAAACACTTTTGGCTTTAGTTCCTCATCTGCAAAATAAATGGGGTAGAATAGATGGAATAGGATGGATATAAAAAATAGTGCTTATTATTTGGCAAATGAAGAAAACAAAAGATTTAGACCAAGACAAACCCTGCTATCAAAAAGCTTACAATCAAATTGAGGAGAGACAACATACACAGAAATGAACTTTCCATTGAATGGAAAGGCTAGTTCATCTTTAGGGTGCAGCAGAAGACCCATGGCAAGACTTAGGAGTTCATAGGGTTCTCTAATGAAAAGGGGAGATCATGGTGGTATCTAGATGAGTGGGAGTAAAGATGGGCTCATGGAGGAACAAAGAGATCCCAAACGACCTTCGGATTCCCTTTCAATTGAAAATCTAAGATTCTATGTGGTTTTGAAATTTAATGTTAATTCTTACAACCTGTACCATTTTGTGGAAGAGATGTTATCTTTTCAAGCTTCAATTTCCTCATCTATAAAATGATGTTACTGGATTCTAGTATCATCATGTTTAAAATCTGATTACACTTAAGAATGATGTAGCACAGCCCTTCATTTTTTATGTGAGGAAAACAATGTCCAGACAGATAATAAAAATGATTCACCACTGATACATCCAAAGTCAGAAGGCCAGAATTCAAACAAGGGTATGGTAGGATCAATATCTTATCCCTTTACCACATGAAGGTTAGGGTAATTTTTCCTTAAAAACTATTGAGATATACCATATGCCAGTGGAATCACAGGTCTATTTTTAAAATTTCCAATAAATCACAACTTCTAGGAACTTGACCTAGTACAACACAAGGGATCATTATCCAATAAGAATAAGCTCTTGGATCGACAACATGAAACCTACTTTGTTATGTGAGTGAGGTCCCAGTCTTGAATAATATTTATCATTTACTTTTTGGCATCTGTAACTTTGCATTACTGACTCCAAACTGATGGACAATAGTATTTGTGAAAGAGTATGGGAAATCAGCATACCAATTTTAACTCAGAAGAAATATTTATAAAATATTAATCTCCAGTTGTACTTCTGTCTGCCTCAATACACTGGCCTGATTCAACACCTTTGTTGTTTTTTTTTTTTTTATCTAAATCCTTTTTTAAAATAAAGCCCAGTATGCTACTCTCCTCCACTGTGCAAATGAAATGTGCTAAATGGCATGTACCCAGCTGTTTTCAAGTAAAAAAAAATGGATTTTAACAAATCCCAGTTGTGTGTGTGTGTGTGTGTGTATATACACATATATATGTATATATATGTATGTATGTGTGTATAAAATATATGTATACATATATATAGTTATTTATTTACAAACATGCTGTTCCACTCATTAAAAAAAATCTTCCTTTTCAATTTTCTTTCAGAGCACTTGGGAGATTATTAAATGTAATTGTTTTCTTTCAGTTGGAAGGGCTTTATGTTGGATGTCTTGTACACTGTCAATGGTGTTAAAACAGGATTTTCATTATTTATCGTGGGGTTGCTACATGCTTAGATGAAGTTGACATTCATACAAATAAAAGTGCTACTGCACACAAGCAATTTACTGCCCAAATATCGCTCTTTTTGTGTAGGAAGGCAACGGACAAATTTATTGCATTCATTACTTGATAGCCTCTGTCAAGAATTGGGATATGTTCTGGCTTTAAAGTTGAGATTAAAATTAGTGCCTGACTTCAAGCAGCTGAAAGCCTTTTACACATTTTAAAGAGTTTTATTTCAACAATCTATAAGAAATTCCCAAAAGAAGTATTGCTGCTCAGGAAAACATCATCATTCTTATTTTTATCTTAATTTATTTTTTTCTGTCATGGAAGTACTGCAAGTGAAATATATGTTGCTTATCCCTATTGTGGAAATGTAGTTGTGTAATGGGAGAACAAATACTATGCAAATAGAAGAATGGTGAAGTGGAAGAAATACTGAGTTTGGAGTCATGACCACCTGGGCTTGATACCAGTTCTGACAATTCCTATGATTGTGGCATTGGGTGAGTCACTTCATTTTACTCTCTCTAAACTCCCTCATTTGCAAAATGATGTGATTATACTACATGATGTCTAAATTTGTGATTCTATGATCCTATGTAAACCCTCAGGCACAAGACACAAACTTTTAGAGAGGCAATAGATTCCCTCTCATGGAGCATCTTCTGTGTTGAACCTACTCATTTAGATTGTTGTTGTCTTGTTTGGACATTCAGTTTTTGAAAATTAGTGAGAGGATGATGAAACAATTATCCTAACATACTTAGGAAATTCAGCAGTGATTCAAAATTGCATAGGACTCCTCACCATTCATTAACATGGGGATTAAGTTTGAGAGTTCTAGATGTACCTGTTGAGGAATTAAGAATGAGAGTTATGTGCGCGCATGCACATACACACACGCGCTCGCGCGCACGGAAAACAGCACACAAATAACATTGGTTAGGTAAAATGAGATGAGAATATGGAAGGACTTGAAAATCAGTAATATATAAAATTTGTTCCAATACATAATGAGGAGTTTTTATCAAAGAGTGGAACAGAAGACTTACATAATGAAGCCTGATTTGGGATGTTCAGGTGAGTTGTGGATAGTTTTGATGAAGGTTCTAGAGTTACTTAATAGGAAGACCAGTAAGGAGTCTATTTGTACTTCAGGCAATCCAGAAGAACACCTTCCTGTACAGAGATGGCTTTAACAAACTTTATTACTACTCCTAAGTCGAAGAGGAGAGCTACAGACAATTTCACCGTGCAGCTTCCATGCTCACAATGGGATGTAAATGCGTTCAGGCAGAGTGAGTATCCATACTTGCAAGTCAAAGGTCTAAAGTTTCTTAGGGGTCAAATTTATACCTTATTTAAAATAGAAATAGAAAGAGTATAATACCAGTAAGACACTGCCTTATTACTATAGGTCTAGTAAAGTGAAGTTAGGATTTTTCTTGGGATTTGTATACCAAATAAGTCAAATAGCTAAGGAAATAAGGAAAGGTCTTTTAAAGATGTTGCTTCAGTTGAGTAACTGATTAAAGTGAATTCTTAATAGAATATGAGGCCTTAGAAAGTAAAATGGGAATATACTCAAATACTTGGCTTAGACCCCCACTGCTGAGAAATATGTATATGTATATGTTTGTATGTACACATACACATGCATGCATAAGCACATATATGTATACATAAGTGTATATGTCTATCAATCATACTCCAAATTCGATATAATGTAGCACATACAAGTAAGATTTATTTGCTAATGAATATGAGGTGTATTAATTAATCTAAAACTAATGCAGCAATACTGTCTATATCAATACAAATCTTAATAAATATCAACATGCAAAATAGTAGTTTTGTATTATCTTTTCAAGATTTTGAGACACTAAAGAAGAATTGCAGCTATTTAGAACCTAGTTAATAGTTTCTAGGATAGTAGTATATAGCTACTTAAAATTCTTATTGAATAAATGAATTTCAGGACTGGGAGCAACCTAATGCCATCTTTAATTTTGCAGATGAGAAAACTGAAATTCAGAAAGATTCAGTCCTTACTGTCAGTCAGTGGCAGCACTAGAGTTAGAATCCACTTCTCCCAACCAAAAGTCTGATTCTTTTCAATATATAACACTACACTTCCTGTCATTTTTGTTCTTTTCTGTTCATCCTTTTTCTTTACATAATTTTGTTTTCCTCTTTAGATCTCTTGATCCCCCTGATTTAAAATAAAAAAGCAAAATCTTTCTTCTATTTAAAATTTTATTCATTATCATTTCCTCTATATTAACACCACATTGAAAACCCAGAAAAAGCTTTGAATAATAGAGAACACTATTACAAAGTGGGAGTAGTGCAAAGACAGTAAAATAAACCTATAGTTAATGGATTCATCATGGAAGATATTTTTGAAATTGTTTATATTTCAATTAAATGCATAGCAAATGATAGCTACAGAAAGATTTTTTTCCCTTTTGACTACAAAAACTCACTTTAGTATGAGATTTTAAAAAATGCAGTATAGTTAATACCACCTCCCTTATCAAAAGATAAGTGGGAGGAATATTGATTTTATGGCCTGAGAAGCTAGAATTAAATCTGGGCTCTGATATTTATGCTGTGCCTGACTTACCTTAGCCTCCCTACCTCTCAGTTTACTCATTATGATATTAGGGGAATTGGGAATGGTGGGTCTCACAGACTCTATCGGGTTGTAAATCTATGATCATATTAAAGTTCTCAAAGCTCCTTTGATCCAATCCTTCAATATTCTTAAAGGATAGGGAATTTTCTTCAATTTTGTTTATGTAAGCATCCATATTGGTAAATAATAAATCCAAGATTATGAGAAAATTTTGAACATTATGAATATTATTGTCACATTTCCCATATAATGAGTAGCAGTTTACTAGTCTTAGGATGTTCATGTCCTGTATCACATTTCTTTGGAGTTGTAGCATTAGAATCTTCTGAATGCTTCAAATGTCCCATGAAAGCAAAGATAATTGAGAGTTATATATAACTCTAGCAATTCCTGGTTCTCTCCATCTCTGGAACCACAAATTACAAAATGTGCATCAAAGTGATTCAAAGATAAAACATTCCTTTTCTTTGAAAATATAACCATCTTCCAAATGACAACAAAAATGTTGAGCATAATGACCTTATGAGGTTATTGCAAGAATGCAGTGAGATTATATATTTGGAGCACTTTGAAAAGCTAATTAGACTGCTTGCTTCAGCAACACATATACTAAATTGGAGCATTACAGAGAAGATTAGCATGGCCTCTGCACAAAGATGATCTGCAAATTCATAAAGCATTTCATATGAAAGAAAGAATATAAAAAGATGCTGTGCATTTTTTAAAGAAAAAATAAGAAAATAAATATTGCTTAATCATATCTTCTGAGCCCAGAGGTTCTGAGCTTTAGTGGGCTCAACTAATCAAGTGCCTACACTAAGTTTTCTATGAATGTAATGAGACTCTGGAAGTGGAGAGCCACCAAGTTCCCTAAGGAGGAGGCAAACAAGCCTGGTTTGGAAACAAAACAGGTCAAAGCACCCATGCTAATCAAAGTGGGATCAGGCTGTGAATAGCCTTGAACTTTCAATCTGCAAAAGACAAGAAGACCCAGTAAAAAAATAGATATTAATAATATTTATGCTAATAATAATCATATAAATTACAAAACTTGGATGTATTTGGGAAAGAGGAAGAGAAAAAGTAGAATTATTGTCTTCAGTGTGTTAGAGGAGAAAAAGTATTGAAATCAGAATTAGAAGAAACTTGAGTCCTAATTCCTCCACCAGTATTTACTAATTAATTGACCATGCGAGGGGCAAGATAGTATAGTGGATAGGGCACTGAGCCTGAAGATAGGATGATCAGGGTTTGAATCTTACCTTAGGCACTTACTTCATGCCTAAAACTAATCATTTAATCTCTCTGGAATCAGTTTCAAAAATGTAAAATAAAGGGGAGGATGGACACAATGCTCCTTATGGTCCCTTCCACCTCTGAATCCATGATCCCCATTATCCCTCTAATCTCTAAGTGCCTTTCTAGTGCTAAAGCTCTGCTCCTCTGATTTTCACTTAATCATTCTGATCTCCAGTTTCTTCATTTGTAAAATAGAGAGTTATAAAACACAGAAATTAAAAAAAATAATAAAAGAGAAAAAAAGGAAAAACATACCCAAATCTTAATAGGGTTGTTGTGAAGAGCAAAAGATAAAAAAATAATAATAATAATATATGTAAATTTTTGCCATCCTTTAGGTGCTATGCACAACAAATTACATCATTCATTAACTATTTGTCGATTTTTTAAAGCCGTAACAGTTCAGCACCTAAATAGATAAATGCCACTGTAGGTAGTCAAAAGCAATATATTGTTTTCATATCTTGAACCTGACTTTTAAAAACATTGATTTTAACTGTTTCTCTGTCACTTGCTACCTGTATGATAATGGATAAGTCTCTGGACAACTCAGGACTCATTTTCCACATCTGAAAAAAAGGGACAATCATACTTTTTTAATGTGTTGAGAGTCTGGGGCAGGTGCAGTAAAGACCTCACATGTGGGATTGTGGGCAAGTTGAGAATTATCTCATCTTCAGATTTTTTGTTTTTTGTTTGTTTTTTGTGTATAAAATGTGTACATCAGAAAAAATGCCCCCCAAATTCCTTTCCAGCTTCAAATGTATTAGGTTGCTAAAATTGGGTTCTGTCACAATGTGCAGTGCAGACCTTATCAGTCTGTCAAAATGGTGTCACAATCCATGTAGAAGAATATAGGAACTGCTATAAGGAGAATCCTGAAGGACATGCCTCAACTGGGTATATACGTATGTACATATATACATATATATGTATCCATGCATATGTACACACATATATACATATGCTGTGTGTGTGCATACATATATATGTGTGTGTGTATATATATGTATATGTATATATATTTTATATTTTCATGCCAAAAGATGTCTCATTTTATTTTTATTGATGCCTTTTGTTTTGATATCACAGTCATTTTAAAATATATCCTTTCTACTCTCCTGATCAATAATCCTTTATGAAATCCCTGCTATATAATCTTCTTCAGATTGCCATATCAATTATGTATTTATTATGTATATTTATTATTTTATCATTCATTTATTTTTCATATATTATTCACTTATCTTTCATCATTCATTACTTTTATCTACCTTTCTCAATTTATTTATTTACATTATTTAATCATTTGCTTATTTTATTTAGTATTTATTATTACTTATTACTTTATTATCATTATTTCTATTCATTTATTTTATTATTTATTTATGTTATTCCTTTATTATTATTATTATTGAAGATAACATTTATATAACACTTACTGTGTCAGTAATTGTGCTAAGCCCCTTATCAGTGTTACCTCATTTAATCCTCACAATAAATAGGTCTTATTAGTATTCTCAGTTTGCAGATGAAGAAACTGAGGTAAATAGAAGTTAAGTGAGTTGCCCAAGGTTACATAATTAGTCAGTGTTGGACACCACATTTGAACTCAGGTCTTTCTGACTCTAGGATCAGTGCTACATCCACTGGACCACCAAATCACATTAATTATATTCTGGCTGCTACTTTTCTTTATCTTTTATGTATATATTTCAGAGTTCAGGTTGCTGTTATGATCACAGCAGAATCTTTAGGTTTGGATTTCTAAAGCTGGCTGCTACACAGATATTTACTCATTACAGATAAATTTGAACTGTAGGGAGGGATCGTACTTAAGTCTTTTTTTTTCTTAAAGGAATATATGTTTCAGGTAGAAACACTTACACTTATAATGACTTAAAAGGAAGCTTGTAAACAAATTACAAATAGAATGTAAATGTTCATGTATTGTAACAACATAATATGTTTTGACAGTAATGGAAATTTGGCCTCTATTTTTCTTTTATGTATGATGAATATCTTCATGAACTTTATAGGTTATAGTTTTAAGAAACCTTTACAAAAGGGAATTGCTATAAATTAGCTCAGATAATCATATAAAACTGCACTGGAGTTTGGGTAGAGGGATTACATTGAAATTAACAATAAATGGATGAATAAGGGATTTATTTTATAGTAAGCCATTATCATGTTCTTACTATTTGGCAAACACTATGTTAAATTCTGTGTATTCAAATACTAAACGAAGACAGGTCCTGCCTTTAAGGAACTTATATCCTAATAGAGAGAGACAACATATATAGGGAGAAGAGTTTTATTTTGGAAAGTTACAGAGATGATATGTGGAACCAGAGGGGAATTGATTGGCATGTATTTCCCAGGTGTAATGGCAGTCATGATTCGATAATGGTTCAAAGAGTAGGAAGATGATTGTAGTGTTTATGTTTTATGGAAAGGTACTTGGATTCCAGTCCTTCTCTTCACATTTACTACATAATGATGAACAAGTCATTTGACATTTAAAAGCTTCAAATAATTTTTAAGACAGATGCATTATTGATCATCTTTGCCATGAGACATTTCATACTAGGAACTCCAAATAATGATGACATCACAGGTATAAAAATTCTTCCTTTTCACCCAACTTTCCTCAAAAAAACAGGTGTATCTTGCAGACTTTTGGGGGAGTACTGGTCCACCTTTCGTTTCTAATAATTTATTTCTGCCAAATTAAGAAGAGTCTCAGAGGTGGAGCCAAGAAGGCAGAGTAAAGGAAGGGACTCACCTTAGGCCTCCCCTAAACCCCTCCAAATACCTTTAAAAATGATTCTACACAAATTCTACAACAGCAGAACCCACAAAAGGATGGAGTAAAACAAATATCCATCTCAAGAAAACTTTGAAGGACAGCAGGACAGGCCTGTTACACCTAAGTGAGAGAGCAGTGCAGTCTAAACACAGACCATGCTAGCACAGCTCTTGCTCCCACAAACCTGCAGTAAGCCTTGGGAGTGGCTCAATAAGCAATGAAATCAGTAGCATCTGCTTTCTGAAAATCTCAGTCCACAGATGGTAATGGGGTCAAATAATTGGACAGAAGGAAATTACAGGCATCTTTTTGTTAGCACTGAGTCAGGACTCTGTTGTTTTGTTCATACTCTAATCCAGATCCCAGTAGCAGTCCCAGGGTGAGTAGGAACACTAGCATACCAGAGCTTGAGGCCACAGTGGGAGGGACCCCCTCAGCTCCAGGGCAGAAAATAATATTTGTGGTCTCCTTATACCATACTGCTTTGAAAGAAATGAAACCTTACAAGTCTCTAGAAGTGTCTCTGAACACAACTGCACAAAACCCATGAGGCTAGGGACAGTACTCCCTCCACCCTGAAAGCGTAGCCTTACTTTAACAAGAAGTTAAAGATCAAGGTAAAGGTTTGGAAAATGAGCAAACAAAAAGTGAATACATCCAATGCCTGTGAGAGAAAAACGAAAAATTAATTGGTCTCAGGCCATGAAAGAGCTCCAAAAAGATTTTGAAAGTCAAGTAAGAGGGGTAGAGGAAAAATTGGGAAGAGAAATGAGAGTGATGAAAGAAAATCATGAAAAACAGGTTAAAACCTTGGAAAAGGAGACAGCAGAATATATTTAAGTAAATAACATCTTAAACAGACTAGGCCAAGTAGTAAAAGAGGTCAAGAAAGCCAACCGAGAAAGAATGCCTTAAAAAACAGAATTTGCAAAATGGAAAGAGAGGTACAAACTCTTTCCACTGAAGAAAATAATTGCTGAAAAGTTAAGATGGAGCAAATGAAAGCTAATGAGTTTATAAGAAATCAAAGGTGGGGCAGCTAGGTGCACAGTGGATAGAGTCCCGGCCCTGAAGTCAAGAAGACCTGAATTTAAATACGGCCTCAGACCAAACACTTGACACTTACTAGCTGTGTGACCCTGGGCAAGTCACTTAACCTCAGTTGCCTAAAAAAATGAGCAAACAAAAAAAGAAATCAAGAGAAAAATAAAACAAAACCATATGAATGGAAAAACAGAAGATAATGTGAAATATCTCACTGGAAAAGCAACTGATCTAGAAAATTGATTCAGCAGAAGTAATTTTAAAATTATTGGTTACCTGAAAACCATGATCTGAAAAAGAGCCTGGACATCATCTTTCAAGAATTCATCATGGAAAACTGCCCTTATATTGTAGAACCTGAGGGTAAAATAGAAATTAAAATAATCCACCCATCACTTCCTAAAAGATATTCCAAAACAAAAACTCCCAGGGATATCATGACAAAATTCCAAAGTTCCCAGGTCCAGGATAAACTATTGCAAACAACCAGGAATAAACAATTTAAGTATTGTGGAGTAACAGTCATCATGACATAACATTTATCAGCTTCTACATTAAAGGATTAGAGAGCTTGGCTTATGATATTCCAGAAGATAAAGGAGCTAGGATTACAACCAAGAATCACCTACCCAGTAAAACTGAGTATAATCCTTAAGGTGAAAAATGGAAATTCAATGAGATAGAGTAATTTCAATCATTCTTAATGAAAAGACCAGAGCTCAATAGAAAATCTAACTCTCAAATAGACAACTCAAAAGAAGCATACAAAAGGCAAGCAGGAAAGGGAAATTATAAGGGTCTTAATAAGTTTAAATTGTTTACATTCCTACATGGGATGATGATATTTGTTACTAAGATCTTTCTTATTGGTAAGGTAGTTAGAAGGAGTATATATAAACAGAGGCCAAAGGTGTGAATTGAATATGAAGAGATAATATTTAAAAATAAAATTAAGAGGTGACAGAGGAATGTATTAGAAGAAAGGGAAAGGGAGAGGTAGAATGGGATAAATTATCTCACATAAAAGAGGCAAGAAAAACCTTTTGCCATAAAGAGGAAGAAGGGGGAGGTGACTTATAGTGAGTGAACCTTACTCTTATCATAATTAGCTCAAAGAAGAAATAACATGCACACTCAATTGGGTCTAGGATTCTATCTTACTATACAAGAAAGTAGAAAATGAAGAGGATAAGAAAAGGGAAGGTGATAGAAGGGAGGGCAGATTGAGGGAGACGGTAGTCAAAAAAGTCAAACAATGAGAGAAAATAGAATAACAAGGATAAGATGAAGGCAAATACAGTTAGCAATAGTAACTGTGAAAAAAATGTTGAAGCTAGTTTCTCTTATGAAGGCCTCATTTCTCAAACATATGGAGAACTGGGTCAAATTTATAAAAATAAGAAGCCTTCCCCAATGGCTAAATGACAAAATGATGAAGCAATCAAAGCTATTTATAGCTATATGAAAAAATACTCTTTCTCACTATTGGAGAAATGGAAATTAAAAAAATTCTGAGGTACTACCTCATACCTATTAGATTGGCTGATAGGACAGAAAAGGTAAATGGCAGATGTTGGAAGGGATGTGGGAAAAATGATATTTTAATGCATTGATAGTGGAGTTGTGTACCTATGTATACAAACTATTTATAGTAGCTCTTATTTGAGGTCAAAGAATTTGAAATTGAATGGATGTTCATCAATTGGGGAATGGCTGAATAAGTTGTGACATGTGATTGTGATGGAATACTATTGTACTATAAGAAATGATGAGCAGGATGTTCTCAGAAAAAAAAAAAACATGAAAAAACTTGCATGGGCTGACGCAAAGTAAAATATACAATGTACACAATAAAAGCAATATTGCAAAACGACCCCTGTGAATGACTTAGCTATTCTTAGCAATACAAAGATCCAAGACAACTCTGAAGGACTTATAATGAAAAATGCTATCCATTCCTAGACAAAGAACTAAATATAGATTGAAGCATTCTTTTTATTTTATTTTTAATGAGTTTTTGTTGTTTCCTTTTACAACATGACTATTATGGATACGTGTTGTATGACTGCATATGTATAATCTCAATCTGTTCTCCATTCTGTTACTCTACCTTCTCTTATTCCCTTTGCCTCCTATTTTCTTTCAGTGTAAAATAGAATTCTATACCCAATTGAGTGTATATGCTATTCCCTCTTTGAGCCAATTCTAATAAGAGTAAGGTGGATTCACTCTCCCTTACCTCCTCCTTCTTCACCTCTACTGTAAAAGCTTTTTTTTTGGCCTCTTTTATGTGAAACAATTTACTCCATTCTACATCACTTTCTCTCTTTCTTCTGGTACATTTCTCTCTCACTCCTTTATTTTATTTTATTTTTAGATATCATCCCTTCATATTCAACTCACACTTGTGCTCTCTGTCTATATATACTCCTTCTAACTTTTAATAATGAAAAAAATTCATATGAGTCACAAGTAGATCTTCCCATGTAGGAATGTAAACAGTTTAACCTCATTAAGTCCCTTAAGATTTTCCTTTCCAGTTTACCTTTTGATGTTTCTCTTTAGTCTTGAATTTGAAAGATAAATGTTCTATTCAGTTCTTATCTTTTCATCAAGAATGTTTGATTACAAACAATGTCTCTGATAAAGGCCTCATTTCTAAAACATATAGAGAATAAGTCAAATTTATAAGAATACAAGCCATTCCCCAACTGATATATGGTCAAAGGATATGAACAGACAGATATCTGAATGTATGATCATTTAAAATTAAAACAACCTCACACCTGTCATTTTAATTTTCTATCATATTTTCCAATCTGACAGGTGTGAAGTTGTTTTAATTTTAATTTCTGTAATCATTAGTGATTTAGAAAATTTTTTTTTCATATTACTATAGATAGCTTTAATTTCTTCCTCTGAAAACTGCCAGTTCATATTATTTTACCACTTATCAGTTGAGTCCTCATATACAGTTGCTGAAACATCAAATTGAAAGATGGCAATTAATAAATTAACTATTTTGTCTAAATTATCTCTAGCTAAAATGGCCACACAAACTTCGAGTTGCAAATACTTCCTGTCTGACACTAGAAAAGGAGTATAGTCAATCTCTGCATCTCTTCAACATTTCTTTTCAACTACACACTCAAAAACAATTGTAAATAACATGGTAAAAACCCAAGTCCCTGAAATCCTCAAATTCTTTTCTTCTCATTGAAAAGGAATCAATCAGATGTTTATGAAATGATGTAGGATGAAGTAAGCAGAGCCATACCCCAAAAAATACATAATAATAAACACAATGACTACAACAACATAAGTGAAAAGAGCAACCAGACACACACACACACACACACACACAAAATGAATTCAGGGAAACTAGAAAGAACAAGCATAGCTGGAAAGAAGAGAGATAAGAATACACTCCCAATACACTTGCAGAAGTGACAGATCCATACTTGCTATAGGTTGTGCATATTTACCAATTCTTTTGATGGTGATCACTTATGTTGATTTTCTTTTCTTCCTTTTTTTTGTTTTTATCTTTAAAAAGGACTTTGTTATATGCAATAGCTCTCTTTGAAGAGGAATGAGAGAGATACTAGGAGAAACTCTGATAATATTAAAAAAAAAGACATGAATAAAAGCTAATTTTAGAAGAGAATGGAAATTAATCAAATGAAGGTCATTTTAAGTTCTTCATATTCCATCTTCTCTTCATTTCATGTATGTGTGTGTGTGTGTGTGTATGTGTGTGTGTGTGTGTGTGTCCAAGCGCATGCATGCATGCATTTTTTATGATCCTTTTTGACTCCTTTTCTTTTTAAATTCCTCTGGTCTCTTAGGGCTTCAGGCTGCCATAAATAATCTCTTGCACTTACTGAGGAGTAGTTTACTGAATCCCCTATTAACAAACAGGCAATCAAACTACTTTTCATTTCACGTACAAGTTTTCTCTAAACATAATACAGTAAACATAGAAAAGCACATATTTTTCCTTAGATAACATTTTTCTCATAGACAAATATCTCTGAAATTTTTCCTAGTATACAAAATAAGATTAAACCTAAAGCACATTGGTTGATTTAATTCTAAGAAGAGATTAGTATACCTGTCATTTACATAGCATATTTAGGTTTGCAAAGGGCTTTAAAATATTATTTTATTTCATTCTCTCAATAACCTAGTGACAGAAGTGCTATTAAAGTCCTCTTTTTATGGATGAAGAAACTGAGGGAAAATAGTGGTTAAGTTATTTGACCAAGATCACATACTTTCTGACTCTAAATACAGCACTCTATCCATTATGGTAGGAAAGAAACAGTACCTACCATGTGTGATCACTGAGCCAAAACACTTTTTCTATTTATCTCCTTTGATCTTCTCAACTCTATGAGGTAGGTGCTATAACCCCTCTTTTAAAGTTAAGGAATCTGAGTCAAATGAAGATTTTCTGACTTGCCCAGGGACAGACAGCTAGTAAGTATCTGAGGCTGAATTTTAAATCAATTCTTCCTGACTTTAGGCCCAGTGCTATAAATAATGGGCCACCTAGCTGACTTTTTAATTTTGAAAAACACTATTAAAATTTTAAAAAAAATTAGTTCCTTTAAGTAGACCTCTCATGAGGTCATTTTCTCAAAATACGCTGAATGAGTTCTTTAATTCAAATAAAACTGTTTATCAATTTCTATTAGCAAAGCTATCAATCATTATGAAAATCCCATTTTACTAATGTTATTTTGTTTCATTTATGAGTATACATAGTAAATCAGGGAGGGGAAAGAGGAGAAGCTTTCAACTGTTTTGATAACACTGGCATGTAAGTTTTTAATAATGCAATGCAAATTTTATTTGCAAAGAATGAAACTCTATGATTTACAATTATATCATCACTTTACTCTGCCAATGCATTATTTACTACTTTTTGTTAAGAAGTGAAATCATAAAGCTAAACCTAACTGATGCTATTACTGAATCAGAGCTATATTTCAGTAACCCCAGAATCTGTGATAATCTGGGTTTTGTTTTATTTTGTCTTGTTTTAAACTTAACTATCTCACTTAGTTATTTGTTAAAAGAAAAACTGTCACAGAAGGCTGAAAATAAATTAAAAAATGTTTTATAGATCCACTTTTTTATATAACAATGTGAAAAAATAAACACTTTTAAAGATGCTGGATTAAAGATTCTTATATATAGTTCTGTTAATTTGGATTATAATTTACATGCTAATCAGGGCTCTCTGTCATGAAAATCTCATAGGGTTATATTTGTATAATTCTAAGAGCACAAATCTTAAACATTCTCCTACCAGCCCATTTGTGTAGACAGAAAAGTTTCTGACTTTTTTTCTCTAAAAATCAAAGTGATTTATCTTTTATTCTTGATATAATATATAACCTAGACATATAATATTCCTACAAATGTATATGAGCAAATTTATGCCAAATTTTGGGCTTTATTTGTATATGTTTAAAATCATCTCAGAGCAGAGGGAAGAAGATTCTCAGTGGCTATGATTCTAAAGATGTTCCTTTCATTAAGAAGACTGCCAAAATTTTAAAGCTGGAAGGGGGATCAGATGTCATCTATTCCAACCTCTTCATTTTCCAGATGAAGAGCCTGAGACATAGAGGTAAAGTAGCTAATATAGGATCACATGACTGGTAAATGTCTCAGGATTCCAATCCATGTTTTCCTGATTTCCTAACTCTTCCTGTCAAATTATAAGCTTACCTTTATTTTCAGTTAAGAATATTGCAAAAGTTGGTGGCCTATACTTGAACCAAAAGACTATAGAAGTATTTCTGTGGATATGTATGTGTCTGTGTTCACAAACTTGTTTGCTACAGGAATCTTTTTGCCTCAAAAAAGGAAACACAAAGTACTGAAGAATTACACATTTATAACAAAGTAAATGTAATATTCAATATGGCAAATTCTATATTCATGGGAAATCAGATGACAGAAGTGATTTTTGTGTTTGGAAGTTTGAAAGATGCTCACAGCATAAGCATAGGCTTGCTTTGCAACCATTGATTGAAACTGTGGATGGTGCTCAACTGCTTATTGTTGACTTGGTATTCTGTCACCCTAGGGCCTCAGTGTATCCAGTTCTCCTCCTACTGTGGCCTCCACTTCACACCTTCTGGATAGTCAATTATTTACATGGCCGTATCAATTAAAGTTGCCTTATCTTCATGAACAAAATGCTTGGCTACATGCTTTAAGGTGTTATATAGCTCTTTATGAAAGAGTTTCATCAATAATATCAACTTTTACTAAAATACATCTTTCCTGTAGTAGAAGCAGCATTGTATAGATAGAGTAGTGTTCTCAGTGTTAGGAAAACCTGAGTTTGAATATCATTTCAAACATTTATTAGGTGCAGAACCCTGAGAAAGTCATATCTTCTTTCTATGTCTCAATTTCCTCATCTGTGAAATGAAAGGATCAGACTGGATGACTTCTGAATCTCCCTTCCAGATCTTAATTTATGATTCTGTAAATGTGCTTATGTTAATTAACAATGAATATATACATATATATATATATACATATACATGTATACAAATGATATAATAATATATACTATGACATAGTATAGTATTGTTTTATGTTGTGTTGTGTTGTGTTATGTTGTGTTGTGTTATATGATGTGATGTGATGTGATATGATATGATATTCTTAAAATCTCAGCATTGCTACATCTCCATCTCAAGTGCAAATAAGATATCCCAATTTTTCAGGAACCCACTTTAAACTGACTGTGTTATTTCTAGCTTTCTTCAAAGAACCAGGATATTTTCTTCTACCCTACAAAGGCCCTATCACAAAAAACATCTAGAACTGAGCTGTATACAGGTTGAATTATAAAAGTTAGTTAACACTGACAAAAAAAAAAGGCCAGGGTTTTCTTTTCTTTCTCTTAAAAGATGTTCCCTGAGACTACAGCAGGTTTGGGACTACCACAACTAATTTTGAGAAACTGTTGGGGATGTCATTAAGACATTAACTGTTTTAGTCATTACCCTGATTGCCAGCTTGGGATGAACATCCAGTAATCCAGAGATATAGTACATTCTCACCATATTTATTTCTGGTATAAATTTGCATATCAATTGACTCTCAGCTAATTTAATGTCCTCTTTTTAATCGGATAATTAAGGTTTGAAGATGACATTATAGTTATTACATGAGGAGCTGAAACATTGTGTAATTTCCTAAAAGATGTACAGGATCCCTCAAAATAGTTGGGTCTAGCTATCTTTGTAGGGAAAAAACAGAATAAAGAAAGCCTGTTCTCTATGATGTAATATAAAGTTGGATAGATAACACATAGAAATGGTTTTTAAATTAAATAAATATGTGTGTATATGTATGAACATATATCTGCATGCATATATATGTGTGTATTTATAAATATATACACATCTAGTTTTATATATTTATATATGTATGTATATTATGTATATGTGTATGTATCTTGGGCAGGCAATAAAGATGGACAATGAAATTAATAGAAGTGGAGCGAAGATATCAGAATAGAAGCAGCAGCCCCAACTGAAATCTCCCAACACTACCCTGCAAATAAGTTTAAAATAACACTTTGAATCAAGTTCTCGAATGTCAGAGTCAACCAAATGTCAAGCAGAGACATTTTTCTAGCCTAAGACAACTTAGGAGACCTGGTGAGCCACAGGAGTCAGTCCTTGTAGATGGCTGTGACAGGGAGAGAAGAAGTGGTTTCACTAGCCCCAAGTGATGATAAGACTACTGGTGAAAAAGAGTTTGCAGGTTTTTACTGACACTGGGTGCAGGAAGTGGTGTTGTTAGTCAAATCATTTACTCTTACACCATTCTGGACCACAGTTCCAAGACAGAGAGGAGGACTACCACTTGCAACTTCAGGGGATTAAGGGCGCTTTGGGGGTAGAGACTAAAGCAAAAATGAGGAAAGCTGTGACAATACCTTTCCCAGAGATTACACTATCTCAGAAGCATGAAAAACTTACAGACCCCTGGAACTAGCCCCCAAAATGGCAGCATGAAAAAGCATAAAATGACCCCTCATTTATCAGAGCCTAATTTCAACACAAAGCACGAAGTAAAGAAATAGGATGGAAAAATCACCACACAACAACAACAACAAAAGAACTTGACCAAAAAACAAACAAGCAAACAAATAAACCAAAAAAAGAAAAAGAAAAAAGAAAAGAAAAGAAAAAAACTACTGTGATGGCAGGGAAGATGAAGAACCACTTGAAGAGGGCAGCAATGTTAAAACAGCCATAAGCAAAACTTCAAAGAAAATGCTAATTGAACACCTGCCCAGAAAAATTGAGTATAATTCTTCAAAAGAAAATGGATATCCAATGAAATAGAAGACTTTCAGGATTCCTAATGAAAAGATCAGAAGTGTTTAGAAATTTTGACATTCAAACACAAGACTTAAGAGATGCATAGAAATGTAAAAATGAAAGAGAAATCACAAGTGACTCTCAATAAGGTTGAGCTATTTACATTCTTATATGGGAAAATGATGCATGTAACTCCCAGGGCAGTTAGAATGAGGCTGCATAGACAAAGGTACAAGGATGTGAGTAGATTATGTTGGAAAATCTCAAAAAAAACCGTGGAATGAGAAAGAGATATTCACTGGGAAAATGAGGAAGAGGAAGAATGGGGAAATTTTTTTTCCACATAGAAGAGGTGTGCAAGAAAGAGTTTTTACATCAGAGTGAAACAAAGGGGGGGTATGTTCTTGAACCTCACTCACCAGTTTTGGTTCAAAGAAGGTGCACACTCACTTGCAGATACATACATTCAGCTGAGGATAGAAATCTAACTCAAAAGGGAAGTAGGAGGAGAAAGAAAAAAATGGGAGATAATAAAATGGAAGGTGGATTAAGGGAGGCAGTGGTCAGTAGCAAAATAGACTTTTGAAGAAAGATAGGGAAAGAAGAGAGAAGAGAAACGGAATAAAAAGAGATGGAGGGAAATACATAGTAAATAATCGTAATTGTGATTGTGAATAGGACGAACTCACCCATAAAAGAGAAGCAGATAGTAAAATGGATTAGAAACCAGATTCCAATAATGTGTGGTTTACAAGAGACACATTTAAAACAGAAAGACACACATGGAGAGTTAAAATAAAGGGATGGAGCAGAATAGTATTCTTCAGCTGAAGTGAAAAAGGCAGGGCAGCATTTGTGAACTCAAGGCAAAGCCAAAAATAGACTTAATTAAAAGAGATAATCAGGGAAATTACATTTTGCTAAAAGGTACCACAGGTAGTGAATTAATATTTAAAAATACAATATGATCTTTTCAATTTTTCAAATACATAGGGAAGTGAGTTAAACATTAAAAAAGCTATTGCTTGGATGATAAATGGTCAGGGGATATAAACAGGGAGTTTTCAGATTAAAAAAATCAAAACTATAAATAGTCATATAAAAATGGTCTAAATCATTATTGATTTGATTAATGCTAATTGAAAGAACTCTTAGAGTTCCTTTAACCAGTCGACACCTATCAGAAAAGAGAAATGATGGAGAGGTAGAGGAAAAATTGTACACTAATAAACTATTGGTAGAGTTGTGAACTGGTCCAACCATTCTGGAAAGGAATTTCTAACTATATCCAAAAGGTTATGAAACTTAGCATATTCTTTCATGTGGCAATACCACTACTAGGTCTATTTCCCAAAGAGATCAGAGAAAAAAGGAAAATGATCTACACATACAAAAGTATCTATAGCAGGTCTTTTTGTGGTGGCAGAGAACCAAAAACTAAGCAGATGCCCATCAATTGGGGAATGGCTAAATAAATTATGGTATATGATTGTGATGGCATACTATTATGCTATAACAAATGACAAACAAGATGTTTCCAGAAAAACCTGTGGAAAAACTTAAGTGAATTGATGCAAAATGAAGTGAGCAGAGCCATAACATCATTGTACAGAGTAATAGCAATATTATATGATGACCAACTGTGAATGACTTAGTTGTTCTCAGTAATACAATAATGGAAGACAATTGTGAAGGATCTATGGTGAAAAATGTTATCCATCCCCAGAGAACGAACTGGTGGAATCTGAATGCAGATCAAAGTGCACTCACATAGGTATGTATGTCTGCATGCATGTATATGTAACTCTATAGAGAGAAACACATGTATATATGCATATATGGCATTTTCACCCTTTTTTTGTCTGTGTTCTTTCTTCAACATGGCTAATATGGAAACATGTTTTACAATACTGAATATATGTGTATATATATACATCTATGTACATATTTTGTATATTTTAGACTGCTTTCCTGCACAAGGAGGGGGGAGGGAAAGGAGAAAGGGAGGAAATATACAACTATTTTTTTAAAAAATGTCACAATTACTTTTACATATAGTTGAGAAAAAAAAATAAAACACTCTTTAAAAAGAAAGAGTATTGGGGACAGCTAGGTGGTGCAGTGGATAGAGCACCAGCCCTGAAGTCAGGAAGACCTGAATTCAAATCCAGCCTCAGACCAAATACTTGATACTTACCAGCTGTGTGACCCTGGGCGAGTCACTTAACCCTAATTGCCTGGGAAAAAAAAAGAGTATCTATGTTGAAGTCCCTCCTCTGACCTATTCTTTCATTCTTTTCCGGCTTTATAATCCTGCTCAAGTCACTTAAACTTGCATTGCCCTAGGCAACCATCTAAGGCTAAATTGCAAAACAAATATTGATCTGTTCTGCTCTCCTGGATGGATTTAATATGAAAAATACTAAATTAAAGGTTAATTTTACACTTAAAAGTTGGCATATACTGTACACATGATATTTCACTTGGTCATCACATCAGTACTGGAAGATAGGTGATATTATTGCTCCTAATTTAGAGTTGGAGAACTTGAGGCAAAAAGAAGGTGAGAGTTTCCCAGGGTTACACAACTAATAAATGTCTACGGTAAGATTTGAACAGAAAAACCTGAGTCTTTCTGATTCCAAGACCAGTACATTTACTTACTCATTAAGATAGGTAGCAAACAACCCAAACTTGTAGTTTCTTCTCTGCAGTTTCCTATGCAAATAGAACCACAGATCTAGTCACACCTATAACAGACCTTCAAATTTATTAAAATAAACAAATAAAAACTTTGTTTTGAAAACAGCACATAAGGGCTTTAAAAAATACATATGTAAGAAAATGCATAATCAGTATCATACAAAAATGTGTTTCTAAAGAATATACAAAAGAATGATTCACCAAAAATTAAGTTAGATTAATATTTTAAAATAAATACCATTTTTTAAAAATGAGGGCTTTTTATTAGCACATGAAAAGCCTTTAGAGTGATACAAAAATAATGGACTGGCACATCAACAAGACAGTGGAGATGATGGGGTCTGGCCCAAGCTGAGGGCTTTGCCCCTTGCCCTAAAAGGAATCTGGCTCCCCTTTTGTCTACAGGCCCCAGCCCCTCATCTCCCTTTGAAAGCCTTAGCCTACCTTTTAATTTCATTCAGATACCTTTCAGTTCCTTCATTATCTATTCCCATTGTCTATTCAATCTCTTAGACATTCCAGTCTGTGGGAATTCTCACCCAGACCTTTTTCCCAGACCCCTTTCCCAGACCATTTTCCCAGACCCTTCCCTGGTCACCCAAAGTATATAAGATCTACCCTGGCCCTCATTCGGGGCTGAGAATCTCAGGCCCACAAGGCTGAGAATCTCTCATACCCGCTCATCTTTATGGGCGTCACCCGTCTGAGAATCTCAGACCCATAAGGCTGAGTACCCCTCGTGCCCGCTCGTCCTTACGGGTGTCACCTGGCCTATATGTTTTACCACTAATAAACTTTTCCTCTGGCTGAAGAAGATTTGAGTTGAATTCTTTCAGACAGGGCCCGGTACTGCGATCTTGGCATCCCAGCACCCCAAAACCCTTAGACCTCTTCAGAGAAAGCAGCTCTGCTATTGGGGACAAAGAGAATAATATTGACCAAGTAAAGGAATGGTTGCAAAAATTCCTATAATATACCTTAAATATACTATTTTTTTATTCATTTTTTGAGATTATCCAACCCCAATAAATTACAGTCTGTTCTAAGAAAAGAAACAAACAAAATTGGGGTGCATGAATCCACAGTTTAATTTTCTGAAGCTGTCTTGACTTGCATTGCATGGGAATTCAGTCAAAAACTGCCCCTCTCTCCTCCTCCTCTCTGAACGGGGCCCATTCAGAGCTGACTCTATTTGGGATTTGGGGGTAAAAGGTTAAATACTTTTTCAAAATGGGCCTATTATCAACTCACCATCATTCCAGACCACCCCAGCCTTGGTCTATCTAGGCAGAAGTATCTGTCTCCACCCAAGCCTGAGTAGAATAAAATCAATTCAGTTTTGACAAGAAAATTCAATGCAATCTCATTATCAGCAATATCCTTCTGAAGAACTTTGAAGCAGAAGGCTGGGGGTAGAGCTCTGAGCCTAGAAATCATTTTTTGCAAAATATAGCCATTTCAGGTAGCATAAAATCTGGGTGCACAATAAAATGTATTCCCAAAAAATTACAACTTTCAGAGATCTATTCTTTACTTTGATCTACTTATTGCCAAATACCTACATATTTGAAAAAATCAGATAATTGTGTTTTTTTCATACATTCCAGATGTTTGATGTCACATCAACCCAGAAAAGATTTTAAAATAATACTTGATTTCTGCACAACTTTGTATGTTCTTTTTGCTTATGCTTTCTATTCTCACTTGAATTAAAGATAAAAAATCATCAAAGACCTCAACTCTTAAAGGTCATTTTGATGTGGTTATTTAATTTTATTTTACAATCCTCAAATAAATAAGAACAAAAATATAATTATTTCAGCTGTTAAAATTTAAAGTTTTTAGCACTTCTCAGGAGGCTAGAATTGCAATATTGGAAGTGAAATGGTAATGTGAAACTATATTTTCTAGCAAAAATAATTATTGTAATATTGGATTTATGTAATTTATAATGATGGGGCCTATCCTAAATTCTAAAGATATTAGAGTTTAGAAATTTAGTGTTTATTACTCGTTTCTGATAATGTGTGCACCAATTTTTTACAATAAAATATGTATTAAAACCATTTTTCTGACACTATATAGACTAAATACAAAATATATTATATACTCCATGGATGCAACACAGTGATTTTATTTCCTCTTAATTAAGTGGTTCTACACAATAAATTCTAACAGAGAAATATCCAAAATGTAACATTCTCATGTTGGCCAAAATCAGATTAAAATATAATTAAGAAACATTTAATAAAATAAATAAGAATACAATAAAGCACATGCAATATTGCATTTTAAAACTAATTCATTATGTGGCTCCTTTTTCTATTTGAGTTTGATGCTACTGCTTAACAGAATAAAGCTGATGGCTTTATTGTTCCTGAAGATTAGAGGCCAATATGTAATAGTAGGTAGCAGATTACAGTAGAAGCATTAAAATCATCGGATCATTAACTAGGCAGATAAATATCCCCAGAATAGATGGTGCAACCAATGGAAAGCAGGCTCAGAAGAGTCAATGAAGTAGTTCACCCAGGTAGAGACATCAGTAAAGATGTCATGAGGAGTAAAAGGGATGATTGGAGATGTCATTTATCCTTCCATATATATTATTGCTCATGTATAATCTCTATGTATGCTCATTCTTGCCTCACATTATGCATATGCATTTAAAAGAGAATATGCCCTAAGTTTTTTTTTGGGGGGGTAGGTGGAATTCTTTCACAAAGATTCTTATTATGCCACATCACCAAAGGCCTTTGCTTTGAACTAAATGTATCTTTTGGTTGACTAGTGAAAAAAAATAAACTATTGCTGGGAGTTAATGAGATACTGTTAATGAATCTAGAACTTTATCCTACTTAGGATATAAGTGTGTCCCATTGCTATCAAGATTATATATGTAAAATACACAAAGGTAAGTAGTTATTGGTGTTGTCTTTACTACTATTTTATCCTAGAATATTTTTGAACTTCTTTACAATGTATGTTCAAGTTCTTGAAATTGTAATTACAATTACAATAAAATGTCCACAAATGGGTAAAATTTATTGATTCATGGGCAAATATCTGATACAGGGTTGGAATCATCAGCATTATCATTTTAAATGTCAAGGTGTTTATAGTTTCTAAATTCCATCCCTCTTTTCTCTTCTATTTTTTAAAGTAACAAGGATTCAGCACACATAAAAATACATTTTCATCTTCCTTCAAAAACAGTTTTGGCATTCTTTTTTAATAGTGAGAAAAAGTCAGAAAAACCATTTGGTAAAAATATCAATATTCCTTACAGGATAGAAAATAACCAATGGATGATTCTTCCATGTGGTTTTAAAATGTCACATATATATTTTTACCTCCTCACTCTAGTGGCTAAGACATATATAGTACTATGCAAATGGTAGGTAAATGTTGGTTAAATTCTTACCAATGCTGGTTCAGTAATAAATATTTATTGTTTTAGCTTAACTGTAAGCAAATTATAATGAATGAATAATTTATAATAGAACTTGTCTGATCATACCCAGACCACCTATCTGAGAGGCTTCCTATATCCTTTACCACATGGGTGAGGGTAGCTTCTTTTGATTAGCTTTGATTCCCTTTTGATTAGCTATTAAAAGTGGGCAGACTGAGACAGTATCTCTCTTTCTGGTTTCTGCTGCACCGAAAGAGTGAAGGTCCCAGTTTAACCACATACAGCAACCATGAAATAAACCAGTGAGAGAAGAAGCACTCCTTTCCTCTTCTCTCCTTCTTTTACTCTAGCTCTGAGCAATGTGTCAAGGATTGTTTGTTTCTATTCAATGTTGTCGATACTTCTCAGTTCCAAGTTAGAGATGGGAAACTCCACCAGACTTGAGAATTTGGACCATGATGACCTTAGAGGAAGGATTACAGGTAGCACAGTGTAGGCAGCTAGCCTGTTAGGGAAGTCCAGAGAATCCAGGGAACCTGAGATTGAAGACTAAGAAGTGATTTGCACTTGGAACTCAGACTGTGTTCTATTGGAACTTAACTAAGGTATGAAACTATTCCTTTTCTCTTTCCCAGAGTATGAAATTGTGTAGGAAGAGAAACATTCTCTCTCATATGTTGGGGAGAATGTTTGTATATTGGTGATTAAACCTTTTGAATTAAACATTCTTTTGTAAAAGCTAATGTGACTTCTGAGTGGTTAAATGAAACTAGGTGTCTGGGTATTTCTCCTACATTTTAGAGAACACCATCAGTGAGGGCCCAAAAGCACTTTAAAGGGTACTGGAGAATATTGGAAGGAGGATAAAATGTAAGTAACCTTGCTTGTCTCTAGGAAGGGGGGGCCAGGATAGGCATTTTTAAAATTGGTTACAGTGTTCAGTATGCATACACACACACACACACACACACACACACATACATATGTACACATACACACATATATACACATGTATACATACACACATATATATGTATATGTATGTATATGTATGTGTATATATGCATATGCATATATGTATGTGTGTATATGTATATATGTGTGTGTGTATATATATATATTCAATTTATTATTCTATAAACCAGAGACTATTCACCAAGTTAACCAAGCCCTGGGAAAGCATTATACTTGAAAACTGATATAAGCAATCAAATAACTTCATTCTTTATCAAGAGTCATTGCATTGTATTTACTTTTTGAAGAGCATAAACTTAAGAAACAATTTGTAAAATGATTATTTAAAAGAAGACAAAATAGGAGGCAGAGACAAGATAGTGGATAAAAGCAATGATTTGCTTGAACTCTCTCCCAAACCCTTCCAAATACCTGTAAAAAAATGGTTCTAAACAAATTCTAGAGCTGCAGAACCCACAAAAAGACACCATAAACACATATCCAGCCCAAGACAACCTAGATGGTTGATTCAAAAGGTTTATCCCACAGGGTTGGAAGAGAAACACAGTTCAGTGTGGGCATGCAGGCAAGGACAAGGCCTCAGCAAACCAGGAACAGGCCTCAGGGGAATGAATCACCAGCAGCTGTGGCAGTTTTCAGACTTCTCAAGCAACAAATGCTAAAGACAACTTAGAAGGTCAGTAGAAAAAGTCTGTAACCCTGGTGAGAGAGAAGCTCTGTCCCAGCCACAGTCCCAGCATAGTCCGGGGAAGTGGCTACTTCTAAAGCTTCTAGCCCATAAACTGAGGGAGAATCCAGTGGCTGATGAGAGGGGAATTGCAGGGATCTCTTTGCTAGTGCTGAGGCAGGATTCTTTTGCTTTGCCTGGGCTTGGATCTGGGTCACAGTTATAGGCGATGATCCTAGGGCTAGGAAGAGTTTTGGCATGGCAGAGCTTGTAGTGGAAGTGTATAGAGAATCCTCCTCAAAGTTCAAAGGCAGAAAAGAGTGCTTGTGGTAACTCATAGACCAGAGCACAGGCTAGGAAATGAGTAAACATCTCACCTGTAATAATACCACCATGGAAGAACTGAAAACTTACAGGTCTCAAGAAGTATCTTTGAAAACAGTTGCACAAAGCCACTGAAGCTAGGGACAGTAAATTCTCTGCACTGGAAGCAGATATCTACCTTAACAAAGAGTTCATAACTCAAATAGTTGGATGGTAACATGAGAAAACATCACAAAAAAATCAGACCATAGAATCTTACTTTGGAGACAAAGAAGATCGAAACATACAGCCAGAGGAAGACAAAAAAGTCAAAACACCTACATCCAAAACCTTGAAGAAAAATATGAACAGTCTCAGGCCATAGAAGAGCTCAAAAAGGATTTTAAGAAGCAAATAAAAGAAGTAGAAGAAAAAAACTGGGAAAAGGAATGAGAGTGATGCAAGAAAATCATGCCAAATAAAAACAAGTCAACAGCTTTTAAAGGAGACCCAATAAAATAGTGAAGAGAATAACATATTAAAGATTAGACTAACACAAATGGCAAAAGAGGTCCAAAAAGTCAATGAAGAGAAGAATTCCTTAAAAAGCTGAATTGGTCAAGTGAAAAGGAAGTCTAAAAGTTCTCCAAAGAAAATAGTACCTTAAAAATCAGAATGGGGCAAATGGAAGCTAATAAATTTATGAGAAATCAAGGAATTATAAAACAAAACCAAAATAATGAAAAAATAAAAGACAATGTGAAATAACTCATTGGAAAAACAACTGACCTGGAAAATAGGTCCAGGAGAGATAATTTTAAAATTATTGGACAACCTGAAAGTCATGATCCAAAAAAAAAAACCTAGACATCTTTTTTCAAGAAATTATCAAGGAAAACTGTCCTGATATTTAAGAACCAGAGGTTAGAATAGAAATTGAAAGAATGCATCCATCACCTCCTGAAAGAGAACCCCAAAGAAAAAACTCCTAGGAGTATTGTAGCTGAATTCCACAGTTCCCAGGTCAAGGAGAAACTTATTGCAAGCAACCAGAAAGAAATAATTCAAGTAATGTGGAAACACAATCAGGATAACACAAAATTTAGCCTCTTCTAAATTAAGGTGTCACATGGCTTAGAATATGATATTCCAGGGGGCAGAGGAGACAGCATTACAGCCAAGAATCACCTACCCAGCAAAACTGAGTATAATTCTTCAGGGGAAAAATGGATATTCAGTGAAATAGAGGATTATCAAGCATTCTTGATGAAAAGACCAGAGCTGAATAGAAAATTTGACTTTCAAATAGAAGACTCAAGAGAAGAATGAAGAAGTAAACAGGAAAGAGAAATCATAAGGGACTTATTAAGGTTGAACTGTTTACATTCCTACATGAAAAGCTGATATTTGTAACTCATGAGACCTTTGTCAGTATTAGGGTAGTTGGAGGGAAAAATAGATAGATAGATAGATAGATAGATAGATAGATAGATAGATAGATAGGTAGATACAGGTATAGATAGAGGACACAGGGTGTTGAAGATGAATGGGTGATATCTGGAGAATAAAATTAAGGGGTGAGAGAGGATTGTACTGGGAGAAGAAGAAAGGTCAAGGTAGAATGGTATAATTTATCTCACATTAAACTGAGAAGAAAAGGTTTTTACAGTGGTGGGGAAGGGGAGGAAGCTGAGAGGAATTGAGTGAATCTTATTCTCCTTGGATTTGGCTTAAGGTGGGAATAACATACACACTCAATTGAGTCTGGAAATATATCTTACCCTACAGGAAAATAGGGGGGGAAAGGATAAGAGAATGGGAAGGGGGATGATAGAGAAGAGGGAAGATTGGGAGAGGGGATAATCAGAAGCAAACACTTCTGAGGAAGGATAGGGTCAAAAGAGGGAATAGAATAAACAGGGGGCAGGATGGGATGAAGGGAAATATAGTTAGTTTTCCACAGCATGACTACTATAGAAGTGTTTTGCATGACTACTTAAATATGACCTGTATCAATTTACTTGCCTTCTCAATGAGGGAGGAAGGGAAAAAATTTGAACCCAAAGTTTCAAAAACAAATGTAAAAAAATTGTTTTCACATGCAACTGGGGGGAAAAAAGATATACAGGCAATGGGGTATAGAAATTTACTCTGTACTACAGGAAAATAGAAGTGGAAGGGGATAAGAGAAGGAGGGGAGATAGAAGAGAGGGCGGATTAGGGGAAAGGATATTCAGAATGTATGCTGTCTTGGGGTTGGGGGAGTGATGAGATGGGGAGAAAATTTGGAAATCAAAATCTTGTAGATGTGAATGTTGAAAATTAAAAATAAATAAATTAATGGATCTTTAAAAAAGCCAAAATTGTAAAATGGTTATATTTAAAATCATCAAATAAAAATTATTTAAAATGCCTTGGAAAACAACACTATACTTTCTTTATAAAATTCATTCCTTGTCATCTCATTTATTTTTCTTCTTTTTAAAATTGTCACCTTTAAGAAGTTATTGAGTATGTAGGGTTTGTTTTGATTCTGATTTCTACATTCTGTATAATTTCATGAGTCTTTCTATGTTTTCTTTATTTTTCATAGTTATCATTTCTTATGATAAAGTTATATCATATTTCCTTCCTATAACACTATGCTTTAAGCTATCTCCAGTCATTACAAACATCAATTTTTTACTGTTTCTTTTTGTTGTTCTTTTTGCTATTACCAATAGAGCAGCTACGATTTTATGTTTGTAGAGATAAAATTGTAGAATGACTCAAATATTTTTGTGTTATCCTTAGCTTTTCTGCCCATGATCTGAATAACAACATATTCATTTTAAAAACAAGTACTCATCATTGTATTATCCCCAAAAGTGCTGTATTATAGAATAATTGGTATATGATATTTCGAAGGCTGGGTTGAGATGAGTAGGGGAGAGTTAGAACTAGAAAATAATTTCAAGATTTAGATCTTGTGTGATAAGAAGGATAGTGATAGAATTCCAAATTGGGAAGGAATCCAAGCAGTCACGTCTGCAACTCAGACTATAAGCATGTATTTAAATCTCTTCTACAGTATTCCTTGAACATTAAGGTTCTGTTTATAAACAACCAGTGAAAGGAAGCCTACCTTTTTATCAGACATCCTGTTTATTGTTTTTTGTTTATTTTTTTTAATTCATGAAATAATAAAAGTATTTCCTTAACTTCACAGAATAATAATTTTAAAAATATGATTGCACATGAAACCGCAAATCTATTATGTACAACTTGTTATTCCTTTTAAATGTGTAATAAAGTTACATATAGCTTTTTCCTTTTTTTCTTCTCTTCTACCACAACCTAGAGATGGCCAATATTAGACATTCTATATATACTTTCATTTATGCAGATAGTATCTTCCTTCAGAAGTCCTTTGAAGTAAATTTGGATATTTATAGTAATCAAAATAATTTTGTCACTCAAAACTGTTTAAAGCAGTATTGCTGTACTGTATATGTTCTCTTGGTTCTGCTCATTTCATTTTCATTATTATATATACTCAAATATATCCATATTTTTTTTACAATCAATGAGCTCATCATTTCTTATAGCACAGAAGCATTCAATCATATGTGTGTATACACATATACACATACACACACACACATATGTGCAAAAACTTGTTTAGCCATGGCCCAATTGAGAGGCATCCACACAATATTCAGTGCTCTACCACCACAAAGAAAGCTGGTATAAATATTTTAACACATATAGATTCCTCCCCTCCCTTTTTTTCCCTAATTATTTTAGGAAATAAACTTGTACCAGACTAATAGTAGTAGTAGTAGTAGTAGCAACGATTTTTACAGAGTGTTTTAAGATTCACAAAATAGTTTATATAAGTAACTTATTTAGGTGATATTATTATCCCCAGTTTGCCAATGAAACAGAGGCACAGAAGATTAAGTGACTTGTTCAGAACACACAGCTAGTAAGTATTTAAGTCATGACTCCAACTCAGGTCTTTCGGAACCTAAGTCCAATGTTTTATGTAATTCACAACAAATTAAATTTAATTAAGATTTTTTCCTATGTGTAGTTTTAATCTGCTATCCTACAACATTTATACATTGTTACTAGTTCTGTCCTCTAGATCCCCACAAAATGTCTGATACTTAGAGTATATAGAATTAATGTTTTGCCTGTGAGTGCAATATGAACATTTGCCATATAGAAATGAGCCAAGATGGTGGAGAAAACAGTAAATCACCATAATTCTCCCATATTCACCTTCAAATTACCATAAAATAGTACCCCAAAACAAATTCTGGTATAACAGAACCAGCAAAAAGACAGAGTGAAATAATCTTGGAGCCCAAGAAGCTTAGAAGATCAACAAGAAAGATCTATCTCACTTTGGTGAAAGGGGAGTTCAGGCTAGCACAGGTAGCATCCCAGCAAGATAGTAGCAAGCCCCACCTAAGGAAACAAGTCAGAAATCCTGAGCCCCAGTGCAGTGGAGCAGGAGAAAATCAATACCAGGATACCCCATGTGCCTCACCATAGCATAATACAAAGATTCCAGTTCCCTGACTTGCCATGTATACAGCATGGTAGCAGGCAAACAGGCAGCCTCCAGCACCAAGAAAACTGCATGCTTCAGTGTAGACTTGGCAAACAGAGAGTCACGAACACCTGCAGCAAACAAACAGCAGCCAGTGGCCAGACAACCAAGAGTTTCTGTGGATCCCAGGGTAAATGAATAAACACCTGACAAACCTCAGCACAAATCAGACACTACCATTGAGACCCTAGCTCAACACCAGTGTAAGTTGCCAAACCCCTACAGCCTCAAGCAGTGCCAGCTGCTCCCCATCACATTCCCTCAGTGCAGCATCAGACATGAGGGTCCCCTGTGGGTGTCAGGGCAACAACAGTGCAGCACCAGGTAAAAAACCAGAGTCTGAAAACCCTGACACAAGATACCTGAGAGGGAGCCCCTCTTATCCTTGGAGCAGTGCTCAAATTTAAAAGAAAGGGGAAAAAAGGCCAAAAAAGATAAGCAAACAACAACAACAACAAAATCTGACTATAGAAAGTTATTATGGTGACAGGGAAGCTCAAGATGCAAACCTAGAAGAAGAAAACACCACCAAGACACCTGTGGGCAAAACCATAAGAAAAACAGGAAATGGTCTCAAGCCCAGAAAGATATCATAGAAGAGCTCAAAAAGGAGCTTAAAAATAAGATAAGAGAAGTAGAATAAAAATAAGAAAAGAAATGATAATGATGCAAAGGAATCATGAAAAAAGAGTCAAGGACTTCCGCTCTGGGAGCCAAGATGGTGGAATAAAAAGGTAGTTGCTCTCACCCTCCCCAATCAAACTCTGAAAAGCCAGAAAATATCACCCCAGAAAAAAAAAAGAAGAAGAAAACGTGGAACAGCTGAACTAGAAGAAAGACGGGGAACAGCAGTGCAGCAGCCCAACAAAAATGTCTCCCAGCGCCTCAGCAAAAATAGGAGAGGCAGCACTACAAAGGGCCCCAGACAAATAAGCACCCTGAAGCATTCATCTGAAAGGAGCTGAAGAAAGCAACTTAGAGTCTTTCAAAACTCCCAGCCTTGCTGATTTCAACCCAACACCAAGTAAGCTGTCAGAACCCTACAGCCTCCTTCTGTCAACCAGGAGGAGATTCTGAAGCCCAGGTGGTAGATCAGGAAAACACCAACACCTGGACCTCCAAGTGCCTCAGTGAGAGTGGGGGAACCAGTGGAAATCAGCTCAGAAAACCACCAGGTGCCTCAGCACTCTACCACAAAGGAATCTCCCAGTGCATTAGCAGAAAGGAGGGAGGCAGCATTTCAAGGGGCCCCAGGCAGACAAACACCCTGCAACGTCCATCTAAAAGGAGCTGAAGAAAGCTAAAGGAAGAAAGCTAAAGGAAGAAAGCTAAAGCAGACACTAGAATTTCCTAAAAGTTCCAGCCTTGCTGATTCCAGACCAACATGAGGTAAGCTGCCAGAACCCTGCAGGCTCCAATTGCCAACATCAGAGGTCCCAGCACACAAAGCCAGTGACCAAAACCTAGGCTCCCAGCACAAGAAGCTTGGTAAGTGTCCTCTGTTCCCCAACAGGACAGTACAATCTTCTTTTTTTTTTTTGTAGGATAGGCAATGGGGTTAAGTGACTTGCCCAGGGTCACACAGCTAGTAAGTGTTATGTGTATGAGCCTGGATTTGACCTCAGGTCCTCCTGAATCCAAGGCTGGTGCTCTATCCACTGCGCCACTTACCTGCCCTGAGAGCTCAATCTTTTTAAAGGGAATGAGTAAAAAGAAATGTACCATAGATTCATATTATGAGAAGAGTGAAGATCAAGACAGCAATTCTGAAGAGGATAACATTGTCAACAAACCCACATCTGCAACATCAAAAGGGAATATGAACTGGTCTGAAGCACAAAAAGCCTTCTTACAAGAGCTCAAGAAGGATTTTAAAAGTCTAATGAGAGAGGTAGAAGAGTCCTTAAAAAATACAATTGGAAAAAAATGTACACTGAAGAAAACAAATCCCTTAAAGGTACAATTGGCCAATTGGAGAAGGAAGTACAAAAACTAACAGAAAAAAACAATGTGTTAAAAACTAGAATTGGACAAATGGAAACTACTGACTCTATGAGAGAACAAGAATCAGTCAAATAGAAAGAAAAAAAAAAAAAAAAAAATAGATGAAAACAAAATAATCCATTGGTAAAACAACCGACCTGGAAAATTGATCCAGGAGAGACAATTTAAAAATCGTTGGACTACCTGAAATTCATGATAAAAAAAGATCCTGGACAGCATCTTTCTGGAAATCATTATAGGAAAACTGCCTGGAAATCCTATAACCAGAAAGTAAAGTAACCATAGAAAGAATATACCATTCACCACCTGAAAGAGATCCCAAATTGGCAACACCAAGGAATATAATAGCAAAATCCCAAATTTCCAGATGAAAGAGAAGGTGCTGCAAGCAGCCAGAAAGAAATAATTTAAATATCATGGAGGCACAGTCCAGATTACATGACACCTTTCAGCTTCTATAATAAAAGACTGCAGGGTGTGGAACATGATATTCCAAAAGGTGAAAGAGCTTGGATTGCAGCCAAGGATCAACTACCCTGCAAAAATGAGCATGATTTTTCAAAGGAGGAGATGGATATTCAGCGAAATAGGGAACTTCCAAACCTTCCTCATAAAAAGACCAAAGCTCAACAAAAAATTTGATCTTAAAGTACAAGATACAAGAAAGACATAAAAAGGAAAATGGGACAGAAAGATACAAAATGTTGTTAATAAGGGCAGACTGTGTACTTCCCTACAAGGGAAGGTGACACTTGAAACTCTTGAGAACTATATTGTTATTATACCATGTTAAAGGAGTGTACATAAAGAGGGTGGATATTAGTTGACTTTGATGTAATGATAAAAATCTAATCAAGTGGGTTCAATGGATTCAAATAAGTGGATTAGTCTGATATTAGAAAATGTACTTAGAAAGGAGGAGACAGACAAGAGTAAATTACATTGCAGGAAAAGACAGAAAATCCTATTACAGCAGAGGGAAAGAAGGGAGGGGGGTGAGCATTTTCTGAACCTTATTCTCATCAGATTTGGCTCAAGAAGAGAATGACATAATCATTTATGTATAGAAATCGAACCTGCCCTATAGTCAGGAGGAGGGAAAAGGGGAAAGAAAAGGGAGGGGGAATAAAGGGGGAGGGAAGAAGCGCTAAGGGTAAAGGGGAAGAAAAGGGAAAGGGATGAGAGACTGAAGGAGAGGGCAGTCAAAAGCAAAACACTAGCAAGGGGTGGGGAAAGGAGAAAGGAGAAAGAAAAGCACAAACAGGGGAAAAAAGGATGGAGAAAAAGACAGAAAGTAATAATAACTGTAAATGTGAATGGGATGAACTCTCCAATAAAATGGAAGTGGATAGCAGAATGGAATAAAAACCATAATCACACAATATGTAGTTTATAGGAAACACATTTGAAAGAGTGATGGAAAATGCTATACACATCCAAAGAAAGAACTACGGAAGTTGAATCACTATCTTTTTTTTTCCCTCTTCTGTTGAGTTTTGTTTCCTCTTTCTAAGGGTTCCTCCTACTGGTTTTAATTTTTACTTACAACTTCTCTAATGTGAAAGTATGTTTAATAGGAATGTAAATGCATAGCCTATATCAGATTGTGTGCCATTTTGGGGAGGGGGAGGTAAGAGGAAGAAAAATGTTAAACTCAAAAACATGTGTAAGTGATTGTTTATAAATCAAAATAAATTTAAAAAAAAAGAAAAAAGAAAAAAATTTAAAAAAAGAGTCAACACCTTTCGAAAATAAAACAACTGCTGAAAAAGTAGAATTTGTTAAACAGAAAAAGAAGTGCAAAATCTGACTGAGGAAAACAACTCCTTAAAAGTTAGATTTAAGCAAGTGGAAGCTCATAACTTTGTGAGACATCAAGAATTAATCAAACCAATTGAAAAGAATGAAAAAAATAGAAGAAAATGTAAAATATCCCACTGGAAAGACTAGTAATCTGGAAAATAGTTCCAACAGAGATGATGTCAGAATCATTGAATTATCTGTATGTTATAATCAAAAGGAAGACTGGGGCAGCATCTTTCAAGAAATTATCAAGAAAAACTGTCCTGACATCCTGGGAACCAATCACCTCAGGAAGGAGATCCCAAAATAAAAACTATAAGGAACATTATAGCTGAATTTCAGAACTATCAAGTAGAGAAAAAAATACTACTGTTAACCAGAAAGAAACAGTTTAAATATTAAGGAGTCATAATCAGAATTACACAGGACTTGGCAGCTGCCACATTAAAGGACTGCAGGTCCCGGAACATGACATTTTGCAAGGCAAAGGAGCTGACACTACAAACAAGAATCACTTATTTGGCAAAATTAAGCATAATACATCAAGGGGAAAAATGGTCATTCAATAAAATGAAGGGATTTCAAACTTTTATAAGGAGAAGACCAGAACTAAACCATAATTTAACCTCCAATATGAAGAACCAAGAGACACATAAACAGGTAAAAAGGGAAAACAAAACATAAGGGATTGAATGGACCTGAACTGTTTATATCCCTATATGGAAATATGATACTTGCAATTTTTGAAAAAGTGAAAAGCCAGAAGGACTATAGACAGAATGTATGGGTGTAAGGTGACTTTGAATGAATGATATAGAAATAATTAAAGGATATGAAAGAGGAGTACACTGGATTCCAAAGGAAGTGAGAGATAGAATGAGGTAAATCATTTCACGTGAAGAAGTGTGAAAGATATATTACAGTGGAGGGGAAAATGGGAGGGTGGACAATGGGCATTGTTTGAACCATACTGTCATCAATATTGGCTCAAAAACAGAATAACACACACAATCAGTGGAACATAGAAATCTATCTTACCTGACAGGTAAGTAGTAATGGAAGAGATTAAATAAAGGGGGAGGGATCTGATAAAAGAGAGAGCAGACCAGGGGAGGTGGTATACAGAAACAAAACAATGTCAAGAAGGGAAAGGGTGAAAGGAGAGAGAGGACAAATAGGAAGAAAATTAGGATGGAGGGAAGTGCACAGTTATTAATCAGAACTATAAATGTGGATGGGATGAACTCCCCCGTTAAATGGAAGTAGATTGCAGGGTAGATCAAAAACAAGAATCCTATGTTGTTTACAAGAAACATACTTGAAGCTCACACACCTGTGTGTGAGCACACACATGCAATACACACACACACACACACACACACACACACACACACACAGTGAAGGTAAGGGGCTAGAGCAGAATCTTTTCAGCTTCAGCTGAACACCAGAAAAACAGGGGTAGCAATATTAATCTCAGACAAATTAGACCTAATTAACAGACATAAGGAAGGAAACCTCATTTTGTTAAAAGGTACTATAGAAAATGAAGTAATTTCAATGTTAAACATATATTTACCAAAGTGGCGTGGCATCTAAATTATTAAGGAATTTCATGATTAAACAAGAAATAGAGAGCATTACAAAATGCAAAATAGAAAATTTTTTCATATTAAAATAAAAAAAAATTGTGCAAAAACAAAACCCGTGCAACCAAAACTGTAAGGAAACCAGAAAGCTGGGAAACATTCTTTATAGCAAGTGTGTCTGATAGAGGCCTAATTTCTTAAATATTTAGAGAAGTTTTTAAGAATGTAATAATTTATAAGAATTTGTAAGAATACAAGCCATTCCTCAATTGATAAATGGTCAAAGGATGTAAAGAGGCAGTTTTCAGATGAAAAAATCAAAGCTGTCTATAAGCATATGAAGAAGTATTCTAAATAATTTTTTATTAGAAAAATTAAAATTAAAACAACTCTGAAGTACCACCTCACATCTATCAAGGATTGGATAATATGACAAAAAAGGAAAATGATAAATGTTGGAGAGGATGTGGGAAAATTGGGACCTATATGCTGTTGATGGAAATGTGAACTGATCCAATCATTCTGGAGAGCAATTTGGAACCATGCCCAAAAGGTAATCAAACTATGCACACCCTTTGATCCAGCTGTATGCCAAAGAGATGATAAAAAAGGGAAAAGGAATTACATGTGCAAAAATATTTGTCGCAGCCCTTTTTGTGGTGGCAAAATTTTAAAAATTGAGGGGATTCCCATCTGGAAAGACAAATTGATAAAAATGGAAGTCATCAGAACCAGGAAAGCATTGTACACAGTATGAGCAATGTTGTGGGATGATCAACTATGAATGACTCAGCTCTTCTCAGTAACACAATGATCCAAGACAAGAACAAAGGGCTTATGAAGTAAAATGCTATCCATATTCAGGTGGAGAACTGGTGGCCTCTGAATGCAGATCAAAGCATGTTTTTTTTTTACATTAGTTTATTCTTTTTGTGTTTTTTTTTCTTTTGATCTGTTTCTTCTTTCACAACTGTAACCAACATGGAAATAAGTTTTATGTGATAGTACATGTAAAGCATTATCAAAATGCCTAACCACTTTAGTAAGAGGGGAGGGGAGGAAGGGAGAAAATTTGGTATTCAAAATCTTGTAAAAATGAATGCTAAAAATTGTTCCGACATGTAACTGGGAAAAATAAAATACTATTTATATTTTTTACAAGTACACCATCTAATATTTATTATATGCATTTTAAATACATTATTTTTCAACAGCTGTACTTTTGCTATGTGGTACAATCTTAAAAATTTGATGATTCATAGTCTGGAAAACAAAAACCTTACTACACTCATCAAAACTCACAAACTGATCAGAAAAGTTTTGTAGAATACTAAAAAAAATACTTTATTATTTTAATCATTCATTACACAAACAAAATCTTTAGTTACACTATCAAATTAAGTACATCTGAAAAAAATAAAAACAAGAATAACTAGCCCAAACACAGCAGATTTCTGAATCGTGATTAAACTAATTTTTGTCCTATTTGTAATGCAAATATAACATTTTCACTCCAAATATTTTTTTAAACAAGATAGCTTTTCTGGAATTGGGGTAAACTGAGATATGTTACAGGAGAAAAATAACTTGGTTTGTAAATTACACTGAAATTATCCATTTTTACTCTATTTTAGACTGTTCAAAGAATGCCATAATAGATACACAGGGCCCTTTAGCACATACATAAAGGAAATAAAGACCAACAAGAAAAAAGTGAAATAAATAACAATAGGCCATTAGAGTAAGATGGGTAATCCTTGATAAATAAAGTTGCAAATATGGCAATATGTACAAAATGTCATATAGTGATAGGATACCAAGATTAGTTTTGTTTTTGTTTTTGTGTTTTTTTTTTAATTTTAAAGAATTCATTGAGGGTGGTAATCCCCAGTGTTTCATTTCAACACACTTTTCTTTACAGTCCTTTATTGACAAAATCAGTTTTGTGATGAGGATGAATAAGCATCCTAATGGAAGGACTTATCTGAGCTGTGTTAGGCAAAAGAAGGGAAGAGTAGTTATAAGGCAGAGGGTCAGTGAGATCTCTGTGTTTTAGGGTTCTATAATGCAGAAAAAAATATCATCAATACAGTCTTGAGCACTGTTGTTACAGGCTAAATATATAAAAAGTCTTATAAAAACTAGAATTTTATCCTAACATTTTGTGCAACTAATGCTAAAATATTTTAAGTTAAATTTCCTTTTCTTTGAAGTGAAAGAAATTTAAAAGGGAATATGTGGCATTCAACTGGTAAACAGAGAAGATCACTAAAAGAAGAAAAGATGAAAAAATAAAATGCTATCTAAATTAAAAAAGTAGAAGTAGTAATATATGTCAATTCAAAGGGTATTCATGCTGGTGAAGGCATGATTTTAAAAAGGATATAATATGTTAAAGATATTTGTGTGCAATCTTTATGTTTTAGAGATGAATTGTCTCTGAATTCATCTTTGAATGCCCAGTGCTTATAATAATATACTTTAGGTAGGCATTTAGAAAATGTTTATTGTATTGAGTAAAATAATGAAGTAAGTGGCAAGCAAATGTCCTGAAAGTCAAGTTAAGTCAACAAGCATTTATTAACAAGGCACTCTTCTAAGATTTGGGAACACAAATACAAGTAGAAAGGAAGACAGTCCCTGACCTTAAAGAAACTATATTCTAATAATGGAAGTAAATTAAAAGGGAGGGAGAGTGGGAACGGAAACAGCAACCAAAAGCTGTGGCTGTAGAGAAAGTCCATCAACAAAATTTTTAAACACTTACTAAGGGGAAGTTAGGTTGTGCAGTGGATAGAACACCAGGCTTGGAGTCAAGGAGACCTGAGTTTGAACTGGACCTCAGAAACTTACTAAGTGTGTGATTCTGGGTAAGTCATTTAACCCTGTTTGCCTCAGTTTCCTCATCTGTAAAATGAGTTGGACAGGTAAATAGCAAACTGCTCCAATTTCTTTGACAAGAAAACCATAAATGGGTTCATGGAGAGTCAGACACAACTAAACCAATTCAACAATGATAACAACAACAGCAACAACAACACTTCCTATGTGCCAGGAGATAGGTTAAGCACTACAATGCCCCAAAAGGGGTAAAGGGGAAGAGAATCCCTGCTCTCAAGGTGGTCTAAGTCTAAGGGGAAAATAACGTTCAAGCAACTCTGTGTGGATTATATGTGTGTGTGTGTGTGTGTGTGTGTGTGTGTGTGTGTGTGTGTGTGTGTATGATAAATTTGAAATAAACAAGAGAGGAAAGGCACTAGGATTAAAGTATATCAGAAAAGACTTCCTATAGAAAGCAAGATTTTATTTGGGACTTGAAGGAAGGCAGGGAAGCTAGAAGGCAGGGATGAGTAGTCAGAACACTAAAGAAACGGAGTGTCTTTTTCTAGCAATATCAAGGAGGCAAATATAACTCGGTTCAGTGTAGGAGTCTGGAAGGTTAAGGGGGTGGGAGGCTGGAAATGTGATAGGGGCAGGTTATGAGGGACTTTTAATGGGGAGAGGAGATAAACCATAATCTTATTGCAATAGTCTACTTTTGAGGTGATCAGTGTCTGTGTTGGGGTGCTGTATGTGTCAGAAGAGAGAAGGTAGTGTAAGAAATCTTATCAATATAAAATATACAGATATTGGCAACAGTTAAGGCATGAAAAGTGAAAGAAAACAAGGAGTTAAGAATGACACCTAGATTGTGAGTGTTTGTGACTGAGACAATGGTGTTACCCTCAACAGTAGTAGGGATTTTAGAAAAAGGAAATGGTTTGGGAGAGGAGATAATGAATTAAATTTTGGACTTATTGAGTTTATGATGTATAGAGATTTTTAGTAGGTGATTAGAGATGTAAAAGTGTAGGTCAGCAAGAGGTTAGGGATAGATAAGTAGATTTAAGACTCATCTGAATAGAGATAATAATTGAGTAAATGGGATATGATGAGATCATCAAGTAAAATAGAAGATAAGGAGAAGAAAAGAGATTACAGGAAAAAGTGTTAGGTGAACAGCATGAACAGCTAGCAAAAGTGACTCAGAAAGAACATTTACAGTGTAAGGAAAAGAAACACAAGAGAGCAGAGTCACTATTCTCTCACTACTACTAAACGTATAGAACTTTGGAATCAATTGTGAGACATGGGAGACACTAGCACAGGACCACCCAGGATGGTGTACCCTGTCAAAGAAGGCACGGTGATCTCTAAAGAAGCAGAATTGCAGTAGTTCAAAAGCAACATGAGATGTGCAAATTTAAAACAACTCCATTCCAAATGGTCATATGGACTATTCGTATCCTACCTATGGTAGAGCCTTCTGAGCTCATGATGGTCTTATCAACCACAATTTAACACAGTTTAGCACTGTGACCCCAACATAGTGATGCTGTTTTGGTCTTCTTCAAGAAAGCAGGACAGCAACCAAATACATAGAGAGGAGACTATCAAAGAGAAGAGAGTGATTGACAGTGCTAAAGGCTACAGAGAGGACAAGAAAGATAAGGACTGAGAAAAGTGCATTATATTTGATAATCAAGACAATTCCATATAACTTTGGAGATGGCAGTTTTGGTTGAATGATGGGGTCAGAATCCAATCTGTAGAGTTAAGATAGTGAAAAGAAGGAAATGGAGGCATTTAGTAGCAGGCTTCTCAAGGAGTCGAGCAACAAAAGGAAGGAAAAATTGTGGAAGGATAATTAGTGGAGATGGATTGGATGGGACAAGTATGGTTGTGTTTTTGTTTGTTTTTTTACAACGGAAGTATGGACATGCTTTGAGGACAAGGGAAACATTCAGGCAGCCTGTAAAAGAGTAAAGATATATCTAGCTTGGTAATTTTCCTTAAAATGGAGATTCTAGAAGGAACTAGCTAATGACAGGATGAAGCTGCATGGACAACCTGTTTGGTATGTTTCCAGGTGGAGTGAACTTCCAGGATTAGAAGGTCTCTGTACCATAAAACAGAAAGTTCAGAGAGTGAGGATTGCATCTTAGAAAGGAATGAAGACATGGCCAGACTAAGTATTTTCCATAAAATGGAATTTTTGAAATAATAAGTACATCCACCTTATTTCAAGGAAACTACTTATATATTATATTAGAGGTACAGAATTCCCTTGAAAGTTAAAAAAAGGAAGATGTGAGTTATAAAGGGGAAAATATACATGAGCACACAGTGAAGAGGATTGTGACACAAAATATAAAGCTTTCGAGGGAAGCCATGAACAAATTCAGACAATAACATGTACTCAAAGAATAAGGATATAAATTCTTACATCTCTGATATTTAAGCTCCAGTTAGTGTTTCTATTCGTATCATATTTCTATCATATCAGTTACAAGTTGCAGACATGACATGTGATTCAGACAAATGTCAATGTACTAAATGCATTCAAATACTGAAATAGATATTTCCACTTAGGTTTTTCACTCAGACTCCAAAATTAACCTGGAAAATGGGAGGAGGTCAATATGTTCAGTATTACCAGTTCCTAGACCAATGCCCTGATGTTTTTCTTTTTATTTTTTTCTGGCTCCAAATCTTTGCATCCCCTTCAGCTCACATCCCCTTCCTTAAAACACACACACACACACACACACACACACATACACACATTCTATTCCCATTTTAATACTGACATTAAATGAAAGTAAAGAGAAACTACTTTTCTTTTTTCTTTTTTTTTTGAGAAATTACTTTTCAATGAAATTTTCTGTATTTTTTTTGTTTGGTTGGTACATTTGAGTCTAAACATATTCACCAACAACAAACAACCACATCATGTATGAATTCATTTATCTACATTATTGAACTTGTTCAAAGTAGACTTTTTTAAATTGTATGATTACAGGCAGAGAGAAACTTTATAAGAAATTCTGCTTATTACAGAATTTTTAAATACAGGAAAGCAGAGTAGGTTGTAAGCCTGAGTTTCAGTCAAATTCCTACAACTGCCAGATGGTTTTTCATTATCTGTTATACAGAAATACAAGGCTTGTGACAGTGCGTTCTATATCGGTACTTATTCATCTGTGCAAGAGTAATTTTCAGGCTGCTTGTCCAGAACACATTCTAAATCTTTCTCTGCATCTGCAGAACATCTGCTTAAACTAAGATTGTCAATGTCAATATTTTATTGCTTGTAAAATACAGCTTGTCTTAGTGTCTTCCTAAAGCCAAAGAAGTAAGTAGAAAATGAGATGTCATGGCTAGCATTCAAGGTGTACTCTCTAAATGCATTCCTCATTTTGCATGCGATTCAATATCTTATTCAGTATTCATTTTATTTTCAGTAACATATGCTCAAAACAATTAACATGGAGAAACCAATTTCCCTTTGTAGCTTCTTACAAATGGTAAGAAGAGGTGTACTGGATTTAGGTATTTACTTAAACAGTTTGTTCTATGGCACAAGAAACAAACTGGAAACAGAATGAGTGCTGGTAGCTTAGTAGAATGGGCAGTGTACTTATTTTTAGAAGTCCTGTATTGGAATAACAGGACTGCCTATATGCCACATATTGACAAGAATGAAGTGACTGAAATGCTTTGAGCCTCATTTCCCCCCATCTATAAAATGGAGATTATGATACTTGCACCTGCTATCCCTCAACACCGTTGTGAGAGAAGAAGCATTGTAGAGCTGTACAGTATTGTCATATGTCAGGGTAGTAAAAAATGTACCTTTAATGATTCTGGAAACATTTTTTTGTCATGATGAACAGCATTTCATACAACTTCCATACCTCAGTGTGGTCCTATTTAGACTGAACTATGTCAAATTGTACCTATTAGTTTTGCTTCCTTTTTTTTTTCAAGATTGACTTTTAGATGACATAAAGAAAAATGGTTTTTTTTGTGTGTGTGTGTATGTGTGTGTGTAATAAGTTATTTTGTGTAATAATGGAAACTTCTTTAGACTTGACAGTATATTTAGTTAGCTATTTAATTAGAAGGGAATGTATATGTTTCTCTTATATCATTCTGCTGCCTCCATAGAGTAGCACAGGCTGTTTTTATAGACTTCCTTACTCTGTCTCTAACATCAACTTTTCCCTCTAGAATATTTTCATGACAATTTGCATAATTAAAAATTATTCTTCTCTTCATCCTTCTCTCTTGCTCCATTTTCTATTACTCACAGAGATCAACTCTCTTTCAACAACAATGCTTATATGGACAACCATTCTTTCCAGTACTGTCAACACATAGTAACCAGAACTTGCCTGGCAAATAGTAGGTACATGATGAATACTAGTTGTTTCCTTTCAAACCATCAATTTGTTGTCACGATAGAATTATAAGTCTTCTTCCTCCACATTCTCACTTTTATATTTTTCCTCTACCACCACTATTCAGCACCCTCACATCCTTTGAGGTTTGTACCACACAAATTTATCACCCAATTAAGATCTTGGTAACCTTTAACAACCAACCACCAGCACCTCATTTTTCCTTCTTCAAAGAGTTTACTGATTTTCTTCACAATTATTCACTCTGCCCCAGCTTCTTCTGTGTATGTGTGTGTGTGTGTGTGTGTGTGTGTGTGTGTGTTTCCTTCTGATGCTTTGATTTCCAAGTTCTTCAGTCTACTCATTTCTCATGACTTAAACCTTTACTGCAGGTACATCTAGAAATGGTCATTAATCTCGTTTTACCATAATCAACAAATACTCTACTTCCATGCCTGTGAACTCTAAAATTCCTTTATCTGGTCGTAATATTTTATCAATACATTTACCTATTTCCTTACCACACTTAGCATTATTCTCGATCCTTGCCATGATTTTCAATCTCTCTACCCCTCAATACTTTCCATCATTCCTGCATTGGCTGTCATCTCCTCCATTCTCAATCTCCACCCATTAGTGAATAAAATGAGCTCAATTTTACATTATCTTCTACTCCTCCATTTCATACCCTTTCCTTGATGATAACACCTTGTCAAAAGCTAATTCTGAATCACTTTACCTTTTTTCTCCTTCAGTCCTACTAATGTATTGGAGATAAAGGAAGTGACCAAACTGTGCAGATTATCTTCACTAGAAGTTAATATTATCTAATCTTTCCTGCTCTCTAATCAGTTCTAGATCCTAGTCTCTACAGAAGTTCTTCCAAATCTCTTATCTCTAGATGCCTCCAACACCACTCTTTTTGCTCCCGCTGTACTATCAGTTTACCCCTTACCTCATGCTTGACCCAAAATATTAAGTTCATTTTTGAAGGATTCTTTCTTTTCTCTACATGAAAGGGAGACATAACACTATCCCATGCTTTCTTCTTCACTCCAGTGTCTGATGAATAATTAGATTCCTCTGTGATACGGCCAAAACCCTTACATGTACCATTGATTCCATCTCCTATCTTCTCCAAGAGGTTCTCCCTACTATTATCACCACTGTATCTCAAACCTCTCTTTTTCTACCAGCTCCTTCTCTACTGACAACAAACACATTCCTATTTTACACATTCTCAATAAATCTTAATTCCATCCCTTGTTAGGCAAATCTCAATGGAAAAACAAATGAACAAAGAAAGAAACAAAAACTTTTTACCTCGTGCCCAAGATTATTATCACTCTATTCTAAACCTTTGAAGTCTGTTTTCTGACTTCATCCCTCAGTTGAAACTGCCTTCTCTAATGTTACCTCTGATGAAGTCTTCTTGAATCTAATGAACTTTCTCAGACCTAACCCTTTCTGGCCATTCTGTAGCATTTGACACTGTTGATTACCTTCTCCTACTGGATACTTCTTCTTCTCTAGCTTTCCTCACTTGGTTCAGCTGCTTTCTATCTGAATGCTTCCTCTGAATCTTTTTTTTCTTCTCTTACATCACCATCTATTTTATGCCTCCTAACTGTGTGTATCATCCAAGGCTCTGTCTTGGACTTTCTTTTATTTTCTTTCTACATTATTTCATTTAGTAATTTCATCAGATCCCACGGGTTCAACAACTCCTTATTATTTCCATAACCAGATATAAATCCTTTCACTATTTAAAGCTTTTCACAACCTAGCCTTTAGCTTCCTTACCCCACTTTTTTCCACTTTACTTTCCTCCATTTATTCTTGGATCCAGCCAGATTTGCCTTATCTTCCTCACCTACAAAATAGCAGGTTACATTCTTATGCCTTTGAACTGCATATTCTACAAGTATAATAGAATCATAAAGGTAATGAATTAATAGTTCATTCTAAACTTGGGTCCAATCCCCCCTCCCCAGTAATAACCAATCAGTCAATGAACAAACATTTATCAAATCTTTACTACATGCTAGACATTGTGCTAAGCACTGGGAGTAAACAAAAAAACAAAAAAAAATAGCCCCTGCCCTGAAAGAGCTTACATTCTAATTTGGAAGATAGCACATGAATATATGTACAAAAGTGAAATACAAAATAGTTAGACAATGACCTTAAATAGAAAGGCTAAAACATCAAAGGGGAATGGAAATGGTCTTTTGTAAACATGGCATTTAAGCTAAATCTTGAAGGAAGCCAGTGATTCTATGAGGGGAAGGTGAGGAGAGAGGGCTTTCCAGACATAGGGTATAACCAAGATAAGTGTACAGAGGTGGGATATGGAATATTGCATTTGACCAAAACAAACAACAACAACAACACTTAAAGACTGATGCTGTTGGAATATAAGGTTTATGGAGGGGGATGGTAAAATATTTAAGACAGAAAATATAAACAGGGGCTGTGTTGTGTGCAGTTTTAGAAGCCAAACAAAAGACAATATCTGATTCTGGAGGTAATAGGATTTTGTAGTCACAGATTATGACCCAGCCTAACTGCCCTTGATATTACTTCTACATTTTATGTTTTTTTTAATTGCTAGAAATTGCTTTTAAACAGATTTCACTGCCTACAATAGGAAAAATATGTTAATTCAACAGGTTCCCCAGCATTTGTTTGTAATAATAATAAACCCGTTTCTAAGAAACTAGAAGAAAACATAAATATTTCTTCTTCATTATTGAAAGTCAGATTTTGCTATTCAATATAATATTGGTACTGAAAAAATAGTTACATGAAAATATATCATTACTTTGATAAATTGATATCCACAATCTCATCAAGATGGATACTTGTTTACACGGACAGAACAAGAACACTAACTCTATCAATGTCAATTTAGATATATCATATCATTATCTACCACTCTTCCTCATGTTCTCCTATCTCCCCTATATCTCTGTGGAGTATCTAATCAATATGATGAAACCCTTTATTTTAATCTTTTAACATTGCATAGGTATCAGTCCATGCAATACTTTCACTTGTCCACAGATGTGTCCTTGGAGATGTCTAATAAATATATAATTACTATAATCAAAGCCCAGAAAAGGTAATGGTTCATTATTATATTTATCATATTTTATCATTCTCCAAGGTAAACACAAGACTTCTAAATCCACTGATTCCAAAAGAATCACACACACACACACACACACACACACACACACACACACAGAGCAATTTACTTTTAGTCCCAGACATAGTGTAATGGATAGACCACCATTTTCACCTAACAATGGTTTTGGCATAGCCTTGAATGAAAAACAAAACAAAACAAAGAACAACAACAAAAACACAAAACAATTTTCATCAGATAAAGAAAAGTCCCCTAATTGCTGTACTCCAGTCTTTATATTTGCTTCCTGTGACAAATGTTTGTTTGCTGGTATTCATAGCTGTGGTTAATGCTTTAATTTAATTGACATTACTGTCATTCAAACTTCTAGAAGCTCATGCCTCACTATAGATAAATATGTAACAATTGTTCCATGTCCCAGGCCTTCCTGAAAGTTTTAAACTATGTTTTAAGTATTAATTAGCCCATTTTGCACAAGTAGTTTTTAAGTGGGCTTTTACATTTTTTTTTGGTGGGGGGCTGAATTTTCCTCTGTACTTTGGTGGGATTGATTCCGTTTAATTGTGGACTCAAAACATCCTTCACACACTTGAGTTCTCTATACTGAAAAAAATGCAGTATCTCTAGTGGTCACTAAAATATGATTTTTAAAATGTATAACATTCTCATAGTTCACTGTAGAAATAAACACTCCTTAAAAATGCAGCATTAATAACACAAAGAAAGCAATGATTGGCAACTGACAGAATTAATGAAAAGCAAGGAAATCAACTTAATTTAGCTTAATCTAGTTTCATTTTTCTAACACTGAATATTTCTGACTTAGTTTGGTGTCAATAAAAGCATACTTAATGATTGCTATAACAAAACTATATCATAATCATTTTGTCCCAATAATTTGCATCCTTTTAAAAATAAAAATGACTGTGCTCAGAATAATACTTTATTTTATTATCAAAATATTTTCTAGATGACTTTTTTATTTTATCCATTTTTCCTGCTATATAACTGCCCCAACCATTATTGAAAGAAAGGAAAATATAAAAAAAAAGAAAAAAGAAAAAGTAAAAAAAAAACTAAAGCAGAACCAACCTTTTAAAACATGACATTTTTATAGGATTTTAAACACGTGGACCCTATCTTTGAAAAAGATAAAGGAGAAAAGTCTCCACATATCACATATTTAGTCCCAATCTAGTTCATTATAATTTAATAGCATATAGTTTTAACTATTTTCTTGTCTTTAGTTACTGTTGTTTTACATTGTTATGGTTATCAGAATTAGGGACTTTCAGAATTTCAGAGGAATTTAGTAGTCATCTAATCTAACTCATAACCGGAAAGTGTTTCTTCTTAAATGTACCTAATGAGGAGAACAACATCACCTCTTCTGACATTAAGTATTGTAAAGTGTTTCCTGAGATCAAAAGTACATTTGCTCCATGTCATCCTTATGGCAAAAGGAATACAAAAGAGGATTGGTCATTGAGCAGGAGAAGTGCTGCACTTAGTAGACTTCAAAAAAAAAAAAGAGGGACATCTTCCACTAGTGTTCTTTCTTTGCATATGTTGGGTATGTGTTTTCTTTAAAATCTCTTCAGAAGAGAGAAAGGATTTTTCCTCCTTTCCTTTTCTTAAGTACCTGCAGTAGATATTGGTATATGGCAATGAATTCATATTCTTTTCTAAAGGATTCTGAGGCTGAGTTTTAAATCTCTGGTTGCTGTGTGTGTGTGTGTGTGTGTGTGTGTGTGTGTGTGTGTCTTCCCCTCGAGAGAAAGTCATTCTAAGATGTTCATTACTACCTTTGGCAATAGCCTTATGAATTAAATAGGGCAGTAATGCCTGGGTTGAGCCTGATCAGTAAGATATGATGTATGTAACAACTGGTTAGAGGAGAAGATGATTAAAAACAGGAGGATTATGCAAAAAACAAATACTATTAAAAAACAAAAAACCTCAAGCTATGGAGCGCAAGTAATCTCCTGCCAAGCCAGATATCCAGGCAGTGTGAATTAAAGAGGAAAATGAAATCCCAGTCAAGTTTTCTGGGAAGTCTTTCTTCCTTGGAAAGTAAATTAAATATGTTTAACATGATTGCACATCTACAACCTATATTATTGCTTGCCATTGTACAAAAGGATTGGGAAAGGAAAGAAGGAGAAAAATTTGGAACTCAAAATCTTGTAAAATGAATGTTGAAAACTATCTTTCCTTGTAATTCGAAAAAAATACTATTTAAATTAGACAGTAAATTATGTAGTTAAGGCTTACCAACGCTTGTTTAAAAGTACTTTACAGTTAATATTCATAAGTATTTTATATATTATTAATTTGTTTTTAGTTTTAACTATAATTCCTTTCATTCCATTGATTATACTTGGAAATGATTAAATATGAGAAAAAACTTTTTTTTAGAAACAAAAAACTCTGATATTGTTTCATGTAGCTAGATACCCTGGATTTCCTAACTTCCTAAAAGTATTAGCTAAAATCTCAATTTCTGCATGAAACCTTTTGTGATCCCCCTTAGTGTTAGTGTTTTCCTCTGACAGAACCAAGCCCACCACATTTTGTGTTATCACTAACATTTTGTTCACATGCTGGAACTGAGTTTCAATTTCCTGAGTTCAGTTTAGTTTTCCTGCAAATCACATAATTTTCATGAGTCATTTATTATTTTGCTACTAACTTCCCTTCAGGATGCAGGTGAAGCTGACTCTACAATGTCTGAAGGGCATAGATGATTGATGAGATTGCTCAAGGAAAATGTTCTTCAATTTTGGGCAGGACTCATCCAACTTGAAGACCTAATTTCTGTTTAGCATCAATTCAGCAGTTGAAGCTGAAGACATTTAACCCACCTCCTTATTAAATGCCCACCAATCAAAGCTGATTTCTACTTGTGAGGAGAATTCCTTTTCAGAAGGTATTTAATGTGTTTCGGAGTCACTCGAGATCTTTGGTCACTGAGAGAATCACTGACCATCAATTTATTGAGTGCTGGCTAGCTGAATTGATAAGTTGATTATTAATTACCCAGGAACTCTGTCTCTCAAAGTTTTCCTTCATCTCCGCTGGTGACCATGAAAAGTTCAGAGCTCTGTAACTCAGATTTTTATTAGAAAACTCCTCCTTACCTTTTGGGTCGAAGCGGGAAATTCGTCCACAAGGGGAACTTTCTGCTAGGGACTTCTATTGGGAATTGACTCTCTTCCTATTACCAGAAGTTTTATCTTCTCTGGGTAAGAAAAAAATAAACACACACACACACACACACACACACACACACACACACACTATGTATCTGTTTTGAGTGTTTTCTTTTAGCAGCAGCTTCTATTAAACTTACTCTGACAGAGTGGGGCATCAATAGAATGTGTTCTAATTGAAAGAGGTCTCCTGAAGTAGACTAGGTGGATAAAATGTATGTAGAGTTACTGGCTGCCTTAGGATTTGAAGTATTCTGTCTATGAATAGCAAGCTGAATTATGCTGCATTTCAAATCTCAGCAGGACATAGAGATTCATAGGGAAATCTGTGCTATTGATTTGTGACAGAATAAACTTTAAATTTATTTTGAATCAATAAGTCTGAGTCAGATTGAAGTGCTTTAGCATAGAGCCTGAAATAAACCAGTTACTGGCTAGGTGTCTCTGTGTAAAACAGGAAGCCATTAAGTATTTTTATTCCGAGTGAAAAAAAGTGACTTGAGCAGAGGAAGTATCAAAGAAAAGTAATTTTATTTATTTTTATTTATTTTATTTTTAATTTAGGGAATAAAATAAGTATTACCATAAAATGGTACAACAGAAAATCATTTTACATGAAACTGCACATCTACTATACACAACTTACTTTTACTTTTAAATATGTAACAAAATTATCATGTAATTTTTTTTCTTCACTCTCCTCGCCCTAAAGGTGGCTACCATTAAGTATGTATGAATTCATGTGTGTATACACACAATTATATACATATATCTTATATTTGTATACACACATACATATGCACATACATATATATATACATACATATATATATATATATATATATATATATATATATATATATATATATCACACACACATATACATATATTCTCTGAATGGAGGTAACATCTTTCTTCATATGGCCTTTATATTTATTTTGGATATCTATAGTAGTCAAAATAACTCATTCACTCAAAGTCATTCTTAAAACAATGTTGCTGTTACTATATAATAATGTTCTCTTAGCTTACCTCTTTCACTCTTCATTAATTCATGCACGTCTTTTCATGTTTTACTAAGATCACTGAGGTCATCATTTTTTTATGGTGCAGTCATCACAATCATATACTACAACTTGTTCAACAATTACCCAAAAAACAACCATACTGGCATTTTTCAGTTCTTTGCAACCAGAAAGAGCAGCAATATACATTTTAGAACACATGGGTCCTTTTCCTTCCGCATCTTTCATTATGTTCAGAAATAGAACAAATAGGGGTATTTCTGTGTCAAAATGTGAAGGTAGTTTAAAAACTCTTTGGAATGAATTCCAGATTGCTCCCCAAAATGGGTGGATCAATTCACCATTCCACCAATAATTTATTAGTGTCCCAATTTTTCCATATACCTGCAACTTTTGTCACTTTCCCCTTTAATCATTTTAGCCAATCTGGTAGGTTTGAAATTATATCTCTAGGTTATTTTAAATTGCCTATCTCTGTTTTAATTTTGTTGCTGCTGCTGCTGATGTCCAGTTGTATCTGACTCTTTGTAACTCCATTTGTGGTTTTCTTGGCAAAGACCTTGGAGTGGTTTGCCATTTCCTTTTCCTACTCATTTTATGGATGAGGAAACTGAAGCAAACAGGGAGCAATGACTTGAATAGAGTCATGCAGCAAAACTAAATTTTGCAACTAAAAATTTGGTGAAAATATGATGTTTTAATATTTATATCTCAATTTCATATTGCCTACAAGGCAAAAAGGTCACTAATTATTCCAAAGTGGCTAATTAGGAGAAAATTCCTATACAATAATCCTGTTTTAAAGTATGATCTAAGGCTTTCTCAGATACATCTGTGAATTCACAAATATGCCATCTTTCACAAATCATTCCATCTTAAATATGTAAATGTCAGAAATAGACAGTTAATATAACTTGGAAACCAACAACTCTTTAGCAATAACTTGCATCCCAGTAGTCTGAACAAGATAATGTAGGTTCAAAAGCTGTCTAGTGTTCAGCTGGGGAGTAGCTTAGGCACAGAGAGAATCTGGCCAATTGAATCTGAAATGGATGGTTGTTGCTAGTGCTTTGTACTTAATGACCACATTTGAACACCCATTTGCATTCTTTTTGACAATATTAGGAGATATCGCACTAATAGCATCCTAGATTAGACCAATGTAAAATACACATTTTGACTTTAAGAACAGATTCAATAAAGACATAATAGGGAAAAATAAACAACCTTATGTTGTTTAAATTGTACCAGTGGTATCTTGTTATAAATAGGCCCACTAAGGCCCTCTCCTCTAAGTAAGAAGGCTTAGCCTTTGGCCAATAACGAGACTACTGTCCAGAGTGAAAGAAGAATCATTTAATTACATTTCTTGCAAGAGACAGACATGTTCACTTTAAAGAGAGAAAAGCATCCCCATACAGAAGTGTTTGTAAGCTTTATAGCATTATTTTATCCAGTCTCTCCTTTAGAGCTTGGAATGAATCAAACTGTTTTGGGTTATAATTCTCCGGTCCCCCCAATTTTAATGTTCTTCATTGACATGTTTCCTCCTCCCTTGTCATATGTTGTCATGTGTCCCATGTTATATAAACGAATAAAAGTCCCTCCCTGGGGTGTGTTGGATAATATTTTTGAGACTTTTTAAGCTTATGTACTAGTAAAAAGTCAGTGACCCTCACTTGAATCTGACCAGTTTGAGCCTGTTTCAGCCTAAGCCCCCTTTATCAGAAATTCTGCTGTTAGCCAGCTTCTCCTTCTAAAAGCTTGGTGGTGCTTGCTATCTTAGCCACCTTGAAACTGCAACATCCTGTGGAAACCTAACTTTTTAGTATTAGTATTTCTCACAATTTGTTCCCTGTGGAAATAGGTAATACAGTCAGTTCAAGATGCAAATTGAGTACATCAATTTTATTAATATTGTGTTAAATGTAATATATGTTTTGCAAATGAATCAATCAACTTACATTTCTTAAGCCCTTGCTCTATGGTAGGTGCTATATTGGGCACTGTAAGCAAACTTTATGTGATTGTAATAGACTAATTCCATATCCAGATCTCTCCTTTTATTTGTGTATTGAAATACCTATGTTTGTCAAGTTCACAATAGCAAAGTAAATATTTTTAAAAGAAAATCAATGAAATTGGTAGTCATTTATTTTCCCTAGATGATTAGCAGAAGGACTAGATCAAAGGAAATAATATGTCATTATCAAGAATGATCAGAAGGAAAAATATATAATTTTCTGATGTATTTTAATTACGAAGATAATATTTTAAAATATAGTTTATATGTATGTAGAAAATAGTGATTAAAGTTTATACAATAACATGACACTACCATCAGTATGAAATACTTATGAGAAAACTAGTAAACTAGTCAAAACTCACTTGCATTTCATTATTTAGACTTGATTCTGATCAAGTAAAATAAAGTGTTTTTTTTGTTTATTTGTTTCATTCTTGTAAATAGTATTTCAAATATTTGAAAGTCACAGCGTAGCCTAACAAAGCAACAGTGATATTGTAGGTTGTTTACATCTTGCTTTTGAAAAGAACATTCCCACCCACTTCCTCATTTAATTCAGGATTGATCAATCAGCCTAGGAAATGAGAATATTCATCAGGACCTCTTCTTCAAAAGTTACCTCCTTTGGAAACACTTTGTAAGTAAACTTCAAATATAGGAGGAAAACCACTTTAAGGGAAGAGTATTACTATAAGAATTCTACTGAAAATCAGAAAGATGTTAATTTGTTTATCCAAAGTAACATCAAACCAGATTTTGTAGTGTACATTATGTTTTACCTATTTTAATAGTAGTAATAAACAATGTTCTGTGTATTATATGGTGGTTGTAGAAGATATATACCAGAAAATTGCTGAAAATGAAAGATAAAGAATACAATGGCTTCTCCCAAGGAAAACATAATCCCTCTGTCATAGGATGTCATTTTTTATATTCATTCAATACCTAATTCAGTGAATTATTCTTCCTTTTATGTACAGAAAGGTTCAAATAAAGTACTCCATTGGATGTTCAAGGATCAATATTACCCCATTGTGCCCAGCATGTTACTTTTATATCAAATAAAGGAAAAAAAAATCTGTGGACACTCATAGCAGTTCTCAAGTGATTGAAGAATGATTACCTTTGCTCTTATATGTGATAATATTTAAGAGTAACAACTCATCCCTCTTCCAGGAGCTTGTCATAATGTTGCCAATAAGAACAATTATCTGAGTTACAAAGAAATAAGTATCTTCCTTTTCCATTATTCTTGAGGAATGCTCATCTCCTTCCCACCCCTATGCTTGTGGAATATATTATTCTAAGCATGTCTTTGTCACCCTCCATTTTTTTTAATAATTACCTATCCAATCAATTTAAAACATTTCTTCCATTAAGTTTTCTCCTTCATTATGAGATATACATGACATGAACTCTCCTTACCTTTCTTCTTGACTTGGCCTCATGGTTTGTGTTAATGGGCAAACTTAGGTTTGGAATTTTACAGCAAGGTGATACAAATAAGATTTTTAGTATTATGTGGTACCACAGGAAAACAAACATGCACACTTGGACAAACACACACACACACACACACACACACAAACACACACACCTTATGGAGTATAAATAGAGGTTCTTTCCCACAAGTGCCAGAAACTCACCCAGAACAAAAGTAAATACATGTGTTGGGGAGGAAAAATGGTCAAAGCTGCAGTTTAGGTGGTAAAATTATATACTCTAAGAATTGGCATGTTGAAAGCAGGCAATCAGTATCAGATATAGGAGAGGGCATTCCTAATCAGACACAATTGGGTGGATTTTCTTGGACACTTACTGATACTAGCTTAAGACTAAGATGGGGATTCCTCCATTCTACAATGGGACCACAAACTAAGTACATTATCTAAGTCAGCAGAAAGAGAATGACTGAAGACCCTTACAGTTGGTCAAGTGTTTTATCTAATTAAAACCTGTGAGCATTAAAACCTGTGGAAAAATATAAACTTATTACCACATGCTTTATGAACATGAAGACCACTCAGCAAAGTGACTCCATTTTGAAATTTTATCATTATCACTATAACAAATTGATATTTATAAAGTGAAAATCTGACCATGTAATTCTGTACTTTAAAAACTTCAAAGGAATGAGCACTAGACCTGGTCTAAAATAATGTCTGCACACATACACACACACACACACATTATAGATATAGATATAGAGATATGTAGTTATAGATATAGATAGACAGATGGCTCTATCTGTCTCTCTCTCTCTATCTCTCCATACATTGTGTAAGATTTACTCTCTCTACTCAGTTTCTTCTGTAAAATCAAAGTGTTAGACATGATGACCTTCAAGGTCTGTTCTAGCTCTAAATCTATAATCATATGATCTGCATGGAAGTTATTTTTGCTGGTGTTCATCATTAGCATTTCAAAACAAAATGAACAAGTATGAATACCTTTATATGTCGTGTTACTTTTGGATCTATAATGAAACCAATTCTAACACCCCTTTAATTAGCATTCCCAAAGATAACTTCTGTGTCATAATTCAATTTAACTTCATTATGGCTACTATTTCAATTTACTGTACGAATCTCAGTATTGCTATTGTTCAATCCCTCTAGTACTTGCCACTTTCTAGATGAAGATCTCACATTTAGAGTACAAACATTAAGGTAATGTATAAAGAGGACGTATATTTTGGGATTTTTATTATTTTTTCTATTTTTCAGTCATTATGTAAGAGGAAAAAGGTCATATGAGAAGAAATACAAAATGGAATTTTATGTATGTATACATTTACATATATATATATATATATATATTATATATATATATATATATATATATGGATGGATATATTCATATTTGTTTCATGGATTGCCATATAAACTTTATTGCTGTATCAGTAAATGAAAACAATTTCTAAAAGGAGAGTCCCTGTAAGTACAGTTGCCAGGCTTTGTGCAATGAAGTAGAAACATTGCTATTCCCAAGGCTCTTGGATTCAGGCTTCTGAGTTTACTCCATAAAGGTCTAAAGGGAAATGTTGGTCATGGTGTTTTGACTTACTGGGCACATGTTGCTTCCTCCCTCTCTCAGGTGCCTTGTTGTTTCAGCTATCGTGGTTTGGTTTTCCTGTAGGCAGAAGTGGATTGCTAGTACATTTATACTAGATAATGTTGGTTCCTTCAAGAGTCAAAATTTCTATCACCCTACTTTTATCCATTCTGTGAATATTGAAAGTCCACAGATAGGCTCATCCTTTATAAAATTTCCTTTTCTGCTAATTGAAATAAACAAATCATTAGGATAAACCGTAGTATTAGCAAAATAATATTGTTTGTATAGATGTTTCTTCAGTACGCTCTACAGAGCTTCATGATTATTACCACAGCAGATCCATATAATTCTTGGCACTCCTTCAGGCCATTTTCTCTGTTGGAGTTTACAAACCTGTTTATGCCTAATAGATCTTGCTAGTGTCCTTGTCTTACAGTATACAAAATAATAGAATAAGCAGAATTTGCTTCAATTGCACTACTTTGTAGGCTTCTTTGGTTTATCTTAGTAACAGTAAAATATTTAACTCAGGCCTATCACCCAACAAGAGGCATTGAAAATACACAACATCTAAACATTTTCAGGAAGAAAAAAAGCAAAGCTGTTGGCTCACCCAGACAGATAATCTATTTTATTGTAGCTTCTTACAATCTATTACATGGAAAACCTAAAATAATTATTTTCATCATGAAAAATAGGGAGAAAATGAATCATCAATAAATAGGTTTTGGATTATTCATTCACACATTTTTCTAGGGAGTAGATGATACCATTTTTACATCTTAATAAAATTGATAAAAAAATTTAACTTTTTTTTTTGTAACACATACTTTCCAACACTCAAATATATCAGTCATAAGGGATATTCTGGAAAAGGCTAACAATGGATAACTCATTTTACTTTCAACTTTTTGTAGTTTGTCAGTTAACAAAAAAGAAAGATGTGTGTTTAACTTTGTTCATTCCTTCCTGTCCTCTCTCAGTAAGTCTCATTGTTCCTTCCCACACTTATCCACTCATTTGTCAAATCATTCTACTTCTACCTCCAGAATCTCCTTCATTTCACTGAGTATCACCTTATTTCAGATTTTAATCACATCTTGCATAAATTAATGTAACGTTTTCATAATGAGTCTTCCTGGTTCAATTTTTTCCCCACTTCAATCCATTCAATGTGGTGATGCCAATATTTTTTTAAATGCAAATCTGATCCTATGAGTCCCATATTTGACTAATTCCAGGGGCTTCCTTTTGCCTCTAAGATAAAACATGAAAAAATTTTTTTTAGCTTTTAAAGCATTACTTAACCTGAACATCAACTTCATCATACATTACTCCTTCTCTTCTACCCAGCTATTCTAATCTTTTTTTTTCAGTTCTTCAAATATACCATTCTTTTCCCTATCAACAAGCCTTGAACTGACTTTCCCACAGGACTGGGATGGACACTTTCCTTATTGCTTGCTCATAGAGGCACTTTCTTCCTTTACGGCAAAATTTAAGTATGTATGGATTTATTTATATCTATATATAAATATATCCATAAATACTTACATACACATACATATGTACACACATGCACATGCATATGCACAGATATGTATGAGAGAGGGAGAGGAAGGGAAGAGAGAAGGAAGGTATGGGGAAAGGTATAAGAATATACACATGGGATACATACCAACCTTATTTATTTTCTAATTCTGAAATTGAGTCCATCTCAAATCCTATCTTCTGTAAGAAACTACACATTCCTTTCAGCCCTGGTTGATATTCCTTTGATGATAATTTTTCATTTTCATTTTTATTTCTGTTATTATTATTATTAGTATTATTATTATTATGTGGGGGGAGTCAGTGCCATTTCTCTTAGTTAAGAGACTATTTAGTTGGCTGAAAGTTTTGGAAGGTTACTTAAGGTTTGAGTTATTTATATGTATATGTATACACACATGTGTATATATATGTATATGTGTATGTGTATATGCAGATGTGTATGGGTGTGTATATATATACACACCCATATACATCTGTCTGTTGTGTGTGTGTGTGTGTGTGTGTGTGTGTGTGTGTGTGTGTGTGTACAGCTTCCCAAAATAATTACATGTATAGAATCTGTTTAATTAAGTTTGTTTTCCTTAGGAGATTTATGAGATGTGGTGATTCTGGTTAACAAAGTTTGTTCAACTTCTATAGCATTGAAAGAAGCATGGGATAATAAGTAATTTAAAAAAAAAACTTGTATAACACGAAAGAATGTAAGATATTAAAATAAATAAAATAATTTATTTCTCTGGCTTTCTGATAGAATGTTGTCCAGAAAAAAAGCCTTTGTAAAATCCTCATCTTTTAATTTTGTTAAAAACTATTCTTCTACTAATAGAAACTGTGCTTAAGCATAATAAAACAGAGATCTTTACTTCTAAAATTTCCTCATTTTTGTACATTTTTTTTGGCAAAAGTATCCTACTCCAGAAACTTGAAGAGAAGATGTCACTATCATGTTTCTTATATCTGAAATTCTAAAACATTTCTGATATCTTCCACTGAATTTGCCATTTAATGATATGATAGTGTGCATTGTTTATATCTCTATCTATACACATATGCAATTTTTCTAGTATCTGTATTCACTCTTTCATTCATTTACGAGTAAATATTGTTTGAATACCAAATTTGAGAATGACATTAACATAGTAACTTCTTTTAGTTTTAATATATAGCCCAGATGTGTTCATTGTGAATTCTGATCTTGTAAAGAATGGTTACATTACTTATACGTTATCTTTCTATTTTGAGGAATCTTAAAGAGGCTTAAATATTCAAATGAAATTGTTCTCACTCCCACAACTTGAATCTAAATTTAAACAGCTCTGTTTGAAACATGTTCAAAGAAGAGAAATGTTAGATATATACAGAAGTATATGGATTGGAGTTTGTGAACAGTCCTATGTGTATTAAAGGAAGTTTAATGTACTGAAATTAACCAGTTATCATACTTTATTCTGTTATACATTATCATAATGTCCATTCATATTCAGAATTTATATTACATTATTTATAAAATCACTATTTTTTTAAACATTATCATTAAATGGAAGTTGTTAATAGTGAATTATAACTGAATTTTATTCAATAGTGGAGAAAATACACTTATGGCATTTCCCTATTTTTTAATGTTGTTGATTTCAATTATAATCATAATCCAAACAAAAATGGAGATTTGTGATGAGTACATGATACACACACACACACACACACACACACACACAAATGCACACATTATATATATATGTGTGTGTGTGTGTGTGTCTGTGTGTGTGTATATATATATATATATAAAATTAGTTTAAAACAGAATGAGCAAAGTACCATTTCCTGAGATTTTAGATAGGGTCATATATCTCTGCAAACAGAAATGTTATTCATTAAATGTGGATGTCACATTTAAAAAAAATAAGGAGATAGAAGTTATAGTTAATCAGAATACACCCTACATAAGTCAGCATGACCATATTTAAACCCTTTTAGTTTCTCTTTCACAAAAAAAAGAGAAATAAATATTCTAATTCCAAAATTTATCCAAAATTCTATGAAGTTAAAGGAAACAAGTTTCCAAATACAATGCAAAGCTCTCAGGTGAGATATCTGAAAATCATATATTGAAAGCAAGCAAAAAGAAACAAATTTAGCAAATTAACTGAAGCAATTAGAATTAGTCACTTATGCAGTGTGTGTGTGTGTGTGTGTGTGTGTGTGTGTGTGTGTGTGTGTGTGTGTTTGTGGGGGAGAGAGAGAAAGAGAGAGAGTGGGAGAAAGAAAGAGAGAGAGCTTGGAAATATTTTTTTTAGAATAGTATTTTTATGAATAATGATGCAATAATTCTAATTAACAAATCAACTTTTTATATCACTTTAGAGTTTGCAAAACACTTTCCTTCCAACCACTCTATGGGTTAAGGAGTGCAAATTCCATTATCTCTACTTAACAGAACAGGAATCTGAGGTTTATATTAGTTAAGTAACTTGTCCATGACAATGAATTAGTGTGGAAGCTAGGATTTAAACCAAAGGCTAAGCTCCAAATCCAGCTATTTTTTGACTAAGGGATCTTGGAGAATTAGTGCAACTTTTACTACATATATGGCAACTAAAATGTCTCCGAATTTTGCAATGAAAAGGAACACACCCTACTTAATTTTGGATACCAGTGATAGAAAGATTAACAGTAACTGAAGGAATGAGTTCAGATAATTCAGTTCAATTCCACTAAATCATCATTTCTAAAATACCTACCATTTGCTGAGTACTATAGATTTTGCCATAGGGAAAGAGTTTGTACACTCAAGATAATTATTTTCTACTGGAGAAATGAATATAACATGAAAATTGCTGTATACTCGAAATATCTATCTAACCAAGTGACTAGCTAGGATAACTCTATTGAGGCCATAGGGCAGGGGTGTTTCAACCTTCTTGCATGTCTCATGGACCCCTTTGACAATCTTGTTAAGCTTATAGAAGAACCATTCTCAGGATATTTTTTAAACAATCCTTTCATCATCATTGGAGGAAATGCTAAATTCCAGATAAATGTTAATGCAAATAAAGGTGTATTTTTTTCTCATGCAAAGTCAGAGAACTTCTGAAATCTATCCATGGAAAGACCATATGGAGACATATTTTGAATGACTTCAAATACCATACAGAGGATGTAGTATTTTGTTGGTGAGACAATGGGAACCACTCAGGCTTCTTTAAAAAAATAGAGATTTCTGAAAGTATGAAGTGTAAATGGGAGTCTTTCAGTACACTAAATATGTACTATATAGGAGGCAGAGAATTTATATGTATGTTTCTGACCTAATTAATAAAAAGTTTTATATATTGCAGGTTGATTTCTTCTTCTTCTTCTTCTTCTTCTTCTTCTTCTTCTTCTTCTTCTTCTTCTTCTTCTTCTTCTTCTTCTTCTCCTCCTCCTCCTCCTTCTCCTCCTCCTCCTCCTTGTCCTTCTCCTTCTCCTTCTCCTCCTCCTCCTCCTTCTCCTTCTTGTTCTTCTCTTTCTCCTCCTCCTTCTTTTAAATGTATATGCATATATTTTATGAAGCTGTTTCTACAATATCTTTTTTAAAATTTTTTCCCCAATTAGCTTACTTGGTGCTGAGCTGGGATCCTAGTGATGGCATCTGGAATGTGCTGAGGCCAGTTGGATATTTCTGCATTTCCACTGGGCTACATAGAGGCATGTGGAGGACTGGGCCCTGAAGGATGCCTGCTTATCCTGGGCTGTGCTTATACAATTGTATGTCTGGCTCTGGAGGATTCCTGCCTGGGGCTGTGCTAATCACATAGTGGTTCTCAGTGCTGGAGTCTGCTGGATCCACTGGCTTTGCTAAGGTATGTGGGGGTCTTGATGTTGACATTTGCCTGCTCCACCACCCTGGGGATCAGGATCTCCCACTGGTTTGCTAAGGCGGGGCTTGCTGCTGTCTTGTGGGGATGTTTTATGTCTTGGTCTTAGTTCCCCTTTTACCCAAGTGATACAGATGGTTTTTGAAAATCTCCTGAGTAAAAGACTGCTGCACACCATCTTTCCACTGGCTCCACTGTTACAGAATTTGTTCTGTGGCACTATTTTGTGGTTGTTCACAACTGAATAAGGGAGAATGACAGCAATTTACTGCTTACTCCACCATCTTCTTAATGCTTACTTTGCTATTTTTACTTTCTTCTTAAAGGTGAAAATTTTAGAGCTGGAAAAAATTTCTCTCTACTCTGTAGGTTACCAAAGAGAATAAAGTATATCTGGGAAGAGTAGATACACAAAAAAGAAGAAAAAAAAAAGAATATATATACAAAGAGCCAAAGATTACACTGTTTTAGTGATTCTGAGTCAGAAGCAGTTCTTTGTATTTCAGTAAATGAAGTAATGAAGGTGAATGGTGCATCAAGAGAAGGTTGATGGAGGAAGAAGAGAGCCTGATGGAGTGTACCATGACAGTTATTGTTGGACTTAACATAAATAATCTAGAGAGCTGTCATCCTCTTGGACACGAATGCAAGGTGCAATGATATCCCGCAGTGGTAAGGTTAAATAATGAGGGAGAAAATAATTTTATGATATGGAACCAAAGGTACTAAAAGGTCAAATGGGCTGGTATTTATTTCTTTAAATGCACATTTCAGAGATTAGGTTAATTTTAGGATTTCATTTAATGGGGTTTAGCTACTTTTAATTCTGATTTTATTTGTAAGCAACTTGTACAAGAGACAATTAATATATTTTCCTTCTCTGAACTCTGATATGTTCATATGATCTGATATGTTCATATGATATGATTCAACACATAGCATTCTTTAAATTTTTTCCCTATCTGTGCAAACTTTAGCTCTCTAGCTAGATTTTCAAATCTTTCAGTGCATGGCATGTTCACACAGGCAGGAACTGGAAAAAACTAAACAGAGATATACACACCTAGATAGAAAGATACATATGTCAATATCTATATACATACACACACACACACACACACACACACACACATATATATAAACATTCATGTATCTACATATTTGTTTTATACATATATAAATGTGAGTATATGTATGCATGTGCTTGTATATATAAACACATATTTAGGTGTGCATGTTTATATGTGTGTGAGTTTATAGACACAATCTGTGGGCAGATATACAGCAAGCTGTATTACTGCAAATATATTTAGTGAGCCTTGGACAATAAGTCTCTAACCCTACACATATGCATACAGACATGATTATTTATTTGATGGCATACAATTATTTTCCTAAGATTCAGTGCTAACTTGGATCCAACTTCTGGGTTATATTTTTTTCTTCATTTTACTTTTTTTAAATATTATTAATGTATTGATTCTTTTATGGACAGTTATCACACTAAGCTTTAGATTCTTTCAAATACCTGAGGCAACACTTATTCTATATTAATATTATTCTAATCCCTTTCAAAATTGTTCCTGTGAAAATGGAATTGTTATTTTTTTCTGTATTTTTCTGGTGTTTTAAATATATCTTCAACTATGAATGGAAATAGTTAATAGTTTCTATTTAGTATTGAAATATTCCTATTTTTTTCCCAAAGGTACATTGTGCAGAGAAAGTTTGGTGAATTTTCATTATCCAATTAATAATCTACATCTTTTAGCTTTCTCAGAAGTCTATGTTGCAGGCCTAAGAGCTCCTTTCAATGAATTTTGGTGATTCCCTTCTAGGGAATGTACTCTATAAATGACATGCTTTATTTTAATGATTTCCTTTCCTGGGCTATCAATTACAAAACCAAATCTTTTCTCTAGGCATGGTTTCAAAGAAAGAGTTGCATGGTTGAGTGTGGTGGAAGAGGCAGGAAAGGATGAGTTAATATGGTGACTTAGGATAGCTAAACAAGTCTTTTCCAATATTCACTCATAAGATGTGCTCAACCTAATTTCTCACTTCAGTGAATAAACTTACTTTTGGATATTAGGCTCAGAAAATCACTGTTTTCCTTTTTTCCTGGAAAGGAAGGAATATAACTTCATTTTAACTCAAAAAGAAAATAAACGGAAAGCTCAAGTTGTCTATCCAAAAAGAGAGAGGCATATCTTGCTCAGCAAACCTCAAGCTATTTTGAAATATGTGGCCATAAATATCGCTATTGTAGACAGGCTAATTTCTGTACTGATCGCTTGTTTGTTCTTTTTTAATGTCTCAATTCAGTTGATGATCCTGCTACTTCCTGCATGTGAGCAAGCCATTTAATTGGGTAGTTAGGTGGTAAAATGCATGAAGTGGTGGACCTAGAGTCAAGAAGATATGAGTTCAAATCCAGCCTCAAACATTTACTACTTTTATGATCCTAAACTTCTATTTACCTCAGTTTCCTCAACTGTAAAATGGGGATAATAAGAGAGCTTAGCTCACAAGAAAGTTGTCAAAATCAAATGAAATAATATTGGTAAAGTGCTTTGCACAATTTCTGGCAATATTAAGTATTATGTAAACACTTAATCTCTTCCACCTCTTTTCCTCTCAATTGTAAAATAAAGATAATTTTGGAAACTTAAAATTGGATAGGACTTCTGATGATTCTTAAATTCATATAGGAGTACCATCATAGCATGTCAAAAAAAAAATGTTGAACTTGAAATGAGGAGATACCAACTAGTAAATGACTGGCATCTCATTTAAACTTCCTGAAATTTATTTTCCTTATCTGTAAATTGGTGTTAATATATCTATATTACTTAAATCATAGGTCTTTCTATGAGGTTCACATGAGATTATACATATGTAGCATTATGTATCACCTATAGTTATAAATAAAAATTCATTATCATTTTTGTTAGTCCAGACTATTCATGAAGTGGAATATCTTATATAATATTTTATGATTCTAAAATTCTTGATGTTTGATCTTCCAGTATTTCTTTGAAAACCCCAAGTAACAAGGAATTCACAATCTCTAGGTAGGCCATTCTATCTTTTTATAGCTTTTATTGTTAGGAAATGTTGCTTAAGGAAGTCTATTTTTTATTTCTATACCTTTCCTCATTTTTTTCCTTATTCCACATTCCAGTTATATATTAAGGTCTAAGATAAAATTGATGAAATTGATAAAACTTATGCTCACAAAATGATAAATAATACAGAATTTCAGAGTAACAGAATTGAAAGATAAAAGAGTCCTCAGTAGCCCAAGTCCCTGCATCATAAGAATTATACTATAAAATATTGACAGCCTGTGATTGAAGATTTCCATGAAGGAGGAACTCTTAGTTTCTCAGGTCAGCCCATTCCATTTTTGAATGAATCCATTTGTTAAAGGACACCTAAGTGGCAGAACAGATAAAACACCAAGCCTGGAATCAGGAAAAGCTGAGTTTAAATCCAATCTCAAACCCTGTGTGACCTGAGACAAGTCACTTAACTTTCTTTTCCTCAGTTTATTCATGTGTAAAATGAGCTAGAGAAGAAAATGGAAAACTACTTCAGTGTCTTTCCTAAGAAAATCCCAAAAGGGGTTGCAAAGAGTTAGACATGATTGAAATGACTTGTCAACAACAAATACTTAGGTGAAGTTAGATGGTTCAGTGATTAGACCTCCTGAAATTCAGTCAAGAAGACTTGAGTTCAAATGTAGCCTAAGGCATTTATTAGCTGTGTAATCTGAGACAAGTCACTGAACCTTGTATGCCTCAGCTTTCACATTTGTAAAATGAGCTGGAGAAGGAAATGGTAAACAAGCCCAATATCTTTACCAAGAAAATTCCAAATGGGTGACAAAGAGTTGGACATGACTGGAATGACTAAACAATGACAAAAATTAGGAAACTTTTCCCTGGCATCAAGTTTAAATTTGCCTCATTGAAGCTTCATGAAAGGCAGTTGAGTGACTCAGTAGATGGAGTGTTGGTCCTGGAGTGAGGAAGTCATGAGATCGACCCTGTCTTCAGATACTTAGTATCTATGTGATCCTAGACAAGTCATTTAACTTGCATTCTCCTTAAGAAAACCCCATGGACAGCACTGCCATATTATGGATCATGGGGTCACAAAATTTGGCACAATGGATTAACTAAACAACAACAAAGAACTTTAGGAAGGCCTCCAGTTCACTGTCTTGATTTTACATAGGTGGCTTATTGGAGGATGTGGACAAGAACTACATAAAACGAAAAGGTACTGGTGAACTACAATTTATACCATGAAAACCTCTCAGAACAATGAGATATCAGATACAATGAAGTGTTGTTATATAGAAATATTATTGGACATACCTTAAGACTCTGTATAGCTGATCAAATTATGTACTCAAGGTAAGGGGGAAAAAAGTAACTCAAAGAAAAATAGCTATTAATCTATTGATTTTCATTATTTTTTAAATTAAAAGTGGAAAAGTGAATTTAGCCATCTTGAATGATTCTGTGTAGATGAATCCCAGGAAGACAATTTTGATCAAATGGCAAATTCAAACTGTCCACGTGGAATGGATTTCCTGGTACCAAAAGCTGAGCAATTTTAAACAAACAAAAAATACTCTACTATCTCATATTTCTCTTTCTACTCCAATTTGTTTTCTTTGTTATACCAAGCATTATCCAAAATACGTTTTAATTTTTTTTTTTCATTTGGCTTGTCTGAAAAAAAATTGGATAGTCACGTAAGTTATTTCCTAGTAATAGAACACTTTTGACTCAATATATCCTCAATTAAATATATACACAATTCTTGCATTCCTCCTTTATCATAACAAAAAGAAAGAATTGAATTGTGACAGGGAAACTGATTAGAAAGACTTTTAAAATTAATTTGCTAGTTGTGTGAGTGGAGAGAAGAGGGTAGATATAAAAGGTATTGTGGATGTAGAAAAGTTTTAAAAATTGAATGGAAATGTGGAGTGAGAAAGAGCAAGTATTTACAAATAATTCAAAAACTGCAAACCATGGGTCAACTAAAATTTGAAAATTTTGAAGATAGGTGGGTTTTGGGGAAAAGCTAATGACTTCTGTTTGGGATATATTGAGTTAGAAATTTTAGGTGTCCAATAGCCACCTGGTTATGCAGAATAGAGATCAAAGAAATTGGGCTGGAGATTTAATTCTGAATATCGTCTCCATAGAGACTGACTCTTACATGATACTTCATTGAGTACCTGTCATATCCTCCAAGTAGAATATAAGATCATAACATCATTGTTATTTGGTTTTTTCTTTGTATCCTCATTGTAGTGTCTGGCACATACTAAGTCTTTAATAGATGCTTCTTGTTTGATTGACAAAGTAAGATGTGTTTGTGTGTGTGTGTGTGTGTGTGTGTGTGTGTGTGTGTGTGTATCACAATGAGTGGGAATAATAGTGTGATCAAAATATATGTAATTTAACAAGATTTACAGAACATTGCCCAGGCTACATATTTGTACGTATATGTTATGCAGTACGAATATATAATTGAAAATTTAATGTGTAGTTATATGATGATAGACAGTAGAATCACATACATAATTTTCTTCAAGCTTAGTAGCAATAAGCTACTTTGCATTTTTCACACATTATTAACTAACTCAAATACACTTTTTAAGTTGTTTCTTCATGTAAAAAATAGGCATGATTTTATTTTTGAATCTGTCTCACAGGATAATTGTGAAAATCCAATTTAGTTAAAAGGCATTCTAATCACCAAATTATTTTTCAATTTTTTTTAGCATTTTGTAAAATTATTTATGATTTTTAATTTTATTCAATTAAAATGGAGATTTTCATTTAAATTTAATTTTATTTGACTTGATTTGAAAGGACAAATTTTTGTGATTTGAAGGGTACAATTTGTATGGTTGTATAATTTTCTTCCTCTTACCCTATGGCATTTCTGGTGGAATCTCATTAGTAATGTGACCCAATGGATTTGGTAATAGAAGAGAATACCATAAAAATTATATCTTTCTATTGAAAATAAATGACTCTAATAAAAATTTTAACTTTGGATTGAATCTAATATCAGTATTGAATCCAATTTTATCATTTTAGTTTTTATTTTGTATTTATTTTCCAGAGTAACACGTAAAAACAGTTTTTAACATTCATTTTTTAAAAATTTTGAGTTCCAAATTCTCTCCCTTCCTCACTTCCCCTCATTGAGAAGGCAAGCAATTTGATATATGTCTTACATATGTAGTCATGCAAAATATCCATAATAGTCATGTTTTGAAAGAAAACATAGAACAAAAAAAACCTTCAAAAACAATAAAGTTGAAAAATGTATGCTTCAGTCTGTATTCAGGCACCACCCATTCTTTCTCTGGAGATGGATAGCATTTTTCATCATAAGTACTTCAGAGTTGTCTTGGATCATTGTATTGCTGACAATAACTAAGTCATTCACAGCCGCTCATCTTACAATACGGCTGTTACTTTGTACATAGTACATTTCACTTTACATCAGCCTTTGTAAGTCTTTCCAGGTTTTTCTGAGAGCATCTTGCTCTTCATTTTTTAATATTATAATAGTATTCCATCGTAATCACATATCACAACTTGTTCAGCCATTCCCTGATTGATGAGCTTCTCCACAACTTCTAATTCCTTACCCCCAGGAAAGAGCTGCTATAAATATATTTTTTTTAATATGCATAGGTCATTTTTTATTTTAAATCTTTTGTGAAACAGACCTGGTAGTGATATTGGTAGGTCAAAGGATTTTTATAGCCCTTTAGTCATAGTTCCAAATTGCTCTACAAAGTGGTTGAATCAGTTTATAATTCCATCAGCAGTGCATCAAACTTTAATTTCTGAGTCCAATTTTAACCACATTAATTTTAGTCTAATTGATTTCATCCTCCCTACATATCTTTGTAAAGATAAACAAACCTAAACAAAAAGTACATCATAAAGCCCTAGTATTAAGAATACCATTTACATTCTTATTCCCTAATGTGCAAAAGCCCAGATAAATATCTTATTAAAACCACTACTTCTAAAAGTTGTTTCTAAAAGTCATACATGCTCAATTCATATGGCTCTGTATTTCTGCTATTGTAATTTACTACTCCTGGGATTTCTGTTTATTGTGCTTAAGGAACATGATGACTAAACACAATAACCTAAATGCTTGGATGTATTGGACTATGTTTAGAAAATTAAAGGATATAATCCCTTCCTGGGAAGTTCCGCTTAAGGTTAATGTGACATAAGCTCCGGAGCTATCCTTCCAAAGTCTCCAGCTGTGCAGTGAAGAGAATTAAAAAAAAAAAAAAAGAAAGCTTCATTTGATCCTAGCTGTTGGTCTTTGGGGAGAACAAATAACAGGGGATTAAAGGAAATAGTGAACTGTAAGAATTTGGCAAGAAAATCTATAGCAAAAGGCTTAGATCACTGCCCCTCTGTGAAAGAGAAACAAACTGGATGTGTCTTTTGGATAGCTGAGCAGAAGCCATTGTCAAGTAATTGTAGTCAGTGTAACTTAAGAGGTCAGCCTAATGCCCCAATATAGAATAAATACAATTGTCACTGGGAAATAAATAGCCCCTGAGGCTTCAGTAGTCTTTTCATTTCACTTATACTATCTTGTTTCAATTTTTCCTTTTCTATTTTCTCATGTGAAAGGATATTATCAAAAGGCTTCTTACCCTGGTAATAGAGGGGAAAAACAGTATTCCATAACTGTTTAGGAGTTGACTCTACACCATTTTTGCTTTTGAGCAAGACTTTTTTTCCAGAATTTATGCTTAACCATTATACAATAGGTTAAAGGATAAGAAATGTCTTTGAAAAAAACTTCAAATCAATTTAAAATAATTTGATAATGTGTATTATTCTGATGTATCAATAATGCTCTATGGAAATGGATCCTCTTGAAGAGGTTTATTTCTTGTATACTGAACAGAATATTCCAAAGGCTCTAGGGAGATTTACCTGCTCCCATGATCTTATGATACTTTGAATTATCATGGAACTTCATCCTTTACTTGCCAGTTATTTATATACATGGCTTAACGGCTTTATAGACAAACCTTCTTAACAATAGGAATCATATTTTATTAATTTTATATGATGCCAGCACCTGGCATTATGCCTTATATGCAACCTGTACTCAGTAACCAGTTATCAAATTGAAGAAATTATAGCATATATAAGGATATAGCAGATGTTGTTAATCAACAAAATAGATTATGCACAGATCATATGAGCAACCAGATAATGGGCTAAAGATTTTTGCCCCTCACAATGACTTCTCACGCATTTCTGAAACAGGAATTATGCATTAAAAATTAAACAATTTCAGATGTCCCTATTATTTGAAAGAATATAAAAAACAAAACAAAGCTCACAAACTGATATTCATTGACACTGAGTTCACTCAGCTCTCCTTCTCCAGCCCCAACCACTAGCATTGAGGCTGCAGTAGCAGACACAAGGATCAAATGCTTGTACCATAACTTCTTCCCTGTTACCTATTTCTAGAGCTGTGGAGATGCTAGCTCTAGGTTGTGGAAATTTTCTCCACCATTACAGCAGCAGCCCTCCAAGAGCAAATATGTACCAGAGGCCCCAACAAACAACCAGCTCTACCAGCATACCTCTCTGTAGCATCAGCACTAAGACCCTGTTTGCCTTGCTGGGCAGAAACCTAAGGAAGGGACAGAGTGGAGCAGAAAAGATTCTTATTAAAGACTAATGATTTTTAAAACCAGTGTCTCTGATAAGGGCCTCATTTCTAAAACATATAGAGAACTAAGCCAAATTTATAAAAATACAAGTCATTCCCCAATTGAGAAATAGTCAAAGGATTTGAACAGACAGCTTTCAGGTGAAGAAAATAAAGCTATATATAGTCAAGTGAAAAAATGCTCTAAATCACTATTGATTGGAGAAATGCAAATCCAAACAACTCTGAGGTACCACATCACGACTATCAGATTGGCTAATATGACAAAATGGGAAAATGATAAATGTTGGAGAAGATGTGCTAAAATTAGAACACTAATACATTGTTGGTGGAGCTGTGAACTGATCCAACCATTCTAGAGAGCAATTTGGAACTATGTCCAAAGGGCTATAAAAATGTGCATACCCTTTGACCCAGCAATACCACTTCATATGCTGTATCCCAAAGAGATCATAAAAATAGGAAAAAGAGCCACATGTACAAAAATATTTATATCAAGCCTTTCTGTGTTGGCAAAGAATTGGAAATTGAGGGGAAGCCCATCAACTGGGGAATAGCTGAACAAGTTGTGGTATATAAATATAATGGAATACTATTGTGCTGTAAGAAATGATGAGCAGGCAGACTTCCCTCATTATCCTCTTCCTCCTCTTTTGCTGTAGGGTAAGGTAGATTTCCATATCGAATTACGTGTGTATGATATTCCCTTGTTAAGCCAAATGCAATGAGAGTAAGATTCACTCATTCACTATTTGAAAATCAAATTTTCTATTTGGCTATGTCTTCTCAAGAATGCATTAAATTTCTCTACATCATTGATAATCAATTTTTCCCCTCATTGATTACACTCAGTTTTTCTAGGTAGGTGATTATTGGTTTTAATCCTAGTTCCTTTGACCTCCAGAATATCATATTCCAAGCCATTTGATCCCTCAATGTAAAACCTGCTAAATTTTGTGTTAACCTGATTGTGTTTCTACAACACTTGAATTGTTTCTAGCTACTTGCAATACTTTCTCCTTGACCTGGGAGCTCTGGAATTTGTCTACAATATTCGTAGGAGTTTTCCTTTGGAGAACTGTTTCAGGAGATGATCAGTGGATTCTTTCCATTTCTGTTACCCTCTGGCTCAGAATATCAGAGCAGTTTTCCTTAATAATTTCTTGAAAGATGATGTCTAGGCTCTTTTTTTCATCATGGCTTTCATGTAGTCAAATAATTTTTAAGTTATCTGTCCTGGATCTATTTTCCAGGTCATTAGTTTTTCCAATGAGTTATTTTACATTGTCTTCTATTTTTTTATTCCTTTGGTTTTGTTTTATAATTTCTTGATTTCTCATAGACTCATTAGCTTCCATTTTCTCCATTCAAATTTTTAAACAATCATTTTTCTCAGTGAGTTTTTGGACCTCCTTTTCCATTTGGCCAATTCTGCTTTTTAAGGCATTCTTCTCATTGGCTTTTTGGACTTCTTTTTTCTTTTGGGTTAGTCTATTTTTTAAAGTGTTATTTTCTTCAGTATTTTTTGGGTCTCCTTTAGCAAGCTGTTGACTTTTTTTGTGATTTTCTTGCATCACCCTCATTTCTCCTCCCAGTTTTTCCTCTACTTCTCTTACTTGCTTCTCAAAATCCTTTTTGAGCTCTTACATGGTCTGGGATTGATTCAGATTTTTCTTGGAGGCTTTAGATGTAGGAGTTTTGACTTCGCTGTCTTCTTCTTGTTGTATGTTTTGATCTTCTTTGTCACTAAAATAGATTACACAGTTTAAGGCTTTTTCTTTTGTACTGTTTGCTCATGTTGCCAGCCAATTACTTGAGTTTTAAACTCTTTGTTAAGGTAGTGGGCTGCTTCCAGTATGAGAATGTACTGTCCCAAGCTTTGAGGGTTTTGTGTGGCTATTTTCAGGTACACTTCTAAGGCCCTGTAAATTTTCAGTTCTTCCATGGTGGTACAATCAAGGATGGTGTTTACTTCTTTCCTGGCCTATGCTGTGGTCTGAGTGACTGCAAGCACTCTTTAGTGCCTTGGAACTGTGAAAAGGATTCCCTGTGTACGGCCACTACCAGTTCCACCTTGCCAGTGCTCCTCCTTGCCCCAAGACCACCACCCAGGACTGTGATCCAGATCGAAGCAGGGATAAAGCAAGAGAATCCTCCCTCAGCACCATCAAAGAGATCCTTGCAAAGCACCTCTGATCAACTGTTCAATCCCTCCACCATCTGTGGGCTGAGAGCTGCAGAAGCAGCTGCCATTCCAGGGCTACCCCAAGACTGGTGCTCCTCTCTCGCTGAGGTCCCTCATACTTTTCCTACTGACCTTCTAAGTTGTATTAGATATTTGTGCATTGAGAAATTTGCAAACCACTATAGCTGCTAGGGATTTAGTCCCCTGAGGCCTGATCTGGGTTCATTGAGGCCTTGTCTTTGCCTGTGTGGCCCACGCTGAACAGTGCTCCCCTCCAAGCCTGGTACAACAGACCTTTCCTATCAGTTATCCAGGTTGTCTTGGGCTGGAAATTTGTTTTACTTTTTTTTGTTTGTTTGTTTTGTTTTTGTTTTGCTTTTTTGTTTTTTGTGGGCTCTGCTGCTCTAAAATTTTTTTAGAGCCATTTTTTGCAAATATTCAGAGGACTTTTGGGGAGAGCTCAAGCAAGTCACTGCTTTTACTCTGTCATCTTGGCTTGGCCCCCACTTTTGAACAACCTTCAAAAAGCTTGACTGCCTACTTACCAAGAGAGATCTGTTATGGTGCCCAAAAAACAATTTTCCAAGTTACAAGTCCTGTTGAACCATCCTTTCTGTCCTGCTATGCTTTACCTTTTAGAATTTGGATACATTAAATTGTAAATGAATAGAGGTGTATTTCTCTCACTTTCAACAATATTACTTATAAACAGCCTCTACAACAGTAATATGCATTCTAAACCTAAATAAGTCATATCATAAATTGATTGCATTTCAGGCTGTGATAGAAAAGCCCTGATCAAAGTGTCTTAAAAGACAAAACTTATTTTTGCAGTTTAAATACAATGCCCTGATGTCAGCAATATTTGGGAAGAGAAGCAAAGACAGTATCCTGGGTTTAATTTAAACATAATCTACAAACTTTAGCTTTGGGATCCAATTACACCTGAATTCATCTAACTTTGGAATAACCAAAAAATAATTTTTGCCAAGTGGCTTTAAATAGGTATGTAACTTAATTAGCCTCACTTAATTAAAACAGTTGGTGTTTGGGTTGAGAGAGAAATTCCTTCTCTGATTACACCTACAAAACTATAAATTCACTTAAAAGACAGAAAGAAATTCCTTGGAAATATTCCTTTTTTAAACATTATAGCTTGTGGGCATCTCACCTTGTTTTCAGCCCCACTCCCCTAAGTAAATAAAGGTTATATCAAGAGGAACCATAGACAATAACTTACAAAGTTGAGATAAAAACTATTTTCTTGGGAGAGCTACCTACTCTGCTTTTTTTTTAATTACCTGGCTGCTTCCATCTCTGCTCAGAGCAGATGATTTTTTTTTTTCATGGAGACACCAATCCTACATTTAGTCTAATTCCTCAACACACCTCTATCTGAAAATCCTAAGAAGCTTCTATCAAAGCCCTGTGGGGCAGATTATTAACTACCTTCAATTCTGAATTGCTCCCAAAATGGGTAGTTTTTATAAGAATTGTTAAGTCTCACAGTTTGCCTCGGTTTCATTTGAGCCCTATGAAACCAGAGTTCTTAATGAAACTATGTACAAGAAATTTTGGACCACACTAGCATATTAAATCTTTAAAATTAATGAGGACAGAAATGGCCAGGTTATGATTTCAAAATGGACCCTGAAATTTTTCAGGCCAATCCTCATATCTGTGTCAGATCACCTGATACACAAAAATAGGGCTTCTTTTCAAAGTCCTCTTCTGCAGTTTCATTTGCATGTGAAATCTGTCTCCTTAGTCTCTTTGAGAGAACCCTCTGCTGGTGAGAGTGAAAATTAGAGAGCTGCAGCATTAAAAACCAGATAGACACAGAACAAATAAACTTATCCAGACAAAGTTTAAATACTGCTAAAAGGAAGAGTCAAATCACAGCCAGAATCTTAACAGAGAACACCTAACGTGAAGAAACTGACACTGTGGGCTAAAGGAGAGGTTTTTGGTTAAAAATCTAAGGTGTAAGTCTCTTCATGGTCAATAAAACTTTGGCATTTAAAAAGTTTGAAAGACAAAATTCTTGGGAAGTTGAATCATTTCATTAAAAATTCCAACATTTTTAATAAATGGCCAGGGGCACTCTGGAATGCTAAAGGATGTTCATTACATCTTTTTTGTTTGTTTGTTTTTCTTTACTTTATTTTATTTTTTAAGTTTTATGGTATTTTATTTTTCCTGAGTTGCATGTCAAGAAAATTTTTAGCATTCATTTTAACAAGATTTTGTATTCCAAGTTTTCTTGCTACCTCTCTCCCTCCCCTTCCCTGTTCTGAAAATGACAGTTAATTTCATATAGTTTATACTTGTGCTCTCATGTGAAAAATACACATGTCTATATAAGTCACAGCTATGAAAGAAAAAAACTGATTTAGAAAAACAAAACAAAAAGAATAAAGGAATGAAAAGAAATGTTTTTATCAGCAGAGTCCGTCAGTCCTTTATCTGGATATGGATAGTCCTTTGTTGTTGTTTTGGATCATTATGTGGTGAGGACAGCTGAGTCATTCAAAGCTGATCGTGACACAATGCTGTTGATACCATGTCATGATGTTCACGTGATTTCACTCATTTCACTTTGCATCTGTTTGTAAAGGTCTTTCCATGATTTTCTGAAATCTGCCTAATCATCATTTCTTATAACCCAATATCCCATTACATTACATTGATGTACTACAACTTGTTCAGCCTTTCCCCAATTGATGGGCACCACCTCAATTTTGAATATTTTACATGATAAAAAGGGCTGCTAGAAGTATTTTTGCACATATACATCCTTTCCCCTTTTTTATGAACTCTTTGGGATATAGGCCCAGTAGTGGTATTGCTAAATCAAATGCTATGAACAGTTTTTGCCCTTTGGGAATACTTCAAAATTATTCTCCATAATGGTTGGATCAGTTCACAACTCCGCCAACAGTATATCAGTGTGGCATTTTTCCCATATCCTCTCAATATTTATCATTTTCCTTTTTTGACATATTAGCCAATCTGATAGGTGTGAGGTGATATCTCAGAGTTGTCTTAATTTGTCTTTCTCTAATCAAAAGTGATTTAGAGCACTTTTTCATTTGCCTATAGACAGCTTTGATTTTTTTATCTGAAAGCTGCCTGTTCATATCCTTTGATATTGGGGAACGACTTGTAATCTTATAAATTTAATTCAGTTTTCTATATATTTGAGAAATGAGGCCTTTATGAGAGACACTTGCTGCAAAGATTGTTTTCCAGCTTTCTACTTTCTTTCTAATCTTGGTTGCATTGGTTTCATTTCTATAAAAGCTTTTTAATTTAATATAATCAAAATCATGTATTTTACATTTTGTAGTGCTCTCTATCTCTTGTTTGGTCATGAATTCTCCTACCCATAGGTTTGGCAGGTAAAGTATTCCTTGCTCTTATAATTTGGTTACAGTGTCACCTTTTAAGTCTAAATCATGGACCAGTTTTGACCTTATCTTGACATATGGTGTGAGCTGATGGTCTATACCTACTTTGTGTCCTATTGTTCTCTAGTTTTCCAGCAGTTTTTTTGGTCAAATAATAAGAAAGTTCTTAGCCCAACAGCTGTGATCTTTTGCTTTATAAAACACTAGGTTACTATGGTCATTGACTACTGTGTCTTGTGTACCTAATCCATTCCACTGATTTACCACTCTACTTCTTAGCCAGTACCACACAGTTTTGATGATTACTGCTTTTTAATACAGTTTCATATCTGGTATTGCTAGACCACCTTTCTTTCATTAAATGAGTTTATATTCTTGAACTTTTATTTTTCCAGATGAAATTTATAGTTATTTTTTCCAGCTCTGTAAAATATGTTTTTGGTATTTTGATTGGTATGCCATTGAATAGGTAAATTTGTTTAGGTAGAATAACATATATATATATATATATATATATATATATATATATATATATATACACACACATATATACACACATATGTACATACACATATATAAACACATATTTTATAGAATAGCATATATGCTTATATAGAATAACATATATACATACATACATATATGTATATATTTTATATATATATATATATATGATAACTTATATATATATATAAGCTCAGCCTACCAATGAGTAATTACTATTTTCCCAATTATTTAGATCTGACTTTATTTGTGTGAAAAGCATTTTGTAATTGTGTTCCTATACTTCCTGGGTTTGTCTTGGCAGGTAGACACCTAAGTATTGTATATTATTTATAGTCATTTTAAATGGAATTTCTTTTTCTTCTGCTGCAGTCTTATAGTAAATAGTGGTGATAGCACAAGTAGCACCTTCATGGCCTTTGAAGTGAGTTACTTCCTTTTTTGTGAAAACAATTTTTATCATTTGTTTTTAAAACTTTGGGTTCCAAATTTTATCTCTTCATCTCTCCCCGCCCGTCCTCATTGAGAAAACAAGCAACTAGATACAGGTTTTACATGTGCGGTCATGTAAAACACTTCCGCAGTAGTCAAGTTGTGAAAAACTAACTATATTTCCCTTTATCCTATTCCCCTTCCCCACTTTATTCTATTCCCTTTTCTAAAGTGTTTGCTTGTGATTCCTTCCTCCCCCAATCTGCCCTCCCCTCTATCATCTATCCCTCTCTTATCTGTTTCCCCCTATTTTCCTGTAGGATAAGCTGTGTAATCATTGACTGGAAAATCTCAAGTCCTAAACCACAGTGTGATGGAATATGAAGCTTATACAGGAAACTCTTGCTTCTCCAAAATAATTAGGAAATGGGATGTTCTTAATACTTGTGACTTACGCTACATACCTGTACCTACACTGGTAATTTTCAAAGGATTAGAATATAATTACTTGTAATGACAACTACAAGTATTAAATCCTAGAAACCATTAAGCAAATTTGATCTTTCTTTGCTAATTAAAAAAAAGCACTTCCTGATTTTGAAAAGTCTCAGGGTCAACATTCTGGACATTATTTATTATTTTGGATTACTTTAGTTGTGATACTATGGCATGTCCTGAGAAATTTGTTTGTTCTTTAAAGAAAACTTTTATATGAGATAAAAAAATAAAGAAATCATGATTTATGTGGGTTTATCTTATATCCTGTAACTTTGCTAAATTTGTTAATTATTTCAAATTATTTTTACTTGACATTCAAGGGTTCTCTAAGTAGATTATCATATTATCTTCAAAGAGTGATCGTTTTGTTTCCTCATTGCATATTCTCATTCTTCCAATTTATTTTTGTCCTCTTATTGCTATAGCTAACATTTCTAGTACTACATTGAGTAATAGTGGGGATAATAGTCATCTTTGTTGACTTCTGATCTTATTAGGAAGGGTTTTAGCTTATCTCCAAAAAGGATAATGCTTGCTGATAGTTTTAAATAGATACTGTTTATCATTTTAAGGAATGATCCCTTTATTCTTATGCTGTCTAATGTTTTTAATGAGAATGGGTACTATAATTTTTCAACAGCTTTTTCCACATCTATTGCTGTGATAATATGATTTTTTTTTGTTACTGGTATGGCTATTATATTGACAATTATCTATATAATAGATATATGATATTAAACAATACTGCATTCCTGATATGAATTCTACCTAGTCAGAAAGAATAATCCTTGTGATATGTTGCTGTAATTACTTTGCTAGAATTTTGTTCAAAATGTTTACATCAATATTTATTTGATAAATTATTCTACAATTTTTTTTTTTGGTGAGGCAATCAGGTGTTAAGTGACTGCCAAGGGTCATGCAGCTAGTAAGTATCATGTGTCTGAGTCCGGATTTGAACTCAGGTCTTCCTGACTCCAGGGCTGATGCTCCATCCACTGTGCCACCTAGCTGCCCCTATAATAAAGATTGTGCTATAAAAATATAAATGAAATAAACCATATACAACTCATAAAAGACAAGTAATAAAAAGAGATAAAGTAGATAACTGATTACACGAAACTGAATATCATCTGTGTAGACAAAATTAGCAAAACTGGGAGAATAATGGAATTGCTTAAATGGAGAAAATAAATTTCTGTATCAAATATTTTTGAGAATGGTACACAAGAAATATATATACATATATGGATACACACATACATGCATACATATATATATATATATATATACACATATATGACATTCCTTAATAGACAACTGGTCAAAGGATATAAATAATTCTCAAAGAAAGAATTGTAAGGTATTCACAACCACATGAAAGAATGCACTAATACTAAGAAAAATGTAAATAAAAACATCACTGAGGTCTTGCTTCACACTCTATAAATTGGCAAAAAAAATGACAAAAATATCAGTAATCATATTGGAGGTATTGTGAAACAATAATCATAGTAATACACGTTTGGAGGAGGTATAAAATGGTACAATCATTATGGAAAGCAACTTGAAATTACACACAAAAAAATGACTGAAATTGCCATGCTCTTGAATCCAGAGAATCCATTACTGGACTTATACCTGAAGAAAGTTGTTGACTAGAAGAATGTATCCATTTACACCAAAATAATTTGATAACAAAAAAAAAAAATGGAACAAAGTAGATGACCATCAATTGGGGAACAGCTAAATAAACTATGGGACATGCATGAAATGGAATATCACTGTGTTGTACAAAATTATTTATTTTGACAAATACATCAAAGCATGGAATGATCAATAAGAACTGGTGGAAAGTGAAATGAGAAGACCCACAAAAATATATGCAGTTAATAAATATAAAGGGAAGGAATTATATACCAAAAGATTAAAAACAAATACAATAAAATTATAAAGATAAAGCAAAATTCGAAGTATGCTTACAATCATTGAAATCAAGTTCTCAAATATAATCTAACATTACTACAGCCCTTCCCCTCCTATTTGGTTTTAGACTCAGCTCGTGATTCATCTATAGCACCTGCTCTACATGTGACTATATACCAGTGGAATAAATCATTGTGATTCCTATTCAATTCTAGCTATACTGTGCATATCTTCATCTTTTGGATCAGTGTAGATGCTTTAGTGGATCTTCTATGATTAACTCTGGATCATATAATGAAGGCTCCTCATGAGTCATGAGTATTTTTGCAGAAATTGTGGTCATCTTTCTGGTGATGACATTTTACTACTAATCATGGAATACCCCAATTCACTGGGGAGTCATAAAGTAGTCTGTAACATCTTATTAATGATGAATTGTCCTCATGAAGTGTTGAAAGAGTATGACTGGGGGGAAAATGGTATTCCCCATGAAAGTGAGGTATAATAGACAGGAAATCTTAGTGATATAATTACATAAGAAACCTCAAGTAAAGCCTCAGAACATTAAGTGGATCTCCTGTAAAGGATATGTGGAAAGACAGGGACTTGAGAAGGAATGGATGGGTTGTAATCTATAAGACTGGACATATCATAATTAAAGAGATCACACAAATACTATGACCTAAAGCCATAGAAAAAATTTGTTTAGTTGTTTACTTTGTTGCTTTTTTTTATTGTTTGTCAATTTTCCTAGCTTGTTTCTTGATGTTAGATTTTGTTAGATTTGGGCTCTGGTTAACTCAGAGGGTGGGAGGAGAATGGTTAGTCTCAGTTTCTGTGGCTACATCTAGGGACCTGTAGGATTTTGGTGTTTCCAAGGAGGTGTGATCTGGAAAGTTCTGGTCATCATCCTCTTGGTCTGTATTCTAGGCTTTACTCAGATAGGGCCTCTGCTCCCTCTTCACCAAGACTGTTAGAGTTCCTGTCCACTCTGGAACTGTCATCTAGAACTTGGTAATGGGTTATGGAGTTGCAAAATGTCATCTAATCCTGTGGCCAGTGATGACACATGTGGCCTCTGTACTACCTTTCTTACCAGAAGTGTAGTCCCATTATCACTTCTGGTGCCTCTGGTACTGCTTCATCCTCCATGCCTCAAACCTATGCTACTTTCTCTACAAGTGCTCTTGGCCAGGTACCAACACAGTGTTCACAAGATAACTTTTTTTTTTCCTTTTCAGCCTTCCTAAAGTGTGCTGACCTGAAGAAATGAAATACTGTGCCTTTTTTTGTTTTGGTTAAAGTGCTCAGAATTTGATTTGAGGCATTTTTTTTAAAAAGTTGAGAGGGTTAGGTTGAGAGAGCTCAGGAAAAATGTTCAATTTCCTCCATCCTCTTGGCTCTGTCTCCACAACTGTGAAGAATGGAGTTTTTAAAGGACAGAGTGGTGGGGAATAGGGAAATAGAAATCAAACAAATTGTATTGTAGTGCTGAAGTTGCTGTTTTGACTGTATCATAAAGTTTTGTCTTCTTTGTACAATATCACACAGAGCTTGGAGGAAGGAAGACTGATTTCAAGTATTCTGTCTGACACATACAAATTATGTCTTTAGTTCTGTGACTCTGGGCAAGTCACTTAACCTTGAGGTGATTTAGGCAGCTTTCTACAGCTTTAAATTGCAGAAAATGTGCTGGCTGAAGTTTTAGAGGGAGTTTCCTTATAAAGGAATCCCCTTTACAAAGCACAAGTTTAATCTCTATTCCCTTTGCTATGTACTACAAGAAGTTATTTCCAAAGCTCAGAGGAATTGTCAGGAAAAGAGATTTGAGAGCTATGGTATTGAAGAAAATGGACTACCAAGTCTTCTTGAGCTATCAACCAGTTTTCTTTAATAACAATATACTTCACAAAATAGTTTTTTTTTTCCATAAGGACCCAGACCTTTGAAGGCTATGAAGATAATCTGACTGAGAAAAGAAAATAACTGCTATTACTTTTGATGTTTATTTATTTTGAATCTCAGATTAAAATTCATGAATCTCTCTAGGTGATTGCTTTCACTAGATACAAATAGACGTTTTACCCAAACATCAAGCCAATAGTGAAAATACATTTGAACACATGTTTAAAACTTAAGTGAATATTGCTGTCAATACTTTTTCCTGCATTGCTTAAAATAGTCACAATAATGCTACCTTATGTTTGTATGTAACTTTGGAATATTTTTCAATCAAATTTAAAAATAAGTTTTTAAAATGCTTGTTTTAAAGTGTTTCAAGGCAGAAATTTTGCATATTTTATAAATGAAAAAAAACTGAGTCTCAGAGAAGTTATATATTGAGATTATGTCTAGCCAGATAAAAAGCAAAGACTAGAATTTAGATTTTCTTACCATTTCAGAACTTCAGATCCTCTGAGTTTGAGAAAGAATTTGATTATATCATTCTGTCTCTCAGAAACTGACTAAAGTACACGAGCACATTTGTCCTTCTGCATCAGGGATTAATTCTTTCTAAAGAATTAATATCACAAATGATTCTCTTATTACTTTCTTTTTTGAAAAATAAAGCTTAACATCTATTTCCTATTTTCCTCCAATTCTCTTCTCCCTAAAAACACAACAAAAGAAAACAAAAAATTCTATTTTCTTTTCTTACTTTTTCTCTTCCTCCTGATAAGCCACTCCATTCACCATGATCTTGTATCATTTTTAACCTTTCTTTCTATTTATTTCTTGTTTTTCTTTTCTTTTTTTCTTAACAACACTTGTTATCTCCAAAAAAAATTAATATAAGGTATTCTGTAGATCTCCCATGAAAAATATATACTGCACAATAGAGCTTGTGAGATACTCCCGATCCTATGGATTTGAAATTGTTCTTGTTTTTCTTATTATGTATGATTCTTTTCCACAATTTGGCATGAATCCATCTTGGAAGATCCTCCTAAAACATTGTAATATTTCATGGACACTAATAAATTACTTAGATATCTTCCCCTCAACTCATTCTATGACTGGTATATATCTTTTGATGTTTAGTGATACAAGTTTGTGATATTTTAAATGACTTTTGATCCACAAGCCATCTTTGGTGACTGTTTGCCAACTCCATGCATTTATTGAGCTCATTTTACAATTCTTTTCAAGGTGTCTTGCAATTCTAATTTCCTTGAGATTGTAGGGTTACATATTAGTGTAGGATACATATATCACTAGCAATCTATTAGCAGGAAAATGATAAAATTCTGTGGGAATCAACAGTAATAAAAATTTTGAAATAATGACACAATTTTCCAAATGAAATCCACCAATAATCTCCTCCTATTCAACCTTAGGCTATATATCTCTATCTCTATTTCTCTAACCATATATAATAGATAGATGTGTGTGTATACATTCAGGAATACTTGCATCCATACCTAAACTCATATACACATTTATACATACATTCACATATAAACAGACATGCACACATTCAGGAAAAACACAAGAATACAACTGCACATACATATATGCTTACACAGGTAAATAAATACATGCACATACATCTCTATATATGTACATACACATATATGTATACATGTATATACATATACATATGTGTATATGCACATTTATACACACACATACACACAAACATATATATATATATATGCATCTGAAAGTATGCAAGCATATACCTAGGCACATGGATATATACATATACATATCAACTATATCACCTATATGTTCACTTATACCAATTTAAACATATGCATATGTGTGTATTTCACAATCTATATTCATGTACAAACTACATAGCTAAATTTGTCTACAGGAGCATTCGTATGACTGTTTTTTTCTATATATGCATACATATGAATTTGCATATACATATACCTGTACCCATATGCTGTACATATACACATGCCAACATAGACAGAGATCTAGACAGATGCAGACATAGACATAGACCCAGATATACATGTCAGTAAGTCAGAGATAACAAATGATATTTACTATTCAAGAAAAGAAATTCTCTCCATAACTAACCATCCTTACCATCTACAATATCAAATGATAACTAACTGATAACCACTGGAAAATAAACTCAAGACGCCTAGAAATAGCATCACTCCCAAGAATACAGGCCTTGTTTTCAGACTAGATCCCACAGTCACTATGCAAAGGGAGCAATTACTCTGGAAATATGACCTGACCTATGCCTATGCATCTGCTACAGCCTCAAAACCATAGCTATCAAAGACTACAAAAAGAATGTTCTCACTAATAAATCCTTTTTGGTACTGTCAAACAGTTCAAAATTTTAAATGGAGACAGCTTTATCAGTGGAAATATTATTAAAGAAATTGTATTACCTCATGGTAAAGAACTTGGAACCTCATCAAATGCCTTGCAGATAAAACTTTTTTGTGTGTTGTCTGTGCCATTAATTTGAGCTCCTTGAGGGCACTGACTTTTTGACTGTGTGCCCAGTGCTTAAAATACTGTAGATAGTAAGTGCTTCACAAATCACACACATGGAGTAGATAGGTGGTGTAGTGGATAGAGCACAGGCCCTGCAGTCAGCAGGAGTGAGTTCAAATCCAGCCTCCAAGACATTCTAGTTGTGTGATCCTGGGCAAGTCACTTAACCCCAATTGCCCCCAAAAGGAAATAAACCATATATGTAAACATAAGTATGCATGCATATATGTAATCTTTGAGTTCTTGTTAGATCTGTCACCTACAATATGTATTGCTTCTATATTTATATAGTCATGTAATTGCTCTTATTCATTTCATCTCATGTCATTGTTATTTCATCACATAGCTCATGGAAGAATAAGGTGACAGAATCCAAACATGTTATTTCTAATCTGATCACAAATGCTAATAGATGACTATGCAAATGCTGGAAAAAAATTTTTCCATTTTTTTAATCTATCATCATTCTTTAAGTTACCTATGGTCTGATTTGTTTTGTGTAAGCTTTAGGATCTAAGGATGTGATTAGACTACATGGTATAAATGGTTAAAGTACATGCAAGGGCCATAGACTTTGAAACATCGAATGAGGATAAACAAATTATAATGAGGTCAGCTTTGAGAGAATCTTATGCAAATCAGTCTCAAGACAGGTGGGTAGACATTTGGAGTTGATAAATTGTAGATTTCCATGATCTCTTTTTATTATTGAACTGGATACATCTTCTAGATAAATAAATGCACCTATATGCTCATATTTTATTTAATATTGATTTCCTTCCTTCATTTAGTTTCTCAAGATGGTAGACTTTCATCTGGGGTCAGTTTAGATCTTGTCTTACATCTTGCAAGGCATGTAAATATTCCTCAAGCTAGTCTGGTTTGATTGGATAGATAGTGAAGTTCTCTATGGACTCACTGAACATCAATTATCTCCACAAACACCCCCAATTTAAGGTGACATTGGTCAGAATCTTTCATTCTTCTTTTGTAGTGATTTACTAATGCTCTAGTATTCCAACTATCAAGTAAAATATTAGCAAAGTGGTTTTTTTTTGGTTTGGTTTTGTTTTCTTTTGTTTGTTTCAGAGGAGAGGCCAATGTCTTCACAAAATTTCTCTACTTTATTCACTGACACAGATTCTTTCTCATAAGAGACAATTATCTCCATAGTGATCTACTTACTTATGTGTGCTTAGAATACATCTTACACAGCTAATATCTTGCTGTATATGTTTTTAACTTTAATTGGAAGATATAATGAATTCTGCAAGCTCCTTTATTTGTTCTTCTAAGGTTAACTGTAAGTCAACTTTATATTTAACTATACTTTTTCACTCATCATTTTATTCAGTAGCACAAATGTAAATATCCATACAGTTAAGTTCCTCCAATAGCACTTCAACACTTTAACTAGTAGACAGAGCTATCACAAGTACCGAGAGTTAAATTGTTTATCGACAAAAACCTTTTTTTTTAAATTTTTTGTCTCCTTTAATAACACTGTCTCATATGTAATACAAAAACAGAAGGAGCAATATTTCTTATGTGCTTGAGGAGTAACCATGTAGGAAAAATGAATCATAATCAAGTAGTAAAAATTATGTTGATGAGTTTCTCTATCCTTAGACAGTCTGCTCTTTGAATAGTCTGTTACATGAACTATTTTGAAGTGAATAAGCACTTTTGTTTTTCATTAAGAAGTACTAAGTTTCACATACAAAATAATATTTGCATTTGTTCAAATAATTAGAAATATCTCATATGATAACATTTTGTAGTACTTAAAATCTCCTGAAAATACAGTCCCATGTTGCCAACTGCAGTTCAAACCAGGTTAAAATTAATTTGGAAATTATTTAAAATATAAAAATACACTAAGAGATAGAAAATATTAACATGTGATTTTTAAAATCAATGTAAAGCCTGCAAGGATCCATATGTATTATTCCATGGTCCCATTTCTATTGGAGCTTGAAACCATTGCTTAACAGTATCCCAGAGGGGCCAAGCTAAGATTAGAGTAAAGGCAGGGACTTGCCTGAGCTTTCCTCAAAATGCCTCCATTGAGGCAGGACTCTGTTGTTTTGCTCATACTTAGAACTGGGTCTCAGTGCTGGGTGGCACTTTCAGGGCAAGGAGGAACACTAGAAGAGTGCAGCTTGTGGCCACAGAGGATGGGGGCACTCCTCACAGTTTTAGAACAGAAGGGAGAGCTTGTGGTCACTTACAGACCAGAGCACTGACCAGGAGAGTAGCAAACACGTGTTCTTAGACCATACAACCTTGGAAGAACAGGTCCCTGGAATTATACCTGAAAACAGCTGAAAAAAAATGCCCCACATCTAGGAAACAAAGCCCTATTAAAAATAATTAAAAATAAGCAATAGGCTGGGAGAATGAGCAAACAAAAGAAAAAAAAATTGCTTACTATAGAAAGTTATTATGGTGATGAGGAAGATGAAAATACTCAGAAAAAGACAACAAAGTCAAGCTTCCTACATCTAAAGGCTCCAATGAAAAAAAATATCAATTGGTCTCAGGCCATGGGAGAGATCAAAAAGCATTTTAAAAATCAAGTAACATAAGAAGAGGAAAAAGTGGGAAGAGAAATGAGAACGTTGCAAGAAAATCACGAAAAACAAGTCAATAGCTTGTTAATGGAGACACAAAATATAGTTAAGAAAATAACAACCTAAAAAACAGATTAGGCAAAATGATAAAAAAAGGTCAAAAAAACCAAATAGGAGAAGAATGCCTTAAAAAAGCAGAAATGGCCAAATAGAAAAGGAGCTCCAAAAACCCACTGAAGAAAATAATTCCTATTTCTGGGAGTCAAGGTGAAGTAGGAAGTAAATCACTCTCATCCTTCCTTTCTGACTTCTGAAATCCCAGAAAATATCACCCCAGCAAAAATTCTGGGACAGCTGAGTCAACAGAAAGGTGGGCTGCAACAATCTGGTAGCCCAGAAAGCTTTGGGGATTTACAGGAAAGGTCCCTCTCACTCTGCATGAAAGTGAGCAGTACAGGATAGGATGCTCTCAGCTAACCAGCTGCAAGCCCCACCTCAGCAAACCAGGGGGAGATCCTGAGCTCCAGGGGGGTGGAGCAGGGAAGCAGCAACACTAGGACCCCTGAGTGCCTCAACACAGGCAGGGGAACTGTTAGACACCAGCTTGGGAAACCACCACATGCACTGGCATTCTCCAGCAACAAAATTTCCTGCTGCTTCAGCACAACTCCAGGAACTACAAGTTTAGGAGGCATAGCTCCAGATTGGCAGACATCCTCCAGCAGCCAAACATTTGAATGCTTTAAAGAAGCATAGGTGAGCAGGAGTCTTCCAGGGGCCAGACTCCCCACACCCACCCTGAGAGCTCCAGCATTGTTGACCCCAGCTCAACCCCAGTTAAGCTTTCAGACTCCTACAGCCACAAGCTGTTAGCACCTGAACACAGTTCACAAAGCCATTGCTCAGGTCCTGGGCTTTAGGCATAAGAAACTTGGGTCAGTATTCCCTGTGCTACAGCAGGGAAGTTCAATTTTTAAAGCCAGAAAACAAGTAAACAGCATGAGCAAAAAGCAGAAATTGACAATGACCATAGATTCTTATTATGGGGACACGGTAGATCAAAACACAAATTCAGAAGCAGACAACATAGTTAATATACCCACAGCTGAAACTTCGAAGGGGACTGTGAACTGGTTTCCAGCCCAAAAGCCATGTTGGAGAAGCTCAAGAAGTATTTTAAAAGCCAAATAAGAGAAGTAGAAAGGAAAAAAAAGTAGGTATGCTATTAGGTATTAATCAGGTGTTAATGAATACAATTCTAAAGAAGAAAGGAACAAATTAATTTTCAAAATAAAATATTATAGTGCTTTATATTTATGTGGTAAGTGTTTCATATTTCTTCTCTATTCACATTTTTCCAAAGGAATGTTTTAATACAGTTTATTATGATAACATCAAGACCTGAAAATAGAGTCATCAGAAGCAGAGTTTATTAGATAGCAATTTTGCTTTTAATCCTGTGTCTGATTATTACTAAGGGATTATTTGATAGAAGTAAGTTGTAGCTTCAAAGAATAAAAAGCTAAAGTTATTAGCAAGAAAATTGTTGCCTTTTATTAGAAAAAAGCAATCAGAGAAGTTCAGTTCAGCAAATGTATGGTAAGTGTAGAGTTTAATTTTTTCATGTTTTCTTGTTTCTCCCTATGTATCAAATTAACCTACATTAGGTTTTACAAATAAATTTTTATGTAAATAGATAGATAGATAGATAGATAGATAGATAGATAGATAGATAGATAGATGGATACTATAGAAAGATCAGAAATATAAAACATTTTCACTAATACCTCGGGCCAAACTCTCCCACATACCACTTTAGATCGGAGTAGTCTCTTAATAAAAAGAATTCATGTCACCAAGTTCACTTCTGAAATTGTGCAAGCAAGAAGATCAGCCATTTTCTTTACTTCTTTTCCTTATTCAATCTAATACTATCCTGAGTCATGGGTTATTAAAGTATTGGAGCACTCTGGGCTCAACTCTTTGAAAAAAAAGTAGCACAAATTCTATCTCCTGTACCTGTTGGACTTGCCCTCTCAACTTCACATGCTTACAAGCTCACAGTCTACTCTGATAGTCCTTCACCTTAAATCAGGAAAGACAAGACACTAAAAGGCAAAGAACAAAGGCCTGTTGGTCCATGATGGTTCAGATGGAGAGAATGAAGCCAGAAGTCCATCTCAACAGCTAGATGCTTATAGTCTATCTTGTTCATTCAAACCAACCAGCTGGAAAAGATACCATGGCAAACTTTTGTTTCAGCAGAATTTCTAGTTCAGCAGCTAATCAAAAGATCCTTTTTTTCCCTATGAGATAGCAGACCAGAAATAGTCAGAATAGCTTTTCATGATAAAATACTTTATTTTATGTCATTGGACATATCAAAAAGCAAGATCATAAAGTGAACATGCTCCCAGAATTTATTGGTCATTTCCTTATTGTACAAAAAGTTAAAAAAGAACTACCTCATATAAATAAAAGATGATTTTGCAAGCATAAAAATATTTTGTCTTGATCTTGATCATTATTTTTTAAGGAAATCTGATAGTGAATAATTAAATATTGTGTAAAACAAGTAGTTCATTTAAAAGGTAACAAGCAAAATAAAAATGGTATTTTTGAAAATTCCTGGAGTTAATGTTTTTTTCTCCTTAAAATATTTTGGTCAAACTTGTTAAAGTCATTGCATGGATAATGTTATCATATCTTTTCTATGCAAAATGATTATGTGACTTTAATTTGTGAGCAAAATATAGATGAAAGAAAACTTAAGTTTTATTTTAAAAACTATTATAGAGATAATGTATATTTTTAGCTATTACATCAGAGTATTATTCAACAATACATAAAAATTGATTTTACCAAGAATAAATTATGGTTGCTTCTCAGTTCTCCATTATAAACAGAAAAAGTAGAAATGGGCTTGAATATATCTGTATCTATATCTATCTATCCATCTATCTATCTGCCTATCTATCTATCTATCTATATGGATATTTGAAGTATGATTATCACTAGCAAGAATTAATCCTTAGTCCTAGAAGGCAATCAAAATATTTGCTCATCTGCAAATGTCTTCTCAAGGCTATCATGTTAAATATGCTTGAAATTCAATGGGAGGGGAACAGCAATTAGAGAAGAGTATTCTATGAATTGACATTAAAGTCAAACACTCCTGTCATTCAACTCCTCAGAGACTAATTTAGAGTTGAAAGTGCTAAGGAGAGTATATTGTATAAAGAAATGTTGCTATTGACTTTTTTAAAAACTTATATAACTTCTGCATAAGAAAGAACTAAGTTTAAGTCACAAAGCTTCGAAATAAAATCTTAACATCATATACTTTGTTGAATCCTAATATAAAACAAAATTAGAAAAATTATCCAACATCACAGCCATAGTAGAGCAGAATGGTTTATTTGTGAACAGAACACTCAGAGGTCGGACTATCCATTTTAAAACCAGCTACTTATTTTCCTTCTTTTTCCAGGGGTTACTGATGAGAGCTCTCATAGCTTCACTGATTTTGAATTGTTTTGTTGTCAAGTAACAGAGGAAAAAATACAGAAAAGACCAAAGAGCTCTGCTCTAAATTTGAAGATGAAACTTTTGCTTTCTGCTATTGGTCATCATTCATAAATGCTTTTATACCTGTTAGCCCTAGAGAAATAAATCTGAAGAACTGAGATCTGTGCAACAGCACAGGCTGAAATTTAAAGCCTTTAGGCACCTTCCCCAAATCCCCAAGGTAAGCTGAGTTTACCTGGAAAAATAAAATGGCAATTGATTTTGATAATTCACTTTTCCAATGTTCCCTTCTAAAATATGGTGGGGTTTTCCCCCTCAGTAGCATGAATAAGAAACTTAAGTATGCTTTGTCTGAATGATAAGGATAATTAAATCTAATTTGTACCAAATTTCCTATGGAGACAGAGAAGGTACAGAATCTAAAATATTTAGAGCTAATAGTTCCAAAGGATAGGGGATGCAACTATCAGCAAAAATTTGGATTAAGATTAGAACTTTTGATGAAAAGAATACTTTTATTCTAGTTGTATAATCCACAGCAGCTGCATAAATTTATGGAGGTTTCTGCATAATTCTAACAAATCTTAATTCATAGCCTAAGAACTTCAGTTCTTAGCTTCACCCAAGGACCTAGAAGACCACATGTGTCCTTGAGGTGCAGCCTTTTGACTGAGTCCAAGTTTTACAGAACCAATCCTTTTATTAAGGGGATTTATTCTGTGAAGTTTTAGATTCAGTCAAAGGGCTGCACTTGAGAACCTAGAGGGCCATATGTGCCCTTGAGGCCACAGGTTCTCTAACCTTGGTTGAAGTGAATACTGTAAATCTTACTATCCCTATGCTACAAGTGAGGAAACTGAGGCTCAGAAGGTCAAGTGACATACGCTTGATCACACAGCTTTGAGATTTGAACTCAGATCTCCTTAACTCTAGTCCGGCACTCCAGCCATTATTCAACACTGTCAATTTTTAGTAATTATTCATTTTTTGACATTTCTGTGGTTATAAAACAATAGTTACAATTTAAATCATGATTTTACTTTAAACGTTCATCTAAAATAGAGAGCTAATAAGAACATGCTTTTAAAAATGTCCTTCTACAAATTTGAATTGTTATTATTATATTTCATTAAAGTAAGAAGCACAGACAAGAGTTGTGAGAATTTAACTTATTTTTCAACAAAACTGAAACTAATCGATGGCAGAGTATTTATTTTTGTTGTGTTGTTGCTGCTGCTGAAACTGCTTCTGCTGTTGCAATAATGCCCTTACTTGTGAGTATATCAAAGAAGTTGTTTAATATAAATCAGCTCATTTTGGAGGGACTCAGAATGAAGAATATTGCACAATACTGTGAGAGCTGAAGTTGACATTTAAGACTTAAAAATTAAAAACCTTATTTTTTTTTTAATACTTGGCTAGATGTTAGTAACTCCTTTGTAACAAAATATACTGATGACATTATTGACAGATGGCCTTGTGGGCATAGCTTATTATAATTACCAGTTTCTGTTAATGTCTAGGTCTACCTTTTCCCATCATATAATTCACTTAAGTGAACTAATTATTATTGTTATGAGACAATCAGAATTTAAGTAAGAGTTATTTAAATATTCTTCTTAATGTGTAATAGAGAAACTACATTTACAACATGTAACTATCTTCCTTGTTTGAAGTTAAACAAGTGTTTAAGAGGTCCTTCAAGGCAACATTTCACAGAGTTTGGAAATTAATAAGATGTTTAAAATAGTTATAATCTCAGAACTAAAATAATTTTTAGGACAAATTTCATATAACATGTATATATCCCTAAGAATGTTAATGATTTAAATTCCAATAAAAAGAATTGGTGTAATATTTCATAGATATTGATAATGATCTGAAATAAATTTTGAATAGTTTGATCATTATTCCTTCTATGATTTTCTTTATGACCTAGTATGTTATGGGGATAGATCATAATAATTTAAAATTAAATTTTATTTCATATCTTATCCTATTCAGGTTAAGATTAGATCACTTTTCAATAAAAAATCAGAAAAATTTAATGTGTCTTTTACCAGAAAACATTGCCTAAAACTTTATGTACTTCTCTTTTACAGGTCTTTTACACCAGAAGATGGCACTGGAGAGCTTCACTGTAGCAAAGTTACTAAATGCTGATTATTTCATGGAAGGTAGAAGGTAGCCATTCCTTGTTCAGTGATTTCACTACATTGTTGCTCTCTAACTGACATGCTTTTCATATTCATACAAAAAGAATATCATATGGACAGTAAAAGAAAACTATACAGATATTTAGTGATAGTTTTGTCCTAAGTGATTCCCTAAATCAAATGTATACGTATCTATAATGATGGGATTATATGATTCAAAGATTTAAGTCAATGACAGAAACATACATACACATGCGCATACACACACACACACACACACACACATGAGAAACAACTCCATAATTCCCCTGTAATATTGCTATTTTTGTGTACCCTAGAGGATGCTTTAGACTTGTTTAAACTGTAAAAACAAACAAAAACCAAAAGCCATTCACAACATAGATTTTAAATTAGAGAATGGGTTAAATTATTGAAAGCTAATTTTAAAATTCATTTGCACATGGAAGTATAATTTACTAAAATAAAAGTGTCAAAACCTTAGGCTCTGAAAACTGGTGACATAGAAGGGCAATTATTTGTATTTGAGAGGTGGGGTGTGTCATTTATGTGCTGGGATCAGTTTTTGAAAAAAATATATATATATATAATACCTTTGGGGTTTTTTCCTTTTTTTTTTATCATGGGAAGCGGGAGGAGAATGTCATAGTTTAGTGCAAACATGTGGTTGCATCATTGTAGGAAACTCTTAATGTAAAACCTCTTTTAAAGAAGATTGGCAATTTATGTTTAATTTATACTCAGTTTTAGGGGGCTCTGAGGTATTAAATAACTTGTTTATCCCACAAAGCAAATGTGGGTCAGTGTCAGGATTTCAACAGAGGTCTTCAAGATTCCCAGGTTTTCCCTCAATAAACTTCACCATACTAGCCTTCCATTGGTCTGATTGCCTAGTGACTATCCTGCAGGTCTTCACATTGAATCCAGCTTTCCATTTCACTTTACATCTTGGTAACAATGACACTTGGACTCTAGGTGGCCAGTCTCCAGTAATAAGATTTGTTTGTAAAAATCAAAATAAAAAGGGATTAGATGGCAATAAAATCACTTTCCAAATAACATTTTCAGTGACTGAAAAGTATTTTAGAGGTATAGATGGGGAGAGATATTATGGTCCTCAGCCTATTATTCATAAAAATTAATATAACTTAAAAATGATTTTATGGCATGGCTTGCTAGAAAGAGAGGTGTAGGGCAAAATTTAGACATTGTCAAAACAAAACATCAAGAAAAATTCATTTTAACAAACTGTTAAAAGTCATAATTAGCTTCTTATTAGATTAGAACTTAAAATCTTAGAAGTCTTCACTATTTTATTTGAGACTGAGTTGACAAAAACAAAATACCTGATCTAAATGGAGATGATAAGTTCTCCCAAACATTAATAAGATCTAAATGGTAGCGTTTTTAATGCAAGAGCATAAATCCTCCCTTATTTGTATAGTTCAAAGATAATTTATTGGGAGACTCGATTTATTACCATGTTAGAAGTTTCTTAAAGATTAAACAAACAGCTGTTCCTCTTTCCAAATTCTGTTTGATTTCAGCTGTAGATTTTCCATAAAATCTCTCTGTCTTCTTGTTGACCTTTACATTTCTTGAATATATTAATATCAGAGTCATCATTATAAGGACACCTCCCACTCCATTTTTCTGCTTTTTTTTTTGTTTTATTTTAGATCTATAATATCCTTTCAATTTCTTCTGTAGAAGGTACATGTGTTTCACGAAGAAGACTATTAAATGTTGGGTAGAACTCTGTTTTTCTCTCAGTTTTTTGCTAAGTTTCCATATCAGGTTTGTTCTGCCTGCTCAACTGATGATACTGTTTTAAGTGAGCAGCTGCATACTCTGAAAAGTCTAGATCTGGATTCTTTCTTTATATATTCCTCTCCGATCTTTCTGCTTCAACAGTACTGACCTCCAGTAGCTTCACTCATTCATTGTCTTTTCCCTTTGAAGTATATATTTTTTTTCTTTTCTTCAACTTGCAATTCCTATTGCAAACAAGTCTTTTTAGCTTCCCAGTTTGGAGGCAGCTTAAGACCTAGTATCTTCCTCCATAACTTCCTGATGATTTAATTTTCCTGTTTCATTTTTTTTTCCTGTGCAACTCCTGAATCTTCCTCAGTCCCTCCTCTCCCTTCCTGGAAGCTCACAGGGGCTGCTCCAACTCTTTTTCCTCCTCCTCCTCCATGGTCTAGGTGTGGCCTCCTCAGCCTCCACTTCAGAAGTCTTAGCCAGAGTCTCCTCCTTGCTGACTTCTGGAAACATACACAGACACAGACACACACACACACACAGACACAGACACAAACACACACACAGAAGTTGCATTTGCATGTGTGTGTGAACATGCATGTGTTCATATGCATGCACATGCATGTGTGCATGTGTTTCTGGAAGCCTGCAGAGAAGAAGAGGGATTCGGATCTGCAGTTTCATGTACAACTTTTTTTCTGTTCTACTACATTATGGAATGCTTGCTTTGTTTCTTAAGTTCACAATAAAATTTAAAAAAAAAACACAATGAAAGGAAATTCTACAAAATCTGTTAAATCAATCTTTTGTCACTGACACATTTCCGGGGAACAGGTGCTTACCCCCTTCTTGAGACTGCCTTGATGTACATCTGAACCAAATGGTTCTACCCTCTGAAACAAATCTAATTACGCATTTTCAATCTTCTCTCTTCCATTCAGTTTTCATTTCCTGGTATGACACATGAGAGTGGCAATTCAAAGCTTTCATTACACACACACACACACACACACACACACACACAAAGAAAAATTTAAGTACTTAAACTACATTACTATATACTTATTCAAGCTAGTATTTTATAGTGCTTTAAGGTTTGAAAAGTATTTTTAATGTGCTATCTCATTTGGTTCTCAGAAGACCCCAATGAAGGAGTTACTATTATCCCCAATTTACAGAAAGGAAACAGGCTGAGAGTAATTAAATGACTTGCTCAGGGTTATATAGCTGGGAGGGTCTGAGGCAACACTTGAATTGAGGCATTTTTTCACTATTCTATCTCTGAGATGAAACAGAATAAATCTAATCCATCATCAATTTAGCTAATCTTCAAATTCTTAAAAGATAATCATCACAACCTGGTAAATAATGTTTTCTCCAACCAAACTAACCCTGAAATTCATTCTTATATGAAATGGTCTTCATTCATACCACAATCATTGTTACTGTTTATGGATGTACAAAAGCTTGGTAACATACATGTTTGATGGGATATCCAGAGCTCAAAACAGAATTGGTAGATCAAAGGTGCTTATGAATTTCTTTCATTTTCTTATTTGGTATTTTATTTTCCACAGTCACATATAAAAAAAATTATTTTTAACATTTGTTTTTAAAACATTGAGTTCAAAATTCTCTCCCTTCCTCCCTCCCCATTCCCCCTCATTGAGAAGGCAAGTAATTCTATATAGATTATAAGTGGGAGTCACGCAAAACATATCCTTAAGAGTCATATTGAGAAAGAAAACAAACAAAAGAAAACTCAAGAAAAATGAATTTAAAAAAGAGTATGCTTCAAATTACATTTAGCTACCATCAGTTCTTTGGTGATCAATAGCATTTTTCATGATAAGTTCTTCAGTTTAGTCTTGGATTGTTGTATTGCTGAGATTAGGTAAGTTATTCACAACTGATCACTTTACAATATTGCTGTTACATTGTACACAGGACATTTACCTTTGCATCATCTCATATATGTGTTTCCAGGTTTCATTAAGAGCATGCTGATCATCATTTCCCATAGTACAATAGTATTCCATCATAATCGTATATCACAATTTGTTTAGCCATTTCCCAATTGATGGGCATTCCCACAATTTCTAATTTTTTGCCCCCACAAAAGAGCTATTATAAATATATTTTTTACATAAATATATCCCTTTCTTTAATTTTTTTTTCCTTTTTATCTCTTTTGTGATATAGACCTAGTATTGGTATTGCTAGAGTAAAGGGTATGCCTGGTTTTATAACCATTTGGGCATAGTTCCAAATTGTTCTACAGAATGGTTGAATCAGTTCGCAACTCCATCAACAGTGAATTAACGTATTATTTTTCCAACATCCTTTTCTGTTCTATTGGCCTATGTAATTTCCATGAGGTACCTCATAATTGTTTAATTTGCATTTCTCCCGCTGTTTATTCTTTTCACTCCTTTCACCCTGTCCCTCCTTAAAAGTGTTTTGCTTCTGACTACCACCTCCCCCAATCTGCCCTCCCTTCTATCATGCTCCCCCCTTCCCCTCTTACTTTCCTGTAGGGTAAGATATATTTCAGTAACCAGTTGAGGGTGTGTGTATGTGTTAATCCTTCTTTGAGCCAATTCTGATGAGAGTAAGGTTCACTCACTCCCCCTCACCTCCTCCGCTTAACCTCTACTGTAAAATCTCTTTCTTACCTTTTTATGTAATATAATTTACCCCATTGTACCTCTGTCTTTCTTTTTCTCCCAATACACTCCTCTCTCACTCCTTAATTTTATTATTTTTGATACCATCCCCTCATATTCAACTCACACCTGTGCCATCTTTCTATATGTACTTCTCGTAACTATTCAGATAATGAGAAATGTCTTATGAGTTACAAATATAAACTTCCCATGTAAGAATGAAAACATTTTAACTTTACTAAGTACCTTATAATTTCCCTTTCCTGCTTACTTTTTTTGTACGTCTCTCCAGTCTTATATATGAGAGTCAAATTTTCTGTTCAGCTCTGGTTTTAAATCAAGAATTCTTGAATGTCCTTTATCTCATTGAATATCTTTTTTTCCCTCCAAAGGATTATACTTAGTTTTGGTGGGTAGGTGATTCTTACTTGAAACCCTAGCTCCTCTGCCTGTTGAAATATCATATTCTAAGCCCTCTGATACATTAATGTAGAAGCTGCTAAAACTTGTGTTATTGTGACTGGCTCCATGAAACATGAATTGTTTCTTTCTGGCTGCTTGCAATATTTTCTCCTTTACCTTTAACTCTGGGATCTTTCTATAATACATACCCCAAGAGTTTTCATTTTGGAATCTCTTTCAGGAAGTGATTGATGGATTTTTTCAATGTCTGTTTTACCCTCTGGTTCAAGAATATCAAGACAGTTTCCTTGATAATTTCTTGAAAGATGATGTCTAGGCTATTTTTTGTTGTTTGATCATGGCATTCAGATAGTCCAATAATTTTTAAATTATCTCTCCTTCATCTATTTTCCAGGGCAGTTCTTTTTCCAATGAAATATTTCACATTGGCTTCTGTTTTTATTTCATTCTTTTATTTTTTATGGTTTCTTGATGTCTCATAAAGTCATTACCTTCATTTTGCTCCATTATAATTTTTAAGGAATTATTTCCTTCAGTGAGCATTTTGACCACTATTTCCATTTGGCCATTTCTGCTTTTTAAGGAATTCTTCTCATCATTGACTTTTTGCACTTCTTTTACCATTTGGCCTACTCTGTTTTTTAAGATATCATTTGCTTCTTTTTTTTTTATATCTCCTTTACAAAGCTCTTGACTCATTTTTTCGTGATTTTCTTGTATCACTCTCATCTCTCTTTCCAATTTTTCCTCTATCGCTCTTACTTGATTTTCAAAATCCTTTTTGAGCTCTTCTATGGCCTAAGACCAATTCATATTTTTCTTGGAGGCTTTGGATATATGTTCTTTGACTTTGGTGTATTCTTCTGAGAGTATTTCTATATATTACCAATAAATCCCAGTAGCAAGAGATAAAAAGAATTCAACTTTAAACTACTGAAGACAATATGAAATATTCAGGAATCTAACTGCCAAATAACCCTGGAACTGCATGAAACAATTAAAAAAAAAACACTTTTCACACAAATAAAAAAAAATATCAGTTGCTCATGGGTAGGCTGAGCTAATATAAAAATGGCAATTCCATATAAATTAATTTACTTATTTTGTGCCATCCCAATGAAACAACCAAAAATATTTTATAGAGCTAGGAAAAAAAATAATAAATTTCATTTGGAAGAACAAAAGGTAAATAACACCTAGAATTAATAAAAAATGCAAATAAAGGTGACCTAGCTGAATCAGATCTAAAACTATAGTGTAAATTAGCAATAATCAAAATTATTTGGTACTGGCTAAGAAATAAAGTGATGGATAAGTGAAATAAGTTAATTACAGAAGACGCTATGGTCAAGGACTATAGTAACCATTATTTGATAAACCCAGAGAATCCATCTTTTGGATAAGAACTAACAATTTGAGAAAAACTGCTAGGAAAACTGGAAAATAAGATGGAAATAACTAGGCACAGACCAACTTTTTACACCTTTATAACAAGATAAGATAAAAACGGGGACATGTTCTAAACATAAGGGATTGTGCCATAAGCAAATTAGGAGAGCAAGGGATAGTTTACCTTTCAGATCAATATAGAAGGGAAAAAATTTTGACCAAACAAGAGATAGAGAACATTACAAAAATCAAAGTTGATAATTTTTATTACATTAAATAAAAAAAAAAGTTTTTAAACAAACAAAACCAATGCAAGCAAGATTAGAAGGAAAACAGAAAGCTGGGAGACAATTTTTACTACCATTTTTTCTGATAAAGGCCTCATTTCTAAAATATATATAGAAATGATACAAATTTATAAGAATACAATCATTCCCCCAATGATAAATGCTCAAAGGATATGAACAGAAAGCTGCTTTTTTTTTTCTTCAGGCAGCATTTAGAAGAAGAAACTAAAACTATCTATAATCACATGCAAAATTGCTTAAAACACTTTTGATGATAGAAATCCAAATTAAAACAACTCTGAGGTACTACTTCACATGTATGAAATTGGTTAATATGACAGAAAGGAAAAATGATAAATACTGGAGAAGATATGAGAAAATTGAGACACCAAGGCATTATTTGTGGAGTTGTGAATTGATCCAGCCATTCTGGAGAGCAATTTGAAACTATATCCAAAAGCCTCTAAAACTGTACATTGCCCTTCAATCCAGAAATACCGCTATTAGATTGTTATCCAAAAGAGATTATAAAAAAGGGAAAAAGAAACAATATACAAACATATTTTTAGCAGCTTTTTTGGTGGTTGCAAGGAATTGGAAATTGAGGACATGCCCAACAACTGGGGAATGGCTGAACAAGTTGTGGTATGTGAAAGTAATGGAATACTTTTGTACTATAGGAAATGTTCTGGTGGATTTCAGAAAAAAACCTGGAAAGATTGACATGAACTGATGCTGAGTAAAGTGAACAGAACCTTGAAAACATTGTACACAGCAACAGCAACATTGTGGAATGATTAACTCTTACAGACTTAGCTCTTCTCTAAAATAAAATAATTCAAGATAATTCCAAAAGACCAATAATGGAAAATTCTAAGCACATCTAAGGAAAGAACTATGGAATCTGAATGCAAATTGAAGTATACTATTTTCACTTGTTGTTTTTTTTTTGTTTTTCTTGTGTTTTTTTCCCTTTTATTCTAATTCTTATTTCACATTATTACTAAGGTAGAAATGTGTTTAACATGATTGTACATGTATAAGTAATATCAGATTGCTTGTTGTCTTGGAGATGGGGGAGGGAAGGAAGGAGGGACAACAATTTTGAACTCAAAATTTTACAAAAAATGAATGTTGAAAACTTTTTCTACATGCAATTGGAAATAATAAAATATTTTATTAAAAACAAGAATCAGGATGCTATACCATTTGGTGCATATATCTTTAGTATTCTATCAATTCATTATGATATCTTTTAGCAAGATACAGTTTCACTGTTTATCTCTTTTAATCAACATTATTTTTTGCTTTAGCTTTATCTGAAATCATGATTGCTACCCTTGTCTGTTTCACTTCAGATTATGTATAGTAGATTCTTTTCCAGTTACTTATTTTAACTTTGTTAGTGTCTCTCAAGTTTCAAGTATGTTTCTTGTAAACAACATACTTTTGAATTCTATTTTCTTATCCATTCTACTATTTCTTTCCATTTTATGAGTGAGTTCATCTCATTCATGTTAATAATTATGGTTGTTGACTGTGTTTATCCTCTTCTCTCTTTTTTAAGCATATTCCTTTTCAATGACCTGTTTTATTTTTACTTACTGTGTCACTTAATCAGTGCTTTCTTTTGTTATCCTCCTCATTCTGTTATTCTCTTCCCCTCCTATTTTCCTATTGGTAAAACAGATTTCTTGCCAATACAGGGTATACATGTTTACATTTTTATGCTTCTCTGGAATCATGTGTTTGAAATTCAGGTTTTCTATTCAGCCATTTTAACCATATATGTTTAAAAGTCCTCTATTTCACTAAACATCCATTTCCCCCATGAAGGATTAAAATCAGTTTTTCTGGGTATGCTATTCTTAGTTGCTACAGTTTGTCTTTCAGAATAGCATATCCCAAGCCCTCAACTTCTTTTTTTATTAGTTTATTTATTTTAGTTTTCATCATTCACTTTCATAAGCTTTTAAAGTTTAAATTTTCTCCCCCTCTCTCCTCTCTTCCTTCCCTACACAGTATGCCATCTCTTATAGGCTCTATATATACATTTCTATTGAACATATTTTCACATTAGTCATGTTGTAAAGATTAATTAGAACCAATAGAGAAAACTACAAGAAAGAATAAACAAGACAGAAGGAAAAAAAGAGGAAATTGTATGCTTTTATCTACATTCAAACTCCATAGTTTTTCTCTGGATGTGGATAGCATTTTCTTTTTTAAAAATTTTTATTAATTTATTTTGATTTATCAACAATCACTTCCATATGCTTTTGAGTTGAAAATTTTTCTCCCCCTTCCCCCCCACCACCCTCCCCAAGATGGCACACAATCTCATATAGGATATACATTTACATTCCTATTAAACAAATTTTCACATTAGTGAAGTTGCGAGTAAAAATTAAAACCAATAGGAGGAACCATTAGAAAGAGGAAACAAAAGTCAACAGAAGAAAAAAAATTATAGTAATTCAACTTCCATAGTTCTTTCTTTGGATATGTATATCATTTTTCATCATGAGGCCTCTGGGGATGTCTTAGATCCTTATTGCTGAGAAGGGTTAAGTTTATCGATATTAGTCATCGCACAGCGTGGCTGTTATTGTGCACAACATTCTCTTGGATCTCCTCACTTCACTCAGCATCAGACCAAACAAGTCTTTCCAGATTTTTCTGAAGTCAGCCTATTCATCATTTCTTATAGCACAATAGTATTCCATTACATTCATATACCACAACTTGCTCAGCCATTCCCCAATTGATGGACATCCTCTCAATTTCCAATTCTTTGCCACCACAAAAAGATCTACTATGAATATTTTTGTACATGTGGGTCTTTTTCCCATTTCTATGATCTCTTTGGGATATAGCCCTAGAAGTGCCATTGTTGGGTCAAAGGGTATGCACATTTTTATAGCCCTTTGGGCAAAGTTTCAAATTGTTCTCCAAAACGGTTAGATCATTTCACAACTCCACCAACAATGCATTAGTGTTCCAATTTTCCCATCTTCTCCAACATTAATCATTTTCCTGTTTGTCATGTTGGCCAATATGATAGGTGTGATGTGGTACCTCAGAGTTGTTTTGAGTTGCATTTCTCTAATCAATAATTTAGAGCATTTTTTCATATGACTATAGATGGCTTTAATTTCTTCATCTGAGAACTGTCTGTTCATATCCTTTGACCATTTATCAATTGGGGAATGGCTTGTTCTTATAAATTTGTCTTAATTCTCTATAATTTTAGAAATGAGGCCTTTATCAGAGAGACTTGTAAAAATTCTTTCCCAATTTTCTACCTTCCTTCTAATCTTACATTGGCTTTGTTTGTGCAAAAACTTTTCAATTTAATGTAATCAAAATTTCCATTTTGCTTTTTAATGTTCTCTATCTCCTGTTTGGTCATGAATTCTTCTGTTCTCCATAGATCTGATAGGTAAACTATTCCTTGTTCTCCCAGTTTGCTTATATATCAGCCTTTATATCTAATCATGAACCCATTTTGACTTTATTTTGGTATATGGTGTGAGATTTGGGTCTATGCCTAGTTTCTGCCATACTCTTTTCCAGTTTTCCCAGCAGTTTTTTTCAAAGAGTGGGTTCTTATCCCAGAAGCTGGGGTCTTTGGGTTTATCAAATAATAGATTACTATAGTCATTGACTACTGTGTCTTGCATATTTAACCTATTCCACTGATCCACCTCCCTATTTCTTAGCCAGTACCAAGCAGTTTTGATGATTGCTGCTTTATAATACAATTTAAGATCTGGAATTGCTAGGCCACCTTCCCCTGCATTTCTTTTCATTAGTTCCTTTGATATTCTGGACCTTTTGTTCTTCCAAATGAATCTTGTTATTATTTTTTCTAACTCTATAAAATAATTTTTGTATTGGTATGGCACTGAATAAGTAAATTAGCTTAGGTAGGATTGTCATTTTTATTATATTAGCTCAGCCTACCCATGAGCAACTGATGTTTTTCCAATTATTTAGATCTGATTTTATTTGTGTGAAAAGTGTTTTGTAATTGTGTTCATAGAGTTCCTGGGTTTGTTTCAGGAGGTAGACTCCTAAATATTTTATAATGTCTACAGTAAGTTTAAATGGAATTTCTCTTTCTATCTCTTGCTGTTGGGCTTTTTGGTAATATATAGAAATGCTGATGATTTATGTGGGTTTATTTTATAGCCTGCAACTTTGCTAAAGTTGTTTATTATTTCAAGTAGTTTTTTACTTGATTTCTAGGATTCTCTAAGTATATCATCATGTCATCTGCAAAGAGTGATAGCTTTGTTTCTCTTTGCCTATTCTAATACCTTCAATTTCTTTTTCTTCTCTTATTGCTAAAGCTAATTTCCAGTACAATATTGAATAACAGTGGTGATAATGGACATCCTTGTTTCACCCCCGATCTTATTGGAAATGCTTCTAGCTGTCCCATTACATATAATGCTTGCTGAAGGTTTTAGATAGATGCTATTTATTATTTTAAGGAAGACTCCATTTATACCTATGCTTTCTAGTTTTTAATAGGAATGGGTGTTGTATTTTGTCAAAAGTTTTTCTGCATCTATTGAGATGATCATGTGGTTTCTGTTGGTTTTGTTGATATGCACAATTATGCTGATAGTTTTCCTAATATTGAACCAACCCTGCATTCCTGGTATAAATCCTACCTGGTCATAGTGTATTATTCTTGTGATAAGTTGCTGTAATCTATTTGCTAGTATTTTGTTTAAAATTTTTGCATCTATATTCATTAGAGAAATTGGTCTATTATTTTCTTTCTCTATTTTGACTCTTCCTTTTATATCACACCATATTTGTATCATAAAAAGAATTTGGTAAGACTCCTTCTTCACCTATTTTCCCAAATAGTCTATATAGTATTGGAATTAATTGTTCTTTGATAGAATTCATGTAAATCCATCTGGCCCTGGAGATTTTTTCCTAGGGAGTTCATCAATGGCTTGTTCAATTTCTTTTTCTGAGATGGGGTTATTTAAGTATTTTACTTCCTCTTCTGTTAATCTGGGCAATTTATATTTTTGTAAATATGTATCCATTTCACTAAGATTGTCAAATTTGTTGGCATATAGTTGGGCAAAATAATTCCTAATTATTGTTTTAATTTCCTCTTCCTTGGTGGTAGCTTCACCCTTTTCATTCTTGATACTAGTAATTTGGTTTTCTTCTTTTTTTTAATTAAATTAACCAAAGGTTTATCTATTTTATTGGTTTTTTCATAAAACCAGCTCTTAGTTTTATTTATTAGTTCAATAGTTTTCTTAATTTCAATTTTATTAATTTTTCCTTTGGTTTTCAATATTTCTAATTTGGTGTTTAGTTGAGGATTTTTAATTGTTCTTTTTCTATTTTTAGTTGTATGCCCAATTCATTGATCTCCTCTTTTTCTATTTTATTTATGTAAGCATTTAGAGATATAAAACTTCCCCTAAGAACTGCTTTCGCTGCACCATAAGTTTTGATATGTTGTCTCATTATTGTCATTCTCTTGAATGAAATTATTGATTTTTCTATGATTTTTGTTTGACCCAATCATTTTTTAGGATTAGATTATTTAGTTTCCAATTATTTTTTAGTCTATCTTTCCATGGCCCTTTATTACATATAATTTTTATTGCATCATGATCTGAAAAGGATGCATTTAATATTTCTGCCTTTCTGCATTGGATTGTGAGGTTTTTATGCCCTAGTACATGGTCAATTTTTGTGTATGTGCCATGTACTGCCGAGAAAAAAGTATATTCCTTTCTATCCCCATTCAGTTTTCTCCAGAGGTCTATCATACCTAACTTTTCTAATGTTCTATTCACCTCCTTAACTTCTTTCTTGTTTATTTTGTGGTTAGATTATCTAGTGAGAGGGAGGTTAGGTCCCCCACTAGTATAGTTTTGCTGTCTATTTCTTCCTGTAACTCCCTGAACTTCTCCTCTAAGAATTTGGATGCTATACCATTTGGTGCATATATATTTAGTAATGATATTACTTCATTGTCTATGGTGCCTTTTAGCAGGATGTAGTTTCCTTCCTTATCTCTTTTGATTAGATCTATTTTTGCTTTTGCTTTGTCTGAGATCAGGATTGCTACCCCTGCTTTTTTTACTTCAGCTGACGCATAATATATTCTGCTCCAGCCTTTTACCTTTACCCTGTATGTGTCACTTTTTCAAATGTGTTTCCTGTAAACAACATATTGTAGGATTATGGTTTTTAATAATTCTCTATCTGCTCCATTTTTATGGGAGAGTTCATCCCATTCACATTCACAGTTATGATTACTATCTGTGTCTTTTTCTCCATCCTTTTCCCCATTTATGCTTTTCTTTCTCCTTTTCCTTTCCCCCTTCACTAGTGTTTTGCTTTTGACCACACCTCCTTCAGTCCCTCCTCCCTTCATTATCCCTTTCCCTTTTCTTCCCTTTACCTTACTCTTCCTTCCTCTTCTCCTCCCTTTTCTTTCCCCTTTTCCCTCCTACTGCCTATAGGGCAAGTTAGATTTCTATACCTAACTGATTATATTATGCCCTTCTTGAGCCAAATCTGATGAGAGTAAGGTTCAAACAATGCTCACCCCCCCCCTTTTTCCCTCTGCTGTAATAGGATTTTGTGTCTTTTCCTGTAATGTAATTTACCCTTGTCTGCCTCCTCCTTTCTCAGTACATTTTCTAAGATCAGACTAATCCACTTATTTGGATCCATTTAACCCACTTGATTAGATTTTTTTTATCATTACATCAAAGTCAACTAATATCCAACCCCTTTGTGTATAATCCTTTAAAGTGGTGAAATAACAATATGGTTCTCAAGAGTTGCAAGTGATACCTTCCCTTGTATGGTGAAAACATTCTGCCCTTATTAACAACATATTATATCTTTCTCTGCCATTTACATTTTTATGTCTTTCTTGAATCTTGTGCTTGAAGATCAAATTTTTTGTTGAGCTCTGGTCTTTTTAGCAGGAAGGTTTGGGAGTCTCCTATTTCATTGAATATCCATCTCCTCCCTTGAAAAATGATGCTCATTTTTGCTGGGTAGTTGATCCTTGGCTGCAATCCAAGCTCCTTTGCCTTATGGAATATCATGTTCCATGCCCTGTGGTCTTTTAATGTAGAAGCTGCAAGGTCCTGTGTAATCCTGACTGTGGTTCCATGATATTTAAATTGTTTCTTTCTGGCTGCTTGCAGCACCTTCTCTTTCATCTGGTAATTTTGGAATTTTGCTATTATATTCCTTGGCATCTTCAATTTGGGATCTCTTTCAGGTGAATTCTTTTTTTTTTTTTCAGTGTATTCTTTCTGTGGTTATATTACCTTCTGGTTATAGGACTTCAAGGCAGTTTTTCTTTATGATTTTCTGAAAGATACTGCCCAGGCTCTCTTTTTCATCATGATTTTCATGTAGTCCAATAATTTTTAAATTGTCTTTCCTGAATCGACTTTCCGGGTAGTTTGTTTTACCAATGAGGTATTTTACATTTTCATCTGTTTTTTCATTTTTTTGTTTCTGTTTGACTGATTCTTGCTCTCTCATAGAGTCATTAGTTTCCATTTGTCCAATTCTAGTTTTTAACAGATTGTTTTCTTCTGTTAGTTTGTCTACTTCTTTCTTCAATTGGCCAATTGTGTTTTTTAGGGACTTGTTTTCTTCAGTGTACTTTTTTTCCAATTGGCCAATTGTATTTTTTAAGGACTCTTCTACTCTCTCATTTGACTTTTAAAATCCTTCTTGAGCTCTTCTAAGAAGGCTTTTTGGGCTTCAGACCAGTTCATATTTCCTTTTGACATTGCAGATGTGGGTTTGTTGACAATGTTGTCCTCTTCAGAATTTCTGTCTTGATCTTCACTCTTCTCATAATATGAATCTATGGTACATTTCTTTTTACTCATGGTGTTTCTTTATTCCCTGGCCTTTAAAGAGATTGAGTTCTCCTGCTGGGGAACAGAGAGCGCTGACCCACGCTTCTTGTGTTGGGAGCCTAGGTCTTAGTCACCGGCTTTTTGTGCTGGGGCCTTTTATGCTTTTGGGTTCTGGCAGGTTACCTGGCCTTGGGCTGGAGTCAGCAAGGCTGGAACTTTCAGGCAGTTCTAGGTTGCCTGCTTTTCCTTTCCTTTAGCTTTCTTCAGCTCCTTTTAGATGGGTGCTGCAGGGTGTTTATCTGCCTGGGGACCCTTGAAGTGCTGCCTGCCTCATTCCTGGTAATGCACCGGGAGGTCCCTTTGTGGCAGAGGGCCAAAGTACTTAGTGTTTTTGTGAGCTGGCCTCCACTGGTTCCCCTGCCATTACTGAGGCACTGGGAGGTCCAGGTGTTGGTGTTTGCCTCCTCTACCAGCTGGGCTTCAGGATTTCTTCCTGATTAACAATTGGAGGCTGAAGGGCTCCAACAGCTCACCTAGTGTTGGGATGGAACCAGCAAGGCCAGGGCTTTAGGAAGACTTCAGGTTGCTTTTTTCAACTCAGTTCAGATGAATGCCCCAGGGTACTTATCAGCCTGGGGCCCCTTGTAGTTCTGCCTCCCTTATTTTTGCTGAGGCACAGGGAGACCCTTTTGCTGGGCTGCTGCACTACTGCTCCCTGTCTTTTTTCTAGTTCAACTGTTCCAGGGTTTTTTTCTGGGGTGATATTTTCTAGGTTTTCAAAGGTTGATAGGGGAGAGTGAGAGCAACTACCTTTTTTACTCCACTATCTTGGCTCCCAGAAGTGGAAGTCCTGGATAGTATTTTCCATCATGAGATTTTTGGAGATGGATTAGTTGCTTGTGTTGCTGAGAAGAGCTGAGTCTATCAAAGTTAGTCATCCCACAATGTGGCTGCTACTGTGTACAATATTCTCCTCACTTCACTCAACATCAGTCCATGCAAGTCTTTCCTTTTTTTTTTGAAGTCCACTAGCTCATTATTTCTTAAAACACAATAGTATTCCATTGCATGCATGTACCACAGCTTGTTCACCTATTCCCCAAATGGTGGGCATCCCCTCCATTTCCAATTCTTTGCCACCACAGAAGGTTTTGTTATAAATATTTTTGTACATGTGGATCATTTTGCCATTTTCATGATCTCTTTGGGATACAGCCATAGACGTGCCATTGCTGGGTCAAAGGGTATGCACATTTTTGTAGCCTTTTTGCATAGTTCCAAATTGCTCTCCAAAATGGTTGAGTCAGTTCACAACTCCACCAACAATGCATTAGTGTTCCAATTTTCCCACATCTTCCCCAATATGTATCATCTTCCTGTTTTGTCATGTTAGCTAGTCTGATAGGTGTGATGTGGTACCTCAGAAGTGTTTTGATTCACATTTCTCTAATTAATAGTGATTTAGAGCATTTTTTCATATGGCTATAGAAAGCTTTAATTTCTTCCTCTGAAAACTGCCTGTTAATATCATTTGACCATTTATCAATTGGGCAATGACTTGTATTCTTACAATTTTGACTTAGTTCTCTATATATTTTAGAAATGAGGCCCTTATCAGAGACACTAGTTGTAAACTTTTTTCCCCAGTTTTCTTCTTCCTTCTTAATCTTGGTTGTATTGGCTTTGTTTCTGTAAAAACCTTTCAATTTACTATAATTGAAATTATCCATTTTGTATTTCATTATGTTCTCTATTTCTTGTTTGGTTATAACTTCTTCCATTCTCCTTAAATCTGACAGTTAAACCATTCTTTGCTCTCCCAGTGTGCTTGTGGTATCAGCAGCCCTCAACTTCTTTAACATGAATTCTGCCAAATCTTATGTGGTCCTGAGAAATATCTATGATATTTGATTGGTATCTTCACTGTGGCTTAAAATATTTTCTTCATGATTTCAGAGCTCTAGAGTTTGATTATATTATTTCTGGAAGTTTTCATTTTTGGGATCTCATTCAAGAGGTGATTGGTGGATTCTTTAAATTTGTATTTTATGCTTTGGTTCTAAGATATTGCTTCAGTTTTCCTTGATGATTTCTTGAAATGTGATGTTTATTCTTGTTATTTGTTCATGACTTTCAGGTAGTCCAATAATTCTCAGCTTATTTCTTCTCAAGAAATTTTTCAATTGTTTTTTAGTCAGATATTGAACAGTTTCTTCTTTTTTTTTAGCCTTTTCACTTTCTTTATTGTTTCTTGGTATCTCATGAAATCTTTAGTTTCCACTAGCCTATTTCCAATTTTTAAGGACTTTTTTTCTTCAGTGAATTTTTGTACCTGTTTTTCCTCTTGATCATTTTTCCTTTAAAGAATTTTTTTAGTGAATTTGGGTGCCTCTTTTACTATTTGGCCAATTCTGTTTTAAAGATGTTATTTTCTTCAGTATTTTATGCCTCCTATATATGTGTGTGTATGTGTGTATGCATACGTGTGTGTGTATATATATATATATATATACATATATGTATATATATGTATATATGTATATATATGTGTATATATGTATATATATACGCACATATATACATTTATGAATACATATACATATATAGTATACACACACACACACACACACACACACACACACACACACACATATATATATAGGATCAAAACAAGAATTTCCATAGCATAATATAATAAAAAAGGATGATTGTACATGAAACTGCAAATCTACTATGCACAATTTACTATTCCTTTCATTGTATCTCTTTTTGCTAACCTGTAAATCTTCATTTCCATCTTTTGCATCACTCTCATTTCTTTTCCCAATTTTTCCTAAACCACTCTTTTCTCACTCTTTAACTCTTCCAAGAATTATTGACCTTCTTTCCAATTTGCATTTTTTCCCTTTAAGGTTTTTCTTGTTGAAGTTCTCAGATTGTTGTGTCCTTTTAAGTTTGTGTCTTGATCTTATTCATTACCATAGTTTGTGGTGGTTATTTTTTCTCATTTTTGCACTCTATTTCTTCAGTTTGAACTTTATGCTCCTTAGGGTGCAGGGAGACACTGTCTCAAACTTCAAACTTTTCATGCTGCTGTTTTCTGAGCTAGTTCTAGGCTTCTGTAAATTGTCAGTGCTTCCAATGTGGTATTATCTGAGAAGCGTCATCCCTCTTCTCCTTGTCTGCATTCTAGTCTTTACCCAGGAAGGGCCTGTACATCCCTAAACCTGCAAGCACTAGTGCATATCTCTACCATGCAAATCTTCAGGCTGAGATTTAAAGAAGTTACTGCTACTGCTGTTGCAACCACCTCCAAGACTCATTTCTTGTGTTGCTGCCATGTGTGCTACTGTCCACCCTTTACCCCAGTGTCACAGACCTCTCCTTCCAACCTCTCCTAAGTTTTTTGGTCTGAAGACAAAAAAAACAACTCAACCCAACTTTTTGTTAACTATGGTACTCCACAATTCAATCTGACACATTATTTTAAATTTACTTAGAAGATAATGTTGGGGAAATTCATCTCAGTTGTTGTCTTGAAACTCTAATATACATATGTATGCATATTAGAGTTAAGAGAAAACAACTCAGATGAACTCTGGTGAACATCTGCAGAAGATAAATATTTTATTTTCTCTCCCTGAGCAAAAAAAAAGTAAATCATTATCTTTGCCCTTCAAAACAGAGAAATGAAACCATCATCCACAGAGATTTTACTTCTAACTTTTACCACCTTGTAAATGTTCTTGTAGTCTTCATACAGGTTACTGTCCTCACATTTTTCTTTACAAGCATTACTCAAGGTGATTTTGATAGTGTTAACCAAAAATCATGACTCTCTAATACACACTTAGAAACTGGATTTATAACAAGAGAAGTGAACATGCATATGGAACTCCTTTATTAAGTACAAAGGAGTCCAGTGATAAAGGGAAAGTGTTGGGTGTTTAAATTACAGAGAAAATGAGCACTCAAATTCATATGGTAGGTGAAAAGGACTAATGCCCTCCCCAAAGGGAGGGACAAGGGCAGAGTCACTTCTCTAAGAAAGGGTGGGGAAGCAAGAGAGAGTCCATTCCTCTTCTTCTATTGGAAATGCTAGCCCATGAAGATAGAATGGTCTGCCTGCTTACCAAGGTCCCAGCTGCAGCAACAGTTTAACAGTCCTCTGAAAGTTTTGTCAGGGTTGAAAGCAGCAAATGAAGCCAGCTCGGTGGGTGGGGGAGGCTTCATCCTTGATTCATTCTGGGCCTTTTGCATATCCCGAGTCCATTGTTTCTGAAAAATATGACAAGTTCAGGAAGTCCCTCCTCAATAATAGTGCCCTCTTTCAATTCTATTTCATCAGTGTCACTTCCCTTGACAAATTCAATTCAGATCTCTTGTCTTTGATGTCCAGTGCTATCACAACAGATCAATAGTGGAAAAGTATGTGATTTTTCCACAAATATTCAATGGTTGCTATTTTACACTAACGATTTCCCTGGAAGAAGTTTAGATGTGTCGCATTCTTTCTAGCTTTAATTATCACTTAACATTTCTTCAGATTGGGAAAGTAGGCCATTTGTTCAAATGATACTGATATTTGGGGAATTGATGAGTTCTTAGTTAATGTCAAGAAGCCACATATGTTCCAAGAAAATTTCTGCCATGATAGCATTCTGAATAAAAGCAGATCTGGATGACTTGGCCAGAATTATAATTTTCTAAAGAGCTCTGACAATTTGTATCCTCTAGATGAGATGCTTTTCTGCCTAGTTTTTTCTAAACAAAGTGCAGAATTTTTTCATTTTTCCCTACTAAATTTCATCTAATTAGACTCATCTTAAAATTCTAACCTACTAAGACTGTTTAAAAATTTAAACAGTATTTTATTTTTACTCCAATTACATGTGAAGACAATATTTAGCATTCATTTTGACAAGATTTTGAGTTCCAAATTGTTCTCACTCTCTCCTTCTCCTCCACTCTTCTGAAAATGGTAGGCAGTTTGATATAGGTTATGCATGTGCTATCCTGTAAAACATTTTCATATTCATCACAGGGTTACAA